>NC_091091.1:44483125-45128437 GCF_032405125.1 Capricornis sumatraensis
AAGTATACAAGAACTTAAGCTTTATGATGACCAGGAATTTTGTCTGTTTTGTTCACAGCTGTTTCCTAGTACCTTAAACAGTCCCTGATACATAGCAGACATTGAAATTTTTGTTAATCAGTGAATAAACTTTTGTGGAAACTGGGATCTGGTCAACTAGACCTTTCAGAGACAAATCTTTTTGCTTCTCTCTTAAATTTCTCCACTTTGCCTTCTCCCCACCTTTCTGTACTTTTCACCTTACAGACTGCCCTTAACCAACTTGGCTTCTTGTCACGTTAAGACAGAGCAAGTAGGTCCCATGGATCTTATTATAAAAGGTCTCAGTTTATCACTAGGTGGTCTATGGATATGGAAAGTCTGAAGTCAGATTTCTTCACATTTAATTTCTCCATCTTCCTGATGAATATTTGATAGCTTGATGAATATATAAGGGAAAGAATTATGGTATGTGTTTTCTGTACCTTGAGTCCTAAATCAAAGTTTTTTTCTTGAAAAATTTTTATTCAGTTGCCATTGGACGTGTTGCTTCCTGTTTTGCATTTTGCCTTAAGCAGCTGCATATTTCTTACATTTAACTTGTCTAGTGATCCTAGGCAGTGGCACCCCACTCCGGTACTCTTGCTTGGAAAATCCCATGGACCGAGGAGCCAGGTGGGCTGCAGTCCATGGGGTCACTAAGAGTCGGACACAACTGAGCAACTTCACTTTCATGCATTGGAGAAGGAAATGGCAACCCACTCCAGTGTCCTTGCCTTGAGAATCCCAGGGACGGGGGAGCTTGGTGGGCTGCTGTCTATGGGGTCACATAGAGTCGGACACGACTGAAGTGACTTAGCAGTGATCCTGCTAATGAAAATGGAAAGGATTTGATATTGGAGGACAGTGAGAAGGAGTGCTGTTGAATTGTGCTTGGCAATGGCATTAGAGATAACATATGCATTAGTAACATCTCTATTGCCCCCAAGCTTTGGGGTGACCTACAGTATGTACTGGTGTACCCCTGTTGAGAATCAGACTTATGAGCTAACCCAGAATCTCATTATCATGGAGCATGTTGAAATGGAGTCACAAGGATTGTAATCTTATTACTGAGCAAAACTCTGATGTGTCTAAACATTGATTCTTAAAACATAGGAGATACATTAGATTTAATTTTTTCTTACAAAGTGTGTGCAAACATTTTGTTGTATTTGATGGAATGTTTTTCCCTTTCTCATAACTTCTGTTGAAAAGTAATATTTGTGGCAATTACATTCTGTATTTATGCTGTTATATTTTGGCCCCCTTACTATATACAGTGTTACATGCATCTGTCCACTCCAGAGTGTCAGATGTTAACTGTAGACTGTAGAAATGTCTAAAACTTGTATGTTGTTAAACATGTCAGAATGTATTGCTTTCATTAACACTTTTTTCATTTTAACAATAATTACTGTATAGGCTTTTTGCATTTTAAACTTTTCAGTTTATTTTGGTACTGGTATTAAAAATCATGTGTATGATGGTTTTTCTCAAGGAAGTGAATTACTAAGGTTTTATTAATGGTGTTTTCTTCCTCTGATGTAAAGGGTTTCAATTCCAACATGTGTCTGTATTGGGAAGCTTCCTCATGTCTCAACAGGTAATTCTTAAAACAACACCAGCAGGATGCCTGAGGGTTCAACTCAGTTCTGATACTGTCTACCCTGTAGGTTGAATCAAATCCTATAGGTGAAGGAGTCAGTCCCAGAAGACCTCTCTCCACTTAAGGTGCCCGAAGCCAGCCTCAAGCCCAGGTTGTTAACCTGTACTTCTGACTGCCTGTAAATCAGAGGTTCCCATGACACTCCCACCCTCACGCACCTTGGGTTTGATAAATTTGTTAGAACACCTCACATAACTCAGAGAAGCAGTTTACTTACTGGCTCACTGGTTTATTATAAAAGGATGATTAAAGGATACAGATAAACGTCTAGATGAGAGAGAGGTGTGGAGAGTAGGGTTTGGGGGAGGGGCACGGAGCTTCCATGATGCTCTTCCCAAGTGCACCACTGTCCTCAGATCTGTGCGTGGTCACCAACTGCAGGCTCTTGAAACTCTGTCCTTCTGGGCTTTTATGGAGGCCTTATTACGTAGACGTCGTTAATTAAATCGTTGGCCACGGGGAGTCTTCCGCTTCTCTTCCCTCTCCCCTCTCTGGAAGTCAGGGTGGTATAGTGGGTAGAGCTGAACGTCACAGTCCTCTAATCACATGGTTAGTTCCCCTGGCAGCCAGCCCCCAACTTGGAGTGGGATCCAAATGTCACCTACCCTGATGTGTTTTCAGGAGCTGAGGAAAAGAGACCAAAAATATTATCTCACTGCTTTTATCACTCAGGAAGTTTAAGGGTTTGGGAAAGTTGTGAGCCAGGAACAGTGGATGAAGGTCAAATATATATATTATACATAGTTCAGTTGCTCAGTCGTGCTGACACTCTGCAACCCCATGGACTGCAGCACGCCAGAATTTGCTGTCCTTCACCAACTCCTGGAGCTTGCTGAAACTTGTGTCCATCGAGTCAGTGATGCCATCCAACCATCTCATTCTCTGTTGTCTCCTTCTCCTCCCGCCTTCAATCTTTCCCAGCATCAGGGTCTTTTCCAAGGAGTCAGTTCTTCACATCAGGTGGCCAGAGTATTGGAGCTTCAGTATCAGGGCTGATTTCCTTTAGGATTGACTGGTTGGATCTCCTTGCAGTCCAAGGGACTCTCAAGAGTCCATACTCCAATACCACAGCTCAGAAGCATCAATTCTTTGGCACTCAGCTTTCTTTGTGGTCCAACTCTCACATCCATACATGACTACTGGAAAAACCATAGCTTTGACTAGCAAAGTAATTTGACCTTTGTTGGCAAAGTAATGTCTCTGCTTTTTAATATGCTGTCTAGCTTTGTCATAGTTTTTCTTCCAAGGAGCAAGTGTTTTTTCATTTCATGGCTGCAGTCACCATCTGCCATGATTTTGGAGCTCCAAAAATAAAGTCTCTCATTGTTTCCATTGTTTCCCCATCTGTTTGCCGTGAAGTGCTGGGAATGGATGCCATGATCTTAGTTTTTTGACTGTTGAGTTTTAAGCCAACTTTTTCACTATCCTCTTTCACTTTCTTCAAGAGGCTCTTTAGTTCTTCTTCTTTTTCTGCCCTAAAGGTGGTGTCATCTGCATATCTGAGTTTATTGATACTTCTCCCGGCAATCTTGATTCCAGCTTGTGCTTCATCCAGCCCGACATTTTGCACTATGTACTCTGCATATAAGTTAAATAAGCAGGGTGACAATAGACAGCTTTGACATACTCCTTTCCTAATTTGGAGCCAGTCCATTGTTCCATGTGTGGTTCTAACTGTTGGTTTTTGACCTGCATACAGTTTGCACAGAAAGCAGGTCAGGTAGTCTGGTATTCCCATCTCTTGAAGGACTTTCCACTTTGTTGTGATCTACACAGTCAGATCTATGGCGTAGTCAGTAAAGCAGAAGTAGATGTTTTTCTGGAACTCTCCTGCTTTTTCTATGATCCAACAGATGTTAGCAATTTGATCTCTGGCTCCTGTGCCTTTTCTAAATCCAGCTTGAACATCTGGAAGCTCTCGTTCATGTACTGTGGAAGCCTGTCTTGGAGAATTTTGAGCATTACTTTGCTAGCTTGCGGAATGAGTGCAGTTGTGCAGTGGTGTGAACATTCTTTGGCATTGCTTTTCTTTGGGATTGGAAGGAAAACTGATCTTTTCCAGTCCTGAGGCCATTGCTGAGTTTTCCATATTTGCTGGCATATTGAGTGCAGCGCTTTCACAGCATCATCTTTTAGGATTTGAAATAGCTCAACTGGAATTCCTTCACCTCCGCTAGCTTCATACGTAATGATGCTTTCTAAGGCCTACTTGATTTCTCACTTTAAGATGTCTGGCTCTAGGTGAGTGATCCCACCATTGTGGCTGTCTGGGTCATTAAGATCTTTTCTGTATAGTTCTGTGTATTCTTGCCACCTCTTAATGTCTTCTGCTTCTGTTAGGTCCATACCAACTCTGTCCTTTATTGTGCCCATCTTTGCATGAAATGTTCCCTTGGTATCTCTAATTTTCTTGAAGAGAGCTCTAGTCTTTCCCAGTCTATTGTTTTCCTCTATTTCTTTGCATTGTTCACTGAGAAAGGCTTTCTTATCTCTTTGCTATCCTTTGGAACTCTGCATTCAGATGGGTATATCTCTCCTTTTGTCCTTTGCCTTTAGCTTCTCTTCTTTGCTCAGCTATTTGTAAGGCCTCCTCAGACAGCCGTTTTGCTTTTTTGCATTTCTCTTTCTTGCAGATGTCTACCCGGAAATAGCCTCATCCCACAGTCGAAGGGCTCAGTCCCACTAGAGTGTCTCTCTCCTTTCCTGCCCCCTTCAGACGCCACTACTAATCCAGGTTGTCACCTGTGTTTCTGACTGTAGACTATAAATCGTAGGTTCTGACAGTCACCTCCTTGGGTTCAATTTGTCAGAATGGCTTACAGAATTTGGGAAAATAGTTTACTTACTAGGTTGCTGGTCTATTATTAAAAATACATGATTCAGGAATAGCCAGGTGGAGGAGATGCTTATGGCACGGAATGGGAAGGGATTCTCGCAGCACCTTCACAGGTTCACCAGCCTAGAAGCCATCCAAACCCACCCAGCACCAGGGATTTTTATGGAGGCTCGATGGATTAAATCATTGGACACATTAAATCATTGGATTGATTGAATCATTGTTTCAACATTCAGTCCATCTCCCCCCAAGGAGGTGGTAGTTGGGTGGGGCTGTACATTCCAACCTTTGAATCACTGGGTTGGTTCCCCTGGCAACCAACCTCCATCTTTAGGGGCTTTCCTAAAAGTCATCTTATTAACATAAGCTCAGAGGTGTTTGAAAGGGCTTGCTATGAGAGTAACAGAAGACTCCTATTTATTTTATCTTTATCATTCTGGAACTATTTAGGAACTGAGAACAAAACTAAGTACTGTAACAAAAGATGCCTTTATGGCTCTTAATGGGAAATTACACGGATTTTAGGAGTTATGTGCCGGGAATAGTGGATGAAGACCATATATTTCTTATTCACAGTGTGGTGGTGGTTTTTTTTTTCTTGATTTGGTTGAAAGAAATGCTGTTACTGGGACTTTTGAACGATGTTTGACGCCAATGAATAGTAATGTTTTCAGTCTTCTTTTTCAAGTCAGCTAAATAAGTATGCCTAGTGAAGTTTATTGCCGTATCCTAAGGTAATCTTACCACTTGCTAGTATTTCTCAGCATTCCATAGCTAGGGCACATTATTCGAGCTTGATTTTTTAGTATGAAGTATTTGTTCTGTTTGCTTTGCTGTGTTTGCTTATACCTGATAAACTGCAGCTATTTCCATCTTTAGAATTTTTCCTGCCTTGTGGAATTGCTTAGTTTTAAGCTATGGTTACTCTGTAACTGCTGGACCATTTTATTTGCTTGTGAGGTTGGTTTTATATTGATACCAAGCTATCCTCCTGAAAGATACTCTGATTTAGTGTCCCTTTTTCCTTAATACATTGCTTTATGTATGAATGAATGTGGAGCCTACAAAAAAGGTCGTCTTAGTCTTTGACATTCAAAGCCATCACACCTTTTAAAAACATTAAAAAAAAATGGTTTGAGTTGCAATATTCTATTAAAAGCTTTTAATAGAATCCAGAATATATGCAGACTCCTGCAGCAGATCTTTGGCACTACACCCTTAAAAGGAAAGCAGGCTGCTGCGATGCTGGCGGTGCCTTGTATGTCCTTGGTTAACTCTGTGTGATACTCTTCGTGTGAGATGTTCGTGTAGCTATAAGGACGATGGTGTCTTCATACACATTTTTGGTAGTGGATCTCCTTCCTGTCCTAGGTAGTTGATATTACAGGTAATGGAGTTCTTTTTGGCACTGTGAAAGCAATATTATCTTCAGCTAGTTCTGTCTTGTTTTTCTTCAAGTTTCAAAGGATTTCCTTTTGTGCTTTTGGAACTCTTGTTTTAAAATAACATTTTAAGTCATGGTTTTTAAGTGAATCTTGGTAATTCTCCAGAATGTAAGATTGTAGTCTAGAGGGAATACACACTCATTTTAAGTGTTTGCCCTGGCCAGTTCAGTATGGCTTTTCATAGTGCTTCCTGACACCTGGGATAAGAAAGAAGCTTCCAGGAATGAGTGTGTCAAGGCAGATGGACGACAATGGCAGAAATAGAGCCCTGGCAGGATTCTTCTGATTGCCTTTAGTCCCTGAGACGTAATTCCTGGCTTTTAGAAATGATTGATTACACAGGGCTGCCAGCTAATAATGTGCCTCCTAATGCTGAGAAAGGGAATATGTCTGATGATTCTTGGTTGTATGATACTGATGTTCGAATATGCATCACTGATTTAGTGAAGGCTTTCTTTCTTTAAAAACATTACGTTAAATGAACACATTGAATTATGAAATCCAAAAGTAGCATTTAAATATTAAGTATTAAAAGAAATATTTAGACTCCAGGGAACTTTACTGTTTACCATAAAATGTCTTTAACATTAAACATTTAATAAATTATGCACACGGTTATAAAAATCAAGCAGTTATAGAAGGAATTTATAAAGAAAATAAGTTTCCTTTTCTTTTCTCCACCTTCAGTTCTTTGTGGAGATAACTTTCCCCCATCAGCCTTTCATTCTGAGAAATTTCAAAACCAACAGATAAGTTACAAATATAATACATTGAACACCAAATGCTTTTGAAATAGGTATTTCAGTTGTTAGTACTTTGCCGTATTTTGAGCTTTCTTTTTTTTTGTCTCCGTCTCTCTCTGTAAGAGCTTTTCCTGAACAACTTCAGAGTTAGCTCCAGATGTCATGACATTTACCCCTAAATATTTCAGCATTGTATGTTTTAAGAACACATTTCTCCTGTATATTCACACAGTGTAATTATCCAGAAACTCTTAATATCTGAAGACCATATTCAGCTTCACTATTAGTTTCACTAATAACTTTTGTTCCAGCTCCATTCAGTCAAGATTATTTAGTTGTTTTATCTCCTGTAATCTAAACAGTACCTCAGGTGGTTTTTTTTTTTGTTTTTTGTTTACTCATGTCATTACCATTTTCAGAGGCCAGACCATTTGTTTTACAGAATGAGCCTCAGTTGGATGTGATTAGGTGAATATAAACATTTATCTTTTGAGGAAGAGGGAGGAACACTATATACGTGATTTTTTTGAAGCAAGACCTCTAATATCTCTGAATACTGTCCTTTTGTCATTGTTTTCCTTTAAAAAAATTGAATTGTGATGAAATATACATTGTGATGAAATATACATAACAAAATTTGCCATCTTAACTGTTTTTAAGTGTATGTATGGTTCAATGACTTTGGTACATTCACATTATTCTGTAACATAAATAACCATTATCTGTGTCCAGAACTTTCTCCCCCTTGCAGAACTGAACTCTGCATACAGTAAGTCCCCATTCCCTCTTTCCCTGCTCCTGGCCGCTGCCACTCTCCTGTCGCTGTGAATTTCACTACTCTGGGTGCCTCAGAGGTGGAGTTGTATGCTGTTTGTCCGTTTGTGACTGCTTATTTCACTTAGTGTAATGTCTTCAAGATTTATCCATGTTGTAACGTGTCAGAATTTCCTTTTTTTTTTTAAGTTGAAATAATTCCATTTAATTTATATGCCTCACTTTGTCTATTCATTTGTCGATGGACATAGCGGTAGTTTCTTGTTTTATCAAACTTGACATTATATACTGACTTCCTTTATGAGTTTAATTCATATTTGAATAATAAAAGCAGAGCACCCTCATTGTAGAATATGTCAGAGGTAAGAGACAGTATGAAGAAAATACAGTTTATGCTATCTCTATATAGAAGAAATCTTTTGTGTGTATATTTTGTGCATTTTGAGTATTCAGTTTTTAATATTTTTATGTAAATGAAATACATTCTTTTGTTGTTGAAGTTTACATTTTGAAGTAATTAAAATAATTTCATCTTAAAAAAAATGAATTGTACTATGACTTTGAGTTGCCATACTTTGTTAACCTAGCTCTTATTACTGGCCTTTGATTTATTTGGAAATTTTTTATTCTCATAATGTTTTGAGGAATAAAGTTGCCAGCATTTTTGATGCTTTTTTTCGATTCCCAGAAATGGGGTAATAGGATCAAATGATGTAAATGTGTCACAGGTATTTTATGCATATTAATAAATTGCTTCCTGGAAGGACTGGACTGGTTATATTCTCATCACTGTAAGAGACTGCTTGTATAGCTGTACCTTTGCTGATGTTTGTTATTAAAAGAAGCAAGCTATCTCATTTAGTCAGTCATTTGTATTTTTTTCTGTGAATTGATTTATGTCTTCTATTTTTCTTTGTGATTTTATGAAGTTGTCTGAAGTTCTTGTGAATATAAATAATGTTTATATTACAGATATGTACCAGTTATGTTTGTTGAACATTTTCTTTACCCTTGTTTTTGTGGGGAGAGTTACAGCATTTTGTCTTTCACCATCTTTTTTTTTTTAAACTGAGGATTAAAATGTTTTTTCCAAGTAATTTCCATTTTGATTTATTAAATTCTCCTTTAATTTGGGTGGTTCTGTCTTACATAAAATAGTTCTGCTTCATTTGCTTTGAGGCTCTTTATTTTGATTTTTGTTTTTTATATCAGTATCGCACTTCTGCTTAAACAATTATGGCTTTATTAGATATCTTAAAATCTCAAAGGCAACTGTCCAACCTGTTCCACCCTCCCATTGCTTTTCAGAGTTGTCTTAATTTTCACCTTTTCTTTGTCCATTCATGTACATGTTCAGATGATCATTAAGTGTGCTCCCAAGCACTTAGAAAGAAGTCAGGGCTCTCAGTAAGTTTGTGGTCTGGTCAGTGTAGTGTGATAATTTTAGGAGAGGAAATAAAAGAGGCTAGAACAGTAAGTCTGTACCCTAATCTCATTGGGAAATTCGGAGAGGACTTTCAGGAAGAGATGACATCTAAGCCAGAACCTTAGAAGAGGGGAAAGAGTGTTTCTGTCAGAGGGAATTGCTTTCGTTAAGACCCCAGAGGCTAGGGAGCGTGGCCCATCCATTCAGTTGAAGTCTGCAGGTTGGAGTGTAGAATGGGAGCTGTGAGAGAGATGGCTGCAGGGTAATGCTGGGCCTTTCAAGCCTTTTAATCTGGTTACAGATTCTGTAAGGGCACAATTGCTTAGTGTAAGGGCAGTGGTAAACATTTGGAAGGGGACTGCCTTCATCTGATGTGTGGATGGGAAGCTCATTCCAGTCAGCGTCTAGAGACTAGATGGGGGGGGGGGAGGGCAGCACTGGCAGCAGACAGATCCATCTAGAAGGAGATGACTGCAGTCCAGATAAGAAAGGGTGCAGCCTTGACCTGAGATCGAGACAGTGGTGGGTGGAATAAGGGGGATATATTTGAGAGAGACTTCAGTGGCTCAGAGGTTAAAGCGTCTGCCCACGATGCGGGAGACCTGGCTTCAGTCCCCGGGTCGGGAAGATCCCCTGGAGAAGGAAATGGCAACCCACTCCAGTACTCTTGCCTGGAGAATCCCATGGATGGAGGAGCCTGGTAGGCTACAGTCCATGGGGTCGCAAAGAGTTGGACACAACTGAGCAACTTCACTTTTCATTTTACAAAGGTAGGATGGGTAAAACTTGGAAGAATTGATATTGGAGTTGAGGCGAGAATTAAGAAAGATACTCGGGTTTTTGGCTTGGACACTTGGGTTGGCTATTAGTATTGTTTTTCTGAGATATTGAAGACAGGAAGTTCTGTTTTAGGCATGCTATAGTGAGAATGTCTGAAACTTTGGGAGAAAATTTACCACTCAGTTTTATGTGGATTTTTCTGTGGATTGTTGTGGGGCCCTGAGTGTTTGCTGAAGCTGTGGAACCTTCTCTTGCAGTAGCAAATCAGCAACTTCCTTGTTTTGTGCTTCTCTCTGAGGACCTTATCAGGATGAACTAATACCTTTTCCAATCTGATGATTTTCTTCTTAATTCTATCAATATTTTGGCAAGAAGAAGAGTTATGTGAACATAATCTAAAAAGTATAAAGTTATGCCATGAGAGGTTTTCTTTTTATCTATCTGCCCCTTTTAAAATGCTTATTTACTCTCTAATTTTCTCACTTGTAAAAGAGAGTAGCTAGACTCAGTCTCTTCACTTTCATGCATTGGAGAAGGAAATGGCAACCCACTCCAGTGTTCTTGCCTGGAGAATCCCAGGGACGGGGGAGCCTGGTGGGCTGCCGACTATGGGGTCTGGCACGACTGAAGCGACTTAACAGCAGCAGCAGACTTAGTCTAATTCAGTTCCTCTTAGAAGGCTGATCTAAAATGGTGTAACTTTAAACATCTAATGATTAGTTTTAAATTTGTGCAGGATAGCTTGACAGTAGAGCAGATGAAATTTTTTCTTGAAGAACTGTAATATCCCTTCAGTTGACTTTTTGACAACATTTTAAGTAACCATTCTAATTTGAACTCACATTCATCTTTAACCCATTAACGTTGGACCTCATCTCTGATCGCCTTCCCAAAATAACTTTGTGATGTGTTCCTTTCTACCCTTCCATTGTGCTTTAGCAGTAATTCTTCCTGCATGGCAAGGTATCTGTCCATTCAGCTGTTTTTTGGTGACTGTGGGGACTTGTATTTCCACGGCAGTTAGCGATGATCAGAGATGTGAGAGGGTAAGAGCTCGAAAGTGTAAACTGCGTTTATTGTTGCTCGTCGTGATTAATAATAGAACATTTAAAGAGGCTCCTTAGATTATTATTTTGACTTCCCTATCATTTGAATTCATTTTTCTAAAGAGAATGTTTCTGGGAGTTCCCTGGTTAGTGGTTAGGATTCTCAGCCTTCACTGCTGTAGCCCAGGTTCAATCCGTGGTTGGGAAATGGAGCCCGCAAGCCACACGACACAGACAGAAATAAATAGAGAGGATCTTTTCATAATGAAGTAAGTTTATTGAATGAATTGAATAGAAGCTCATCTTGATAAAGTGTAGATTCAATTAAGAATTTGTTTCCAATTTATGATTTTCACGTCTTGGTTTTTTGAAAAGGTATTGTTTACTAGCACTATTCTAGGAATAGAAATGATAGATTTTGACTTGTTGCCATTGGTTATTATGTGAAAAATGCATCTAGAAGGTGATTTGTTTGGTCTTCTCAAACTGTTTTTGGGATTGCCATGAGCTTACATATACTTAAGATACAGCTAAAAATATCGAGGTCATTTTATTTAAAAAACAGCTTCTATTTGAGTATTGAGAGCGATGGCTGTGTCTGTCTTAAGTTCATCTTTGAACTGTAGCCAAATGGTTAGGAGTCTGAAGAACTGGGTGGTCAAGTTTCCTTTTTAGTATGCAAAGACAGTAAAGGGAATTAGACTCCAAGTAGAGGAAAACTGTCCAGACGTTGTAGCCACCGACATCTGCATCTTTCTACTGACCAGAGTAAAGGGCATTCTGAACATTACCACTTAAAACTAACTTTTCTCTTTAAGGGCTCCTGAAATTGTGCCAGCTGACTCCAAGTCCACCCTGACCCCACAGCATAAAGCATGCTGTGATGTCACAGCTACCATAGAACTCCAGGGTAGTGTTGAGCTGGCCCATGTGGGCTCAGGTAAGTCCTGGCTTTTTTTTTACCATTTGGCATTCTTTTCAAAGTTAGTTACCATTATGATTTTATGTCAAAAGAAACAAGGCAAAACTTTGAAAACTGTGCCATATATGGGGGAAAAAATAAGTCTGTTTTCTAAATATCTATGAGCCAGCTCCATATTCTAACCAACGGAGTTCCATAGTAGCTGTGAAGTCCTCCGTGAGTTGTGACCTGTGACTTCAGAATATGTTAAATTCTACTCCTGGCCCACCTTACGGAACAGTATGAGTTTTTTTTTTTTTTCTTCTTCTTCTTCTTTATCATTTCACTTATTCTGAGGTCTCTATGTTTTTAAAAGTATTTTAACTTTATCAGTAACTATGTATCACCACTTAGCTAGTGTATGTTTCAATCAATTTTGAATGCGTAATGGTACTGCCAATTAGTTTTTACAGTTAATCTTCTCAGAGTGCCTTCAGCTGTCTTTTTAATTGGTTTTCATAACATGGGCTTCCCTGGTTGCTCAGAAGGTAAAGAATCTGCCTGCAGTGCAGGAGACCTGGGTTCAGTCAGCTGGGTTGGAAAGATCTCCAGTATTCTTGCCTGGAGAATTTATGGACAGAGGAGCCTGGTGGGCTACAGTCCATGATGCCACAGAGTCAGACATGACTGAGTGACTAACGCTTTCACTTTCACTTGGAGTAGGAGGGGACAGAGCGTGTAATATATGTTTGTTAAATTTTCAGACCAACATATTAGAGAAAGAACCTTCCCTTAACTGTTGGAGTTAGTCTGAGATGTCAGTAACCTAGAACGCTTGTATACGTTACCTGTTTCTATTCTACTGGGACTTTCCAATTTTTTCATGGTCTTTGTGGCATTAAGTGAGGTTTTACCACTTAGATTACTTACTGTATTTTCCTGCTTACCACTTCTTTTACTTTCTTCCTGCTTTCCTTTTATCCCCTGATGTTAAAAGGTGGTAAAAATGTTATGTGAAGGACTCAAAGACATTTTCTTAGTTGCTTTGCATATAATCTGATGCTTTTTTTCTCCCTAAGGAAACATGTGTAGCTAAAACTTAAAATCTCAGTATAGGTGAGGTCCTTTAGACACCATGTTGACAGTGAAAACCCATCTGTGAAGAAACTTTAATCACTAGCTCCTCTTGAGCAGTGTGTAAGTGATATACAACAAACATTTGGACAGTTCATTGACATTCTCGTGAAATTTGATTTGTAATAAATTTACTGATCTTCCGTAGCCCAGAATTCACCCAGCAGTAACTGAAACTAAGAGCTCTTAATTATGGTTAATGAAAAGAATGGAATTATGTATTCCTAAAATATTAGACAATGAGGTATTTTTCTTTTAAATGTTATTTTGTCTCTGTAGTTGAATTCGTGTTTTTCGTGTTCTAGAAAGTTTGGAGATTTATTTTATGCTCTGAAGAATAGAGAACAAGATCTCTGTTCACCTTCATTTTCTGCCCTCCTGTATATATTCCAGGCTAAGGGCAGCAGCATTTCCCATTCACAGTTTAACGCAGAGCTTGTGGTCAGGGGAAGTAGTTGTTTTTGAGATCTTGGATTAGGCCAAATAGAAATCAGTTTGTATGTATGTATATCAGCTTTATTGAGATGTAATTCACAGACCATGCAGTTCATCATGTGAAGTCCTGTTTTTGGTAAAATGCACGGAGTGTGAAGGCAGGCTGTGAGCCACCGCGCCCAGGCACAGCTGCTGAGCTCGCTATGCTGTTTGGGTCGCACTCACCCCACCTTTGACTGGCCGATTGGCTTCTAGTTACAGAAATCCTTTAGGAACATTAGAGAGGACACGAATTCTTGAGCATGAGCGTGTATTTCTGAGGTGAGATCCTTCCAGACATCAGCTGTGTGATAAGACAGCAATTTAGAAGATGTCTTCTCCAACCAGAAAAGCACAGTTAGTTGGCATTTACTTTTAGATTACCTCATCTTTGGGAAACAAAAAAATACGGGGGTATATATATATACACACACTGTCTTCTGTGTGGGTCTTCTTCTTTTTTCAGGGAAATTGATCAGAACTTTTTGGTCCTTTTGTTGCTTTTGAAAGTGCTTAGAACATTTTTTATATCACACAAAATTTTATAGATGCATATAATTTTAGGCTGAAGCTAAAAACTGTAAAAGGTACAGTGATACTGCACCTGGGAGTAGTTAACAGCTTTGCTAGAGCTGAAGTGAAAAGTTGTTGCCTTCGTAAGGAAGTAGTGTATACATGAAGTGGAACAGGGCATGTTCAGTTAAAAAAAAGCTGCATTAAATTATTCAAAATATCATGAACCCTACTAGATTATTTTCATCTGTTCATTAAAACAGGTAGATTTTAGATTTCTGTGTCTGATCTCCAGGCTTGCTCTTTTGAGAAGTCCACCTCTTTTTATCTCATGCCAGCTATATTACGTTTCAGCCCTGATGACGTCTCCAAGGCGCTGTGCCTCATAAAGTTTTGTTGAAGTCCTTTATGTGTTGGAGTGGGGGCTACAGCTGTCCTTAGGTGTTTATGTTGAGGAATGTATTAACCTATATTGCTGTGAAATAAAAATTTATCTAGGAAGGTATTATCATTTGAAACCATGGGTTCTTAACCTGAAAAATGTTGTTTCAGGGGTTGGGGGTCATCTTTCTGGGGAGAGGATCTATTTTTGCAGAAGGGATCTTTGATCCCAGAGTTGGAAAACTTTGAAGCTGGCTTTTTATGGTTCACAAGTATGATGAAGGGCTGTTTTGAGCATAGGAACCATGTTTTTACGTTTCTCACATTGCCTGGCATATTGCTGTCTGTTTCATGGGCATTCAGTGAATGTGGGAATTATCATTTTAAAGCTTTGTTATTGTTAATAACGGGGGAGATTGTGGCATTGAACCAGTCTATTACACTTTAAGGAACAAGTCTTATTTATCTAATTCCTAATTCAAGATAGCAGTTTAAAATGCAAGTATACTAAGAAATATTTTTAGCTAGTAGCAGCATTTTATGTAACAAATTTTTCTTGATGTAATTTAGGAAGCAGTTATTTAGTCCTGCAGTCTTGGGGTGGGGGTGTGTGTGTGTACCACTATTTGTGGTAAATGTGAAGCTAACCTGCACCTTCATATTTTTGCCAAGGTTATTTGCTTATTATTCATAGATACACTGCACTTACTAAATAAGATTTCTGTTATTACGTAACATTAATTTGTGTTAAGAATAATAACAGTTTAATGGGAACAGAAAGTTCTTTATGGATTTGGGAAAATTGGAAACTTGTTTTGTACCTCTACCCCCAACTGGTTTATCGCATTTCGTTTTAGCATATTTCTATTCAGAATTATCTAGCTCAAGTTTTATTATATTAATAATTTAATAATTCTTAATGGGTATAAGGAAGACTTGACTGTGAGAAATTCTGAAATCAAAGTATTGCTAACTTTTACTTACATTAAACATTTATTTTAACTGCTTTTAATTGTCTCAGTTAACAGCAATGTGGAAGGAAAGCTGAGCATTTACTTTGATTCAACTTTAAAAATGCAGCATAGGGACACCCCTGGTGGTCCAGTGGTTAGGATTTGGTGCTTTTACTGCCAAGGACCAGGGTTTGATCCCTGGAGGGGAACTAAGGTCCTGCAAAGCCACTCAGTGCAGCCATAAAAAGGGAGGGGGTCAGAATAAAGGGCAGAACTTGCCCAGCAGCGGCAGCAAGCACATCCTTGTGTCCTTGGTTTCTCCAGAACCAGGACCAGAAAACAGGGGCTTTAATGTCTTCACACTAGATGGTTGATCTTTGATCCTCTTAATATATTCTAATAATTTCTCTAAACTTGACCAGAGCATGGAGCCAGCACTAATGGGATGGTAAGTGCCCAGCTAGGCAGTTCTAGTTCTGCAAGGAAATGAAAGGGAGAGGAATACACTGTCACTTCCTTTGTATTCTTTAGGACATTTGAATGATGCCCTGGGATCCAGGAATCACAGAGAATCAAGAGTTTTGAGTGACTGCTACAGGTTTGTGCTTTTTGAAGAAAAATAGAATTAAACTTATTTTCTGTCCTGATGCTTGTTCTAGGTGTCGTAGAAGGTGATTTAGCTGCTATTGAAGCTTACAAATCGTCGGGAGGGGACATTGCCCGCCAGCTCACTGCAGATGAAGTCCGCTTGCTGAATCGCCCTTCTGCTTTCGATGTTGGCTATACTCTGGTACATCTGGCTATACGTTTTCAGAGGCAGGATATGCTAGCAATATTGCTTACAGAGGTGAGTGTGGCATTCTGATTAAATATTCTTTTATAAGAAGGAAATGTGTTCTTTAGTTTTTATTTTTGATGTTTTAATATTTCTCAGTTCTTAAATGTTTTAGATTTGATCAGCCCTCTTTTAAAAATGACATTTAAAATTAAGAGACTTCAACAGAAGGGATATGTGTTTTTTAAAACAGGATGTTTTGCCACAATGATTGAGTCATATGTTTGATTTAAGAAAAACCGAAATGCATTAGTCATTCATTCAGCTAACAAATATTTACTGAGTACCTGCCATGTTGAAGGCACTGGGCATAAAGGGGTGTAATGGTGAAGACATTGGCTCCTCCTTCAGTGAATCTCCAGTTACAGTGATTCTGTACAGAGTGCAGTTTCATAGATGGACGTGCCAGGTGCTGTGGGGAGTACTTGAGAAAAGTGTTTTGGGGTACCTTACTTACCTTCTTACCCGCAGCAGGTAATGTTTGGCTGAGATCTGAAGGAGTAGGATGAGTTAGCTTCAAAATAGGTGGAGAAGAGAACGGCTTTGAGGAGGCTCTTCAGAGGCAGGGGTGGTGGTGTTTGTGGCGAATTCGGAGCTGGTGGGCAGCTCAGCATGGTTATATGGCGGATGGGATGTGAGAGAGACAAGTAGGGGATGCAATGTGAAGGATCTTCTAGGCCAAAGACCTGGAAGATGATTCTGAGGGCAGTTAAAGGCTTTGAAAAGGCTTAGGTAGAGGGACAGCGGACTGAGAGGATGAGAGTGTTTTGGCCACTGGAATTTGAGAGGGGCGAGCCTGCTTAGGACACTGCAGTGATGCTGGCAGGAATTCCGCTGGGACAGTAATGGCAGTGGCCGGTTTGAGAGAGATGATGAAGATGCCAGCGGAGTTAAGTGGATGGACTGGCTGTCGGGAGTAATGGTGGGTGGGCGTCAAAGTGGCTTTTGGGTTTCTAGATTAGATAACTGGGTAGATGTTACAAGTAACAGAGGTTGGAATGAATTAATTAGGATGTGACTGTATCATCCAGGTTTTTTTTTAAATAAGAGAAATAGGTTAAAAGTGCAGAGTGTTTGATTAGTTGTTGATTCAAATCCATTATGGTTAGTATGCTCCTTCTGTGTATGCTTGTTTGCGTATTTGAGCTCTCCAGTATCTGGAAACATTTATGCACAGAGCATAAAGTGGGAGGAGTGGTTAAGAAATATGAATGTTAGGTAGAGGCATGATTGAGATGGCTCACCATTGTGTTTAGTTTCTAAGAGTCCAGTTAAACCAGGGGCAAGGTAGGGCTTGAGAGACAGTCGTGCTGAAAGCAAAGGGCAGGCTTACTGAAGACAGGGCTTCCCTGGCGGCTCAGATGGCGAAGAATCTGCCTTTAATGCAGGAGACCCGAGTTTGGTCCCCAGGTTGGGAAGACCCCCTGGAGAAGGGATTGGCAACCTACTCCAATATTCTCGCCTGGAGAATCCCATGGACAGAGGAGCCTGGTGGGCTACAGTCCGTGGGATCGCAAAGAATCGGACACAACTTGGCAACTAAGCAGCAGCGGGTTCCCCTCTGGCTGGTACAGGTCTCTGAGAAGGTTCTGGAGGGACTGGTGTAAGCCATCAGCCTCCTAAGAGCATTCCGAGGACTCACAGTGGGAAGACAGTAGAACCCCAGTGTATTTATTTACAGCTGGGTAACAGATCCCCTCAAAACTTAGCAGCTTACCACAACAAACACTTGTTATCACAGTTTCTGAGAGTAAGGAATCCAGGAGCAGCTTAGCTGAATGATTTTGGCTCAAGGTCTCATGAGGTTCCAAATTGCCAGGGCTACTGTTGTCAAGAGGCTCGACTGGGGCTAGAGGCTGTGGTTCTAAGTACACTCATGTGGGTGTTGGCAGGAGGCTTCAGGTCCTTGTCCTGTGGGCCTGTCCGTAGGGTTGCGTGTCATGTGCTGGCTGGTCTCTCCTTGAGCAAGTGAGCCGAGAGAACGTGAGGAAGAGAGAGGGGGAGTGTGAGAGAGTGAGTGAGGTGGAAACCGCAGTGTCTTTTTTGTATAGCCTAATGTAGGAAGTGATACTCCATCATTTCTGCCGTATTCTGTGGTACACATGGACCAGCCCTGGCACACACCATGGGGGAGGTGGAGAGGACGCTTGTTCTCGGGAAAGAACAGAGTCGGTGGTGGAATTTAGTCTCCGTGGTGTGCGCACTCCACAGGACAGAATCGAAGGGGTCGGTAGGGAGACTGGGATGGGGGAGCATGAGTCTGGGCTGAGGGCTGTGTCTGCAGATGGGGCACGGAGCCAGCCAGGGCCTTCGGGGTTGAGAACAGGGGAGCGTTAACATTTTGGGAATGTGTGTCTGGGGCTGGGGGCTTACTTAATGGGATTTTAAACCATGAGCCCTGTTTGTAGTCTGGTGGAATAAATGGACTGCTTTTCAAACTGTTGTTTTTAAATATATAAAACAGAAAATAGATTTGCAAAGGAAATCAGTTACAATGAAACATATAGTTGTCAGAGTATTAAATTTGTGAGGTATAAGAACATGCATTTTAAATGTAGGCAAATGAAATGAAGGATTTAAATTAAATTGAACTTCCTGTTCTAGTTCATGGACCCTTCCCAAGTTCATGGGCCCTAAATTAGCAAGTAGGCTAAGGAGCTGATGGAGAGTCATGAGGCTGAAGAGGCTGGGAGATAAGGGGCAGGTTCAGGGGCAAGTGCTTAAGGATGGTGGTGGGAGGAGAGGTTTAGCAGTCAGTCACTAGTTCTAAGGTTTCTTTTGAGGTGTTCAGTGTTCAGAATCTCCCCAGGATTTTGCAGAGGGACTAAGGGTTAGCAGTTTCGAAAAAGCTATTTTTGAGTTTACTTTTTTGAGATCCATTTTAATGCTGTTATTTGAGAAATAGTTATATTCTGAAAATATTTAATATTTTTCCACAATTTGTTGCTTAGGTTGGGCTTGTGGAGTTCAGGTGTAGTGACAACTTCACCGTCAGTGTTAATCCTGGCCAGTAATGTTTAGAACTGAATTTTCATGCAAGGATTTTCAGAAGGGGGTGTCTGATGGTTGTCATGAGTATACAGGGTGTTTGAAACACTGTTCACTTACCTCAGTAGTCATTACAAGTAAGTGTGTCCACGTATGTTATGTAGATGGCAGTATCATAAAACTTTGTGTGTGGCTTTATTGGAAGATCTGCTCCAAGCCCCACTTGTGACTGGAAGTCTGTTCATGAAGGTCACCCAGGTTAGTGGCTGCAGCTGTAGTGACAGAGTGGAGGGTCACAGCAGACTCATTTCCTCTCAAGTAGATGGATACTCACCTTGGGTTTCAGGATTCTCTGGGTATAGATTTCTTGAGCTCCACAGAGGAAGACAACTTAAATGTAAGATAATGCTTTTTCATCCTTTGTTGTTGTTCATCATTTTTAAAAGGACAGGAAAGTTCTTGCTCAGGTTTCATTCCTCTTGAGTTGTACTACTTCAGAGCTTTGTTGTCTGCTCTACACTTGGGGAAGCCAGCTGCTTTTTAAAAAATACAAAATTATAGGGACTTCCCTGATGGTCCAGTGGTTAAGATGCTTCCCCTGCAAGCAGTGTGGGTTTGATCCCTGGTTGGGGAACTAAGATCCTGCTTCTACTTTCCTCTTTCTCTATGAGCTGGAATTCCCTGTTCAAGAATGTTTTTATTAGGGGCCTGATGGTTATTCTTAACTTTGCTTTCTGTACTCATTCCCTCTCCTGTGATGAACCTTTGTGAACAGCTCTGTCTTACATACATTTTTATATGCTTGTTTGTCTATTTCCTTGGGATAAATGCCACTAAAAATTACTGAATTACTGAATCGAGAGGGTAAAGCATTTTTATCACTGTTTCCCAGGAAAGTTGTACTGATATATACTGTTGAGGACATAACACCAATATCTCATATATTTAAAATAAAAACACCTTAAGTTACTGGGAAGTTTTGGTAATTTCTTTTTAATGCTGTTGATTTCTGCTTCCAGTGATGATGAATGAGATGTAGAGGAAAGTGTCTTTTGTATTTAAGGTGTCTCAACAAGCTGCAAAGTGTATTCCTGCAATGGTGTGTCCTGAACTGACAGAGCAGATCCGTCGTGAGATCGCTGCCTCTCTTCACCAGAGAAAGGGGGACTTTGCTTGCTATTTCCTAACTGACCTTGTAACATTTACATTGCCAGCAGGTAACTCCAAATCTCTTTGTGAAAACAAATTTCCACTTTATTATATTCTTTCAGTGTCTGAATGAAAATGATTCTGTTAGAAAACAGATAGCCACTATTAGTGGCTATCAACTTGACTGTCCTGTTTTACTGAAAGTAATCACTGTATAGGCCATTTATAAACTAATGCTATAGAGCTGAGAGGAAGACAGCAGCTGGTAATAACTGACTTCTTTGTGTGCCTCAGATATTTTTAAGAATCTGTTTTATCCACTTTTTTTTTTTTCTGTTGTTTTAGAGTGTTATGAATCAGGTTTTTTCTTTTTCTTTTCACATGTGTTTATTATTTTTAAATTAGATAACTATTGGTTACCTGATATTAGGAGATAAGATCAGAACATGGGTTTTTGATGGGTAGATACAAATTATTTGAATCAGAGATACTGGCATTCTTTTGAAAGTGTCATTGCTTTACTTCGCTCATTATGTTAATTTCTACTATATTTGTGAAGCAACTTTATATTTTCCAGTTCCATGACAAGTGGAAATGTTTTCCAGGTTGTTTTTTCTCAGTTGACACTGAATAAATACACTGAACACCTAAAGTTTCTAAGTAAAACTTAGATTTTGGTTTTGAGTGTTCTGAGCTTTCTATTTTAAGCTTATATTAAGATGTGAGCAGAGGTATTTACAAAATGATAGGAAATTACAACCAAGCCTTACAAAATTAGACAAATTTCATTTCAAATGCACTCTATATATATTTAAACTTATCACACTGAGTGATTAGATTTTATTTTGAATTGAAAATAGTTCTGTAGTTTAAAAAAATGTTGTAAGGGTAATCATGCTTTTTATTCTAGACTACTCAATTAGTAAACTGAATAGAGCATAGAAAATTTCAGGAAGAAACAAATTTGTGTGCCTCATTGACTTCTGTAAGAAGATTCTAAAGTTTGCAAAAACAGTTCTGAGCAGAGATTGAGCGTGGCGGAGGTGGGGCGGCAGAAAACAGACAGAATTTGTCTGTTTTTAACCTGAGTATCAGAGACCTCTGTTCTTCTTACTGTTTTTTTTTTTTTTCCCCTTTAATTTCAGCTATATTAAGTTGTCATTAACAGGAAATTATAAGATTTTAAGATGCACATTGGTGATTTGGGGCTTCCCTGATAGCTCAGTTGGTAAAGAATCTGCCTGCAATGTGGTTCCTGGTCAGGAAGATCCGCTGGAGAAGGGATAGGCTACCCACTCCAGTATTCTTGGGCTTCCCTTGTGGCTTGGCTGGTAAAGAATCCGCCTGCAATGCTGGAGACCTGGGTTGGGAAGATCCCCTGGAGAAGGGAAGACCTACCCACTCCAGTATTCTGCCTAGAGAATTCCATGGTGATTTGATTCACCCATAAATTGTGAAAGGATCCCCCTCACCCCCACCCAGTCTAGTTAGTTAACACACTTATTACCTCGCCTTGTATTTATCTATTTATATTTTGGGTGAAAACATTTATGTTTTGTTTTCTTAGAGAATTTCAAGTGTACAATACAGTGTTACTGATTATCATCACTATGCTTTACATTAAATCCCATCCTTCTTCATCTTATGGCTTATAGTTTGTACTTTCACCAGTTTCTCCCCATCTTTTTTTTTTTTTTTAAGATCCATATATAAGTGATGCCAAGCAGTATTTGTCTTCTTCTGTTGAACTTATTTTGCTTAGCATAGCATCTCCAAGGCCCTTCTATGTGTTGCAGATGGCACGATGTTTTCTTTCTCATGGTTTAGTAACCCATCTACTTTATATTTATTCACCATTGATAGACACTTCGGTTGTTTTCGTATGTTGGCTATTTCGAGTAACATTGCAGCCAGCGTGGGGATACAGGTTTGTCATCTCTATTGCCTGCATACCCAGAAGTGAGATCGCTGGATCATTTTTGATAGTTTTATGTTTTTGAGGATCCTCCATAACGTTTTCCATAGTGGAAGCCCTTCTCCAGTTTACATTCCCACCAGTGGTGCATAGGGGTTCCCTTTTCTCTGCGTTCTTGTCTGTATTTGTTATCTCTTGTCTTTTTGATAATAGCTGATTATTATTACTGGTTCAGATGCTTTTCGTCTTACTATTTGTAGATAGATCACTGTTTTGACAATGAAGTACAGAAAGGAACTATTCTGCACCTCATTTACACAACTCATGAGATACATGCATGTTTTTTTAAAAGACGCTGCTTGACAGTCTTCAGTGGAAAGGGAGTTATTTTAGAGGAAGTTACTGTTAGATATTGGCATCAAATTTTTTAAGTTATGAGGCATTTAAAGATTTTTTTAAGACAAGGTTTTTCTTTGTAGATATTGAAGACTTGCCTCCAACAGTCCAAGAAAAATTATTTGATGAGGTGCTCGATAGAGATGTTCAAAAAGGTAAGCATGAAACTAATGAGTATAATTTAATTTTAAGTGATTTCAATAAATGTTTTGCTCTGCTTTGTAAGCTTTGGAGTAGTTTGGTGTATAGTCATCATATTTTATTTCTACTTTAAACTGAAAATGTATAAAGTCCTTAAGAACAGTATTATGCTGTTAAAACAGCTCATTCACAGCTCATAACTGTGGTAGAGTGAATAAAGGTATAAAAGTTTTAAAATCTTGGTTTTGTGTTTCCTATTCTAGGATGAGTATTTTTTCATAATAAACATTTTAAGAAAATAAATTATAAAGAATTTAAAAATTAAATAAATTATTCTAAGGCCTCAAGATGTTTCCATTACTTAAAAGGTTTATATTTCAATTGATCAGAATTTCTAGCTGTTTATTAGTATATTACATATGCATTTTTTAACACTTCAGAGAATAGTTTCTTTCTTCCAAGGGCTTCCCTGGTGGTGCAGACGGTTAAGTGTCTGCCTGCAATGTGGGAGACCCAGGTTCAATCCCTGGGTCAGGAAGATCCCCTGGAGAAGGAAATGGTAACCCAGTCCAGTATTCTTGCCTGGAAAATCCCATGGACTGAGGAGCCTGGTAGGCTACAGTCCACAGGGTCACAAAGAGTTGGACGTGACTGAGTGACTTCACTTTCTTTCTTTCTTTCTTTCTTCCAAATAGAATATTTCTAAATTGCAGAAGAATGAAACTGAACATGTTACATTTATTTACTTACTTGCGTCTTTATTTATATTGTAGTTGACTTACAATATTGTGTTAATTTCTTCTGCTATATTGCAAAGTGATTCTATTATACTTCAACATATGTTCTTTTTTATAGTCTTTTCCATTACGGTTTGTCACAAGATAATTGAATATGTTCCCTGTGCTATATAATAGGATCTTATTTATCTGTTCCATATATACTAGTTTCCATCTGCTAACCCCAAACTTCCACTCCATCCCCCCACCAGTCTTGGCCACCACAAGTCTATTCTCTGCGTCTGTGAATCTGTTGCCTGGAGAATTCCATTCATGTCATGTTTTAGCTTCCACATTCTAAGTGTTGTCAGATGGTATTTGTCTTCCTGACTTCGCTTGGTGTGGTGATCTCTAGGCCATCCGTGTTGCTGCGACTGGCATGGTCTCGTTGTTTTCTGGCTTCGTAGTATTCCATTGTGTATGTGCACCATACGTGTTCATCCACTCATCTGTCAAGGGACAGTTCGGTTGTTTCCATGTCTTGGTTATTGTGAATAGGGTTGCTATGAACATAGGAGGAGCATTTGTTTATTTCAGTTATGGTTTTGTCCAGGTATCTGCCCAGGAGTGGGATTGCTGAATCATATGGCAGCTCTATTTTTAAAAATTTTTTCAAGAACCTCCATACTGTTTTCCATATTGGCTGCACCGGTAGTGCACGAGGGTGTTCCCTTTTCTCTACACCCTCTCCAGGGTGTATTTGTATACTTTTAAATGATTATCACTCTGACCAGTGTGAGCTGGTATTTCATTGTAGTTTTGATTTGCATAATTCTGGTAATTAGCGTTGTTAAGCATCTTTTCATGTGCCTTTTGGACATCTGTATGTCTTTGGAGAAATGCCTGGTTAGGTCTTTTTGCCCATTTTTTAGTTGGGTGGTTTTTCTGTGGTTGTGTTACATGAGAGCTGTTTGTATATTTTAGAAGTTAAACCCTTTTTTGGTGGCACTGTTTGCAGATATTTTCTCCCTTCCAAACATTGTCATCTCTTTTTGTTTATGGTGTCCTTTGCTGTGCAAAAGCTTTCAAGTTTGATTAGGTCTCATTTGTTTATTTTGCTTTTGTCTATTGCCTTGGAAGACTGACCTAAGAAAATATTAGTACAGTTTATGTCAGAGAATGTTTTGCCTTTGTTCTTCTCTAGGAGTTCTGTGATATCATGTCATATATTTAAATCTTTAAGTCATTTTGAGCATATTTTTGTATTTGTTGTGAAGATGTGTTCTAACTTTATTGATTTACATGAAGCTGTCCAACACCGCTTGTTGAAGAGGCTTTTTTCCCATTGTATAGTCTTACCTCCTTTGTGGAAGATAATTGGCCATAGGTGTGTGAGTTTATTTCTGGGCTGTTTTGTTCCACTGAGCTATGTGTCTTTTTTGTGTGTGAATACCATGGTGTTTTGATTACTGTAGCTTTACAGTCTTATCTGAAGTTTGGGAGGGTTGGACCTCCTCCTTTTTCTTTTTAAAAATAGTATTTCTTTTCTGGCCATGCTGGGTCTTCGTAGCTGTGCGGGCCTTTCTCTAGTGGAGAGCAGGGGCTACTCTCTAGCCGTGGTGTGTGGACTTGTTGCGGTGGCTTCTCTCGTGGAGCGTGGGCTCTGGCTGTGGCACGTGGGCTCAGTGGTTGTAGCTCCAGGGCTTTAGAGCACAGACACGCTCAATAGTTGTGGTGCACGGGCGTAGTTGCTCCACGGCATGTGGGATCTTCCCAGATCAGGGGTCGAACCCACGTCTGCTGCATCGGCAGGCAGATTCTTTACCACTGAGACACCAAGGAAGCCCTTGCTTTGTTCTTTTTTCTCAGGAGTGCCTTGGCAATTCTGGATCTTTCATGGTTCCATATAAATTTTAGGATTATTTATTCTAGTTCTGTGAAAGATGTCTTGGGTAGTTTCATAGGAATTGCGTTAAATCTATAGGTTGCTTTAGGTAGTGTGGCCATTTTAAGAATGTTAATTCTTCGAGTCTTAAGAGCATGGGCTATCTTTCTATTTCTTTGAATCATCTTCAGTTTCCTTTATTGATGTTTTATATGAATATGTTAAATTCCTCATATAGAGTTAGAAGAAGAATCTCCAATTATAAACTGGTCTTTGGAACTGGCTACACGTTTGGACAGTCGACTGTATGCACTTTGGAACCGGACTGCAGGAGACTGCTTACTTGATTCAGTACTACAAGCTACCTGGGGCATTTACGACAAGGACTCGGTGCTTCGGAAAGCCCTGCATGACAGCCTGCATGACTGTTCACATTGGTGAGCTGACATCCTTCCCTTTTGAAATCCAAGACGGCACTAGCTGAAACCTGTCCTTACGGTGGTTGGATGCTTTTTGTCTGTTGTTTTTTTATGGAAGCTGGGGGAGGGGGAAGCTTTGGTTTTAGACATTGAGACGCTTTGAACATTGCAGTGGTTTTTTACATGATTTGCTAAGCTTTAAAACAAACATTTGAATTTGTGGTAGTGGTCTTATTAAATATTGGAAGGTCTTTGCTCATATATTAAAGTAGCTGTTCAAGTTTAAGATATTATGTTGATTATGTATTACACGTTTTTCTTCCTGAGACAGGTACTCTTTAAGATCACATTTTTGAAATTTTCAAATTTTCAAATCCACAGAAAAGTTAAAATCAGTCTGGTGGACCCCAGCATCTTCTTCATTGGCTTGATCAGTTGTTGATGGTTAACATTTTTCTGTATGTTCTCTATATATATTATCTCTGTATATTAATGCAGAAACAATTTGTTTTAGACACCGTGATGCTTTCTCCTTCAGTGTTTTATCCTTTATTTTTTAAGAACAAGGATATTCTACTACCCAATCACATCCTCATTACCACATCTAAGAAAGCCTACATGGACTCAGTTATCTGATGGTTTAGTCATTTAGCCTTTGTCCAGTGGAGAGGACTTTGTGCCCTTTAGAGGAGGGAGACTGCTGTGGATTGATTTGGTATTGAGGGGAATACAACTCCTTTTGTGGTGTGGATTCATCAGGCCAGGTAAGCCTGATGCCATTAAGTGTCCGTCCTGTCTCACCTCTCTGGATTGGGTGGTGTGCTCATCAGACAACATCCTCGTGCTCTGGCTGTTTATGTGGGCCTGCCCACACTGAGAGGATGATAGTTGTTTGGGGTACTGTGGCTTTATAGGTCTGCCTTGTAGGTTTGATTAATGTGTGTCTGCCCTGGAAAGATGGATCTGTGTTTTGGGTGTGCATAGCCTAGAAGCTAGATCTGGATTTTGGTAAATCTACCATTTTGCAAGTCCTTTAAAACAGGCAAACCTAGAGTCTTTCCTCTGGTGGTAATATCCTGCCTTTGTTGTAAGGTTGAAAGAGTACTATAAATTTCAGCAGTGGTAACTAATGTTAGGACTGATATTCCAGTTTTGAGTCACTTGAAGTCTGAAAGTTTAATGTGAAAGTAGGTAAGTGCCACAATCTGAGGTTTGGGCTCGATGGCTGGTGGAGTGGGGAAGACCTTGGTCCTAAGAGTGCAGCCACGAAAAAAAAAAGTGCAGCCGTGGTGAGTGCGGTCGCAGCAGATCTTTCAGAAGTGGAGGCCTTCGCTCTAAAAGGGTATTTCAGCTGGCATACGGACAGGCTTCTGAAAATACTGTCTCTCTTGGTACCACCTCTTCCAGTCCCTGCCACACAGGGTCAGACTTGATGTTTTACATACAGGGTCCAACCTGATGTTTTACAGTTAAGGTGTAGGAAGCTGCAAGGGTTATAGTGATCACACAGACGTCTATTTCAGTATCTTGAGGTGGAAATAGGATGGAGAGGGAATGAAGACGATCAGATGGGGAGGGGGGACGTGTTGCCATAGATTCAGAGCTTAGGTGACGTGGGTCAAATATATTAGCCTTACTGAATAAGCATTAAAGTGGTGACTATTTTGAGTTGTGACCAGTTTGTTGACTGGGATCTTATATGGCTATTACTATTAGAAGGTAGAATGAGGCCAGCATGTCGCTTGTGCAGTCTCCTTTAAATCTTTTTTTTTTTTTTTTTTTGGCTAGGATTTCCTTTGCTTATAATCCAAATCAGGTGGAATGAGACATTCTCTTATATCGTATAAAATAACTGAATGAGAATGGAGAAAGTAATTTTATTTAAACCCCTCCCCCATCACGTCAAGATAGGCCATTTTTTTTGTCATAGCAGCTGTGCTATTGTGTTGACTGCCTGTGATTTAAACTGACTCAGGTGCTCGTGATGGAATATCGTACTTGTCTTTGATTGACATGTCAATCCAAATAGAGAGCCAAGCGAGAGTAATATAAATGGGAAAAATCAGTTATTTTAGAAATATGATTTGTAGCTTAGTATTGTGCCTCTCTATGTATCAAGTTTTACACTTAATATATTGTTGCTATTATTTTGAATAATACCCGTTAAATCAATTAAGAGTAAAAAATAAAAAGTTTTAATTTTATCTTCAATTATTTCTTGATGCAGATCAAGACCTTTATGTAGTTCAAAATTTCTGATGAAGCAGGTCTCTGGCAACAAATTGCCTCCATTTTTGTCTGAAAAGGATTTTAGCTTAAAAAAAGAAAGGTTTATTTTTGACTGTCTTGGGTGTTTGTTGCTACACGCAGGCTTTCTCTAGTTGTGGCGAGGGGGGCCTCCTCTTTGTTGCAGCACAGGCACTTCTCATTGTGGCGGCTTCTCTTGTTGTGGGGCACAGGCTCTGGGAGCAGGGGCCTCAGTGGTTGTGGCTCGCGGCTCTAGGGCACAGGCTCAGTACTTGTGGTGCTCAGGCTCAGTTGCCCTGTGGCATGCGGGATCTTCCCTAACCAGGGGTCAGACCTGTGTCTCCTGCATTGGCAGGTGGATTCTTATCCACTGTGTCACCAGAGAAGTCCTCTCATTTACTTTTGAAGGATAATTTCACAGGGTATAGAATTCTAGGTTGGTGGTTTTTTTTTCTCTCAACTTAAAATATTTCACTTTATTCTCTTCTTGCTTGTATGCATGGTTTCCGAGAAGTTGGTTATAATTCTTTTATTTTTCTGTAGGTAGGGGTTTTTTATACTCTGTCTTCTTTCAGGACTTTTTTCTTTAATTTTCTGTCGTTTGAATATGATATGCCTAGGTGGGGTTTTTCTGGCGATTTTCCTTCTTGGTTTTCTCTGAGCTTCCTGAATCTGTGGTGTGGTGTCTGACATTAATTTGGTGAAATTCTCAGTCCTTACTGTTTCAAGTATTTCTTTTTGTTCCTTTTTTTCTCCCTCTTTACTGTCTGTAATGTTATATGTTGTACCTTTTTGAGTTGTCCCACAGTTATTCTTCTTTTTGTCCATGTTATCTTTTCTTTTTAGATTTGAAGTTTTGTATTGATGTATCTTTAAGAGGTTCTTTCTTTAGCCAAGTCCAGTCTACTAATAAAGCTGTCAAAAATACTTTCATTTCTGTTAGTGATTTTGCTCTCTGGAATTTCATTTTGGTTCTGTCTTAGGATTTCCATCTCTGTTTAAATTGCCCATCTGCTCTTGCATGCTGTCTTTTTCCATTAGAGAGCCCTTAACATATTTATTATAGTTATTTGCAGTTTTTAAATTTATTTTATTTTTTTCACTCAAGTACTTGGTACTTTTGTTGAAAAATATTTTCATAAAATAAAGGTTTGTTTCTGGACTCTTGGTTTTTCCTGTTGATCTATATGTCTCTCTTTATGCCAGTGTTAGATTATCTTGATGATTATAGCTTTGTGGTAGGTTTTGAAATCAGGAATCTTAAGTCTTCCAACTTTATCCTTCTTTTCTTCAGATTCTCTTTGCTGTTCCCTTTGGACTTCTAGGTAAATTTTAGGTTCTAGCTTCTGCAGAAAAGCCCCCTGGGGTTTTGATAGAAATTGCACTGAAAGTGGAGATTAATTTCGGGAGTATTACCAGATAGAGTGTTAAGTCTTATCGTCCTGAAATTGACTTTTGAATGTTAAGCCAAACTTGTATTGCTGTCTCACTTAGTCGCTTGTTCGGATTTGTGTCCTTGACTGAGCCAGGTAGATTGACAGTTCAGGTCTTTGTGTGGTGGGTGTGATTTTTAAATATATTTTTGAACCCCTTTATTCTGCAGTCTTCTTTAGTTTTGAGTGCAGTCATCATTTGATTCCTGGCAAATTTAGCTGTCTCGGTATTAAAATGATTTTAGGTACTAACCAAGAAATTTATTACCACATACATCTTTCAGTTTGTAATAACTTTCTGTTTCAGAATAATTCTGCCAAACTGATATCAAAACAATGTATTTTGTCATTTGTGCATTAAAATATATTTCTGTATATCTTAGGTATTTTAAGAGGGATATCCATATTTTATTTTTAAACATTTGGCATTGAAACTTACATTCCTGAATTATAAAGAGAAAACCTGTGGTTACTATAAATAGAAAAAAAGTTTTTTCCTAATCAAGAGTTAAGCCTCTGTAACATTCTATTTTAAATCTAAAATAACATTAAGTTACTTTTTACAAAACCCTGCATTAAGTTAAAGAAACACATGACACTAAGATATTTAATACCTTAACTTTTCAACAAATGTGAGAGAATGTTTTCTAATCTTTTGATTCTTTCACCTAGAATTGAAGTACATAGAGGTATTGGGGATTGATAGTTCATTACATGTGAGAGGATTGTAATGTTACAAACTGGTTAACTGTTTGTAATCTGTTACTGGTTAACCTGTCTTCAGAGGCCTTTGCTGGTTTGTTTGTAAGACAGTGGATCACAGTTTTCAATGTAATTATATCTGGCCTTATTTAATTGTACACTTGATGTTATAAAGAAAAAGAATGTTTAGTTTTAGTAATTCAGTCTACCAGTGGCCTAGTTTGAGTTTTAATCTTCATAATTTATTAGGCTGAAGTATTTAGAGAGGTATTAAGCATGAAGAGGGGATTATTTTTGTAGTTGCATTTTTTTTTATTATCATGTGATATTCAAATAATTTTATGTAATGAAATCTCAAGGAATTGATTTTGATATTCTCGTAAACACATGGGCTATTTCTAAATCTGTGACCAAGTAGTGGATACTGTTCATTAATGGAGTAAAGTGTCTTTGATTTTATCCAAACTCTCAGATGATTTTGAGTGTTTTTCTTTTTCATTTGTAAACCAGTAGTAGACAGTTGGAATCAGCTGTTCTTCTTGTCATTAGTGTTTGAAGTTCGGATGAAAGTTTGGTGGGTGGTCAATCAGATTATGTCTGAAGATATGTTGAAAAATGTCTGCTAGCAAAAAAAGAAGTCTGCTAGCAGAATGGGGGCATCTTTAATTTGAAAAATTTACTTCAAGCCAGGTAAAATGAATTATTAAGTCTCTGCATATGAAGTGCTTAAAGACTACATTAAATAAATGATTAGAACATTAAATAACTGTTTATAGAAAGGCTTCTTTTTGACTGTGTTGCTTTTTAGGTTTTATACACGTTGGAAAGATTGGGAGTCCTGGTATTCTCAGAGCTTTGGTTTACATTTTTCCTTGAGAGAAGAACAGTGGCAAGAAGACTGGGCATTTATACTGTCTCTTGCTAGTCAGGTAAGAATGCTTCCAGGCATGTTGCTTCTCTGAAAAAAGTGAGGCAGCGGCTCTGCATGCCTTGGTTTGCAGTGAGAACACGTTGGAGCAGAGTGGTACAGAGGCGAGTTGGGGACTTGGCATCAGGTGACTCGGGTTCCACTGACTGCTGATCGGCTCTGTGACCATAGGCCTCACTGTCGAACAGGGAGGGCAGTATGTTTCTGTGTTAAGTGACTAGAAAACTGTCAGAATGAACGTTTTACTTGGTGATTTAACCTCTTAAATATATCCTCAGATTGCTCTTCAGTTATGTTGTCCTCACGGAGAGGTCGCTTTGGGGGATTGACATACATGCACTGCTACATATAAAATTGATAACTAAAGACCTATTGTATAGCACAGGGAACTCTGTAATGATCTTTATAGGAAAAGAATCTAAGAAAGAGCGGATGTATGTCTATCTATAAATGGTTTCACTTTACTGCAGAAACTAGCACAACATTGTAAATAAACTATATTAAAATAAAAATTAAAAAAAAAAAGGGGGGCTTTACGCCTGCTTTACCCACCTGTGGGTTAGCTCCTGTTCCATGTCCAAGATCACACACTGATAATGGGCACTCCTGTGCTGGTGGTGCGCTGTCAGGTCCCTGAGGATCAAGCTGTGGTCTTCGTAGGGCTCCCTGGTTGATGCTGTGTCCACGTGAGGTAGGCCAAGGAGAAGGTCCCGTGGACAGAAGTGATTGGGAATGACCTTGTGTAGACATGTCGAGTTGTCTGTCAAGACACATGCTAGTTTTGTGAAGTGTTATTAATATACTTCCCTCTTAGCTCGGTAAAGAATCCGCCTGCAGTGCCGGAGACCCCAGTTCGATTCCTGGGTTGGGAAGATCCGCTGGAGAAGGGATAGGCTACCCACTCCAGTATTCTTGGGCTTCCCTTGTGGCTCAGCTGGTACAGAATCCGCCTGCAATGTGGGAGACCTGGGTTTGATCCCTGGGTTGGGAAGATCCCCTGGAGAAGGGAAAGGCTACCCACTCCAGTATTCTGGCCTGGAGAATTCCATGGACTATACAGTCCGTGGGGTCGCAAAGAATTGGACACGACTGAGCAACTTTCACTTCATTAATATACTGAACTGTAAAGTTCATGTATATGCACAACAAATCACTTCTTTTCTTTGCAGAAAACACCGTAATTCATTAGTACAGTGTGAGGGAAGTCCCTCTGTCTTTGGGCCCTTTGGGCAGGGTTCACCCTTTGGGCAGGGTACACGTCTGAGACATGTACCTGCTGTAAAGATGCTGCCGGATTTGCTGCTGAGGGAAGGAGACCAGTTGAGTATTCTTGTGTTAGGTGATGTGGCCATTTGCAAGCTGTATTCCTGTGAGACAGTCAAGCGCATCTTTTCACTTCGGGAGGACCCTGTTGTAAGTAGTACTTCCATGAGGACCTTAACCAGAAGGCAATTATATAAATAAAACTTCCTTTGTTGTCTTAACCCCTTATTCCTCAGATCAATATTTAACCAAATCTGTTTAGTTCTTGAGTTTTGGATAGCGAAGGACATCTGTATGTAAGCTTTGCAGATTTCTTTTATTGGACTTTGCTATTTGAGGAATCATTCTTTAGCTTGACAGTAGTAGTACCATGTATTGTTTTTTTTAATGAATGGAGATAGTGTGCTGAAGGAGAGCAGCATTTTGTTGTACATATCAGTTTTCCAGGGTGGTAGTGGATGCTTTAAAGAGCAATTTTTTCTTTTGTTTTGTTCTGTACAGCCTGGAGCAAGTTTGGAGCAGACTCACATTTTTGTACTTGCACATATTCTTAGACGACCAATTATAGTTTATGGAGTAAAATATTATAAAAGTTTTCGGGGAGAAACTTTAGGATATACTCGGTTTCAAGGTAAACCATTATCATTAGTATTTTGGAACTTTCTTGTTTATTATTTTAAGGCACATTGCAGTCACATCCTGAAAATCCCATTGTGATTTTCTTCCCTCTCTCCAGGTGTGTATTTGCCTTTGTTGTGGGAACAGAGTTTTTGTTGGAAAAGTCCGATTGCTCTGGGCTATACAAGGGGCCACTTCTCTGCTTTGGTTGCCATGGAAAATGATGGCTATGGTAACCGAGGTGCTGGTGCTAACCTGAACACCGATGACGACGTCACCATCACGTTTCTGCCTCTGGTTGACAGTGAGAGGAAGCTACTCCACGTGCACTTCCTTTCTGCTCAGGAGGTAAGACGCCGGTTTCTTGCACTAACTGCTTAAAGTGGCAGCGGTGTGCCAGAGCCTGGCCTTGGGTCTCTCAGAGGTGCTGGTATCTGCACCACCACTTAGGGTTTTGAGTTTGGTCACAGTTTGTCACTTTCTGTAGATGCTAGTCAGACTGAAGTTTGCCCTTTCAGAACAGCTGTGTAGGAGGTGTTGTGTGGAGATAGAGCGGTGAGGAGGAAAGTCCATGCCCTCAGGCAGTGATGAGTGCTAAGGTGGAGAAGTAAAAAGATGGGCTGAGGGGAGAGGGAGGGATGGGGGTGCAGGGTTTCGGTGACTGAACTGGGAGGGTAAGGTAAGGTGTCACTGAGGAGCTGGCGCCTGAATCGAGACTTCAAGAGGAAGGAGTCTTGCAGAAACTGGGGGAGGAGAGTTGTAGCAGAGGGAACTGGAAGGCCAGCGTGGCTTGTGGGACTGGGTGGGGCGGAGAGGAGGCTGAGGCTGCGGGCTGGCCGTAGGCAGTCTTTTCAATCTTTCTGACTTTTACTCTGGGTGAGCTGGGGAGCCAGCAGCCAGTTTGCGTAGAAGAGGCGCACTGGCCCCTCAGGTGAGACTAGGTGCCTGGGCAGCGGTGGGAGCAGCAAGCAGGAGCTCCCTGTAGCCGCAGGGAAGTGATGAGAAGGTATGAAAGAATACTCGCAGCAAACCCGTTTTCTTATAAAAAGTATTGGCCTTTTATTTAATAGTAATTATTATAAAACTTTTATAAGCATAACATTAAGAAAAAATTCATAGATAATTTTTGTAACTTCACCCTATACATAACTTTCGGAGCAAACTTACCTTGTTCTTTTTGAAGCTGCGACTTTCCTTTCTAGTCTTTTCTTTGCCAGAATCAATGTATTGGATAACACTTGCTTTTTGCCATTATATCAAACAAAGGGACTTATCATTAGGCTGTTCTTCCCTCTAGGTTTGTCTGTGAATTTTCAAGTTGATATTTTTTCCTGTTTACCCATAGGGTTTTAAACTAGAATTGATGAGAGTGGAACCTAGGCTGAAACTCTTCGTTGCTCTGGCCCTTTCCTGTGAGGTCTCTGATCTGTCATATTATTTTTCCTTCTCTTCATTCACATTCCTCTAAAAGCTAGGTAATGAGGAACAGCAAGAAAAACTGCTCAGGGAGTGGCTGGACTGCTGCGTGACTGAGGGCGGCGTTCTCGTGGCCATGCAGAAGAGCTCTCGGCGGCGAAATCACCCCCTGGTCACGCAAATGGTAGAAAAATGGCTTGACCGCTACCGACAGATCCGGCCTTGTACATCCCTATCTGATGGAGAGGAAGACGAAGATGATGAAGATGAATGAAAAAAAAAATCCAAGAACAGAAGACCAAGGTATCAGCTCTGTGCGGGACCGCACATGAGTGTGTTGCTCCAAACAGAGCGCACGGCATGGAATGAAGCGAACCTGGCAGGATCTGCTTGGAAGGGTTTTTTCTGATCCATACCCAACAGAGACGATGTGTCTGCTGCATGAGGAGACAGAGAACTTTGGACTACAGTTTGTAAAAAGGAAACAAAAAACTAATTTTATTAAGACAGAACTTTTTTCCTTTCAGATTGTAAATCTGTCTATAAATGTAACGCATGTGGTTGTGTAAGAAGTTGTGTAATAGGAAAAGTTGTACCAGCATCTTCATATTATTGAGAAGTTTTTCCAGCATGGGCACCTCCAAAAGCACATGGCAGGTCACTCTTTGTTCCTTTGAGATAATTCTTTTTAAAGTAGAACCTGGCATTCTACCATCTGAAAAGATCCATTTTACATTCTGTCTCACTAGAGCTCGTTAGAGATTTGGAAACTTTTTGTACAAATTATCCATAGCAAAACATAAAAATAAAAACAAGCTTTTATTTTTTATTAGTAATTTAGTTCCTGTTGTGCCCAATAAAATCAAATCTTCAAGGAACAAACTGTAAGAAAAGTCAGAATTTTTTATTGAGTGAACTTCATGTAGACACTGTTCCCTTGTTTTGAAAAGGGTTTTGGTTTCTCTTGTCTTTTTCAGTTTCTGATAAGCCGCCTTTCAGTATTTAGGTATTTATTTGTTTGGAAGAATGCTCTTAAACTGAGGCTTCCTCCACCAGACTCTGGGCAGCAGTCTCCCTGTGAGTTACCCCGTGGATGTACATTAGGGCAGTGGTTGGGGAGCCAGCCCACTCGAACTGAATGAATTATGTGAAAAGTCTGCTCCCTTGCCTCTGTGGACATCAGACTCCCAGGTTGCCGTTCGGAGGGTCTTTGGATTCTTTATCATCAACTCTGCTTTAAGCAAATTGTGTTAGAAAGGCATGCCTTTGCTTGGGCTAATTGCGAATTTCCGTTCAGAATAGAATAAAGATTTTAAGAATGCAGTAAGGTGGTTAAATGCATTGTATAATGAATTTCTCAGTGAGTAGTCTGAGAATTTTTGCATGTTGGTTAATTGTGGCCATTCTTATTTAAAGTTATAACTATAATCTTAGGTAGAAAAACTTCCTATAAAAGTATTATTTGACCACTTCAGGTATACATTCAATACTGGGTAAAAATTTCAGATCTATCTCAGGAGCACAAAAAGACTTAGTGTCCTGATAAGCACTTTGTAGACTATTGATGTGGCAAGGAATTTAAAACACACATACACACACTGTTTCCCTTTGATAAAAAGGCTGTGAAAACCTTTAAATATTTGCTTCTTGTTTTCTTTTAAGTTCTATTTAGATGGTATTGAAATGTGCACAACCTCAGATTTGATGCTGAAATACTAAAAATAGTAAAATACCTATGAGATGTCATCTCTTTAGTTCTTTCTTCCCTCCCTGAAAGGCATTCCCAGGGTGAAAGGATCGCTGCTGCTGCATGCTAAAACTTGTGGGAAGAATACTTGCAATTGGATTCCATATAAATGAATTTTGATATAATATTGGTATGTTACTGTTTCAAGGGGCTGATGTTTTCTTACAAAATTGACCCTCTGGTTTGCATTCGTTTTGGACAGTAATTAAGCAAGGATTTAGAAGGCTGCCATTCTGACTACTTAGCATAGCATCCCTATGTACTTTTCTTCATATGTAGGAAGAATTCTGTAGTGGCTAGACAACCCGTTCTAGTTGCGGTTAAGCCAGTTGAAGAAGCCAAAGAGAAAGGTTTGAAGGAGAAGCACCTGTGCCAGGGTCTCTAGGGTAGCCAGTGCTGTTTAGGAAGCTGCTGCTCGGTCTTCAGCCTCTTTGTGCTGTGTCTGCTGAGTGATATGACCCTGGCCACATCAAGCTTAGCAGGTACAGCATTCTTCCCTGTGGGAAAGAAGTGGGTGGAGCTTTAAATGGTTTTCACAGCAGATTGGCTGGTAAGGCTAACATTTTGATGAGTCAATGCCATGTTAAGCTCTTGAACTATCAAACAGCCATAACTATCGTTCCCAAGACAGAATTTGCAGTCCTTTCTCAGATGCCATGTGGCAGGGTGACAGATAACTCAGTGTCTTTTGGTTGACTCTGGACGGTACTACCTGAACCGTATGGACTTGACTTTATGGTTCCTCTTCTCGGGAGAATTCAGTGCAGTGGTTTCTGGCCAAATTAAAAGGCAGGGTGTGGGCCTGCCTTTTCATGTTTTTGGCTCCTAGGCTTATCCTGTGGCAGACTAGTCTGTGTTAAGGGAACACTGCTGCACACAGGCGGTCGGGGTCTCCTTGCCGTGCAGATGTCACTGATTACCCGTTTGACAAGTGGTTATGGAGACGACAGTGAACCGCCGCCCCACTCCCCAGAGTGATGATAGAGGTCAGTAACCATGCGCTCCACCTCGATCCATGTCAGGTGGTGGTAATGTAATTTTTCACGGGAGAGTTGGGATGGGACCACCACCTTAAAATGAGTGAGGAGGTTGATGTTTTCAGTTGCCATGACTTTTTTTTTTAATGGAAGGAGGCGGGGCAGTTGTAAAAGTGTTTGATATCTGGACTTGTTGGACTTAACTAGCATTTACAGAAGGGATTTAATGCTGTTTAAGAAAGGAAGACTCATTAAATCAACTGAAAGTTCTTAACACATGGAAATGACTGATGTTAGTTATTTTGCAACATTTCTTTGTAAATATCATTTACAAACAATTTTTTGAGATTCACCTCCCTTCCTGTATTAATGCTCGGGTCAGGAAATTTTACTTTTGGGTAAATTAAAATCAAAACTAAAACTTAACCAGTTTTGTTTGTTGAATTGACTTAGTTCTAACCCACCCATTTCATCTTAAGAATGGACATACATGAAGTAATTATCAGCATTCTTGAGTCTGGTTATGAAATAGGTAGGAAAGTATTGTTTATCTTTGAACCTGGGAATAACAAGAGTTGGGAAAGAAATGGGCTAATTGAAAATGCAGTTAACATCTCGAGAGAACTTCTTTTACATTAGTGAGATGTGCTTGAATTTCAAAGCTTAACAGAAGTTTTTATTACTTTTTATTGAAAACTGCACTGAACGCTAAATGTCCACCTTTACAATAAACAGATACAGTAACGGTAACTCACACTAAAACAAAACATTTCTGATAGCCATTATTTTTCTGTTTGGGACAGTTTTAAAGGTTTTTTTTTTTTGTCACAAAAACAGGAATGTACCTATACAAAGGCTCAAAATAGGCCATCTTTTAAACAAAAAAGGCGATGATTCACAAAAGACTATGAATATAACATGTAACTAGTTGATACAAATCTAATAGGATTTGTTAAAATCAGTCACATCTAATAACACACCTGAAGTGTTCCTGTATAAAATATCACGTGAAGAAAAGAAGACTTTATCAATGTCTAAAAAAGTGGGTTTGTTCATAGACAATCTGACAAGTTACCATAAAAAGTGTTTCCTGAGACATAAGGAAATGCAACATTATTCTTCTTGAACCCTTTCAGTTCAAGACTTTCCACTCAATAAAATAGCTGAGGATCTGAAACTGAGAAAATATATTTGAGTACAAACAGCTTGTGAAACTTAATACTTTTTTCTTTTTTTGCATCATCAGAGGGTTTCACTGAACTCACAACCAACTTGCCCGCTCAGTATGCAGTTCAGGTGGGAGAATTCTCTGTACAGGAGCCTGTGCTGTCTTCAATCCCGTGCTCGCGGTGTCTAACACAGGCAGACCGCGTTCTCCCCATTTTGTAGTAAAAGAGGTAACCAGCCCCGTGGACCGAAGGGACTAGAGTCATAGGGTGGGGATTTCCTCTTTAATATTTTATTTTGATGTTTGGAACTCTTGATGCAACATTCTAGAGCAAGGTGTTCAGGACCTCCTGTGCCCAAGGGACTGATAAAGGAAAAAGATCTATATTTATTCTTTGTGATTTGATGCACAGATGAAAAACTTAACACACAATAACAGAAGTTGGTCGTTAATAAATCACGTCCTAGTCTCTCTCAGCGCTTCTGCAAGCAGACGACATCTTCAGTTTTCCCACTTCTCGGCTTCTAGCTCTTTTGTAGCTGTAACACTGCAACGTCAATGATGCATATATGTCCAGAATCAGTTAAAAAGACTGTCAAATTCCTTTTCTCTTAGTTCATTTTTCACTGTCTCTTGGTCCCAGGTGTATCTGAATGATTACCTTTCATCACTCGCTGCTATTGCTCGTTGGGGTGCTCTCGATTGTCCCCGTGTTTCGTGGGCTGGTTGGGAGAGGGAGCTTGGGAGGGATGTGCCACTGTGGGGAGGTTGTGGGTCACCGGGATGCCTCCGGGGATGATTCCTTCCATGGCAGCAGGAAGTCCTCCCGGAGCCACGCCCACGATGCCTGGCGGGTATCTGAGGAGCACATGAGAAAGGGCTGGTTAAGTTCGGGGTCAGGAAGTTGCCGACCTCTTGGCTCTGCCTTTTTTATGGAATCCTACCAGCATGGGCTTCCCTTGTGGATAAGCTGGTAGAGAATCTGCCTGTAGTGCGGGAGACCTGGGTTCGATCTCTGAGTTGGGAAGATCCCCCGGACAAGGGAAAGGCCACTCACTCCAGTATTCTGGCCTGGGTCGCAAAGAGTCGGACACGACTGAGCGATTTCCACTTCACTAACAGCATGAAGTGCGCTTCCTAAGCGTGACTTCCTACACTGGTTGGTTATGTGCTCCTGTAACAGACGCGGAAGGGCAGCAGGGGAGATGGTGAGCTGGCGATGGGCTGGAGGCCTGACCCCTGAAGATACTTGCAGGGCGGCCGGACATGGGTTCCTCTTACACTGCGGGCACAGGGATGGCTCTGTGTGTGTTCACAGTGCACAAACGTGACTCGGTACATTCAGTTTTTGAGGACAGAACATACTTACGAGGCAGGGGCTTTAGAATCCATCTGAGGTACCCAGCCCTTCACAGTTGTGGTAAAGCAGCGAGTGTTTCCCTCTGAAAGCTATGCTACCCCTCATCCTGTAGCCTGTGACAGTGACTCTGGTCAGGGACCACCCAAGGGGACTCTTGACGGACAGGATCCCTGTGAGCTGCAAGCCCCTCCAGCACAAGCAGTTTTCCTAAAGGCCAAGGAGCCTTGCTGTGTCTAGAGGAATAATTAGGATTCGACTCTTAAAGGGTACAGGGGAATCCAATCGGGCTGCGCTCAAGTGCGGCTTGAAAATGCTTATGAGGATGAATCACAAGCGGAACTTTAATAGAACCTGTGAAATGTAAATAAAGCCATGGGACCTGGGAAGAAATAGCTTCTGCTCTGGGCAAGCAGAGCTTTCATGTAGAGGTCCTGTTACACGCACTAAATATTTAATCACATCCTGGCACAGTGGTTCAACGTCTGTATCCTTTAAAATAGAAATTTCAATTCTTGGCTCTGCCCCAAAACTTAAAATTTGCTCCACCGAAACCAGGGATGAGGGGACGGGCCTGGATTTCCCGCCAGTGCTCCCGTTGGCTTTGTGCTCACCGCCACCCCTGGGGAGCAGGGCCCTGGCCATTCCTCTCCTTACCTGTATGTGGCACCATTGAGCTCTGGATGAATTGCTTGCTGATCTATTACTGACCAGGGAGCTGTTGTGACAAAGAATTCCTTGTTCACACAGTTTCTTAAGCTCTCTGGGATGCGACCTGGAATAAGACGATTGAAATTAATCAGTGAAGTTAAATATCATACGTAGCTGTTTTGGGGGAACAGCTACCGTGCTAGTCTCTCTACTTTTGGGCCATTTTAAAAGTCTTGGTACAATACTGTGTATGTTTTGGTATTCTGGCCACACGGCATGTGGGAATCTTCGCTCTCGAGCAGGGATCAGACCCGCACGCCCTGAACTGGAAGGCAGAGCCCCAACGACTAAGCCTCCAGGGAAGTTTCCCCAAGTCTCTTACTCGTTAATAGGAAGGGCTGGCTCATAATTTCCCAAGATACGACCCGTTTCAGGCCTGAGCCACATGGGTCTCTCAGCCTAACAAGGGCGGCTCCTCCAGGTCCGCAAAACTTCACGTTGGCTAATACAAAAGGGGATTGGTTTCCTCTGAAAGCAGCATGGCCCAATTCACTCACATTTCTTCAACTTGACCCCTAAAAGCAACTGCTGCCCACGGCAAGGCCTGCTCACCTGTGATGGCCCGGCGGATCTCAGTGGCGGCTGCCTCCCGCATCTCCAGTGAGGCTTGCTCACTGTACCAGGCTGTGTGGGGAGTACAGATGAGATTCGGTGCATCTTTCAAAGGACCCTGAGCAAAGCTGGGTGAATGTACAAACACAGGAAATGAGACGACTGCACGTCACTCCCCGTCCGACTGGTCAAACGGGAGCTCTTGGCCATGTGGGATGTTAGCTGACGCAGATAAAACAGATTCTGCAGTGTGTGTGCTAGGGGGTTGGGACTTTTCAGAACCCACTCATACGACTGCTCTGTAATTACAATGTCAGGAGTACTCAGGAAGAGGAAACAGTTCTCCGGAGGATTGGCTGGCCTGCCTCTCACCGGGATGGTCGGGCTGTGGACACAGCCTGCTCTCCTTCACTGTTTTTCTGCCTGCCCCCTTTCTGGTGATCTTTCGGGGAACTTCTGGCTGTTTTACCCTTAGTGAGAATATAGCACAGCCCTTAGAAGAATGGAGTCTTTCAGCCTCTGGTTAAAGCCACCTCCCCAGGACCTGTCTGGGCAGCTGTCCCAAGTTCACAGTGAGGAGTTGGGTGAGGACCTGGGGCCTACAAGTCCCTCTGAGTCCTGAGCTCCAGCTGCAAACATCACCACAGTCTCCCCAAACCAACCTGAAAGGCTCCGACTCGTGCACGTCGAGGGCCGCCCCTCGTATCCTGCCTTCTTTGAGGGCTTGGGCTAAGGCTTTCTCATCCACCAGTCCGCCGCGGGCTGCATTCACTAGGAAGGCGCCTTGCCTCATCTGGGGGGGGTAGGGGGGGCGGGGTGGGAGAGAAGCTGGTGAGCAGATGCTGCCCCCTCAGGAGGTGCCGGTACTGAGGTTTCAGGAGAAAAGTGGGGCTGCAGTGGAGGTTGGTGGGTCCACGGACATTTCCCATTTCCCCTTTCATTTGGAGAGTTCTTCTCCAGTGTGTGTTTCCATTTACCTGCTTTATAGTGAAGTCATTGATGAGGTGGTGGTTATGTTCGTTGAGATTGCAGTGCAGGGAGACGCAGTCGCTCTGGTACAGTAAGTCCTGCAGGGTATAGACCCTCTGCACGCCCAGGGACCGCTCCGTCCCATCCTGCAAGTAGGGGTCATAAAATAGGACGCTGAATCCAAAGGCCTTGGCTCGAACGGCAACCGCCTGCCCCGTGCGACCTGTGCGGAAAGAGAGCGTCCCGGTGAGTGAGGCCGGCCCCTCCTGCCGCTCCTTGTCACCAGGCTGGGGGGCCTTGCAGGGTGTGCCCCACCTCTGCTGCTTGCATTATTATTTCTGGGACTGGGAACCTGGGGTGGCTGTGCCTGCTGGAGGAACTGCACACTCAAGGTTTGGCAATGCCACTCCAGCACTTCTTCCTTCCTGGATCACTTGGGCAGAAGCCGGGCCAGCTCCCTGGGTGAGCAATCCAATGCTTATCAAGTGTACTTACTATCAGATGTTGCTTTTTTTCAACAGTCATTGTTGCACACATTTTCAAACATAACCAGAGAGAACAATCTAGTGGCCTCCACGTGTCTGTCTCCTACGTCCCAACCACCAGCATTCTCTCCCCTTCGTATTTATCTTTCCCCTCCTGTTTGCTTACACAGCAGCTTTCTTAAGCTGAGCTTCACCTCGTCATTGCTCTCAGTGTTGAACCAGGACTGTTCTCTTATGTAATTACCACTAGGTTTGTTTGCTCATGAAGGGGGTAAACTGACTGCTGCACTCTGGCCTGAGCACTCACTGCCACGGGTAACCGGTCTGGGGGGGGCTCTGAGTTTGTGTGGAGCATGGACCAGGCACTCTGGCAAGTCAGCGACATCACCCGACAGGACGCAAAGGCTTCCCTGACCCCCCACCGACCCCCAGGGATGGAGCACTTTACTTTCCAGAGCGGTTTTCCGCTGGAACACAGAATGGTGTGAATGATGTTTGAAGGGGCTGGTTCGGGGACAGCACAGAATAAATCCTGGTGGGAAGACCACTGCTCCACTGTGCAGGAGGGGTAAGGGGACAGGAAGCCCATCAGAGGGCAGGGGGTGGCAGACCGGCCCCCCCTCCAGTGGAAACGTCATCTCAACAGGCAGCACAGGTAACAGCAGCTGTGCTTTGGAGGTTTCATAAGGCCCTTCAGGAGGGACAGCTGCAGGGGTCACCAGGATACTCATGTCAGCCGTGCCCAGGGTCACCACTTCACACACCGTGAAGCAAGAGCTACAGCCACACGCAGCAGAGGAGCTGGAATGACAGATGGGCCGGGAACAAGGGCGACCCAAAGACCCTCCTCTAATGAGTCTGAGATGTGGGACACGGCCCCACCACGCGGGTGCTGGGAGCTCACAGCCAATACCAGAACACCCCCAACTCTGCTTCGGGGGTCCTCAGCCTTCCCCCCCCCCCCACGCCCCATGTCCTGACGCTCTGAGGGGAGATGGGGTCTGGGTGGTGGCTCCAGGGCCTGAGCCACCAGTTTCAACGTTATGTCTCACGGCTCTGCGGCTCTCAAATTCATAGACCCTCACCTTTCCACCATGGGGTTTTCCTGACTAAACTGTACAGTACCCGATGCTGAATTCTCTTACTGACTTGGTCAAAACCCAGCGAGGAGAGCCCAGCTGCCTTGGCCTTAGTGTGTGTGTGCACACTGCCACCGATGGCAGAGTCTCCCTTCATGTTTTCATGCTTGTTCGCAACTTGCAGGTCAAACCCAGTCTCAGAAAGGAGATCCCAACTGTCTTGGCACGCGTATGCGTGTGTGTGTGGTGTGTGTACACATGCTGTCACCGATGGCAGGCTTTCCCTTCAGACTTTCATGCTCGTCCCCAACCTGGAGGCTGGCCTTGAGCACCGTCCTCAGGCCAGCCCGGGCTGGGGTTGAGCTCGGGCCGGCCGGTCCAGGGCCCCACGTGGTGGCATGAACTGGGTTTAGCGGCACCCGCTCCACACTCAGGGGCCCGCTGCTGCAGCCGGGCAGAGTCTTAGGCAAGTGGGTGCCTCCAGCCCCGGATGGCGGGCAGCATGGGGCAAGGCTGCCCACGACCGAGCCCCCTCCTGTCTTGGGTCCGCCTGCAGTTCTGGGAAGCTACAGAGAGACCAGCAGAGGCAGCAGGGAGAAACTGAGTGTGTATGGGGCACCGTGACCGGGGTGGGGCTGGGGGGGGCTTGGTGTACAGCCTGGAGCAGGCAGGCTGGCATCACAGGACTGGCTTTCAGAAGGCGGATGGGGAAGGATACAGCGCAAGAAACGACCCCTCTAAGAACCTGCTGTGATGCCTGGAGGCAGAAGCCATGGAAACGAGTGCTCTTCCATGTGGCTGGGCAACTCGCACGGCCAGGGCCCACCCGGGGCAAGAATGCACGATGGTCTAAGAACCAGCTCCAAGGCCCACCTCCTGGAGCAGCAGGAAGCCCTGCGGCACCAGCAGAGGGTGCTGCGGCTCGGCGCCAGCATTTCTTAGTCCTTTTCTACCTTCCACTCAAGAAAAAACGAAGCTGGACTCTTGTAACAAGTTTACCTCCGAGAGTATGATCACTCCTGACACCTGGGGTCTTAAGACTCAAGAAAGATGTGCGGGAAAGATGTGCGTTCCTGGAAGACGCTCCCTCTACCTGTTGAAGCTGGCACCATGGCCATCTCAGCGGTCCTGTTATTCAGGGACAGAGCTCCAAGCTCAGGGCTGAGGGACAGCTTGGGGGAACCTTCTGGAAGCCAAGCCCTGCAGTCAGGACTGACCCCACGGGCTTCTCATGTCTTCTCTGAGTTCTAAGGGGCAGCCGCTGTGTATCACTCATCCCCAGTGTACAGATGGGGAGACTGAGGCAGAGAGAGTTGGAAGGTCCTTGAGATAGTTCTTGACCTTTCCTCAAGGTCACAGAACTGGAAGGAGCAGGACTGACACGCAGCAGCAAGCAAGAGCCCCCTCCTGTTTGACTCGGGCCCCTGTGTTGCCTACAGCCTGGCAGTCCAGCTTCTCTCCACCCAGTGTGTGCCACCCCCAAGCTCCCCACTGGGCTAACCCTCCCCAGGCCCACCCAGAGCGGCCAGCGGGAGCTGGGTCTCATGTTTCCCCTAGTGAGTTTTCCAAGCTGATGATCTGACCCTCTGGCTCGAAATCCTTCAGAGACTCCTTGCACCCACCCCTGCCTGTCACCTCCGGGTGCTCAGCCCAGCCTGCTGCCCAGATTTCCACCCGGGCACCAGTCGTCAAGCGGACCACTGCCCTTCACCCTCTGCCCTTGGGGGCGGTCAGGGAGCACGACCCCTCCCTAGGGACACCCTCCTGCCGCCGCCTCCCTTCCCCACACCCACCAGGCGGGGTCTTCCAGAAGCTGCCCCCATCTTCCCTGGGGGTCAGCTCCCTAGCCAGCTTTGACCTCTGACCTCCCAAGCCTCGCAGCCACGGCCCTCCTCTGGCCCAAGAGGTCCTCCTCCAGCTGCGGTGAAGCCTGAGTTCCAGGGCCAGGCCTCCGCCTCTCCGAGGGTCCCTGCGGCAGCCCCTCCCTGGGCGGTGGGCGGGGCGCACTTACCGAAGCCGATGAGGCCCAGCGTCTCCCCGCGGATGCGCGCGGCCCCCGAGGCGACCTCCCGGATTTGCTCGACGCTCTGCACCCGCGTGCCTTCCCGCAGCGCCTGGTACAGCCAGGTGTTCCTCCGGTACAGGTTAAGGATGTGGCAGATGGTGGAGTCCGCTGTCTCCTCCACAGCCGCGGATGGGATGTTGCACACGGCGATCCCTGGGAAGGCAGAAGGCCAGGCGCGGGGATCAGGGCCCCGCGTTCCCTGGGGAAGTGCCAGGGCTTCCAGGCCACCCAGGGCGGCAGCGTTGGCCGGTACAAGCCACTCAGCGCGTGTCGTCCCCGCGGGTCAGGGTCTCTGTGGCCTGGGGGTCTCCAGCCCCACGGCCATGCCAGGAGGATTGCTGTCCAGGGCTGGGCTCACCGCCACTCAGCCCCTCACTGACCCCACGTCCCCCCAATCCAGTGTTTCTAGACCCACGTCTCTGCGAAGTGAGTGGCGAGCCAGCTCTGACCACCACCCACGTCCAGTGGCAGGAAGGCAGCGAGCAGGGCCCACTCCTGACAGGCCGCGGGGCCTGGGGACCCAGAGGTTCCTTGCCATACACGAACTGGATCCTGCTCTCGAGGTGGGGCTGGGGGTCATGGAGACTGGCCTTTTGTTGAAAATTGTATTCTAAGAGTCTAAAGTCATGAACGTGTTGTTACTGGGTTTTGTTTTGTTTTTTTTAAAGGCAAGACAGAATTAGAAACAAACACCTTCAAGGCCCGTGGGCTAGGACAGGATGCATCTGTAGTCCAATCTCACCTTTGTCCTGCAGACCCCAACCCCTCTCCCACTTGGGTTGGAAAGAAGATCGAGGGACAGGTGCCCACCCGGCTTTTTCAAAGCACTGCAGGGCTGAGAGCAGCTGTGGAAGAATGAGCCCTCAGGGTCTGCGTGAGGAGCAGAGACGAAGGCCAGAGTCTGCCAGCACCGGGAGGCCTTCGGGGAGACCTGCCCCAGGTCTCCTGTGGGAAGGGCCTGGGCACTGACCCTCCTCACTGGCGGGAGGAGGAGAGTATTTGTCAGACGAGGGAGGGACAGCTCCTCAAGCTGCCCCACGTGGCGGCCCGGCTGCAAAGGTCCGCCCTGAACCCCAGGCACAGGAACCCGGGAAACACACCAGGGCTGCAGCGTCGGGCCTCTGCCTTCCTGTCTCCCGGTCAGGGGTGGGGGCACAGGGCACCTGCAGCTGTCCTGCAGAGATAGGACACAGGACCCATTCCGTGGACCACCCCCTTCTATGTCATCACCCCAAGAGGGCCGCCCTGAGCTCCAGGGTCTCAGCGACCCCCCCCCCCCCCGCCCGAGGAAGAGCTGCTTTTGCTCTCTGCTCTCATCTGCTGACCTGGGCCAGAATGGACACCAGATCAGCAAGCTTGCCAGAAAGGCTCAGAGAGACGGTGCTCGGTCTAGGCACGGGTTCTTGCTACCCACTGTCCGCCTCATCCTGCTCCTTCCTGGACCTTGGGGCTATATGCCCTCTACCTGCCCAGGCCCTAGGGCGCGCTGGAGGGGAGCTGCCCTCCTAGCAACACACGCCAGGAACCCGGGGCATCATCCGGAGGGGAAGACCTGGGCCACCTGCTTTTCCATTCTCATTACAGGTCAGCTGACCGAACAAGCGGCGAAGGGCACGTGGAGACAAAGGACGGCTGGATGGCGGCCCAGGCTCCTTCCGCAGATTCCACATTTGACAATGCCCCTTTTCCGACAGCCCAGCAGATGACCCTGAAGCTGAGCTCTTGTCATATCGGAGCGGGGTCAGTGAAAAGGCCTCCGCGGACACGCAGTTTACATCCTCCAACTCGACATCGCAGGCCTCGGGCTGGCCTCCGCGGTAGGGGTTGGGGTAAGGGCTGTGGGGCCCCACTCGGGCACAGCCCCTGCAACTGCATAGACGGCAGGCACCTCCCCCATCCAGCCCGGCCCCGCCCCAGAGGAATGGCCGGGTCCAGGCAAGGAAGCCTGATGGCATACACGTGCGGGTGGCTGCGCCGCGAGGGGCCACACCGTGGCGAGGGGCCACACCGTGGAGACGGGAAGGGGGGGCGGGGCGGAGGGAAGGGTGCAGAGCCCTCGGGGAGCCGGGCCCCACTTTCTCAGTCGCTGCTTGAACTTGGGATCTCAGCTCCATCCAGAGCACAAAGAACGTTTGTTTTCAAACAAAAACATTCTTCTGGCGCCAGGGGAAAATGGAAAATTTTAGTTTACATTAGACATGCTTCTGGAGGCGCAAGTCTTCCCCAAGCTTCTCTGTGGAGACAAAGAGGGACTGAGAGTGACTCGATGGATATGGGAGCCCCCTCGGCCAGACCCGTCATGAGCCTTCTCTTGGACGGGGTCAAGTGAGCCGTGGGGAAAGGGGTTGAGATGCTGGAGACTGGCCAGGGGGCACCCAGAAAAAAACCAAGATCGATCTTCTGAGCCACCTGCCACGAGGCACCCCACTCGGGATGGGCGAGGGGAAGAGCAGAACCCATGGGGCAGGGACCACCTCCTGCTTTTTCCTCGGGGGTCACCTGGGCAGCAAGCCCGACCTGCTGGGGCCCGAACTCCCAGACCGCCTGCCAGATTGCACAACAGGCTGGTGCCCTCAGGAAGAATCAAACCAGACTCAGCACCACTCAGAACAGGCCCCAATGGGGCCAGGTTTCCCCCTGCTTCCTGCTTGTGCCCATAAAGCTCCTGTGGCTCAGGAACTGGGTGCAGCCCCGATGCACGCAGGGGACCTCAGCGAGGAGCTGCAGCCCACCTGGTGCGCCCAGGTGGAGAGGCAGCAGGTGGCTGTCAGTGGGCTGCGGCAGGTGGCCAGAACCATCAGGTCCCACATGCATAGGTGGTCACATGCAGGTGTGACGCTGAGCTGACGGAGCCGGGCACCGCGTGTACCCTCCTGCCTATTGCTGGAGCAGGCAGGGGCTCAGAGGCCTGGGTTCCCGGCCACTGGGAGGTGCCTGCCTCAGCCTCATGGTCGCAGAGCACCAGGCAGATCACAACCTGCGCACTAGGTGCCGGGCTGGCATGCTTCAAGACAGCAAGGACGCTGACTTCAGAGGGGCTTGTCCAGCGGGACCTCCCTGGCCCCTCCAAAGACAGCAGGGCAGCCTGGGGACCCCTGTGGTCAAAGCTTGGGCCCCTTGGTGGTGGTGATGACGGCAGTGGAGGTGATGGAATTCCAGCTGAGCCATTTCAAATCCTGAAAGATGAGGCTGTTCAGAGTGCTGCACTATGCCAGCACATCTGGAGACCTCAGCAGTGGCCATAGGACCTGAAAAGGTCAGTTTTCATTCCAATCCCAAAGAAGGGCAATGCCAAAGAATGTTCAAATTGGGCCCTTGAATCTCTGCCAACACTCCAACACGCTTAGTGCCCACATCAGGTGCCAGGCCGCCATGCCAACGCCCTCCCTCAGGGAGTGTGCAGCCAGGGGTCTGGAAAGCAGCCAGGAGCCCCACTTTCAGGTGCCCATCTGCTGGGCGGGCGGGGGGACGCTGGGAAGTGGTCCCCCTGCACTGCCCTGACCTGGGAAGGTTCCTGTGTGGACAGCTGCCCTGGGGAGATGGCGCCACCCCAGGACTGGAGGAGACCCAGAAAAGGGCACCCCCCACCCCAGGAACATCAAGTTGTACGCTCGGCAAGAGTAACCTCAGGTTGGTGGGTCCTGGCTGGCCGGCACAAGGCTGCGGCCACTCACAGAGTCCCCTCTGCAGCGGAGGGCTTGTGGCTTCGTCTGGCTCATGTCCTTCCCAAATGAGACAGCCTAGCACAGCCCCTAGGCCCCTTGATGGGGCCTCTGCCCTCAGCAAGGAGGTGTGTCTGGTTGGCTAGATTCCCTCTGAAACCAGCCACCACCCTCCCGCCCGGAGCCAGCAGGGCGCTGTCTCAGTTCCAGCCTCGTCTGCTCCACTGGGCACTCGGCAGGCACAGACGGGCACAGACGGGCACTTACCGAGTTCCCCCGCAGCTTTGATGTCGACATTGTCGTAGCCGCTGCCTATCCGCACGATCACCCTCAGGGCCTTGAACTTCTCCAGGTCCTCCCTGGTGAGCGTGATGGTGTGATACATCATGGCGCCGACTGCCTCGTTTAAAACCTGTGAAGGGGCGAGCAGAGCACGGCTGGAGGCCCCCATCACCCTTGAATTCCGGCAGGAAGATGACTGGTGAGGATGCGGCCTGGGTGTCCACAGCGTCCCCCTAGGGGAGAGGGCCCTGGTGGGGCTCTGGGGGCCTGGTGGTGACTCTGGGTGATGCCAGGGAATGGGGGCAGGGGGCAGGCTCAGGGAGGAGGGGCAAGGCACTAGCCAGCAGAGACCAGGGTAGAAAGAAGGGGGCCTGGCAGGGGTGCTCGCTGAGTGCCAGCTGCTGCCACCTGACCTAGGGGGCGACCCCAGCCGGGCGGGCAGGGCGGGGCGGGGCCCACCTTCTCGTGGATCTCCTGGGTGGACTGTGCGTCGCAGAAGGCCACGGTGGCCAAGTCCTTCAGGATGGGCATCTCCACCGTGCAGTCTCTGCCGTCGAGCAGCGCCACCAGGGGGCGGGGGTGCAGGGGGCCGTTCATGATCTGGGGGCGGATGCCTGGGAGGAGCGAGGGGACAGGGTGTGTGTGCCAAGTGGCCGGGGCTCCCCCAGCTGTGGTGGGGGGCACCCACGGAGGTGCCCCCACTCCAGCATCCACGTGCCTCCCTCCTGGGAGGATTCTGGGACCAGCACAGGAGACAGAAGGAGCATCTGTGCAGCTCATTTTGGCAGAGGAGCTAAGATGCCCCTCCACGGGGCCGCGTGTGGCCAGTCCTATCGCCATGTGAAATCAGGTCAAGCCCACATCAGCTGCTGCCACCAGGGACACAGCCTCAGGGCTGCCCGGCTGCCCCTAAACCTCTAAGACCCAGAGACCTTCAGGACATCCGAGGGGGTCTAGCCCACGGCTCCTGGAGGTAGAGCAGACTTCACTCGGCCCCTCTGCCGTACCTCGTTGTCCCTGCCAGGCCACGCTGCCCTTCTAAACACGCGTGGCATGTGCTGAAATGAAACGAGGGACACGTTAGGGTGTCAGCATCCTGTGGGATGAAGCTGAAGGTCTAATCCTTTGGCCACCTGATGCGAAGAGCCAACTCATTAGCAAAGACCCTGATGTTGGGAAAGATTGAAGGCAGGAGGAGAAGGGGGCAACAGAGGACAGGATGGTTAGATAGCATCAACGACTCAATGGACATGGACCTGAACAAACTCTGGGAGACAGTGGAGCACAGAGGAGCCTGGCGTGCTGCGGTCCATGGGGTCACAAAGACTTGGACTCGACTGAGCGACTCAACAGCATCCTGCAAGAGCTTCCTGGAGGAAACCCGTGGGAGACATGCGCCCTCTCACTGGGCTTGGGGAGAAGCGGTCAGGTAAGGTGGTGGAGAAGGGGTATGTGTATATGACAGTGTGAGAGTGTGAGAGTGTGTGTGTGAGAGAGAGAGAGAGAGAGAGAGAGAGAGAGAGGGAGGGAGGGAGGGAGGGAGGGAGGGAGGGAGGGAGGGAGGGAGGGTGTGTGTGTGTGTGTGTAGGCCAGTCTGAGGTGGTGGACAAGGAGTGTGTGTGGTGGGGGCGCAGGAGGCCTGCTGGGGATTTGACAAAAGGAATCTTTTCAAAGGACCACAGTGCAAGTCAGCTACCTAGACCAGCCAGAGCTGTTTTCATGTGCTGATGCTTCCAACGGAGACCAAGGATGCTGGACCTCACAGCTGGCGAGGGGGCGGGCCTGCCCGCACGCTGCCTAAGTCCACATTCTCCAGTGGCACCGTGCCTCCAACCCAAATGATGGAGGACTGCTCTGCCCTCCACTGTGGGGACCCATCACTGGGCACACACATCAGCCCAGGGCACCTCATCCTCTGTGACCAAGCCATTCCCTTCACATTCACACTGCAAGGTCTTGGATTTTTGGCCCCCATGTTCAATCACCTTCCTGGGCTTCCCTGATAGCTCAGTTGGTAAAGAATCTGCCTGCAATGCAAGAGACCCTGGTTTGATTCCTGGGTTGAGAAGATCCCCTGGAGAAGGAAAAGGCTACCCACTCCTGTGCTCTGACCTGGAGAATTCCATGGGGTTGCAAAGAGTTGGACATGACTGAGCACCTTTCACTATGTTAAATCACCACGAGGAATTGCAGCACCCGGTGGCCAGGACAGGGCCACTCCTGTTTTCTTACCAAATCACAAGCATGCGTGTATGTGTGTGAGTGCTGAGGTGTGTGTGTGTGTGGTGGCCTACCGGGGACTTGACGAATGAATCTTCTCGAAGGACCATAGTGCAAGTCAGCTGGCATCACAGGTCACAAGACAGCCTTCCACACATCTGAGGTTCTCAGATGTTCAGATAAACTCTGATGATGGCCATTGCACCAGGGCCAGGCAGAGCACAGAATCTCTTTATCTTCTTCAGCACTGGGCTCACTCAGGCTCCCGAAGGCCAAAGCAGGAGCTGCTGACACGCTCACACGTGGGGCCTCGGTCTCCCAGCCCAGAACCACCAGAAAGGGCTCCCCTCGCAGCCGCCATGAGATAGCCATGGATGAGTCCCCTCCTCCGTCGGCCGCCAGGGCTCAGGACCCGGCCCCACAGCGCCTGCACGACCTGGACATGTCCCGGACAGCTCTCCCACGCCACAGCTGCAGCCTTGGGGGACAAGTGTCTCTTTGAACTCGAGCAGAGAAAAGCCTTTTGTTCTGGCCTGGGAAGAACCAGCCGGGGTGGTTGGGGGCAGCAGGCTACCTCTGGGCAGCACTGGGCTGGGGCTCACGAGTGATCAAGGTCCCTCCCAGCCCTCAAGTGGCAGCCAGACCCCTACTGCCTCCTCGGAACCCGGATCCCCCAAGAGGGGCGGCCAAGGGAAGCTGAGTTGCCAAGTGGGGACAGGGTCCCCAGTCCACAGCACTGAGGCCAGCTGCTTGTTGGGGGGGCTGGTGCGCACCCCACGAGCATCCTGCTTTGCCCCAATGGAAAGGTCCATGAGAGCCGAGGTGCTGTGTGCAGATGGGGAGAACATACCCCAAAGACCAAGAGTGACATCTGCAGACAGGACCCCTGGACACCCCGCAGAGGGAGAAGTGGGGAGCAGGGATGTCACCTGGCGTCCCACACCCTCCCCTCACCCTTGAGACAGCACCGCGGTCCTGTTAGCAGACGAGGAAGGAGCACAAGGTGGAAAGCACGTCACTGGAGGAGACAGTTGAAGGTGGGGGGCAGCCGGTGCCAACGTGGGGTCCACACCCACCCTGAGAGGTAAGATGGCGAGACAAGCAAGCCTGAAAGGACCCATTCTCTTCCTCCAGCTTCACCTCGCCCCCAGCACCTCCTACGAAGCCCAAGGCTGGGCCCCTGGAGGACCTCGTGGGTAAACGTGCTCACTTGGCCCAGGCTGTCCCTCCCACTGGGTGAAGAACACCCCAACTTCACTCCGGGGGTGGGGGGGGGGTGCTCTCAGGAGGGTTAACCAGACAACATTTGTAAAGTTCATGATCACAACTAGAGATCCAAGCAGTTAATTAAAAAGGCATCACACGGGAAAACAGTGGGCACCAGGCAGGCATCTGGAGAGGCTGAGGGGCCATTGCTGCAACGTGTCCATCCACAGCATCAGTGCATGCATCCCGTTACCTGGGAAACAAACTCCGGGTTGCCTAGCGATTGCCTCCCTCCCTGACTTGGGTCGTCTTTCTCTCTGGCGAAACCCACCCTTTGCCCTTGTTCAGGCGGGGCATGCAGAACGCACAAGGCCCATGGGCTTCCTGAAGCCTGAGGCTCGGATATCGGCTTCAAGCTCTCTATGGTCAGGCAGGAGTCAGAGATGCAAGGGGGACCACGAGGCTCAGGTGCAAAGGCTGGGGAAGGATGCTGAGGGGGGATGGCTGGCTGGCAGGTGAGAGTGGGTGAGATTCACAGGTGTTCTGGATGAAGTGCAGGGACCACAGTGTAGAGCCAGGCTTTAAGGGGGCCACATGAGGCCCCAGCACTGAGGACAAGATGGATTAGCCAGGTCACTGTCAAGGTCGGATTCTACAAAGGGGCCATGCTGGATAGACAATGCTCCTTCAGTTCCAGATGGGACTCATCAAGCTGCATGCCTCAGAATCCAGTTAATTTCAAGCCACTGTGCCCAGAACCCAATGTCCCTACAGTCTTGCTGGAGGAACCCAGGAAATGCCAGGAAGATGAAGTAGCAATTAGACTTTACATCTCACATTAACTGAGACATTCTCCAGTGCTTCTGGCAACTTGAAACACTTATAACTGTATGAGATTAAAAGATGCTTACTCCTTGGAAGAAAAGTTATGACCAACCTAGACAGCATATTAAAAAGCAGAGATGTTACTTTGGCAACAAATGTCCGTATAGTCAAGGCCATGGTTCTTTCCAGTAGTCATGTATGGATATGAGAATTGGACTATAAAGAAAGCTGAGCACTGAAGAATTGATGCTTCTGAACTGTGTTGTTGGAGAAGACCCTTGAGAGTCCCTTGGACTGCAAGAAAATCCAACCAGTTTGTCCTAAAGGAGATCAGTCCTGAATATTCATTGGAAGGACTGATGCTGAAGCTGAAACTCAGGGACCAAGGACCCAGCAGAGGCCAAGAAAGCACCTGATGATGAGGATCAGAGGGTCCTGGTGGCCCTCAAGTCAGACTGACCATTGCCCTTCTCCAGTCTCCCTTCCCATTGATGAACTCACTCCACCCATTTCAGAATAATTCCAACTGCACCTGGATACACCTCGGAAAGTGTATCAGTGTCCAGCATTAAGTCTGTAGGGCAGAGAAAGCTCAGCCGACTCCCCTGGTGTCAATTACTTGCTGGTTTTAGGCTCGCTTCCTCACAAGCAGGGACGCAGCGCCACAGCTCGAGGCTACCTCTGACGTCTGCCCCTGGGCCTGGTGTTGCTTCGGGCTGCAGCTGCACACAAATAATTGTGCAATTAGACACACTTAGTGGAAAACAAAGACCACACCAGGCTGAGTTGCCGGAGGTTTGTTAAGAGTGACCAGCGGTCCAGTGAATGCCAAGTTCAAAGGACTCTATGAATTTCAAGGTGGAAAGGGGGGTGCCCCAGGGAGATGTCGGTAAACTTCAGGCCCCCAGCCTTGATGCCACCTTATATGGATAACAGCACCAGCTCCTTCCCCCGGGCGACAGGCTGATGGGGCTGCAGTCGAAGAAAAGGGAAGACGTGCGCATGCCGTGTAGACCGGCCCTGTGGTGTATTTCCCGGCCTTTCTGGACACCGAGTGAGTTCAGTGGACATCCTACAGAACCATGCATCATTTTCTAAAGGCTGGCTTCTGTCACTTGCAACTCAAGAATCAAACCGTCTGAGACGTGATTTTGCAGCTTTCGGATTTTAGTTGTTGAGCAGTTTTACCCTAAAGATAGTGGCTGTAATAATCATGTTTGACCCGGCAGGCAGAGAGGCCCCTTTTAACAACGGACCAGATTTTAGGAAGTGTCCCCACACCACAGCAACCTCAGAGTCCCCAAAGCCAGGCTGGCCAGGATAATGGATGACAGTCATGTGTGTAGGCGGCCACACCTCTCTGCTCACAGACGGGGCTGGACAGGTACAGCGAGGCTGCCGTTTGAGGCTTCACAGGGACGCACAGGTGGGGCTGGGACCCCTGAGGGAAGAGGACCTGCCATCCATCCCAAGTCCATACTAAGGTCCTCCCTGCTGCCTGGGATTCTCTGCGTGGTACCACTGGTCTTGACAGCTGACACCCTGAGCAAGCACCCGGAAAAGCCAGCAGATGGAGACCTGTGTGGGGCCGCAGAAAGACCCGAGACAAAACACACTGCTCTGCCCAGCTCAGCAAGAGGGTGGAAAGACGATCAACCAGTTGGTCATCAGCTCCCAGGACCTGCACGGGGGCCCGGGAGGTAGAAGGCGGCTCCCATCCTCATGTGCAGGTGGCCCTGGGGAGAATGGGGAGACGCAGCCATGCAGAGCCCAGAGGCTCGGAGTGCGCGGGGAGGGACACTTCAGGCCCGCACCTGTAGCCCTCTAGCCCGGGGTCACTTCGCAAGGATTTGATCGCATCTCCCCTCCATCCCTTAAATGCAGCTGTTCCCCAATTAAAAGGCCATTTCCTGCAACCCAGCACGGCCCCACCCATCTTGGCTGGACTCGTCAGTTCCGATCCCCAGAAGGTCAGACCCAGAATCAGATCCCATGTCTGACGAACAGCATGTTTCACGGGCTGGTGTTTCCATGACCTGGAGCTGCAGCTCGTGACTCGTGGGGCCAAGGGGGAACCAGATGCTGACCCTGGGACAGAAACGAGCCCTTATCCAAGACTCTGCTTTCAACTCACAAATGTGGCTGTGAAGGGTCTACTCGTCCACCCGCGGCCTGGGGCAGCAGACTCCTGCCTGCAGAAGGAGGCTGTGGAGCCTCGTGGGGGGCGGGCTTCCCTTGCTTTGTAAACATGTTTATCCACGTTACGAAAACTATTCTACATTGTTAACAACAAACGTTCTGCAGTCGGCTGGAGCTTACTCAGAAAGCAGTTCTGGAAAGCGAACGAAGGCAATGACTGTCCCCAACACCCCAAGAAGGTGCCTGACCTGCAGGAGCGCCCCTCGCCTTTCAGGGCAGGGACCACGGCAGCAGGAGAAGGTGAGGGGTCGTTCAGAGAGCGGCTGCAAGGCAGGGATTTGGAGAACAATGTGTGTCGCTAAGTGTGGCGCTATTTTAAGGTTAAAAAGAGTGCAGTTACTTTTGGAAAACTCATCTTTGTTCCCACACTGCTATCTGCCTTTTCATTTGGCAAAAGTGCTTTTCTCTGCGGTGTCCCTGGGCAGCTCTCCCAGGCCCAGGAAGCCGTGTCCGCTTTCTCCGGGCCAGTCTGGGATGCGGCCAGGCTGCAGTTTGATTTTGAAAACTTGGTCAAGCGCAGACATGCTCTCCCGGCACGCCGGAGAACCCGATTCTTCTTTGGCGGCCTTGCTTTTCACAACTAGTTCTGCATCGCAACACTACCCGCTCCAGCACTCAGCTTCCATCCTGCGCCCTACCTGGCCCGAGTGGCAGTGAGCCCTTTCTCACTGGCCTGGGATGCTGAGCAGGAATGTCCCAGGATGTCCTGGGATGGAGGCGATGACCAAGGAACGGTGCACCTACAGCCTGAGGGCTGAGGGCAGTTTTGCGACCCGCGGGAACCACAGCAGTAGAAGCCAAGGGCAGTTACTGGAGTGGGCACTGGCTCCCAGGCTGCCAGCTGCCCTTGCCAAGGTGGACCTTCAGATCCCACCCATCCCCGCTCCTTCCCGATTTCTCACCTGCAAGCTCTGCCATGGGAGAGCCTGGCCTGGCTCTAGGGCCCCAGTGAAGATACAGGCATGGATGCCTTCCTCAGGGAGCTCTACATGCACAGAGACTCTGGCTTATAGAAGAAATAGCTTTCCCCAAGATACTTCAAAATCCAGAGCAGGAGGGAATTCCCTGGCAGCCCAGTGGCTAGGACTCTGCAATTCCCCTGCCAGGGGAGCCCGGAGTTCAACCCCAGGTTGGGGAACGAAGATCCCACAAGCCATGCGACACAGCCAAAAAATAAGATAAGAATGAAAACAAAGTCAGAAACATGAGATCAGTTTCCATCTGGTCCTAGATGGGGAAGTCCACTCATCTAATACAGGCCAAGCGAGATGGGAACACCTTGCAGTTTGACGCAGGCTGGAGCTGAATGGCCGTGTGCTCAGGGCTGGAGGGGACAGCAGACCTGGACGACAAATGCAGATACACAACCCCTGCGCTCACGGCAGGCATGACTAATCAATCCCAGCGGGCTTGGTCTCAGACTCCCTGCTGACCCCATGGGGCGCCCCGCAAGGTTAGCTGACATCTGCTGGCCATGCTAAGTGGACCCAGTCTCCCTCTTGGATTGGGTAAAGGAAAGTGAAGGTCAGTGTTCCACATGTGACACCATCACTGTGAGCGTGAAAGAAGCAGCGAGATGCAGCCCCAGGGAAAGGATGCCAAGGGGCCCCAGCCAGGTGCAGCCCTCCGCAGTCACTCTGGGACAGGCCTCTGTTCTGCTGGGGGCGGGCGAGGGGGCTTCTGGAGAGGAAGTGGAGAGAGCCCCCCGCCTAGAGTGGGGCTGGGCTCTGCGGCAGGTGCCTGGGTTTGCACCCAACTCCTCGCAGCAGGACCTCAGCTGTGCCTGGTACTGTTCCCGGTGGCCTCTGACACCCGCCCTGTCCCAGGGTAACTCTGTTGCTCCCCGCCACTAACCCCAAGACGGGGAATCACTTCCCCACTCCCAGGAAATGGGCTGGGCTTGAACTTCAGCCTGAACCCCCTCGAGTGACAGAGGGGCTGCTCCGCCGCTTCCTAGGCTGGGCCCCCGGGGTGGGCACCATGCCTTCCAAATTCACAGTGAAACAGACCAGCTGTGAGCTGGGACACACTGGGAGGCAGGACCACAGCCAGGGTCCAGCCATCTAGGCTGAGGAGGGGAAGGCCACCACAAGCCGTCCAGTCCCAGCAGAGCCCCGCTGCCTGCAAGCCAGAAGTTCTGGGGCCATCGGCCGCCCAGCGACAGCAGACTGATGTGTTCAGCAAGGCCTGGCCAAGGCGGAAAGGGCCCACGTGTCCTCTGACTGGCAGGGACCCATCGCCAGGGCGGCAGCAACCCCCAGAGGCCGGTCCCCAGGCCTCCTCAGTAGAGATCAAGGCAAGAGATCCCGTGGAGGACGGACTTCCCCAGGTGAGGCGCCCCAAGCAGGGATCAAGCTGGGGGTGGTTCAGTGATGGGACTGGTTCACCAACATGGGCATCCCTGTCAGGGAGCAGCTCCCCCAGTGATGGGCAAGGCTGTCCCCACAGCTCTCACCAGGGCCCGTCTCCAAGGCCTGGCAATGGCAGGATTTTGGGGTGACCTTTCGAAAACAGAGCGGGGGTTTCCCTGGCGGCTCAGAGGGTAAAGCGTCTGCCTGCAGCGTGGGAGACCTGCGTTTGATCCCTAGCTCGGGAAGATCCCCTGGAGAAGGAAATGGCAACCCACTCCAGTACTCTCGCCTGGAAAATCCCATGGACGGAGGAGCCTGGCGGGCTACAGTCACGGCTGAGCGACTTCACTTTCTTCTTTCTTTCGAAAACAGAGTGGGTTGCCATTTCCTTCTCTAGGGGATCGTGCCTACCCAAGAACTGAACCCCGGTCTCCTGCACTGCAGGTGGATTCTCTGTTGACTGAGCCTCCAGGGAACACCCTGGGAAGCCAGAAGATCTGCGTAGATTGGGAGTTTGCGATGGACACGCACACAGTTATGTTTTAAGATAACCAACAAGGACCTACTGAAAAGCACAGGGAACTCTGCTCAATACTGTGTAATAACCTAAAAGGGAAACGAATTTGAAAAAGAATAGATACATGGATATGTGTAACTGAATCACTTTGCTGTACACCCGAAACTCACACAACATTGTTAACCAACTGGATTCCAATATGAAACCACTAAGGAAAAAAGTTAGTTAAACTTGTTTTATTTATGATACTTTATTGGGGTGGTCGGGCACAGAACCCAAGTCATCTCTAAAGTATGGCTGTGCGGGCACTGCCCACAGGTTGCCCAGGGATGAGCAGTACCATCAGGCAGGAAGGGAGCCCAGTGGTCACTGCACACACAGCCCTTTCCTGAAAGACCATCAGCAACTTGAATGCTGCTCGGTCTTCCAAAGCCAGGTTCCTCTACTCAGCTGTGAATACGCTAGTAACCGCTGAAAACCCTCAAGTATGGGGAGATCTGGCCCTCTGAGTCCTCAGGCAGGGGCAGCGCTGTTGGGGGTGAACCACACCAGGGGGCTCCCCAGAAGGCTGAGCGTGCCCCATGGTAGGAGGCGGGGTGGGTTTGCACCCACTCCTCAGCCCTGATTTTAGTGACCTCTATAAAGGTGGCTGTAGGCTCGGTCCAGATGGCTGCAGAGTGGCCCAATAAGTAGATTAGCTTCTTAAATAAAACACGGATCTTAATGAGTCATGGCCTCTGAGGGAGACGCTCTCAAGCCATCTCGCCTTAGCTCAGGTTAACAGCTGGACAGAGAGCTGGCGAGCTGGAGGCTCACGGGCTCTCCAGGGCCCTGGCCACTGCCCACACCCCACCCCAGGCTCACTGGGCAGACACGCGAACCCAGGGTGCACACGAGGGCAGCTTCGGGAAGCTGAGGTCTAGACTTGTGGGAAGCACGCCATCTAGTTTAAAAAACAGTACAATCTGGGACTTCCCTGGTGGTGCAGTGGTTAAGAACCCACCCTGCAGGGGATGTGGGTTCAATCCCTGGTCAGGGATCTAAGATCCCACTTGCCAAGGAGCCGCTGAGCCTGTGCGCCATGACTGCCGAAGCTCTCACGCTCGGGAGTCTGTGTGCCACCGTCAAAGGTCCCGCAGGGCGCAACGAGGTCCTGAGTGCCACAACTGGGACCCAACGCAGCCAGCTTCTGCACCTCCAGAAAGACCAGCACCACGTCACTTTAACTGACCCCTTAGAGCCACGCAGGTGAACTGTCCTGGCAGCCTGAACTGTGTAGGGTCCACACCACACCGGGGAATGAGAACTGAGAAAAAGAAGTGACAGATACTTTTCCTTTGCCCAATAGAGCTGAAGAACAAAACCAGGCCCATTTTGCCCTTTCTTAGACACTCACACCCGGGCAGCTGTCTGGCATCTAGACGCCCCGACTCTGCTGCACTGGACACGCTACTTGCAGGGTGGCCCTGGGTCTTCAGTGTTCCCCCAAGTCTCCAGGGAGCCTCCTGTGTGCCCGGTGAACCCCTCCGCCCGGAAGCAGCACCTGATGTTCTGCCTGGAAACCTCCTGCTTTCGGCGGCGGGCATGGCAGACATCACCCACATCAGAGCACAAGAGCCCGTCCCGACTGACCGGTCCAGAGGAAACCACACTCAGCGCCACTGAGAAGCACACCCGCCACCAAGGAGCACAGCTGAAGCAGCCAAGGACGTGTGGCTCTGCTTCTGACTTTTCGGTCAAATGATCCAGTGGTCTGTATGTCCCCCAAAGGCTCAGTCTCACGTGGGTGGTCCCACAGCTTCTGGGATGTTGCATGGGGACAGGGCTGCAGACTCTGGGCTTGGGGAATAGCAGGTCTCCGGGTGCAAGGACCCATTGGCTCCCAGTCCAGGTGAGGTGGCACCTTTGCCCGCCCCCAACATGGGGGAAGAGTCCCTGGAGGGGCAAGTGACCAGGTAGCTTATGCCTGGAGCGGGGACGACCTCAGTTGCCCCTTCTGGCCGGGAACATATACATGCCTCCTTTCCAATCAACAGTGTCCGTGGGAGCCTCTGGAGCCCCTGCTCTTAGTGTGGGGGTTGCCAGGAGTCAGAAGTCCCCCCCCAACCCCTGCCACCAGTGACCTGAGCCTCTCCCCCATGCCCTCCTTCCTGGTGGCAGCTCCTCCAAGCCTCTGCCAAGGAGATGAGCCCACAGCGGGAACTTCTGAAGGACAAAGGGGGCTCCCAGGCCACCAGTGAAGTGACCCTGGTGAACTCAACGCCATGTGTCTCAGCGGCCGAGCTCACTCACCGCTCCTAGGTCAGGGCCCGGCTAACCTTCCCCGGGACCAGGGCTCCCACAGCAGGAGGCGGGCACTGGCAGAGAGGTGGACGTCCAGGGCCTGCTGCCCAGCATGCAGGTGGCTGCCTCTCTCTGGTCCCAGCTCACAAGCCGGGGTGTTCAGAAACCCGTCGCCCACTCCCCCTGCACCCCACCCCAGCCTCGACACTGGGTGGGGGAAGCTGAGCCCCTGAGCCTTGGCGACTTCTAGGAAGGCCCTGCCCATGGCGTGGGGGAGGAGGGGGGGATGCCAGTGGAAGACACTCACTGTATAGTTCGCTTGAGCGTTTCTCAAGTTCTAAAAACGTGCCTGTAGCAACGACACAAGGGGATGTTTGAGAGAAACACAAGTAAAGATGAGAAAAGAACCAATGGGTGCCAGGAGTCCGGCAGAGGCAGGCGCTGCACACCCACGGCCCAGCCCGCGTGCCGCCCGCCTGTGACGGGCTCACGCGGGGCTGGCGGGACCCCGGGGGCAGGAAGACCCTTAGAGGGGTCGCCACCAGGCCGAGGACACCCCAGTCTTCTTGATTCCTGACGGGTCGCTCCTTCCAAAGCACAGGAAACAGCAGTAAACAAGCCTGGCTCTGCGAGCCCTCCAGTCAAGGTCGGGGCTCACAGCGGACACACCACGAGGAGGGCAGGGCTGCTCGCGGGTGCTGCCCGCCCAGGTCACTGCCTCTGTGGTTGACTCGTACCCTCTGATCAGAAAGACCAGCTCCACCAGGGCCCCTGAGGAACAGACAACGTGCCCTTCTCCCTAAAGGCCCCTGGAAGAGCCTGGCAGACTCAGGCTTATTTTCTAATTGCATTGCATGAGCTGAGGGCCCATAAAAACAAAACACCGCCCTGCTTCTTAGCCGTGGCAGCCACTAAGGCCAGGAAGTAGACAGAACAGGGACAAGGCTTTCAGTTTATTGTAGTTTTTCACGGGGCTCTAAAGCCCGAAAGGAAAGTGAGTTTTAAGCACCCTTTCACAGGCTTGCTGTCCGGCGGGCTGGAGGCCAAGCGTGCTGCCCTCGGGCCCCGAAGCAGCCAGGAAGTTCATTTTCCCAAGTGCGACAGCTGGTCGGATGTCCCCACCCTGCTCTTTTCCGCTATAACTTTTTCTTAAAACTTAATGATGTCTTAAGCAATCCAGGCTCAAAGCCCAGTTCACAGGAAAACACTAGAACCCATCACAAAGCCATATTTATCCCTTCAAATAAAAAGCATCTCACAGAAAGCTCTCCAGCAGGGATGCTGGTGGGGTGAAGAGGGGAGGTTGTAAAGACCGCGGCTGGAGGGGAAGGGACAGGCCTGGGCCGGGGTGCTGATGACAACATTCAACCCACGCCACCCCCAGGCAGAGAGCCCCCTCAACCGAGCAGAACTGCCCCTTCCCCGTGGACTTGGCAATGCCAACCAAGGACTGGACGAAGGAAGCAGCGGACACCCTGGGGAGGAACGCACCGCCAGCTGCTGAAGCAGCCCAGCCAGGCCCCAAACCTGCGCCTGTGAGCTCAGCAGCTTCAACTGGACAAGGCCCTGGGACAAATTTTGTCTGAAATTTTAGATGAGAGGCAGGAAGCAGGCACAACGTAGCAGCCTGTCAATGGGAGGGTGCAGGCTGGGGCAGGCACACCTCAGGCCGGTGCTGGCTTCTTGGACATGTGGCTGAGGGCAGCAAAAATCCGGCTCTTGATTGCTCAGAAAAAGGTTCTTTGGAGCAATGGACTCGGTGGTCCCGTCTCAGGCACAACGTGAACCTCACAGCGATCTCATTTCCCTCGTTACCGTGGTGGCTAGGAAGCTCAGCGTGAAATCCTTTCCTGTCATCTGTGCGCAGGACAATAGGGAGTCCTCTCTAAGCTCTGGCCTCATCCCCCAGCTTTATCTTTTCCTGCCCTTATTATTTCTCCATCTACTCAATTTTACCCTTGTGTGTGTGTTAGAGCCCTTCTGAGAGCCAAGCTTAAATCCTCTTAGGACCAAGGAACATTTGACATTCCATTTAATCACACAGAAGAATTAATTTTGGTGACTTCCCTGGGAGGGAGCACAGTACGGAGGACAGGGGCTTGGCTCAACAGCAGAGCCGTGCGTGTCCCAGGGCAGCTTGCGGGGCACCAGCTGGGGACAGGCAAATGCCTGCAGGTGCCCTGGGAGCCACCAGCACTGAGCTTGTGCTGTGCAAAGCCTGGGCCCGTCCACGTGATGGGGTCCTCAGAAGGCTGGGGAAGGTCCCCAACTTGCCCTCAATGTCACACCTGGGGAGGTGAAGCTCACAGCACCTTGGGGCTCATGCTCCGGAATCACCCTCTTGACTGCCTCTTGCTGGCAGGGACCCGCGCTCCCAGCACTGGGTTGGAGTTCCTTCACCCCAGCTCACAGTGCGACTGAATTTCCCGTTCTGTGCTTGGTGCTTCCTCCTGACACAGCAACCAAGAACAGGTTTGGACTCAGAAAGGTTGGCACAAAGTCCTTGCCCTGCTGTGGGACCTGGGGAAGAATCGAACCTCTCTGAGCCTCAGAGCTTACATTTTAAAAAGGGAAACTGTCGAGAGTCTTCCTGGGAATCAGATGCGATCACTGCGCCCAGATGCTGCAGGACAGTGACACTGATTGAGCTGGGCAGGTCCCGGAGGCACTCAGGGCTGGCTTCGCGGACCCCAGTTCTGGAGAGTGCAAGAGGCCTATCAGGGGAACTTGTGACCAGGAGGGCCCCCTGAGCCCTGCACGGGGCTATGAGTTCCGATCAAGTCAGTACTGGGAGGACGCGCTACCCATGGGCCTCGCCAGGACTTCACAGGCGTCAGATACAGAGCCCTGACTCCCCTCCTGGCCCATCCAGAGACCTCGCTCAGGGCAAACTCCGCACCAGGGCTTTCCCACCCAGCCCTCCCACAGTTAAGCAAGGAGTTGTTCCACTCACACTCGCAAGCCCTTCCTGGGATCAATTCTCCACCGAGGTTGGGAAAGCACATCCCCAAGAGTCGCCCGCCCCTTGGTGGGGACAAGTGTTTACAGGTTTGATTTTATAACAATTTGGCAAACGGTGCTTTATTCATACGCTGAGCACCACTGTTGGGCTAAATTTAACTGCCTGTTAAACTGTCCCTGTTAAAGCTGTCCCTTCCTGTTCCTTGAGCAGGAGGGAGCAAGTAGAAGTCAATAGTCTTGTTTTTTTCCCCCATTACATGAAAAACAACTAGAAACGTCCTTTATGTATAAGCCAGCCTCAGAGGAGGGTAAAATACACCTACCATCAGTTCATTTAGTACACGGAGGTTCTGTGCTGCTAATGTGGGCTATGTTATGGATGAAAGAGCTATTTCCCTTTCGTAAACTTGAAAAAAAGAAAAAAACTCCATGTACCAGCAAAGAACCTATGAAATGGCTTTAGAATTCTTGCGTTGTATAATCTTGGGGACACAAAATAGGTTCCAAACACCTGCAAATCTTCCACGTTAATATATGTTGATATTTCTTTTTAAAAATGGTGCCTGGGGCTGCCCTGGTAGCACAGTGGTAAAGACTCCATCTGCCAATGCAGGAGACGTGGGTTCGATTCCTAATCCAGGAAGATCCCACATACCGTGGAGCAACTAAGCCTGTGTGTCACAACTATTGAGCCTAGGAGCCACCACTACCGAGGCCCACGCTCCAGAACAAGAGAAGCCACCGAATGAGAAGCTCGCACGCCACAACGAGAGAGTCGCCCCCAGTCACCGCACCAGGGAAAAGCCCACAGACAGCCGTGAAGACCCAGCACAGCCAAAAGCAAGCAATAAGATAAATAAGCAAAAATGGTGCTCGGACAACTGGGCATCCACCGGGCAAATAACGCAGAGGAACCCCCACCTCACTCTATATTCAAGTCAACTCAGGATGCTTCAAGGACTTAAATGGGAGAGCTAACACTCCAGACTTTTTAGGGAGAAAACACAGGCATAAAGCTTCATGACCTTGGCACCAAAACCACAAGCAACCAGAGGGGAAAGAAAGAACTGGACTTTATCAAAATGAAACCTTCTGTGCTTCAAGGCACCATGGGAGAAAATGTTTGCCGATCAGGTGTCTGGTACCAAAAGCCAGTGAGGACTCTGGGTTTTGCTTCCTGGCCCACCCAGGTCCCACCCAGAAGAATGTGAACTGGAGAAGCCCTGTGTGGACACTGGACACTCAAAGGCAAAGGTCACGTGAGGAAGTAACGTGGCGAGCGGGTGTGCTGGCTTTGCCTCTCCTCCGGTAGATAAACGCACCATGGCTCGCCCCGTCTTGGGGCTCATGTCCCCGGGAAAGTCTAACTGCTGCTCTGGACGAGACTGCCACTTCTCAAAATGCGCAGAGTGGAGTTGGGGGTTGGAAAGAGATGCTGACACACAAAATTGTTATCTGCAGACCAGAGCCACATGGGACAGGCTGCTTCCTGAAGGCAGAGGCCCTGGTGCACGGGCCCTACTCTTTTGACTCAGACCTGCTTTCCAGAACTGGAAGAGAATATGCCTGAGAGATGAGAAGGCTCGGCTACCCTGTGCTGGGCAGCCTGGGCCACACAAAGAGGGTCCGGTGGTGGCAGAGCTGGCTGGTGTCCAGCCATAGTCCTGGCCCCACGTCCCCCCATGAGAACACGGATCGATTCCTTTAAACTGAATGGCAGGAAAGCACAGCAAGAATAACTTGATTAATCACGTTCTCCGTGTCCCTCACCATGCCAGGTTGAAACCCTGTTAAACAAGGACCTCAGAGCCCTCCAAGCAGCCAGGAGCCCACTCCCCCCCACCCCTTATGGGATGGAGTTTATTAGACAGCCACACCCACATCCCCACATGGGATTTCCCTGGGGGTGCAGTGCTCCCAGTGGAGGGGGCATGGGTTGGATCCCTGGTGAGGAAACTAAGATCCCACACGCCACAGTCAAATAAAATAAACAGTGGTAATAATAATAAAATAATAAGAGCAAGAAAATCCAAAGCCCAAGTCCCCGCAGACCACACGCCTCGTACGATCATGGATATACACGCCCGGCAGCGGGGGTCACGGCAGACAGAGCTGGGAATGGAACGCCACAGAGATGAATTGACAGAAGTGTCCAGAGACCCGGTTCTGTGAAACGCCCGTTTGGCTCAGCCTCTCCCAGGCTTGGCAGCACCACCCTCTGCCCCGCTGCGTGGGCAGCAGCTGGAATGCCGCCAGGCCACAGCTCACCCAGATGCCGGCCTCCATGGACAGAAGGGCCCAGTCCATACCCGAGAGGTCAGAGTGGGCCTTTGTCAGGGACAGAGAGCTCGGGATAAGGCCGGTCTCTGAGCCGAATGCCCCACGGCCAGACAGACTCCCACCCCGGGCCTGGGAAGTGGCCCAGGACAATGATAATGACCAGAGTAGGCCTGGCTGATGGGGCCCCTTGGGTGAGGAAGAAGAGTGAACCAAAGGAAGCTGGGACTCTCAACCCAGGTGCAAGCAGCCAGCCCCCAAAAAAGTCTCAAAGCGAAGCCGTTCAGTTGTGTCCGACTCTTTGCGACCCCACAGACTGTAGCCTACCAGGCCCCTCCGTCCATGGGATTTTCCAGGCAAGAGTACTGGAGTGGGGTGCCCTTTCCTTCTCCATTTTCCTTCTGCCAGCCCCAAACACCAACCAAATACAAAACAAAGCCTGTTGATTTCACTGATCTGGGACTGTGTCAGGGGTTGGAATGGCCTGCCAGCACCTTGAAAGTGCACAGCTCTGTCCCGAGAGCTTGATTTGGAAGTGAGCTGGGGAGAAGGGCTCTGGATGAACGAACTGAGGCTCGGATTTCCTGATCATGGAGGTAGAGGTCAACCAGCAAGGGAAGCCTGGAGATGCCCCAGGGAGCCCCAGGCAGCAGCCAGGACCTCAACAGCCTTCCCGGGGCTACAAACACTGACACACACACACAACCACCCTCACGCGGGTTTGCACAGTGACCTCTCCCTCGGCTGCGGTGTGACGGTCATTCTGGAGTCAGAGCGCTGTGCTCAGTGCCCCCCACTGGGGCGCAGGCTCTTCAGGGATGCGTTTCAAGTGCTGCAGGCTCCCCATGTGTCCTTATCACATTGTGGTGACTGTCTTTCTATTTACTAACTGGGTGGGCGGTGGTGGGAATGCCTCAGAAGCCCAGGCTGGGCTGCACCCACGTGTGAGTGCCCAACACCTGACCCCAGGCCTGGAACACCGCGGGGGCTGGAGCAGTGCTGAGAGATCCAGCCCCGACCTCTGGCCCTGCCCTGCTCAGCCAGGGCTCTGGGCTCAGGAACCCTCCCTGGACCACAGCCCAGAGAGGCCTGCTCCCTTCACACATCTCCCGGGGTTAGGATGTAGGGTCCTAACAATGAGAGAGCTAGGGGTCAGCATCCCACTGCTTGCCCTCGGCAGGGCCAGCTAGCTCCCCACGCCCAGTCCCCACACCCAGTCCCCGAGTGTAGACATGCAGGGGGCTGGTTGAGCCCACCCTTCCTGGTCCAGCTCTGCTTTGAGGTTGGGGAGTGAGTGTGATCACCTGGCTTGGTGGGAGGGTGTCTTTGGGGGTCTCATGGCACCCCTCTCCAGGCTGATGGTTTCTGGGTCATCACTCTCAGAACCAGTGAATCATTTGGACCCCACTCCCCAGCACAGATCTTCCTGTGCAGAAGGACCTTCAAACAAAGGCAGGGATATGGGAGGAGTCACCAGGTGTGAGAGGGCCGGACAAGAACAAATCTCCATTCATATCCAATGGGACTTCTGACCCAGGGGGCCCGGCACGCACGCCTATGGTGCTGGAAACCACTGCTACGACATTAGCAGGAGTGAAGCAAAAGTGATCAGTTCCTGCTGACCTAACACTGTGACACCACCAGCCTCTCCAACAGTCCCCGTGTAAACGGGCCCCAGACACCCCCTCTCCTGTCCTGGAGGGTCTCTGGGCAGTGTCCCCAGGAACTAGGTGGGGATTACAGATGCACACAGATCGAGCTGTATCTAGAAAAATGCCAGGACAGAAACCAAAAGGAGCCAGAAAAAGATTGGGCTGGGGCTGTGCTTCTCAGACTGGAAGGTCTGCGGCCCCTGCAGCCCAGGTGCGTGGCTGTGTTCAGGGGGACAAACCCGTGAAGATGGCTGCGGAGCTGCTGTTTACGCAACGCGTCCGGCTGCACCAGCTTAGGGAGGGCTCGTGCGACAGCAAATCCTTGGCTGCGGTCAACGCCATGTGACACAGGGGAGGGGGCATCGCTGGGTGATAGCCACTGCCAGAAGGTTCCGCAGCCTGTGCCCCAGTCGAGCAAGTCAGCATGTAAACAGCAGCAGATCCAGCAGGTACCGCCGCTCACATGGGTCTGACATGTAGCCCCAGTAATCCCACATCATAGGAGCTATGGGCTGCTCCAGAGGCCTGTCCTTATCTGGCTACTCTCCGCTGCCCAGTCCACAGGAGCCAGTTATTTATACCAACAAAGCCAAACAAGATGAAGCAGGTAGTTCACAGACAGAGAAAAGCAAATACAAATTAAAATATGTACTCAAGGATGTGCCATACAACACGGGGAATATAGCCAATACTTTGTAATAAGTGCAAATGGAAAGTCACTTGGAAAAACACACAAAAGATGAAAAAGATTAAAATACCCAAAGCACATAAAACCAAGCACTCAGAAACAAACAAGACACCCACTGCAAGCATTTGGATCACCAGTCCGGACAGAGAGAGGAAAGAGGCCTCCTCCCGGCACCCCTGCCCTGCCAGATCAGAAGTAAACAGGCGATTTAGGCAATGACCAGAATGGAGATTTATTCAAGCTGGTTGTGCCGCAAATGACCAAGACGGCAGGATCTGGATTGAAAGATCGCAGTCTCCAGTTTCAGCTCAGGGCGGTGGGGCTGCCCCCATGAGCTTCAGGTTTCCGGACCCGAGGTCTGCGGTGCGTCCGTGAAACCTCAGAGTTATCCTCCCCGGGGGCAGAGTGACCGCCCAGAGTAGGACAGGAGGCTCCAACAGATCCATCTGCTATTGCCTTTAGGAAACCTGCCTCACAAAATGTCTCGTATCCAGGCTCAACGCTCTTGGGGCAAGCCGAGCGTCTACCCCCACCCCACTCCCCGTCCCTGACACACTGCTTTTGGGGGAGGGCTATGATGACACATTCAACATGCAAGAAGGAATGAGAGGAAACACTGCTACGGGACAGATCATCTGACGGAGAAATTTATTTCCTGGCAGACTTCCGACTGCAGGCTTCTTGGCACTGGCTTGCTGCCATGCAAATGAAACAAAAATCAATATCCCTAGGTCTGCAAAACCGTGTGTTAACAATCACACTCCAAACAACTTAAATAAGATCCCTTGCCCCGTCCCCAAATAACAGCGACTGTTTTTGTTAGAAGGCAGTGCAAAATAAACAGAAATGAAAAGAAGAAGAAAAGGCAATTTAACAGGTCCTCCTTCAGCAAAACCTTCCCAGGACTTCAGCGTGCAGATAATCTTTCTGTGATTATGACCAAACCCTCCCGTTGCTTAGCAACACATAATTAAGGAATATGTTTTCAGATCCGCTTTGCAAGCCCAGCCATTATCAGATGAAATTACTGAAGCAACAAATGTCATCGCCATGCAAATTAGTTGGTTGCAAAGAAAGAATGTTTGACGGTGAGGGGGAAGACACAGGCCCTGGAAAACATTATCTGACTTTTCTCCTGCCACATACCGATTTTAAAAAGTCAAATAAATTTTATATAAGACTGAAAAAGGAAATCCATACATGAAACAAAACTAGAATATATATAGAGAGAGACAACAGAGAACTTCAACCAGTGCTTCTCTGTAAATAAGAAAGAAACGTGTGAAGGTCAGCTTATAAAGCAACAGCCCCACTTCAGTCTGCGAGTAGTTTAACCATCACCAGCTTCACCAACGTAACAGATAAACCTAATGCTTATCTAAGGGCTATCACATCAGGCTACCAGGCCCCATCCACAGCTATTTAGGAGATATCTTCAAAAAGGTTCCTCTTATTTTTACCACAATTCTCATCCCACTATATCCACCCTATAATGCTAATAATTCATTAAAATAAAAAAAAGTCATTGAAAAAATGTGCAGTTTTCTAAACTATGTTGAGGGGAACGGGGAAAAAAAGGAAGAAAGTTGATTTACAGCTTAAATGGTCAGTAAGGGTTCTACGGTCGAAATGACAATTCTGAAGCACGGCTCTGACAAGGGGTGTCCACCTGGAAATCTATCCAGGTGCCCGGGGACACACACGCACTCAATTCCACTTGGCTCGTGGTTTGAAGAGAACAAGCTAGGACCATTCTCTCTTTCCTCTGCACAGAAATACATTCTTCCCTACAAGCAAGCAGAATCCCCAACTGTGTTTTCCAACATGCGAGACTGAGTCTGTTTCTGAAACAGGGAGTTCTAAGGGATTTCAACATCTTTGTTTAACACACACGTCTGGAAGCACACCCGTTTTTAGCTCGGCAGTGATTAACCCTACCTCTGATACTGTGTAGACCGTTCAGAGGGGCGTTTCCACACGGGAAAGCACTTCTGATGGCAAGTGAACGCTGCCCACTGTACAGGGAGGCACTGGACAAATACCCAGCATTCTCCAAAGCCACTGAATATGAGCTGGAGAAAACGCCACTGCCCGTGAGCTCAGGGCTTCATCCTGTTCTGAATGATTTTTCCCCCCATGAACAGTCGTGCTTCCTCCCCATAAAGGGAAATCCACAAACCGGCCGGAGCTCAGCTGGAGAAAAACGAAGGTAGTGCCATTCTTAGTGGGTCAGCCTGAACCACACACACCAGTCTCACCCAGGAGAACCCTCCTGTGTGTTGGCCAGCTGGCTGGGGTGCCCTGTTTGGAGAAAGCGGTATATAGGTGGTTCTGAGTCAGGGGTGGTTTGGTCTCTCCAGGTCTGGCTGGAGAGTGACAGCGACAGGAACCTGAGGGGCCCACTGTGCATTGCTCAGACCTCGGCCCCCACCGTCCGTCCCCTCAATGTCCCCCGCGAGGAAAAGGCAGGGAGGGGCGCATTACTTGGTTCCGGGGCCAGCATGGTGGAGACGATGATGGGGGCCCCTGTCCGCCGGGCCACCTTCTGGTAGGGCGAGTGAGGTGTGTGGAGGCTCTGGCTGGCTGGCGGCAGGGCAGGGGGCTCCAGGGGTGCGCCGGGCTTCCGCAGGAGCTGCGGGCTGCTGTGGGGGCTGGGCACAGGGGAGACTGCTGTGCCACGCTCCCGCTTCAGCAGTTCCATGGGCACCGTGTATGCCGTTGAGTAGGCAGTCCTGGGGCCTGGGTGAGTCAAGGGCACGCCGGGTTGCAGCGGGTATGCGGGGCTCGGGCGTGCGGTCAGGGCGCAAGGGGTCGGGGAGCTGTACCCGGAGTTGGATGGGAAGTGGGCGGCTTGGGCGCCCACCCCGGGGGCTGAGTAGGTGGCAGCGGTCTCCAGGAGGTGCTGGGACGGTGCGCTGGAGGGGCGGCGGTGAGCGGGGTCTACAGCCCGAGGGGACGCCGCCTGCAGGGGCCCCGCCTGGGGCTGGGGCTGCAGGGCTGCAGCGCCCAGGCCGGCTGAGTCGCCTGGGAGCTCGCTGCGGTGGCTGAAGCTGCTGGAGCGCGTGCGGGGCAGGGGTGGCCCCCGGCCCTGCCTGCGCAGCTGCATCTCCATCCGGCACCCGCTGGCCAGGCGGCTCAGCACTCGGGCCTGGCCCAGGTTGGGCGCCACACACTTGATGTCCGCATCCTCCATGGTGGCCAGGACGGCCGGGGAGTCGAAGCCTTGCTGAAGCAGGGCCACGAGCGTGGCCTCCGCCACGCCTTCTGCCCGCAGGAGGGCCAGGAACTCCGGCATCACGCTCCTCTTGCTGCCCCCAGGCCCCTGGAAGGCGGACAGGTCGGCCTCGCACCTCTCGTAAGCCATCCTGGGGTGGACGCCTTCCCGGGCTGGCCCGTAGCCTGGGGCTGGAGCGCCAGGGGCAGTCCCCACACCGATCCTGGAGGCAGCTGGCGCTCCCGGGTCCACAACCAGGCACGTGGGGGCCGCCTGCCTGGAGGTGGCGGAATCCACCGGCCTCTCGCCCGCATCGTTGTAGACCTGGCCGGTGGGGTAGGCGGGCGCCTCTGCTCCGTACCTGCTGTCGGCCAGCTCCCCGACGTACCGCGCGGGCGAAGGGGCCCTGCTGTGTGATCGCTGCCCCTGGGGGGTCATTTTACCTCCAGGGTCCCGGTACAGGTGACCAGTGTCCTGCAGGGCAGGGGCCCGGCCTGCCACTGGCTCCCACGTCATCCTGCCGCCTGGCGCTCCGTAACTGGGCAGCGGCTGGCCAGCTCCCGGGTGGCGATGGTGCGGAGGCTCCCCGGGTGCCCGGGCGGCTCCGGCTGGGTCACTGTAGTAATCCCCCGGCAGCAGGGCCCCGCGGGCCGACATCACCGCCTGTCTGCTGTCGTAAAAGGCAAAGTCGGGGACGGAGCTCTTCCTGCCAGCCGCTGTGCTGTAGAAGGCCTCCCGGTAGAGGGAGGGCTCAGCTGCTCCAGGCATGGCGACATCCCGCAGCCCAGGGTACCAAGGGCCCTCTCCGCCTCCATCCGTCAGAGAGCTTCTCCTCCCGGGAGCCTCGGCGACCTCCCAGGGGCCCTCGTACCACCCGGCTGCATCCCAGCTCTGAGATCGACCAATATTTATATGCCTGCTGGGAACTGGCATTGGAAAAGGAAAAAAAAAAAAAAAAGAATGCGGCCAGAGGCAGAAGAGGAAGGCTTTCTTTATAAATCTTCAATTACATGCATCTGAACCAGACCTGGCTGTATTCTAACCCTTCTGAGACGGCAGGAAGGACCAACTGGGGGTTTTCGATTTCAAAGTATGGCCTGAATTATTAATTCTCCGAAACCTTAGTAGACGAAACACTCACGGTAACTTTGCCTCACTCTCCAACGGTAGCACCAGAGGTCTTTTCTTTACGGCTCAGTCCCAGAAAGAAGGCTGCAGCCAGCCAGCCGGGCACCCCTGCCCCCCCGGCTGGAGTGCTCACATGGACCTCCGCTCTTTCAGCGAGAGGATTAGGAGCTAAATAAAACCCCTAAAGCTTTTGTTCCATGTGACATCTTGTTGGACTGATGCAACCGGCTGCGGGCTCCATCCAGGCCTCCCGACCTGCGACAGGGCATTCTTTTCACACTGAAGCCCTGGCTTATCTCCCCCGTCCTCACCAGGGCACTTTTCGGATGAGCCCACCTCCCCCTCTTGAAGGTGCATCCCCCACCCCCCCCCAGATCAGGATCGCCTAAAAGTGACAGGAGGAAAATAGAAAAAGATTGCTTTAATGTCGATGCAATCTTAATCCACCCTGATGAAATGTTAATCCATTGCACACGGCTAAGAACAAATTAAATGTGAACAGGCAGGCAGGATAAGAAAGAAAAAGCCTCACGCATAGTCCTAGAGCAGGAGGTGCCCGAGAGATGGGCCAGGTCTGCCGCCCGACACTTTGCCAATATTGAAATCTGGCTCCTAGATGACTGGTTACAAATCAAACGAGTTATTAACATTGCTCAAGCCCAAACGGATTCTTTCCCGTATTATCACACAATACAGACCCTTTCATACCGCCTGGAAAAACCACGGCAACAGAAATACACCCCATGTGTGCAGCCTAGAATTGAGCATTTTAAGAGGGCAACAGAGGTCAGCAACTAAACCCCAATGTTATGAAGCAGAGCCGGGAGGTAGGAGGCTGCATCTGAGGCATGTTTGCCTTTAAATCTGTTTGCAAGGGACGCATTAATTTTAGCAGGCTTGGCCTGGCTCAGATCTCGTGGACCATCTCCCATATTCCCATGGATTAAGATTTTATGGAGCCCGCCAGGGACGTAGGTGCAGTAATGCAGAGGACGGCAGTTATCTGCAGGCAGGAAAGCCCCACAGAGGAGCATTAGCACATTTCCTCAAATGTACAGACAGGGCCCTGGGAAGCGCCACCACAGATGGGACCGGGGTCCTCCAACTGTAGGTTCCAAGACAGAATTCACAGCGAAACCGAAAGCTGGGAATCCCATGCTTACAAGGGCTGTGTATAGTCAGAACATTTAAAAATGAGACAATATACATATTTGCAGCCATTAAACTTCAGAATGTTTCGCCTTCACCCACATGTCCCTTAACCGAAGATTCCATTAGAATCTCGAAAGAGAATTACCAGTTCAAAAAGAAAAATTTTTTTTTAAATGAGAAATACTGAAAACTTAAGAGTGAGAAGGAAAGAGAGTACAAATCCCTCTGCAGAGCCTGGAGGCACAGGGAAAACACAGGGGCAGCGCCCCCTCGTCCCGATCAGTACGTATTAAACTTTGGGACAAGCTCTGCTGAAACCAATATGACTCCCCAAAGAGGGCTTGGTCCTCCAAAGCCAAAGTTCTGGGAAAAGCCTGACTGACTACAGAGGAACTGAGCCAAAAGCACTGCCTGGGGGCACAGCCCCGGGACCCCAGGCTGTGACTTAAACACCACTTCTGACCCCAAAATGCCAAGAAGGCCTCAAGTTAACCGGGAAAAAGCCCTGGCAGATGGCAAAGCGACTCTGACCCTCCCCCAATCCCCTCCACCGCCTAGGATGCATGACAGTGAGGGAAAAAAAGTGAAAAGGCCACACTGCAAAGCGCTGGGTTTCCATCTACGAGAGCAGCCTGCTGACGCCAATTTCTCTAATTTCTCTTCTGGCACACTCACTGTCATGGGCTCAAAGGCCTGGGCAGGGGAGACAGAGACAACGGGCCCGGCCACACACAAGACAGTATTTGCACCACATCTCGCCAACAGCCCGAGGATGTGCTCACTTCGAAGAGACATCAAAAACGACAGGAAAACATTGGGGCCCCAAACTAAACAGAAACAGCACTACCTGGTTGCAGCACGTCATTTCCCAGCTCTGCTGGGCAGGCGAGCCCGATTTCTGCAGGCCTCCTCTTCGGAACCTCCTCCCCTCCGGAAAGGAGAGGGCAGGGAAAGATGGGGCGGTCTCATGGTAAGAAGGACCCCAAGGAGACGGGACTATGCGAAAATTGGCCTGCTGTATCGAACAGGACACATCCTCACCCCGGAAAGGACACTAACCAGATGACCCTGGGCAGCCCCAGCCCACCCAGACCTGTCACCCCCTCCTCCCAATTTGGGCTCTTTTGGCCAAGAGGGGCCTTTGTGGCCTCCCGGCGGGGGTTCAGCCCATCGCCACTGCCTCCCCTGCCACCTCCACTCTTCCCTTGCTGGTCAGAGGACACTGGCTGGCTGGGAAGGGCTGCAATGGCCCTGCCTGACCCTTCAGAGTCACCAGAAACAGGGCATCTTTGACAGCCTGTTTTTCTTCCAGGATCCTTGTTACAGGGGCCTCAACATGTGTTCAATGTCCATACCGGGCCTTGCTCTGGGTGTTTCGCTCATCCCCAAGGTGTGGGGATGGAGAAGTTGGGTACCAAGATGCACAGGAGCCAGGTCAAGAATTCCCTGTGTCGACCTGGGGAAACTAACAGCCCTGCTGAAACGGCAAGAGGGGAACCTCTTTAACAAACTAATTCTGTTATTTTCTTAAGGTTTCCCCAAACCCCAAATATAACATACATCACTTGAGTCAGCCACTTGAGTATCAGACAGTAATTCCTCAACAGATGACTGCTCCAGCTCCTTGAAACAAGGTGCAGTGGGCCCCTGTCAGAGCCAGGACCCCAGCCCAGCTAACGGACCGCACCCATCAGTACTGTGCCATCTCAGCGTTTGCTTTCCCTTCCTTCCTGTCATAAAGAAAAACTTAACATGAATGTGCTGTTGATGCTGCAAAACTCCACTTGGGGTGCAGACGCTCCCTTCAGAGACACACAGGTGAGCTTTGGAAGTCGTGCCAAATCTTTTTGCAGTGGGGTAGCTGGCGTAACTCACCCAGCTTACAAATAATTAACTGGTCTTCCGCTGAGTCCTCTACTTCAGCAGGTCGACCTAGGACCACACGTGCTCCACAGCCCTGGTTTATTAGGTGCAAAGGTGTAATGCCAGGAGCAGGTCAGCAGTGGGCAGGAGAGCTGCAGGGAGGTGTCACGCTAGGCCCCAGAGTGAGGAGGCCCAGATTTGCTTCCATCAATTTCTGACCTATTCTGCTTGGAAGCCACCCAAACTCACGCAGCCTCAGCTCTGCAGCCTGTCAAATATTATGACAGATGTTTTCCTGTGTTAGGTAAAAACACCTGTAACTGGACTTGGACTTTTCTGAACACCCTGGCAGATTAAAAAAAAAAAAAAAAAACAACTCACTGCAGTCTTTAGAAAAGGGAGGATTTTTCTAAAAAAAAAAATCTCATGTTAACTAAATAAAGTGAGATGGGACCAATTTCTGAAAGATTACTGAGTCTCGCAGACTTCATTTGTAATCCTGCAAAGAAAACTGCATGAAGGAAAAAGCCATCTTCTGAGAAGTGAGAAGAAACAGGCAAGCCAAATCCTCTCGCAGACAAAACAAACCAAGATAAAGCTGACCCTGTAGCATCATCTGAAAGGGGACCTCAACGTTATACGCGACATCCCCCCAAAGCCAAGTCTTCAGTTCCCTGTGCTACGTAAGGCATCAGCTGAAACCTGCAGAGACCTGAAAATTGAGATGATTTAGGCAGTGCCAGAAGAGCAGGGGAAAGAACAGGCAGACAAGCAGAGGGGCAACCGACAATGCCCGCCACGGAGCCGTCCTCAGGTATATCACCTACAAGCGCTTTATGCTCTCACCAACACAGTGACTTGGGAAACTGCTTGAAAAGAATGGGAAATAGCAGTACCGCTCTGGGTCTAGTCCTCACTTTCTTTTTTCTTAAATTTGTTTCTTTATCTATTTGGCTGTGTCAGTCTTAGTTGCATTATGCGGGATCTTTTGCTGTGGCATCCCCACAATGAAAGGGACTAAGTTAGGTGTCCTTCGACATGTGGGGTCTTACTTGGTTCCCTGACGAGGGATCGAACCACATCCCATACATTGCAAGGTGGATTCTTAACTACTGGGCCACCAGTGAAGTCCCTTCATGCCTTAAAAAAAAAAAAAAAAAATAAGGTATATGATGGACTTTGTGAATCTAAAGACTGGATTTGCATGAAGGTCGCTGGGTTGAGCAGTCCCCTGACAGCTGTGCTGTTTCTGCCGAACTGGTGTCAAGGGATGCTCACTCCTTTCTCAGGAGGTCACTCCTTTCTCAGGAGGAGACTCTGAAGCATCGGTCACTTTGGCTGGCCTTCCTCCCTGTGCTCGGGCTTTCCATCTCCTGGGACTTCCCTGGTGGCTCAGATGGTCAAGAACCCAACTGCAATGCCAGAGACCCAGGTTTCCATTCCTGGGTAGGGAGGATTTCCCTGGAGGAGGAAATGGCAACCCATTCCCATATTCTTGTCTGGGAAATCCCATAGACAGAGGAGCCTGGCGGGCTACAGTCCATGGGGTTGCAAAGAGCTGGACACAACTGAGTGACTATCCGCCCCCATCTCCTGGTTCTCCAGTCCTTGGGGCCAGGAGCCCAAGGCAGCTCTGAAAGCCAAGGAGGAAATCAGAAATCCCTGGAGATGCGTCCCTGTGCTTGCTGTTGGCCAGAAAGAGGCCACAGCATTGCCCTTGCCTCCTTGCCTCCCACGGGCACTGCAGGGGTTAGCGGGTCACACTCATTTCCGGCAGCGACGGCCAAAAATAGGCCCGTGACGTCCCACTTCCTACTTTTAAATGTGTACAGGCTGTGTTGGGTTGTTGCTTGTTTCTGTCAAGTGTTTGAGAATATATGTTTAAAAACAGCTTTCTGTCTTTAAAAAAGTTTTTCTTTTTTTTTTACTGTCTCCATATTATCCCCTACCAAAGCAACCTACTTGGCTAATCTAAATCAGAGAGGGGGAAATAAACCCCACGTACACTGGAAAAAGAGCAAACAGGGTCTGGCAGGGCTTTAAGACCGCCTTCGTCAAAGTGACAAAGTACAGAGACAAAACGAGCAGCACAGACCAGACGTCTCGGTCATCCCACGATGGACGCAGCCCCAGAGGCCCCTGGATGCAGGCTCCGGGCTCCTGCACCCCAACCTGGAGTGGGAGGCTTTCAGTCATCAGCACAACTCTCCAGAGAAAACCCAGGACCCGAGGTGGAGCCTTGCAACCAAATCAGCTGCCCGCTGAACAGTCCCAGGTCGCCCGGAACTTATGATTTAGCCATTTAAATGAGAACTGAGGCTTGGGCATGGCTCCTGATGATTTCTTGACTAGATAATGATACAGCTTAATGACAGCCATGTTATGAAAGTTACACTTGACTCCCACAGGTTGTGGGATTAAAAAGTCTCTTTTATGGCATGTTTTGGCTGTGCTGGTGAAGCAGGAAATATGAGCTGGGACCGCACCTCGGATGCAGGGCCTGTGAAAAGCACGGGACAGAATCTACTCGGAAAGACCCGGCTGGATCCCTGACATGCCTGACACAAGGTCAGTAGGTGCTCAGAGAACTCTGCCTCCTTCCTCTCCATAAAATCCTGCAGTAACAGCTCTTCCTGCAAAATCGCAGTGTCTCAGGACACTGAATCCCCCATACATCTCGACGCCGCGACCCTCTCCCCGACATACTCCCGTGTTACATCTCCTCATCGGTTTTATCAGGAATAGGTTCACGCCACCTTGGTTGATCATCCCCAAATCCTCTCCACCTGCCTGGCTCCAGCTCAAATAACCCACCTCCAAGAAGCATCCTCAATCCCCCACTGTCACGTGTCCCCAGTCCAAAGAAACCTGCCAGCTTTCGAGGTGAAAACACCTTACCCACGATCGCATCCGTCTGCAATCCCCTGGAAACCGGAGACATCCCCTGGTTTCCTCGTCAAGGTGATGGTGCCCTCTCCCTCCTGACACGCCCCTCCTTCATCACGTGCTTGCTGGCTGGACACACACGTAAAAACGAACCCAAAGAACAGGACTCTGCACGAGAAAAAAAGACTTTGTGGCAACAGTCTTTGCTCTCCAAGCCCAGGTCCAGGCTAAAGCAAGCACAGTCCCTCACTTGCAAGGACCCAGGCACAGTGGGCATTGAGTGAAGATGGCAGAGGAAGATGACCGCTTGCAGTATCAGAGCCTGCCGGCAGGGATCCAGCTGTCCTGGCTGCCCTCACACAGGCCCTGGCTGTAAGGTAAGGGCCATAAAGAACCATAAAGAACCTTCTGCAGACAAGAAAGGACCGACTTGCCCAACACGTTTCACTCGTTCCAGGGTATGAACAGGAAGGCGGCACCCTCTAGGCACGCTGTTGTCCTTTAATCACTAACTCACATCCAACTCTTTTGCGACCCTAGCCCGTCAGGCTCCTCTGTCCATGGGATGCTCCAGGAAACAATACCCGAGTGGGCAGCCATCTCCTCCTCCAGGGGATCTTCCTGACCCAGGGATCGAACCTGCCTCTCCTGCTTGACAGGAGGATTCTTTACCACCGAGTCTCCAGGAAAGCCCCCTCCAGGCACATACAGCTCTCCAACCAGAACCCAGGAGGCAGGCTGGTGGATATTCCAGCCCTTCTGATGCCCGTGCAAGGAGCACAGGCAGCATGGAGCTGGTGGTGAGCAGGTGCACGGCCACGTCCAGAAGGCTCTCCAGGCCGCGACACAGTCCCACTGCCACCACCCCCGAGCCAGGTTCCAGCCCAGACCTGAAGGAGCACTGGCATCTCAGAAAGCCTCTAGGGAGACCAAGATCCCCCTCGCACTCTAGAGCCAGGGTGTCAACCAACGTCCAGGACGCTCATCAAATAAGTAATGGTTTGATGCAATGAGTTCACGTCAGTTGGGACTTACTCTCATGTGTCTTTGGGGAGGAAGACTTACTCCACCCACACGTGTCATTTGTAAAAGGAATCAGAGGGTGGGAGGCAGGCAGCAAAGCCCTGTATCTTGGGGTGCTGGTAGCAGGGTCGCCCCAGACACTGGGGCTCAGGTTGAGCTGTGTAGGACACGGTGCTCCCCCATCTGCAGGCCTCCAGCTCTGCAAAGCCAGGTGACCCTACTGTCCTCAGGCCTGCTCTGAACAAGGAGGCCTGGCCCAACGTGTTGGAACCGTGGTTCCTGCGAGGAGTTCACTGGGCCTGGAGCAGACACTCTTCCCTCAAAGGTGCCCCTGACTAAGATGAAACCACCCAGGGCGAAGCAGGCTGGGAAGGTGAGGCAGGCGGCGGCTCATGCCTAGGAGGCGTGACCCCAAATGCCAGAGACAGGAGCTGCCCACCTCGGGCACCTCGGGGGGAGCATGCCCCATCGTGGTGGGCCAAGAGGCAGAGCAGCGGCCACAAAACAATACCCAGACGCTGATAAACAGCTGCACCTGGCCACTGACTAAAGTCACCACAACCCAAACCCCAAATGGAAGCAGCCTCAACACGCTGCTTTTAGAAATGTGGGGAGTTTAAAAAGAGTCTGCCAAGCCCGATGAGAGTCCACCGGCAAATCAACCAATGCAGAGAGTAGCTTGACCGTGCATTTCACAGGTGAGCGCCGTCTGAGAAATGATTACAATGTTGAACCCGGTTTTCCTCTGCAGTAAGTGGGGGCCTGAGTGTGGGCAGTTCTACAGACCCAATCCCCAAGCGGGCATCCCGGGGAGGGGCGACGGCTCCAAACTTCTCTTTGAACCATTTATCTCATGGACATTTATCCTTTGCAAACTAAGTCTATGAAGCTGCAACTTGACCATTCTCCCCCTTCCTTTGCTGAGCCTTTACCTCAGTGCCATGTTGCTTCAGCCTATTCCTTTATACTAGAGTTTTAAGTCATGTCTGGTTGACTATTGTATATTTACATGCCTAATGTAATTATCACTAATCACATAATTACTGGAAATGTACATAATTGCCTGATCCAAACATATAATTATAATGTATAGCAACATTATGAATCCCATTTTTAAGGTCTACATTTTGGGGCTATTTAAAGATATTTATTAGAAATGATTGCGGACCAACACAGGCGGCCAGTTTTGACATGGCTTCTTGATAAGATGCTTCCAAGTGCTTTATAAAACAATAATTCTACAATGCCTTTTCTTAAGACAGGTCAAACAAAAAGCATACAAATGAAAGACAAAATGACTCTGGTCTGAGTCTACAGATGAGGCTTTTCCTGTGGGGAAATACAGGTCAATCCTTCTGCTCTGTGGGCCCCGAAGCGCATGAGCCAGGCAATGAGAGGCTCCCAGTCCTCCCTGCTGGGGGCTCTCACCTGGCCCAGATGCCCTCACACTGCTTCTGCCACCTCTATAAGACCGAGAAGCTCTTAGACAGTATTTTTGCTCCTTGAACACCCTGGGATCATGAATGAACATCCCTGGGGAAACGGTCCATGGAGACGTGCTTTAATAACAGCAAGCTCATCCAATTAAGAAGAGAATGACACAGGTGAAAGAGTTTGCCTCCACTTCATCCCTATAGTATTTTCTCTGTCTTTTCTTCTGCTCCTCACAGACAAGATTGATCTAGATAAAGATTTCCAAGATGTATAACTATGTGTTAGGCAGACACCAGATGACCTTTGTCTCCTTCCCCACGTCCACCCAACCAACCCGTCCATCTTCCTCACTGCCTTTTAATCCGTTTTCATGAGAGCATCCCAGAGGTGAAACAGAAGTGTTAGTAAGTCATGTCTGACTTTTGTGACCCTGTGGACTGTAGCTCACCAGGCTCCTCTGTTGATGGAATTCTCCAGGCAAGAATACGGGAGTGGGTTGCCATTCCCTTCTGCAGGGGATCTTCCCGACCCAGGGCTCGAACCTGGGTCTCCTGCATTGCAGGGAGATTCTTTACCAATTGAGCCACCAGGGAAGCTAATTCAGAGGTAAGGAATGTTGAATTTGATTGTTTATTTAATAGGAGGTCTCTAACATTTCTTTTTCTTCTGTAGAGGAAAGGAGAAGTCTTCTCCTGAATTATGTAATGAAGGGGACTTAGCTCAGCTGATGTAATCCTCAGGACCATTTTTCCACATGTATAAGACATTTGAACAAAATGAAGTAAAATGAAATATCTACTTTTCTCCAAATTACATTTTCAACAGCCACAGGAAAGGATGGTGTTTAGTGATTTATTGTACCATAACCCACAATAAGATGTTCTAACAAAAAGTCGTCAGCAAAGCCATTGTGGTATATTACAGTTCTATAAACCCAGGGCCCCAGAAAATGCTCTTCTGGGTTACTTCCGCCATAAGAAGGGATGGCAAGCTCTCTTCTCTGGCCAACAAATACTTGGGGCAAATCAAACTGGTTCTGCCATGATGCCGTTAGGTCCTAAAACACTCTGAATGGTGCCATTCACAAACATGATGTGTCAATTAAGCCAGCAAACTAAACAGAAAGGAAAATCCAGCCCTATTCCATGCACCAGAAAGAGAGGACTGCAGTCTGCTCAAGTCTGTTCACAGACCCTGCTCCACACAATCGTTACGCAACAGCACAGAGCAGGCATCGAGAAAGGCAGAGAATAAAGGGCAAATATCGAAACAGAAGAATAGCTTTTTGGAAAAAAAAAAACAAACATGGCTTTTAAGTCAGCTTGAAAAACTATTATTATTCTCTAATGGATTTTGATGGAGCCCCCAAGATGGGAGGAGAAGGGGACGACAGAGGATGAGATGGTTAGATGGCATCACCGACTCAATGGACATGAGTCTGAATTGGTGATGGACACGGAGGCCTGGCGTGCTGCAGTCCGTGGGGTCACAAAGAGCTGGACACGACTGAGCGACTGAACTGACCTGAACCCAAGACTTTGGGTGGTGAGACGCAAAGCTGTACTCTGTACTTTTGCTTAATCTCGAGCAGGAACATCCCCTTTGAGGCACAAAGGTGCAGATTCTGGGTGCATGGAGATGGACAGACTAGGTCGCACAGGGACTGTGGCTCAGGAGGAAGAGACCCCAAGGTCCGGCGTGAAAGGTTTGAGGGAGAAACGGACTGGGCTCTGGGAGGAAGAGAGAGAGAATGTGGGAAAAGTATGTTTGCAGGGGTGACTTCCCACCCAGTTGGGCTCAGCTGGAGAAAAGGGGTTCACTGCGGAAAGTGGAGGGCTGGGAGGGACCCTTGAGGCCATCTGAAGGCTTGTCAGGCTTGGGGTTGGCAGCAGGTTGGAGGGAAGAATTGGAAGGAATGTGTGTTCCAAGAGACCAAGTGAGAAAACAACGTTCCTTCAAGCCCACAGCAGAGGAGGGCAGCTTCACGCTTTAAATCATAAAACAATGAGAGATACTGCAAGTCCTCAGGGGTAGGGTGGGGGCAGTGGAAAGGAGAGAATCTTTGCTGGGCTTGCTGGACTTCCAAGGAGAACATTCTCGATCGGTTAGTTCAGGTTTCTAGAACAGAGCCTGGTGAGAATCCAAAGCCAGGGAGGGAGATGTGTGAGGCTGTCAGGAGGGAAAACTGACAGAATCCCCGGGGCTGATCGGAGGGCAAGGCCACATGCAGAACAACAGATGGCCTGGGTGCCCGAGCTGCTCACTGACTGCCCTATAGCTCGCCGGCACCACCTGGGAAACGGGGACCCTCAGTCCCTGACCTTTAAAGGCACTGCAACAGCTTATAAATGCACGGAGCACCAACGAAGCATCTTTAAACAGCTCTTAAACTTCATGGGACACCAAATGAATGTGTGGGATCATGGATTATAAATTGCACCTGGGTAACTTCTCGTCAAGCATCTACCTTGACAGTGGATAGTGAAAAATTAAACAAACCATTGCAACTGTCTCCTCGCGTGCTGCAGTCCAGGGGGTCGCAAACAGTCAGAATGAAAGAATGAATTGTCTCAGGAACACTGTTCATGAATAAAGGAGATCCTGGAATTTGTTATTAAAAAAAGGAAGGTTGGGGACTGGTGAACTATGACTGAGAAAGAGGTTTTGAAAGAAACTTTAATGGTTTTTTTTTGCTGCCACTGACTGCCCTGAGCACAGAAAGGAAAGGCCACTGGCGCTTCGATCCCATTCTGGTCTCCGATGTGGTATCTCGAGTTAAGCACTGGGGCTCAAGGGGTGCAATCAGCCCGCAGACATTCCTGATAACCAACCTTAGAAAGCTGATCCACCGGGGCTTTCTGGAATGGGGACTCGGTACCAAAAATGAAGGACCGAAGTAAAACTTTAAGACCCCCCCAAACAATCACGTGAACCTAGACGGTGAGACACTGTACAGACCTACTGGCTTGGGTTCTGCAATGACGTCAAAGTTTCTGAAAGTCAAAGGCCAGGGAATTATTTTTGACTAAGGAGACATGACCACTAAACGCCACACTTATGCTCCTTGATTGATTTCTGCACAGAGGCAAACAAGCCAGCCAGAATAGACACGTGGGGGAGACATGAGCACGCCATCTAGGTCAGATGAGGGTGCAGTGACCTCCAGTTCCCTGGGGGTGATGGTGGTGGAGTGTTTATGTAGGAAAGGAGACAATCGTACCTGCCGCCAAAGGTACTTAAGAATAAACGGGTGCATCTGCAGCTGCCTTTCAGGTAGTTTTGGAAAAGTCCATCCATCCATCCTCCATTCATTCACTCTCTCTCTCACACACACACGCATCTCTATCTATGTACCTCGGCATACAAGGAAGCAAGTGATAACGAATGTTAGTGACTGGTGAATATAGTCGAAGGGAATTATCAATGTCCATCGCACTGGAACCATCTTTCTGTAGGTTTGAAAAATTATATCTAAAAATATCCCTAATTCCCCAAGCCTCCTTATACCCAGGGATGTGGGGGACAGTGGGTGCTCTTCAGTTCTTTTAGGTGGGAGCCATCACGGGGCAGAGTCTCAGAGCACAACTTGACTTTTAAGGCCTCCACACCATCAGCTTGAGACACATCTACAAGCGATTCCACGTGGACAGCTTGTGGGAGGCATATTCCTGGGCCCGAGTCAGCCGGCCAACTAGTGCGCTAGCATGTTTGGGGCTGCTGAGCCCACCCTGCTCAGGGGCTCCCCTCCACGGCCCCTGAGAGAAACACACAGCCGGCAGCGTGGACATGGGCCGGCAAGGAACACTTCACGCATAGCCCAGGCCTACGCCCTAGACTTCTCTCCACTCCCTCGAGGAGAGGATGGTCCTTAACCCACATTTTAGAGTTCTGTCCCTTGTTTCCGTAAGATTTGAATTGTTTAATTTCCTTTCATGACCAGAACAACTTCCAGAACATTTTCAAAGATAACCAGGGACATGAATGTATCATGAGGGGCTACGCTGGGCACTAGGTATTTGCAGTGGCAACTGTTTCTGTTTGAAGCGGAGAAAGTCCAGAAACTTCAGAAAGTAGGTTATCTTTCACATGCAAAATGATCCTGGGGCCACAGACCCCCCAGCTGCCCTCCTTGCGCCACCCCTGCCCTGGGGCCCCCTTCAGCCTACTCGAAGGGCAGGCCAGGTCACCCCCAAAGACACAGCAGACAGGTGCCTGGGACTGCGGGTGGGGACAGGACAGCAGCCTGGCGAGGAGACCGGGCCCGGGAGCCCAGGGCCGGCCTGCACGTTCTCTGTTTAAAAACCGCCAACCACGCTGGCTCTTACCTTCGCAAATTCTGTCCAATCGCTGTCGCTTGACTTTGTGCTTATCCACAAGGGCCATTCTTTATCGAACTTTGCACCTCTCTGATTCAAAAGGCAAAGCAGTCCTCTAAGAACTTAGGGGCCCTCGCAGGAGTCTGCGGGCATTACGCCACTACGCGCCCTGAAAGAGGAGAAAAGAAGCCTTACTCTCTGGACACCCTGGGGGCAAGGACAACCGGTCACTCAGGCTTGGCTGCCACTTGCGACAAGGGGACCTGCCCTGGGGGACTTGTTCTCCTCCAAGGCTGGAGACAGGGTCTGCTCCCTGTCCCTGGGACAGTCTCCTGCCTCCGAGGGAAACGGGTGAACAAGACAAAAGGTCATCGGTTCCTGAAAGCGGCCAGCAGCGCATCTGCAGCTCTTGCTGCTGACGGCCAACGCCAGTCACCAACCAGCCTGGGCTGGGATACCTCGGCCTCCAGTGCCAGAAACCAAGCGACAGCCAGTGGCACCGCCCTGTAACCTCCGGAAGCTGCAACGGGACAGAGGCAGGGACCAGCCCGGACTGCCTGGGAGCCCACCCCAGCGTCCGGAGGGACGCAGGCACCCAGCTGCAGCTGCTCTCCCACTGCCATCCCCCAGGCGGTTTCCAAAACTGCCCTTTGGCCGCTACTCAGCACCTTTCAAACCCTTCCCCCAGTGCCCAAGGAGGGGGCAGGAATGCATGCCCCACCTAACCAAGGCTTGCCCAATTCCACCTTCCAAAGCCTTGCTGGCTCCCAGGGGGGCCACCACTGGGGCCCAGAGCCTGTGCTTGTCCCACTCCTGTGGTTTCAAGCCTGTGAGGCACAGGAGGAGGGGTCTCCGATTGGGCTGGGGTGTCTGGGCCACTCCCGAGGTACTCCACTGCCCAGTTTGTGGAGAAAAGTCAGGGCTGCCTGTTTGGGGAGGCCCTGACCTTCATCCCCTGCTTAGCCAACGTGCCAGTTTAGGCCATAAGTCATCATCTGCAACCTCCAAAGCCCTAGAGCTTCTGATTCACTGCTGTGGTTATCCTAACACCACCACCAACTGCAACACACACACACACACACACACACACACACACACACACACACACCCCACCACTACCACCAACTGCAACACATACACACACACCCCACCCCACCCCACCCCCAGTTATCCAACAAATGAGGAGGGGGCAGGAGACAAACACGAGGCTCCAGGGTTAATAATGAGAATTTTTATGGGTGGTCATCAATTATGCAGAATGCTGGGAGTTACTTTATCAAAGGTCAGAAAATGTAGGTCTGACTATGAAAAGGTAGTGGACTTCCTGGAAGTTAATGGCTAATTTCTCAGCAATGAGGCTGAAAAGGCACCCTAAAGATTTATGGCAATAATTATGTGATTTTTAAAATAAGAACAAGGGGGAAAAAAAAAAAAGCACAACTTCTAATCCCATAAATAATTAAGGCAACATCCAAGAGATACTAAATCCTTTCCCAACCTGGAATGACCCTGTTGGACAAACAAGGAGATGAAGGTGGCCCTGAAGTGAGCCAGGACATTGCTGGGAAGACCTGGGTCAACAGAGATGGAGTGGACAGATTTCTAAAATCCTCGAGACTCCCCTGGTGGTCCACTGGTTAATACTCCATACCTCCAATGCAGGGGGGAAGGGTTCAATTCCTGGTCAGGGAATTAAGGTCCCACATACCATGAAGTCAAAAGAGTGGCTTCACTTTTGCTGGGCTTTGTGAAAGGTAATTATGCAAAGTGGGGAAGGTGGTTCCTTACTGGCCAACTTTAGACAGACAGACAGACAGACAGACGGAGGGCAGGAACTCTGGACCAAGGGTTTGTGCCCGAGACAGCTCCTCAGAGGCCAGCTAGCAACTTTTATGTGCTTGGGTCCCGGGGTCTGATCAAGAGATGGCCCTTCCTTCCTCGGCTCCGGAGATAGACCCCACGTTAGCCGCAGCATCCGGGGGTGGAAGAATTAATTAGTTAATATTTGTGAAGTGCCGTGGAGATGAGAAATGGCAGCATTATCATCCGAGGCAGGACGGGTTTCACACCCTCCTCCTCCTCCTCCAATTCCCTGAGTGAGGCATAATCATTCTTTTTGCTTTCCTTTGAATTTTAATTTGTATAATTAGACGGCTTCCTGAAAAATTGATAAGTAGAATCTCGATTATGCAATCAAAGGAAAGATCAGGCATCAGCTTACACAAAATGTGTGTGTCCTAGTATTATTTAAAAAAAAAAAGGGGGGGGGCAACTGACTTCTGTGTCTTGCTTGGCGTGGGGAGTGGGGACCAGCCCTTCCACGGGGTTCCCTCCAGGTCTAGTACCTCTCATGACTCAGGCTGGCCCTGCTGATGCGGAGTCCAGTCGTGAGGCCACCAGGCAGAGGCTGGACACCATGGCAGTGACCACTGCTTCAGGTAGCCCCTACCCCTGCCCCCCAGGACATCCCTCCGCCCAGTATTTCTTTTGAAGCAAGGATGTATGCAATATGACATTTTCCACCTTCACCCTCCGAAGCAGCGAGATATTTACGAGGACTTAGTGAGCACAACCCTCTTCCTAATGACAGGGACAGGCCCTGCTCAGAACTGGGCTGTAGGCAGTGGTCCCCAGCTGATGTCCCCTGTAAGAATGCCAGCACCCTGCCATGCACACCGGTCCTGGGCTCCCTTGACAGGGGACCCAAGCGATGCAAGCCAACCTCTGCCTTTACCGTACGCCAGTCTAGGCTCCACGCATACATCACAAACTCTGGGCCACTGGGGTTATTAGTACTCTCACCAATTGACACCATCTGGTCAACATTTCACTACAAATAGATAAAGGTCCACATAGGGAAGAAAAACCAGAAGGAGGATGTATTACGTTGTCCCACTTTGAAATGATAAACCTTCGAACCATAGTGGTATGGGTGGGAAGAGAGTTCTAAAACCCGCTTGCAAAATGACTGTGAACGAGCCAGCTCCATGCTTGCACGACAGGGATGGTGTTGCAAAGAAGCTGTGAGGATCAGACGAGAACACACAGGAAAACAATTGGAGCCCAACGGCAGGCCTCTGAGAACAGTTCACAACTTCCTCTGCGAGAGACAGGCCTACTTGGACGTGGGCCGCCGTCACACTGGATCACCCGCCTCTTGCCAAGGCTGCAGATAAATCACAGTGAGACTTAAGAAAGGGCAAGAGGAAACTCAGGTCCTTTCACAAGTAGGAGGGGCACACTGCTCACAAGCCTTACAGGAAAAAACCCTGCCTCCTTCCCCCGCAAAGGGAAGAGATCTGCCTAAAGTCTCTTAGCCTGAGAAGAGGGGTATGATCGGGCGCTGAAAGGTTTGGGAATTCAACTTACTTTAGAAAGATGCTTGCATGAGAAAGCTACTTGGGGGAATTCCCTGGAGATCCACGGGTTAGGACTCTGTACTGTTACCACCGAGGGCTGGGGCTCGATCCCTGGCCAGGGAACTATGATTCCAGAGTCTGCACAGTGCACACACCCCCCAAAATATAGATAAATACATTGATTAAATAAGAAAAGAAAGCTACTTGGAGATTCTTGGAGATACTAGAAGGAAGCTACAGGCCCGGGTCTACGTGGGCTTCAAAGACAAACCTGAGAGTTAACAAAAGGGAGAAAAGAAAGGAAGGCATCACTTTACAAAGGCAAAACACCCAAAATTGAGACTGAGGAAAAGAAAAGGTTCCCCACTCACCACTCCAGGACTAAAATCTGGGCAGATTAACTAAACCACAAGCAGCCCTGCTGGTCAGAACCGAACCACTATAATGACCAAGCCTAGCCATCACTAATTGGCATTCTCAACATCTTAAATAAGTTTCTAAGACCCCCTCAGTTTTTTCTTCCAGTTTCAAGCCTTCTTAAAGATCAGGCAGATGAAGGAACTTACAGAAAATAAACAATGTCTTCAATGATGTCTCTCAAAATGAAAATTCCTCTAAAACCAGTTAATGGTGATGCTGCTACTGCTAAGTCGCTTCAGTCGTGTCCGACTCTGTGCAACCCCATAGACGGCAGCCCACCAGGCTCCCCCGTCCCTGGGATTCTCCAGGCAAGAACACTGGAGTGGTTTGCCATTTCCTTCTCCAATGCATGAAAGTGAAAAGTTAAAGTGAAGTCGCTCAGTCGTGTCCGACTCTTTGAGACCCCATGGACTGCAGCCTACCAGGCTCCTCAGTCCATGGGATTTTCCAGGCAAGAGTACTGGAGTGGGGTGACATTGCCTTCTCCGTAATGGTAATGGTAGCCTTCAATTCTGTTAAGAAAATCTATGTAAACATTATGTTAATGAAGACAGACCAAGCAGAAGAGATGCCTGCAGCCCCAGAAGCATTGGTTCCTGAGGTCTCTTGCCTTTCTGAGCCTGGGATCCCTAAAGCAATGGCACCACTCCTTGGGTCTCCTTTACTGTGGCCGACAAGGATAGGATCATCTCACTAACTTGTGCATGACCAGCAAGTTGGTACCATCCACGTAAAGGCAACACCAATGACCAAAAAACCCTCTGCTTCTTCATGTTGCACCAAATAAAGCCAAGGGCTTCAGGTTACCTTGGAAAAAACCTCTTCCAGAATTGTTAGAAGCCAAACAAACATCAACAGCAGGTGATAAGCTGGGTAGAATCCTTGGGGCTTTCCAGGTGGTGCTAGTGGTAGAGAATCTGCCTGCCAATTCAGGAGGAATAAGAGACTCAGGTTCGATCCCTGGGTTGGGAAGATTCCCTGGAGGAGGGCACGGCAACCCACTCAAGTATTCTTGCCCGGAGAATCCCATGGACAGAGGAGCCTAGTGGGCTAAAGCCCACAGAATCACAAAGAGTTGGACACGACTGAAGCAACTTAGCATGCAAGAATCCTCGTAACAGGTGGATGTGGGTTTTGTTTTGTCAACTATGCCTGAAGGACCAGTTAAAATCCAGATAGAACAAAAGAAACTTCCTACAGGAGCAAGAGCTGACTCACTGGAAAAGCCCCTGATGCCGGGAAAGATTGAAGGCAGGAGGAGAAGGGGACAACAGATGGCTGGATGGCATCACCGACTGGGTGGATATGAGTTTGAGCAAGCTCCGGGAGTTGATGGACAGGGAGGCCTGGCGTGCTGCAGTCCGTGAGTTCTCAGAGTCGGACACAACTGAGCAACCGAACTGAACTAACAGGAGTGAGGAATCAGTGGGAAAAACACTGGGGTAGCCTTTGGGCAAATGGTTGACACAACACACCAATTAATAACAAAAATGATTAAAACTGCACTTTATTCAACAAAATAATCTATGGCTAGAATCTAGAAAAGAGTGGATATATGTATACATATAACTACTGATTCACTTTGCTGTGCATCTGAAACACAACATTGTAATTATACTCCAATAAAAATTTAATAAATAAATGATTAAAAAACAAAACAAAACAAAACACTGCACTTTAAGAAAGAAAAGGAAACTTCGGGGGAAGATCAGTTGCAGGAAATGAGTTTATTGAAGTTAATCTTATCCACATCCAGAAACTACTACTGCTCCCTGACTAGTACTCAGTAGCTTTGGGGCGTATTTGGGTTTTGAGGAGAGAGGGGAACGTGTGCACTGTACGGCGCGCAGGGACACTGACTCTCCAACCCCCCCCACCCCCAGAGGTAACCAAGCAAGACCCTTCAATACACACCGAGGCCTCATCTGGTTCCTGGAGTCTCCCACACTGCGCAAGTTAGTGTCAGCCGCTCATTCGTGTCTGACTCTCTGCAACTCCTTGGACTATGGCTACCCCCCCAGGCTCCTCTGTCCATGGGATTCTCCAGGCAAGAATGCTGGAGTGGGTTGCCATGCTCTTCTCCGGGGGATCTTCCCTACCCAGGGATTGAACCTGGGTGTCCCTCATTGCAGATGGTTGCTTTAAGGTCTGAGCCACCAGGGAAGCCCAAGGTGGTTTGTATTTCCCCAGGGAATGCAGGGCAGCCCAACCCCAGGGTGACAAGGTCACACCCTGGTCACATGCCCTCCATCTGATCCACGGGCCCCACCCTTGAGCCCCTGGGGCTGACGCAACACCAGTGTCCCAGAGAGAAGTGCAGATGACTCCAGAGCTGTGAGCACAGGGCCACCACCCTCTCCAACACCAGAGGCCAGGCAGGTTTCAGAATTCAGATGGGATTTTAAATGGGCAATCTGGTGCTTCCGCTGTGTTATCATGGACCCCCAAAACAGGCAGTAACATTTCTCCACTAGGACACAGGAACACGCTTACCCAACTGGATTAATATACAAGGATATCCCCTCAACAATTCAGGCCAGGTCAAAATCTGCCACTGAATGAGTTACAAAGAATGTAAGTCATGGGTTACAAAGAATTTAAATTTTCAGAGCTTTTTACAATTTGGATGTGAGGTTAAGGAACTGTGGGTTTATGATCCCCCCCAACCCCCATCTAAACTCCACCAAACCATTTTCTGGGGCTTTGAAGGAGAAAAACAAAGTCTATGATCTCTGTCAAGCGTGCGACAGCAGAGAAACACAGAAAGCGACTCTTTCAGCAGGTGGAATGCCAGTGCGTCCTGTGAGGTTTGAGGCTGCCAACGTGAAAACCACGCTTCCGCTGAGACGACCTCCTTGGCCAGCAAATAACTTCTGAGCGCATCCTTTTGCCTGGTTTAGATTTAGGAAAGATTATCTCCTGGCGTTCAACATAAAACTCAAGAATTCTAAATATTTTCACTTGCTAAAAAGCTTTCATCAAGAACAGAGGACTGGAGCAAAAACAATTCATGATTTTCCTAATTGGTTGTTGTATTTGTGTCACGATGAAAATTAAGTGTTGGTGAAGAAAACAAGACTTCTGTGTTAAGAATTTTCACACATTTTTAAAGCACCTGAATGGACAAATATGCTCAAAATAAATATTATTCATTCTAATACTAGAGAATTCTTTAAAAAACAAAATGAAACTAAAAGGGTAAAGGCAAATAAGCAAACTTTCACCCAGATTAGCAAGTGTCAAATGACACCTTTTATTTCCATTGTGTTGAGACCACAAGTGAATATTCCCGTCCCAACTTTCTAACCCCTTCCTCCTTTGGCAATTCTGATTGGTCGCTGAAGAGTCTGGTTGAGCAGGGTGAAGGGATGAGCACCCACAATTTCTCTGTGGACAGAGGAAACCCCATCCTGACTGGAGGACTGATCCTTTTTCACATATTATATGCAAGAAATTATTGAAACAAGTTTATATCTGAGCGACTAAAAGTGAACAGAGGAAGAAGCCGCAACGTCGGGAAGTTTGGAAAGGTAGCACGAAATGCCTGCATTGGAGCCTTGGCCATGGTGCGGCTTTTGGGGTGGCCCCTCTGTGCCCCGAAGATCGCCTGAAGGTGATGCGTGTAGGCTATGAAAGGACTGGGCGCTCATGTGCGCTTGCTGTGGTCCAGTGTGGAGTAAAACCATGGATAACTGACGTCCACGGGGGCTTGGACCCGGGGGGCCACCGGAACAGGAGCCACCTGGAGACAGCTAACGGGAGGTCATATGACAAACTCGCGCTAGACTTTAAAGACAGACTGTGGAAGGGAGCTGGGGTGTCAGGTGGGGAGTAAATAAGATTTAGCCTTTGAAAGGCAACTCGAGTATCTGGTTTTAACATACACGAGTTGCACTTGCATTTACAGCGATTTGTTGGTTGTCAAATAGCAACAATGATATCTTAAATGCTTAAAAAGCTTGATGGGAGATTCTGCAGACATCTGCTTCTTGACTTTTTGCCACTGGGAGGCCCTAGAACCTAGACTGGCTTCACTGCACCCAGCTTCCATCAGGGACACAACTGCTTTGCTGCTCTTGTGAGGCCCCAGCCCACGTGCTCGTGACACTATGGAGTCTGGAAACAACGTACACGGGGAGGAGGTCTGCGGTCTCAAAGCCGATGGAACACCGGGAGGTCCGACCTTCTGTTCTGGTCAGTCCTTGAGCAGACCCACCCAGAGGAGGCCAGGCGCCCAGCAGTGGGGCCCGTCGGCCAGCAGAGGGCACTGCACACCCTGCAGGGCCTTTCCGAGGCAGCAGAGGCCGGAGCTGCTTTGCTGGGACTCATCTTGGCTCCTTTCAATCCTAACTTGGACTCTGCGAGAATCTGGAGAAGTGAGACCAGATACCTCCAAAAGGGAAGGTCTGAGATGGCTTCAGGATGATGGGCTGCAGGTCCCCTCAATCTCAGGATGCAGAAGGGACAGAAGAGACCTCCAACCTCCCTTAGAGCAACAGGTGTTTAGCCTGTAGGAGACACGGCCAGCCAGGGGACAGGAACAGGGCACAAAGATCAATCCCCTCGGCCCCAGCTCGCTCTCTCCTGGGCGGGTAGCCAAGGTCTCCCTTTTAGAGCAGCGGGAGCTGGAGAGGTGGGTCACAGAGTTGTGGGGGGCGGTGGGTGGGTGGGGCTCAAGGCCCTGGGCTTGGGGGTCTTGATCCAGGGAAGGGCATGGACCACCCCGAAGCATGACTTTCCATTCTATCTGTGTTTCTCCTGTAAAGACATTGATACGTCGACGAGGAAGCAGCCACGCAGTGAAAGATGAAGACAAATCAGAGACACAATTTACAAGGAGAGGGGAGGATCGAGGTGGGCCTGGGCAAAGGGCACTGGGGTTTCCATTACAAACCACAGCTCCTGGGGCACCCCGCACACCGCTTAGCTTGAGGCTGCTCCACTGTCCTCAACTCCCAGATCCCTTTGTTGTGAAACAGGGATGACTTCAGGCCGTGTGACTTTTTTAGTAGACAGTAATTTGGAAAGGAGGTGGAAAAGGGGGGATTTTTCCAACCTTATTCAGGAACTGACTTTGGCTAGAGGCACCAGCTGGGAGGTGGGGGCCTTCGCTCTGGGCCCCTGAATCCACCCCGCAGGCGGCAACCTTTATGGATGCTGGCTTCTACCTGCCAGGCTGATCACCACATTCTGAAAAAGCTGACACGCTGATGCCGTGAAGCAGCTCCCTTCTCTGTAGTTGCAGGGCACCCAAATGGTTCCTGCTGGAGAAGCAAAGGAGGGGCTGGGGTCGTCCATCAGTGCTGAAGCAGGGGGACACACACCCCACCCACTCCCCACACCTCTGCAGGACCGGCAGCCTTTCTCACCACCGCTTTGAAGCCAATGTTGCCATAGTAACAGATGCCACTGGACAACACAGCTTAATCTTGGCCTGACTTGGCAAGTGATACCTTTGGAAGGACTACACGCACACAGATCCTGGGGGGATTCTGTCTGCTCCAGGAAGCCCCCTGCATGAGCATCTCTGCCCTTCTTCTCGCCCTGCCTCTGACACCACAACCCAGTCCCTAGCTTGTTCCAAAACCACATTAAGTGGGATTTGCTCTGACCTCATGGAGCAGAGTACTCTGTACAGCCCACTTCAGGGTGGACAAAAGTGAGGCACGTGGGCTACCTCATGCCAGAGGAGAGGCTGCGAGAGGCCAGCAGGTGAGGCCCAGGTCAGGCTAAGAGGAGTGGGCGGGCTTCAAGCCAGTCCAGTAGAGATGAGGTTATCATCCATGTGAAGGATGGCTGGCTGGCGTTCTTTGTCCATGTTCAAAAACCAAGTGCCTGTAAAGATTATCTCAAAAGCAAACAGCAGAGCTCACTCCGAAAGTGAAGGAGTAGGGACCCACCTTCCCAAGTTCGGTGCCAATGGTTCACAGGGTCACCAGTCAAGAACCAAAGCCAAGCCTCCACACACCCGTGGCCCAGACTGAGGCGCACAGGTGGGGAGGAGTGCTTCTGGGGACCCAGGCCTGACTCCCACGCAGCTCAGCTCACCCTGTCCCAGGTCATCACTCAAGGGTACAGCCAGGGCAGGAACGCTCCACGGGCCTGGGGCCAGCCCATCCTTTACTGCAAAGGATGCGCTGCTTGCACAAAGGCAGACACGCAGGAAGGCCAGCTCAGGCCTTGTGATCAGAGTAAGAACTTTGTATCATGACAGATACTCTGCGTCTGGATCTTTACAAATATCCAAACCCCATCGTCATGTTGCTCTACAAGGAAAGGCAGCGGGCTGCAGCTGGGGAGGTGTAGGGAAGCCTGCGCGACACTCGGTTCTGAACCAAGCGTTTTCTAGAAATGTCAGCAGGGAATCAGACACGATGAATCCCAGAGAGTCTTTTTGTTAGAAAAGAGGTTCTTCCCAGACCTTATCTTTTCAGCCTGAGTCACGGAGAGGAAAATCTTCATCTTCTACGTAACTATTTAACGACATGAAATAGAACAGCTTGGGGCTATTCATTTTGCTTCATGCGGTTTTCAGGTGGAGGTTGGGGAGCGTAACGGCCCCCGGGGGTGGGAAGGGTGGGGGGTAGGCCAGCTTTGTTCGTGTCCATGACGAGAGTGGGGAGAGGCAGCGAGAGGTTGGGGATGCGGGGAAGCAAGTGACACTCGTGTGTCACATGAATCCATATTTGCCGATCAAATTAAGAAAGAAGGGAGTCGCCAACTGGCTGCTTTTGTTTTGCTGTTCATTTCAGGGTATTCTTAACCAGTCTTCTTGAATTTTTCTCCCCCGCTCCGGACTCCTGGCTGGCTTCCACGGCTGTGAGGGTGAACAATTCCATTTCTGCACGGTGTGAAGCTCCACATCTTCTGGGCTGTGGCCAAAATGTCACCTGGTGTTGAGCGGTTGCTGGGACTGGGGAGAGGAGGTGGCCACAAGGTTCCACCCTCCCCAAGAATTTTCTAGGTGTGAATCCTTGTCATCATCAGTTCGGTTCTTCATAGACAGGGTGAACACAGGGCTGGTGGGGAAGGATGGGCGTGTGTGAGAAGAGGCGCCTGTTTATACAATTATGGCTGACAGTGTGCTTAACACCCAAGGATCCTCATTTCACATCAAATCCTACCAAAGAAGTCTTGACAAGGTGATGGCCATTTAAAAGTCTGCTGGGCTAATGTACGTGGATGCTCTACACGTTGGGGTCCCCACCACCCCAAGGACAGGGGAAGGAGGCTCCAAGGGGCTGGACATCTGGATGCCATGTTCATGTCCCCGTACCAGACAACCCATGGGGATGAGAAGATGATCTTCTGGGGGAAGGCAGGCTCCTGAATACCCCCTCCTGGTAGCACTGGGCCTCCTGCCTGATAAGCCCAGACTGCTCAGCTGTGGGCTGAGTATATGGACCCCCAAAGGCTTAACACAGTTTCTATTAACTGCCCACAGCCACACCACCCTGTCGTGGACTGAATTATGCGCTTATCACAATTTATGTTGAAGTCCTAAGCCTCAATACAATACCTCAGTGGCTTTTTACTTGGAGATAGTCTTTACAGAGCTAATCAAGTTAAACTAAGGCCCTGAGGATGGCATCACCTAATCCAAGGTGGGGGACAGCAACACCGACTCAATGGACAAGAGTCTGGGCAAACTTCGGGAGATGGGGAAGGACAGGGAAGCCTGGCGAGCTGCAGTCCAGGGGGTCACCAAGAGTCAGACATGACTTAGTAACTCAATAGCAACAATTGAAGGTGAACGGGGATCCTTCTAAAAGGGGAAATTTGGACACAGAGATACGGACAGAGGACCACACGAGGCACAGGATGAAGACGGCCTTTTACAAACCAAGAAAAGAAACCTGCAGTAGAGCCTCCTTCCCAGCCCATATGGGGTACTCTGAATATTCACTGCCAAGGGCTGAAGCTGAAACTGAAGCTCCAATACTTTGGCCACCTGATGCGAAGAGCCGACTGGATTGGAAAAGACCCTGATGCTGGGAAAGATTGAAGGCAGGAGGAGAAGGGGACAACAGAGGATGAGATGGTTGGGTGGTATCACTGACTCAATGGACACGAGCTTGAGCAAGCTCAGGGAGATGGTGAAGGACACAGGAGCCTGGCGTGCTGCAGTCGATGGGGTCACAAAGAGTTGGACACAATTTAGTGACTGATCAACAACACCGCAGTCCTCAGAAGAAGCCAAGCCTGACACCTTGCTCTCAGGTCTCTGCCTCCAGAACAGAGTGACGATATGTTTCTGCTGCTTAAGTGGCCCGGCGGTAGTGCTTTCTCATAGTAGCCCTAGCAAATCACGCCTCGGGATGATATTGGGGTGAGTGCCCCCTGAAACCTCCCTGGGACCTTGCATCAGTGATGCTGAGGAAGCGCAGGACCAGCTTGGTGGGAAGTGCAGCTGTAGTGAAGCGGCGGCCTCTACAGGTCCTGGCCTTACTGCAGAGTGCTACAGTGAACCACGTCCAGCCAAGAGTTTGAACGTACAACCGATATTGACATGCCTGTGGCTGTCCCCCAGGGGCTGTTCTGCCGGGCAGTGGGGTCTGGCTGCGGGACCGAGGGGCTGTGGGCCCAGCACAAACTCCCACAGCCCTTGAGACCAGCCTCCTGGAAGACACACCGGTGCTTCCAAGGGAGACAGACAAATGGTGCCAACCTTACTTTGCTTTCAACTGCGTTCTGCCATCCAAATCCAGTCTCTTCTGAACACCCTGGCTCTGTGTCCTCTGCATTAGCTGCAGGTAGATGTGCCCACCTGGGTGCCAGGGGTGGGGGGAGGGTGTCCCACACCACCGCCCCATCCCTTCTCGGTCAGGCACAGGCAGACCGTATTTCCAAGACGGCAGGAATCTGCTCAGGGTCTGCATGGCCCCTTGAGGTGCTAGCAAGCAGATGACTGGGCTGTGCCTTGAACACCAGGGTCTGGGTGGCAACAGTCTGGGGCCAGGTTCCGTGAGGGATCTGCATTCTGTACACAGTAATGAGACGTTGTTTCTGCTTTGGAGCCAGGGATCCCGGGCTCAGGGTGAACACTGAGGCTCAAACTGCCTCCGTTAACATGCCACAAGGGCAGCTTGTACATCTCCACGCTTCCAAACTTCCTGGGCAACTGAACGGAAGTCATCCCTGACTCTGTGAACACACACACACACCAGCACACAATCGGCAGGGCTGGCAGAGGCCGCCCTTCATGCCCAGCAACACAATGAGCCAGAGAGCCAGCATAGGACGAGCTGCTACCCAGGACTCCCAAGAAGGCAGCGGGGACAGGCTGGCGCGATTGACCCCGCTCCCGCAGGGCTGCCTGGACCCAGAACCCCAGGGATGTGGCCGCTCTGCACAGCCCCCTGCTGCTGGCACAGAGGTGCCCAGGGAACAGTGAGGAAGGGGCGTGAGCTGTCAGGGGGCCGTGGAGGATTTTCAGACCCTTCTTAAGAGGCTGATGACCTTCCCTCTTCTCTGCTCGGGACAGACTCCGTCTTTGCTATGGAGACCAGAACAACAAACACACACAGCCCCCAGTGACCCCACCTCCTGCCTAATCTCTGCTGCTAAAGAACAGACTTGATCACAGCAACCGGGCAGGTGGGTGGGATGCACTGTTGAGACCCTGCCATCTTGGGCGTCTTCTCTCTCCCTCCCCACCAGCCCCAGGGCCTTTCTCTCCCTCCCGGAAATCCGGCTGCCAAGTTGTGAGCTGCTTTACGGAGCTGCCCAAAGACCCAAGGTAGCCAGTGAGGAACCAAAACCCACTAACAAGCACCCCAAAGGCCTCCCCGAGTCGAGCCTTCAGATGAGGTGGCAATCGGGCGGACACGCTGCTGGCAATTATCATGAGAGACCGCGGTCAGGGCACCCAGCTGAGCTGCGCTGAATTCCTGACCTGAGAAGACGCCAAGTCAGTAAGTTTTGGGGCGGTCTGTCGCAGAGCCACAGACAACTACTACAACACTCTCTGGTTGGATGGCGTCACCGACTCGACGGACAGGAGTTTGAGCAAGCGCCGGGAGTTGGTGATGGACAGGGAGGCCTGGCGTGGTGCAGTCCATGGGGTCGCAAAGAGTTGGACACGACTGAACGACTGAACCACGTCTGTCAAACTCACCAGTACGGTCGTTCAACAGAAAGACAAAAGAGGTAATACATCTGTACCGCAACGGCACCAAGTTTCTATTACCTACAGGACAGAGAATGCTAACAAGAGGCCGGCTGGCTGCTGTAAATCCCCGGCTGCCCACACTGACATGAGGGGTGTCTGTGATATATCCGGCTATGTAAACCCTAGGTGAGCTCCATTCTGTGCACACCAGCGATGCCCACAGGCCTGGAGAATGGGGTGGCTTGCGGTGTTTTCACCCAGATGCACCCATAAATTCCAGGGCTGCGCTCAGTGTGCACAGAGTTAACTCGGGCGCCCTGGGGTCTCCACTCTGACGCATACACACCCATAAATCTGGGACATTAAAAAGATCTCCCCCGGGACAGGGCCCCACATTAAGAATTCAGCCTTGGAGGCCACCCCTCTGCATGGGAATGCACTGGATAAACAGGCCCTTGTGCTTTCTTATTCTTAGAAGAAGTCCTTGAACTGCAACTGCTATTTAAGCAGAGAGCAAAAAGGAGGCAGGTGACATGAAAGTCAATCAGCAGGGCGTCTCAGAGATTCCCGCATGAGAAAGGGCAGAGGGGAGCTTAAGATACCAGCAAGCCTGCCTGGAACCTGAGGGGCATAAAAGGGGGGTACGGAGTGTAACACACAGTTGTCCACATATGCTCACGTGCTCCTTGTGATTTCTTGGAACCATGGCATTTCTAGAACATTCTTTGGCCCTCAGAGAGAGACTGAACCCCCAGCTCGTATTTGTGTTCACCCCCTGTAACTCCCCGGTCACCCCAGCTTCAGTTAGCCACTGCCCCAGTCTATCTAACATGACTCCCTGCCGTGGGAGAGCTAGCTCCCAGACCCTGAGGGAGGGAGCAACCACAGAAGGAAGCCAAGAGCAAGATCAGCAAAAGAGAAAAACTGGTCTGTGAACACATTAGACCAAGTCCAGACAGAAGGGACCCAGCCCCCAGAAGGGCTCCTCGGGGGAGTGGGACCGTGCGATAGGGAGGCCTCCCACAGTACAGTTTGCACCCACAGCTGTTAGTTTAACCACAGCGACCACTCAGGGAGGATTTAACGTGCTGCAGGCTCGGCTCCAAGCGCTTGCAGAGGGTTAACTCCAGCACACAGATAGCCCGAAAATACATTCTGCGGCCCTGAATTCAACAGCGACGGAGTCTGGCGGCACACGGCACGCCCCACCCTGTCGCCCACTTAGGTTACCACACGGGCCCTGGGGGCGGCTTTGGGCAAGTCCCCAGCACCCCAGCTGTCACAGGGCAGAGGCACAACCCCGATCCCAGGCACTTCCAGAAGAGTGAGCCCAGAGGAAGCCTAAATCCCCCCAGATAAAGTCACAACCCGGGGCCTCACGCCACCTCGAAACACCCTCTTCTCAGGATCTGCTGGTCTCCAAGCTATCGTGTGAAGGCCGAAACAGCAGCATCACCTTCCAGCTTCCGGAACAGATGTGGCCTCTGGTCAGATGGTGGTGGGCTGTTCTGCAGGAGGGGCGTCAGTTTCAGAAACTTCCATGGGCCTGGGACCCCAGCTTGATCCCTCCCAACCCCACCACAGGGAAGGGCTTGTCTGAGTCCCACAGGTCAGGCGCACCTACTGGGGCCCTGCCTCCCGGTCATCCTGGGCCCCCAGGGCTTGATGAGCTGTGATCACACCCAGACCCAAGTGCAAAGTTGCCAGATCCTAGAAGGTTCCCTCATAGTGAGGTGGTTGGGTCCTTCACTGCAATCTTGGGTTATTAGTCTTCATTACACCTCTCTTTTTCAAGGTTTCTTTTTTTTTTTTAGTGTGAACCATTTATAAAGTCTTTACTGAATTTTACAATACTTTTTAAAATAAATAGTTTGGCATACATCAACATGAATCAGCCACAGATATACATTTGAATGTCTCTTCTTAAACCTCCCTTCCACTTGCCACCCCATCCCACCCTCTAGGCTATCAGAGCATCATACATCAGATTCCCACTGCCTATCTGATGCTACGTACGGCATCGGATATGTCTCCATGCTACTCTCTATTCACCCCACCATCTCCTTCCCGCGCTGGGTCCCCAGGTCTGTCGCTATATCTGTGTCTCCGCTGCTGCCCTGCAAAAACAGGTTCATCTGTGTTATGTTTTGTCCCCATGAGGCACGTGGGTCTTAGCCCCCTGATGAGGGATGGAACCTACCACACCTCCTGCATTGGAAGGCAAAGCCTTAACTTAACCACTGGACACCAGGAAAAGGCCTTACATTACACCTCAAGGTGGAAGCCGTAGCTCTCCACGGTGGGTCTGCCCAGCTCTATGGGACCCAGGGTGGGCTCAGCTCCCTCCCGACTAGGTCTGGGGACAGAAGAGAGACCTGCTCAAACAGGAGGTAGTGCTTTTATTCTCAGAGGGGAACTCAGCAAGGGTTAAATGAATTTTTAGCAACACAACTTATGAAAACGGCCCCAATACAATTTGATGAGGTCAGCGAGTAGAGGAGAGGCCTAATGACACTTGTAAGAAAAAACATCTGTCGGTGTCGAAAGGTCGGCAGGAAGTGAGTGGGACTGATGCAGCTCTGATTGGCCAGACCTACACTCCTAGAAAGAGAGACACATGGCTTAACTTAGCCCAGAGGAACAAAAAGCCCCTTTCAATTGTCCTTGGACCAACCCCGCCCCCCGCTACACAAGAGGCCAGCCCCTGAGCTGAGAAATCCGTCCAGGACCCTGACTGGCAATTAGGTCTTTGTTCACCCGCTGGCTGATCAGCCAGAGAGGCCAAAATATTCCTGAAGGAGCAGTCATCTTTAAAGGGAATGAGGTTCTTAACAAAATCCCCAGTTTTACTTTTTGGTTGGAAAACAACAGGGGTCAGTCGAATAGCAAATATTTCAATAATCCATCACTGCGAAAACCAAAACAAAGGGGTTTTGGAAAAACAGGAAATCTTGGTACATAACATGGCTTAAACTGGGGCCAAAATCATCTGCTGACAAAACCCAGCCTCCAAAGCCTCTTGGCCTGATCCGTCCAGTTTGAGTGTACCCCGTAAGCCTCCTAGGGACCCTGCCCTGTTCCCTCGGGTGACAGGCTGGCCTGGCCTTTGTCCCTCTGACTCAGGACACAGGGCTGGGGGGCCTGCTTCCTTTCCACAAGCTCAGAGGAGGGTCTTGGGAGGAGCCCTGCCACTGCAGGAACCAGGCCTGGGGCTTTTCATGAACCGGGGCCCTTTCAAGCATCTCACTGGAGTCACATAAAACGAGGAGGCCTTCTGGAATTAGTGTTCTGTTTATCCTTTGTAGACAGTTAGCAGAGCTGGGTTACACAGAAGCCCGGACTCTCGAGCAGACAGCCTGCAGGTTTTACCTGAACTCAACCCCCTGTGCAGCCTGCAGAGACTGTACCCAGCTCCATCCACGTCTGGAAGTCCGAGCCTCCTTCTCCCTTCTACCAGGCAGGAGAGGAGTCAGGAATTTACTTTCCAATCTTCCCAAAGACATCCACTTTCAAGAGGATAGGCACAAAAAAGGTTTCAAAGAAAGGGACTGAAAGTTCTTCAGTTGACAGGTAAAGCTAACCCTGCCACTGCCAACTTCCATCCCCACAAATTTCTGCCTTTTCTTCACTAGCCACCAAGCACCAGGAGGACGGTGGCAACACGGCTCGGGGTGACCACGTATCACCGAACATTTGTTAAAACGTGAAACCAGACAATGTGCGCTGAAAGATCACAGAACAGAGCCAGCCAGATTCTGAGACACCTCACCACCACCAAGCTCCACTTCCCAGGGCACGCTGATTCTCTAGACCTGCAAAATGTCTCTTTACCAACAGGAAAGGCAGAAGCGGTTTCTGTGTTCTATTTATAAAAAAACGGTCTGCTATGTTGCATTACGTAACTTTTCTACACAGTTGGTAACCTAAAGGAGAATTTTTCTAAAGTCCAGACTTAAGTAGAAAATGCTAGCTGTTTCAGAATTCCGGTGGGATTTGTTGGTTTATGGAGAAGAAAATCACCTGCAGCTCTGTGAAGAGTTAATAGTCATGCAATCTCATGTAAGAAATGAGAACTTAAAATTCAGTCCCTAAGCTTGTTCCTTGGAAGGAAAACTATGACAAACCTAGACAGCGTATGAAAAAGCAGAGACATCACTCTGCTGACAATGGTCCATATAAAGAAAGTTATAGTTTTTCCAGAAGGCATGTATGTATGTAAGAGCTGGACCATAAAGAAAGCTGAGCTCCAAAGAACTGATACTTTCAAACTGGTGCTGGAGGGCTCTTGAGAGTCCTTTGGACAGCAAGATCAAACCAGTCAATCCTAAAAGGAAATCAGCCCAGAATATCCATTGGAAGGACTGATGCTAACACTCCAATACTTTGGTTAGCTGATGTGAAGAGCCAGCTCATTGGAAAAGACCTTGATGCTGGGAAAGATTGAAGGCAAAAGGAGAAAGGGAAGGCAGAGGATGAGGTGGTTAGGTGGCATCACTGACTCAATGGAGCTGAGTTGGAGCAAGCTCCGGGAGACAGTGAAGGGCAGGGGAGCCGGGTGTGCTGCAGTCCGTGGGGTCCTGAGAGTTGGATATGACTTAGCGACTGAACAACAATAACAACTCTAATATGTGGCCAACTGTAGCGGAAAATGGGGGAAGACAGAATACGTAACCTCGAACAATAACGTGATACAGATAAAATTTTGTTTGGGGCCAAGACTTGCCTGATTCACAGATTCCTGGACCCTAAGAAGGGCTACAGCTTGAGGTCAGTATGCTGTGCCAGCCGACCATCCCCCAGGGCACTGAAGCTGGAGGGAACCTTGCAAGGGAGGGGCCCTCCTCTCAGGATGTCCTGCCTACCGACTCGAGACATGCTTCCAGGGCTTAGAGAATCTACCAGGCTCTGGGATCATCGGGAAAGGATGAGCCCACCTGGGGTCTGACTGAGCTGCTCTCTGTGGGGAGACACTTAGGATGAGATGGGGTTCAGGTCCTAAGCAGCTCACCCAGCACCCTGCTGAACACAGTCCCTGTCCCTGACGGAAACCCTCAGGACCTTCCTCCCCCGGGGCCACAGGCAGGGAGGTCTCTCCCCCAGAACCAGACAGTTGCCGGAGGGCGGCCGCTGCGAACCACATCTCCAAGCCACTCTCTAGAGGAGTGAACAGTATGGAGAATTTGAACATATGTGACAGCACGCAGCTGACGCGCACAAGCATTCCACGCAGCCTTTATTTCAGGGCCTCGTGAGCTATTTTTATTCTCCACCGAAACACTGCCAAGGGGATCCACAAAGGAAAACGAGTGCACGATAGAGCCGCTCTGGCTACTCCGGCCGCACATGGTTACAAGAGAAACCAGCGCAAGGCACACGGTCTGCTGCCTTCCCCGAGACAAAGGTCATCAAACAAATCACTCGAAATTATTTGAGTTCAAGCACTTATTTTAAAAAGAAAGAAAAAAAGAAGAAAAGCACACAAGTGGCCTTTAAATGGAAATGCAATTTTCTTACTCACCTCTGCTGCCTGTGATATTCTACAACCCCTGTGTGTGTCACGTATGTGTCATAGCCCACCTGCAATACTGGTTCTGAGCAAGTAACCTGCTTGAAACTCCACCTTGGGAAGAAGTGGTCATGTTTAAGGAAAAGAGAAAGTTCTGGAACCATGATCTCTGCCTGCAATTATGTGCTGGGCAGTCATGCAGAAGATCGTGTTATGTCCCGTGTAGGCAGAGCCGTGACCAAGGAGGGCAAGGAAGCCAGGAGAGATTTCAGATGGATAAAAGAGTTTCTCACAGTTAAGGACGGGCTGTCGGTGGATGTCAGCCAGATGCCCCCCGCCCCCAATGTAGGGGGCACAGTCCAGTCAGGAGACCGCCTTGAGCAATGGGGCAGGGGCACTAAAAAGTGAAGGCGGGGGAGGGACATTCGGTCTCAGACCTGCAGATACTTTCCCCCTGCTCTAGAACCTTCCAGCCTGCCCCAGAGGTGTGCCCCAGGACAGCCCACCACCAGCCCCTACTGGCCCCAGGTTGCCCGAGACCCTCGTAATTCTGAACTCTCACGGGATTCCTGCGGAGGGAAACAGCCCTGGTATGATCCACTTTATTTTCACTCAAAACATCCTTCCTGGGACCATCCCAATAAGCTGAGCATACTATTTTCAACTGAGGCCTTGGCATTGTTTAGGAATGTTTTCAGGACTAAGTAAATTGCTAAAGCAAACATCTTATTTTTGTCTCCTAGGACAGCCAAGCTGGGTAAAAATATTTCCTGCCGGGACTTCCAGTGGAACGGCCCCCTCTGGTGGAACCGTCTCAGCAGACACTCGGATCAGGGAAATAGGCTCTCGCTCTGGACACGGGGGTGTGGGACACCCACATGTTCCCTGGGGGTGGTGTCTGCTTCTGGTATGCAACGCCCCCCACACCAGGAGCTCAGGAAATGTTCCCTTTCCTGCTAGCAACCTGCTTCGAGGCACAGCCAACGTGTGAAACCAAAAACCAACTCTCTTGCTCTCTGCTGGAGAACACAGATCCCAGCCCTTTATCAGGGCAGCCTGGGACTCAGCCCCGTGGTGATCAGGGCGTGGGAGAGGAGAAAAGGGTCCAGAGAAACAGAGCAGTGGGATCGGACACTCCCCAACCAGGGCCAATGGCACTGAGGCTGGCACTCTGGGGCCCGATGCACGCCGCAGCCGGTCCAGCCCCTCGGGCCACGGCCACGTGAGCAGCTCCGCTGGGAGCAGAGCTGCAGCGGGACCAGCGTCCACAGTCCGAGCACCATTCTCCGTGTTTGCAGCATCGCCTCCTCCCTTTTCAGTCTCGGGAAGTAGGTTATTAGCATCAGGGTCCCCACGCCCTAATGTTATAGCAGTGTAGTCCCCACACTGGCCTCTGCGGCAGAGACAAAGCTCATGGGCGTCTGTTAGTATTTTCAAAAGGCCAGACGGGGTGGTGGGGGGAGGGGGAGGGGTGTGCCGCTGAGGCCCACCGTCTACACGCCCCGGCTACGGATAATCAGAGAGAAGGTGGCCCTGAACTGGAAATGGGGGCGCCCAGGAGTGATACATCAAGGTCGCAAACTTCAATTTTCTTTAGGTGCCCTAATGCTTTTGTCACTACATTTTTAAATGAAGGGGTCCTTAGCATTTAGGAATGTAAACTGAACCTGTTTATTGATGCCAGGAAATAATGGCAAGGCTCTGCTTTAACATGGCCTGCACAGGAAATGGGACTGGCCCTTCATGGACGATGTGGATGTCTGGTACAAGTTTTCTCTGCTTTCGTGTATGTGAGATCCTCTGTCTGTAACATGCAAGGGCTTTCCCTGGTGGCTCTGACAGTAAAGAATCCGCCTGCAGCACGCGAGACGTGGGTTTGATCCCTGGGTCGGGAAGATCCCCTGGAGAAGGGAATAGCTACCCACTCCAGTATTCTTGCCTGGAGAACTCCACAGAACAGAGGAGCCTGGAGGACTGCAGGTCTGTGGAGTCGCAAAGAGTCAGGCAAGACTGAGCAACTAACACCTTCACTGCCATCTGTAAAATGGGGACAGCGTCATCCACTTTGCAGAGCAGCTGTGGGGACTGGAGGGTGAAGCAAATTCTTAGCACACGGGGGAGCTTGTTCCGAGTGGCGTTCCTGGTGGCCCCGAGGGCGGCAGGTGGGCAGCCAGCTGGGCTCCAGGGAGCAGGCCAGCACCCTGGAGAGGACACCACCCACTGCAACGCTGAGCACCACACATCCCATCAGCTGCACCCGGACTTTCACCACCACAGACTGCACTCAACAGACAACATGGGTTGACCCAAAACGGAACAGTGAGCAGATGACCCACCATCCTCCTCCGTGGGAAGAGGTCTGGAAAGCTGATCGTGTGTTACTCCAAGCACATTTTTGACATGGAAGGAGGGTGGGAGATGGCTCTAGTGGGCTGAAACATCCTATCTAGGAAATTCGTATGATCTCCTCCTCCGTAAGCCTTGTGTAGGCCCGTCACACCGCGAGGAGGAGTGCCCATTTGCTCACAGGCCTGACTCCGGCCACACAAGGAACCCAGAAGAGGCAGCAAGGGCTCCAGCACAGCCACGCCCTGGGCAGTCCTCAAATGGAATCCTTTCTCACGGAGGTGACCCCGCTAAGTTCTTCTCAATACACACAAAAACTGGGGTAAAAGAGCTAGGCCCTTGGCTCCCCGGCAGTAGTAAAAAATTAATTGCCACATAAAATTGCTGATTCCTACCAAATGAAGCTCTACGATTTATCAACTCCTGGATGGCACAAACTCAATAGTGGTTTAACTGCATCACCTAAGTTATTGCTGTGTTTTGTATCAGTGACAGCTTTACTGGGAATGAAAGTTTTGCAAATTCAATTCTTGCAGGGCAAACTTTGAAAGTAAACAAAGGCATTAAGCAGACCCAGGTCCCCTCACCCCCTGCAGCTGTGTCACACAGATTCTCAAAGCCAGAGGGTATCTGGAAGGACAAGATTTTCCTAGCACAGGCCTGGGGTGGGGACTCACGAGGCTCACTTGCACCAGAATCACCCCCCACCCCCTCCCAGGGGTGCTGCCCTCTGACTTTTAGAACCCATCCTAATATTTCAATTCTGCCTACCTGAAGGAACTCCGGAATTAAAAATTCATGGAAATAAATCATTGCCGATTGCTTTTTCATTTTTAGCCAGGACAATACATCTATAAATGGCATATCCGCTGCACCAGACAATTAGGTGAAGACCAACACTGGGGCTTCCCAGGTGGCACTAGTGGTAAAGCATCTGCCTGCAACGTAGGATACCGGGGTTCGATCCCTGGGTCGGGAAGATCCCCTGGAGAAGGGCATGGGAGCCCACTCCAGTATTCTTGCCTGGGAAATCCCATGGACAGAGGAGCCTGGTGGGCTACAGTCCAGGGGTGTCACAAAGAGTTGGACATGACCAAGCACACGGGCAACAATGCCAGGCTCCTCAAGATGCTCTGTGCCAGTGACTTCCCAGCGCCTCATGGGTTACGACTGCTGCCTTCCTCGCCTAATTCCACATTTGTTGGACTGAAATGGGTTGATCTTTTTCTAATTTGAATCAGGGTAGATTACTTTCCTGTTTATCCACAATCAGTGGAACATGCAAGTTTCACTCAAGCTTTAAGTTTAGTTCTTCCCAACTCCTGATAATGAGGCTTTAGGAGGAAAAAAAACTTTCCTTTTCTTTTGGGGGGGAGGGGGGCAAAGTTGGGGTAGCGGGTTCTTAAGGAGAACTCTGTAACACTCACTGATACTTCTTTATAGCCCTCACTCTCAAAAGGGAAGCACCCCAAATTAAACTCAAGAATTTTAATTACATTGAAAACACACCAGTATTGGGACTTCCCCTGGCAGAACAGTGGTTAAGACTGCCTTCTAATGCAGGGCATGCAGCTCTCATCCCCGGTTGGGTAACTAGGATCCCACATGCTGCAAGGCATGGTCAAAAAAACCCAAACAACAAACAAGAAACGGCAGTGTCACAACCCGCTGTATAAACGGGCTTTATTTTCTATCTGTATATTCAGAACAGAGGCTCTGAATCCATTCTACAATCTTATTCTTACGGAAACCGTGAAATACAAAGCAGAGGCTGGTTTCTTAAAAAAAAAAAAAAGAAAAAATCAGAGAAGTTACTGGTGTCCAGGCTGCTGATTTTCCCCATTTCTGGCCGCACTCCAATCTGTCCCTTTGTCACCCTCGGCCCCTCCCTGCCCAGGGACTGAAGAAGCATTGGGGGGGTGGTGGTGGGGGGAGGGTGGTGCGCGCGGAGATACAGCCTGGGTTTGTGGTCAAGGTCACAGGAAGAAGAAAGAATGAAAACTTTCTGGTTTGGTCACTTGGCTCAAAGCTGGTTTTGTTCTTTTCTTCTTTCTTGGCCAAGTTTTGCATATTTCGGGTTTTAGTTTCACAACCTTCCCTTCCTCACTGGTTTTACTACTGAGCAGAGAACACTCTCTAATGATGATCTTCAAACACCCCCACAGGTAACCACAGCCGCTTCATGTGCAATGCGAGAAGCTCGGAGGACGTGAGCTCTGTGAGTAGTGATGCAGTGTTCACCACCGGAAACACACCGAGTCATCCCGTGTCACGGGCCAGAGGCCACTCGCTACAGAAACTGCGGATCAATCAGGAGGCGGCTTCAGAGAACACCAGGGATCTCCCGGGTTCGGCGGCTGGGAGGGGAAATCAGGTCTCGGGAGAACACAAACAAAATGCCCATGAACAGCCCCTCTCCCTGCCACGAGCTATATTATCTGGAATGTTCTCTGACCCTGGCGTCTGATCCTTCCAGGAAGGCCAAGCCATCCTGAGAGCCCAGATGGAAATCCTGCAACCCTGGGGCTCTGCTGAGCTCACGACCCCGCAGGGCCTGCCCCCTGGGATGGCTGGCTCACTGTGAGGCAGTCTGGTTTCCACCTTTCTCTGTGGGCATAACCAAGGGAGAGTCATCATGTAAATCAGCTCACCTGGCTGTAAATAACTTCAGCAAAAATACAAGAAGAAGCCACTGCCCTGGGTCTGCTGGTCTCATCACTGGCTAGTGGAAGCCCCTGGGAGGCTCGGGCCGGGGGAGCTGCTCAAGTGAAACTTGGAGCCAGTAAAAGGATGCCACATGTGTGCCCCTGGGCACCCAGCTCCCAGATTTTGAATCCGTGGGTCTCTGAGCTGTGAACTAAGTGGGGGGTCCAGAGAAAGGGTTGGTGGGCGCATCAAGTTAGAAGCGGTGCCGACTGGCTCAGTGGGCTGCCCCAGCAGAAAAATCCTCCTGAAGCTTAAGACTCAAGGTAACATCTGTTTAGCCTCCACTGAAGAAGGGGAGTGATGGGGGGGGGGGGGGGTAGGGGGGGTGTCACTTCCTCTGTGGTCCTGCCTGGCTTGCCAGGTGAGGCTGATGGACAGCTCTCAGACAGATGACTCTGAGCTCAACACCCAGGCTGATGTTGGCAGAGGGATGTCAGAACCTTGAGCCCGTACCGTGCTTGCATTAAATGCAGCAGCTAGACACAGCTAGCTGCCCCTCTGCCAGGCCATGGCCGAGACCCTCTCCCAGCAGAGAGGACTAGTGCAATGGTCTGCAAAACCTCTAGTCCAGAATGATCTGCCTCCTCAATTTTTCGGTGCACCCATGGGGCTGGGTGGTACCAGACACACCAGGTGAGGAAGCAGGGCTCCCTGTCCTTGGGGAGAAGTCCAAGGGAGAGGCAGATACACGAAAATGGCGAAAAAGTGGGGTGAGGAGTGTCCCTGGTGGTCCAGTGGCTAAGACTCCATGCTCCCAATGCAGGAGGCTCGGGTTTGATGCCTGTTCAGGGAACTAGATCCCACATGCCACAACTAAGCCGTAGCACAGTCAAGTAGATAAATTAAACAAACACGCACAGTGTGGTGATGCTGCTGTGCATGCGGGCTGGTGACAGAAGTGGACGACTGGGGCGGTCCCACTGCGGGAGGTCTGAACGGTGGAGGAGGCTGATTCCTGAGGACAGAAGGCTGACTCTCGTCCCTTATGGGCGAGCTCTGAGACTCTGCAGCCCTCCACACCTTGATTCCTCATCCATCAAAGGAGCCACCTCTCTGGGATTGCAACAACAGAATGAGGAAGGGTTGAGTCCAGGATGTGGCAGCCCTCAGGACTTCACTTATGCCTCAGGGTGACCCGAGGGGATTCCAGAAGCTTCCAGAAGAGACTCTGTGCCTGGGAACGTCCATGGTCAGGGAACAATGACTGCCTCTGACTCCCTGGATGGTCTTTCTAGCTCCATGGAAAAGTCTGTGATGAACGGAACCCCAGCAAGGGCCCGAGACTCCTGAAAGTCCTCAGACCTAGGGCAGCATGAGGTCAGACCCAGTCAACACCGGGTCTGAGGGACAGGACTGCGCACCCAAGGACAGCGACTCCATGGGGTGGCTTGTCACTTGCTGGCCAAGTTTCACCTTTAAAGTATCTTTCGTTTGAAAAACCCCACAAGAAATGGCTCCCACACAACCCATAATCCCGTCTCCTCATGAGAAAACCAGCAGACAAGCCAAAACAGAAGGACAAGCCCACAGAAAACACACGACCGGACACTTCAAAACCACCCTGGTCAGTGAAAGCAAGCCAAGCCTGAGACACTGCCACAGCCGAGAGGAGCTGTGAAGGGGCCACAAGGAATAAATGTCACATGGCGTCGCGGATAGGGGCCCCAACAGAAGGACATCAGGTAGCCTGCATATGAGATGGACCTCAGAGAGCAGCTTGTCGACACCGGCTCGTGCGCTGGAATAAATGTACGACAGTGACGTAAGGCGCGTTAGGAGCAGAGAAATGGGGCGGGTTAAGTGGGAACTCTATGCCAATCCCCAACTTTTCTAAAAGTGTTCCAGAAAACAACAAGCATTTAAAAAGGAAAAGTCAGTCCTGTATGTGCCATTTCTCACCCTACCAACAGCTGCCTCTCACCATCTCGGTAACTGTTTCAGGCAGCAAAATGTGGCGCGTGCGTCCTAAAACGTGGGGTGCACCCAGCCTGCCCAGGCCACCTGGGCCCTCTGCGGGAAGCCAGCAAGCGCGGGGTCAGCCCTCAGGAGCCAGCGAGCTGCAGGCCCCTCAGTACCTGACGGGGCCTGGTCAGGCCTCGCAGCGCCCACTCGCTCAGAACCCACATCTCAGCAACATCGGGCGATGCCAGTCACCCCCAACATTCGGGTGCGTCTCACCTCGGCCGGTGTGTCCAACGAGGCCACAGGAACCAAAGTGGGGGTAACAACTGCCCTCCACGGGGCAGCAACCCCAACGATGAGACTCCAAATGCTCGGGGGGGCAAGAGTCCTGCCCCAGGGACCTTCCTGGTGTGTGGACAAGTCCTGTCCACCCACATCCCCTGAGCCCCTGCTGGGCAGAGGGCAAGCACCACAGAACGACTCTCCCAGTTCAGGCATCCGAACTTACTTACGTCTGCACTTTTTACCACCAAACTAAAAATTATGTACAGAGCGAACAACAGAAATCAAAGGAAACGGTTAATCTGCACGTACAATCCCACCGTCCTGTTTCTCTCAAAGCAATAAGGTGCTTTAGGGAGCAAAGAAAATATTATGTATACTTTAAATGGGCTTCCCAAGTGGCTCAGATGGTAAAGAATTTGCCTGCCAGTGCAGGAGACTCGGGTTTGACCCCTGGGTCGGGAAAATTCCCTGGAGAAGGAAATGGCAACCACTCTAGTATTCTTGCCTGCTGGGCTATGATCCAAAGGGTCTCAAAAGAGGCAGACAGGACTGAAGGAATGAACCACAACAACATTTAAATAACTAAAGGTTTAGTGATCAAAGGAAAAGAGAACTTTCCTCCTGAAAGAGTCTAGAAGCCCCGATGGTACATGATGCACAGTGGAAAGAAGATCAGAGTCGCAGGCTCATCTCAGGGGGGTGCTGAGAATGCCCAGCCTCCTGGACCGAGGAGGGGGGCTTCCAGGCCCTGGCCCAGACAGCTGCCCTGGTTCCTCAGACCGGCCGGAGAAGTCCCCTGATGCCCATCCCCAACACAGAGGGCTTCCTGAGCCATCCCTCTCAGCCCCAAGGGAGTCTGGGATGCTCAGGGTTTCAGGGAGGCATTCATCACGTCACCAAGTCCTTCGCAACCTGGAGGCCGGGCTCTCTTGGCCCCCAGGGGAGGCCCAGCTCTCGGCCCCCAGGGGAGGCCCAGGGCCTGCCCATCCCTGTGACCCCAGCTCCCCCTGAGCAAACACTCCAGGCCCATCTCTTTCCGCGTGAGGCTTGGGTTCCCTCTGGACTCCCAAGCCTTGACCTTGGACCATGCACTTCATCTCTGTTCCTTCAGCTCCTGATCAGCAAGATAAGCCCCCAAAGGATGAAATGGAGCGATGCCCACGAAGAGCCTGGGCAATGCAGGTACCTACCACCCCTCCCAGCAAACAGCTGCCAGGGCGGCTGCTTCCACTCAGCCGTGCCACGGCTGAGGCTCCCTGGTCCCCTGCCTTGTCACCGAGGGAAGGCCTCCTCCAGGAGCTCCAACGGTGGGGGCCCTTCGGCTGGCAACGCCGGCCCCACAGAGCAACGGCATCCCAGTTCTGGAAGGTTTTAAATTCCAGAATCAGGGTAAGTCTAATCTACAGAACATCGACAACAATGAGGCTCAGCCAGCACGCACTTGCTCAAAGTTTCCATGTAGGCAATTCTATTTTCCAGTATTAAATTCCTAAGCTACGACACGGTCACTTCTGTTTGTTTTGCTATTTAATCAGGAAATGGAGACTTTTGCTGACTAAACCTCCTTTTTAACGGAGGTTCTACACAGAATATTTTGTTTGCCTGCCCCTCTGACACTCACCCCAAAATTGATCAGAAACCGAAGATGTGTAATTATTTCCTTTACTGCATCATTTCAAAAAGATAAAAACAGAACACTAACACCTCTTAAGAAACTGAGTGCTGTGGAAAGATTAAAAGTTACCGTTTCTAAATTAACTATGGAGAAATCTATAAGTATTGGTTCATTAACTGTAAAACTCATACTAACTTCAGGTGTTAATGATAGGGAAACTGGGTACAGGGCATATGGCAATCTTTGTATTATCTTCTCAATTTTTCTGTAAAACTTAAAAATACATATATATGTAAAATTGATCGAAAAATATTAAATCAAAGAAAAAAAAGTTACCCATTCTTCACCCTGACACTGTATTCCTGTGAAGAATAATCCCACACTGGCAGGGATTACCTGCTTTCTACCCTCCCGAGCACACATGCTCTGTGTGTTCAAGCACTATTCCATTAGCGTCCAGAAGAGTCTATGGACGGAGTTGAGGGTGGGGAGGAGGGGTAGGCATGGTCAGGGTAGCAGCAGGCAGGCTGGCAGAAACCAGGTGACGGGGGAGGGGTATCCACAAACCTCAGAGCTTGTTGAAGGCTAACGGTCCTTGGCATCGGACTAGAGGGGCCAACCAGGGATTTGGGGAAAAATGAGGAAAGACATGCAGAACGCCACCGACGGAGGAAGTGGAGAAGCCTGCTAACAAATGGGTCATTTATGTAGCAAGCGTGAGCCGGTGTGGGGCAGGAAATTAATCCAACATGCTGAAGACTCGCGTTTCAATTTCTGGAACAAGGCAGGGGAACCCACCCACCCCTCAAGAGTGAAGTCAGACCAGAAAGATGGCAGTAAAAACTTACAAGACTCAAACTGAAACAGAGCTAATGGTGATGACAACCGGCCAAGGAGCCAGAGAAGGGGCCTGTCAAGCCAGGTTTTTAAGAGCCCTTCAGAGAAGCCAGGCTGACGGGAACAGCAAAATAAAAACCCTTAACAGATCAGACAATAAATCTCTGAAGCCAGAGCGAGCAGTGCAACATTTTCCCTTCAACAAGAAAACGATCAGCAGAAAGCGACTCCCCAGAAATGGACACTGCGCTGTCCACGGCTCCCCACAACAGATACCACACCTTCGCAAAGATGTCCACCCGGTGCTGCGACTTCAGCATGAGAGCAGGAAACGCAATCTGGCAACATCTACGGGGAGAAGGAGCCAAAACAGTCGGCTGCGCACAGATGTAGAAGCTGGAGCACTTGGGAGAAGGAAGACGGGCGGTCAGGACCGGCGCCTCCCCTCCAAGCTGCGAGGGTGGCCGGGCCGTGCCCACGATGCATGCCTCCTCAGGGCCTGGGCACCGGCTTTTATAGCCAGATGCTGGACACCAGGACGGAACCCGGGCCCGGAGGAGAAAAGTTCAGGAAGTAACAGATGCCAATTCCTGGGCCCGTCACACACCAGCCTCCGCTCCCCATGGAAGTGGGGAGCCCCCCAACACTGTCCACCACCAGGGGCCAGGTGACTGTCTGGGACTCTCAAAGGGAGTCTTGGGGTGACTTGGGGTGACAGGTCTCCCCACCTGGCCTTGAAGGGCCTCAACACTCAAATCATTAAAAAGCTGCTCTCAGAGATGTGGTGTATTCCCCTTGATAGGTGCTTCAGGACCAAATATTTTATAAGCAAGGGCCCCAGTCATGAACAGAATCGCTGCCTGCAGTTTTGGCAATCATTACCGAAGCCATTACTTAAACTGTTGGATGCAATAAATAGAGTCAGGACAGAACAGCGAGCCGCCGAGTTCCACCTCTGGAGCCCGAGAACACTGCGTCAGAAAAGGAATATGGCTCCGCTGGCTCCAAACGAGCTGGCTGGGTCTTCAGTCAAACCCCACCTGAGAAATTACCCTGAAGACTCCATCCCATGGTTGCACTTCTGGGGGCCACTGCAGTTAAGTTTTGATAATTGTTTTTTCCTTAATCTCAAGTTGATGATATCCCCTTAGAAGCCCCAAAGCATCACATTTCTCCAATGGCTTCCGCATCGCTTTCACATTGGCACTTTTCCGTAAAGTGAACGTATTGATGGGATTGGAAACCAGTTTTCACACAGGCAACAATTTTCATGTGGCAAGCCAAATGTCTTGATTCCTACATTTGTGTGTGTGTGCTAAGTTGCTTTGTGCATGTGTGCGTGATTGCTTAGTGTCCAACTCTTTGCAACTCCATGGACTGTGGCCCGCCAGGCTGCTCTGTCCATGGGATTATCTAGGCAAGAATAGTAGGTTGCCATTTCCTTCTCCGGGGGTCTTCCCAACCCAAGGATCAAACCTAGGTCTCATGTCTCCTGAGTTGCTTCAGTCATGGCCAACTCTTTGTAACCCCATGGACTGTGGCCCGCCAGGCTCCTCTGGCCACGGGATTCTCCAGGCAAGAGTAATACTGGAGCGGGTTGCCATGTCTTCCTTCAGGAGCCCTTCCAGAACACGGAAGGGAAGCCACGTCTCTTAGGTCTCCTGCACTGGCAGGCGGGTTCATACCACTGGTGCTACCTGGGAGCCCTTGATTCCTACAGGGGTTACCTAGTATTATGGCTACCAAAGGTTTTTTTTTTCCTCCTAAAGAAAGATAAAAGATGTTTTTTTAGAATACAGGTTCAGTATGACTTGCAATCTGCAACACGCTTGCTGGAGTGGATACAAATGACCCGAGAAAGAACACTCCCCCCAGCCAGGGCCAGGTGCTGGGCTGGGAGGCTGGGAAATGCCCTCTCACCCAGGCCACCGGACAGTCTGTTCTCGACCACAGGTCACACATAGAATCAGTTCCTGAGAGTTCTCAGGGACTTGCCCAAGTCCAGTCTCCAGCCCGAGTCTCCTGGACCCTGAGCCTGAAACGTGTCTGACAACATAGGATGCTGAGTGTCACCCGGGCATCTTCAGGCTTCCCCAACCCTGTTCACATTCAGCCGGCGAATCCTTCCCTGTCGGGGGCTGGCCTGCACATCATTGTATGTTTAGCTGCATTCCTGACTCTTAAGTGTCTGTAGCACCCCCTATCCCCACAGAACCACCAGAAAGGTCTCCGGGCATCGAATTAGTACCAGCGGGGACAACACTGCCAGGCTTTGTGATGGAAGTGGGCCCAGACTTTCTCACCAGGGCACGTGGCTGTGGTCAGAGGGCGACACACAGTGTGCAAGTTCACCCGTGGCCTCTCTGTGGGGCCAGCAAGGTCCCTGCAAGGCTAAGTGGGGCCACCCGCCTCCTCACTCCCATTCTGAGACCCTCTAGCTCTGCAGGGCTCCCACGACCACCAGGCCCTCGGGGTGGGCGTGCTGGTAACGCTGCAGCATGAGGGCACCCGGCTGGAAACGGGATCACCTCCTCATTATCACTATTTTTAGACTACAGAAAATTCCGACCCAGTGTGACCATTTGTCTCAGGAGGCTTTCCATAAAAAGCCACACATATATTTTCAATGCCGAGGGTCTAGAGATACCTTCTACTCTGCAGAACTTTTTGGCAAAATGACAGATCTTTCTTTCCCACAGAATTTCCTTTTAAAACAGCTTCAGGAATTTCCCTGGTGCTCCAGTGGTTAAGAGTCCACCTTGCAACGCAAGGGACGCCAGTTAGATCCCCGATCTGGGAAGATTCCACATGGCACAGAGCAGCTAAGCCAGCGGGCCACAGCTACAGAGACCACATTGCTTTAACTCCTGAAGCCTGGGGACCTAGAGCCCGTGCTCCACAGCAAGATAAGCCCTCTTCCTGCAACTGGAGACTAGCCCCTGCTCGCCGCAACTGGAGAAAGCCTGCTGTGCAACCATAAAGACCCACGACAGCCAAAAAAACAAAAACAAAGAAATCTTAAAACAACCTCAACACTGTTCATGGGACTTAGGGGCCAATGTATAAATGACCACCTTGGCCCCAGCTGAGGAGAACAGTCTTGGACTGGTGATTCCCGGGGACATGTAGCATCACCTAAGCGTCATGGGGGGCGGGGGAGGGGGTCACCCTGTATCACTCGCTACCACGGTGACTGTGGGGAGGAGCTGGGGCCGGATTTTCAGGTGTGGTCTTGAGGACAGGCTGTCCATTTGGGAGAATAAGCCCCCAATTCACAGTGGATTTGCCCCTTTCCACTCCTCACTCCTCTAAAAGGAAACTTGAAAGGTAACTGTTCTCCCCAAAATTCCCCTCCCAATACCTCCCTGAGAACCTTAATGAAAAGGTTCAGCAAGCAAGCAATCTAAAGCCACCTAAGAGTTCAGATCCTTTCCTCTCCCTGGAAATAAGTCACATTTCGGGCCTCAGTGTTCTCATCTGAAAAACAAAGAGGGTGACCCGGAGGCCTCCAAAAGTTCCATCCAAGCCTTGCACGTTGTGACTTGAAGCCTATGGATCACTTTGCAATTCTGAATGAGAGGAATACAGCCAGAATCACTAAAAGAACAAGCTTAGAGCACCCGCACACAATTTCATGGGACAGTATTCTGTGTGACTCAGATCCTGCTCAGGATAAATAATAGAGAGGGGAAGCGTTCTTGGGCTGTAACAGTCATGAGCCAAAGTAACTGCCAGCAAACACACCGCTCATACAGCAGCAGTGTTTTCATTAGGAAAACAGTGGCTACAGGGAGGAAGAGAGTGGAACAGCCCAGGACGAGGAGGGCATCCATACGGCTAGCTGGCCACAGGGGTGACGTGGGGTCTTGTTGGGAGGTCATGGCGAGCACTGCCTTTTGGGCACTGGCGTCAGGGTGGCCCAGGGGTGCGTTCTGAAACACACAGCACTCGTTCACGCTAGTTCTCCCGTGGTTTTTTCTGTGCCTTCCCGTTGCCCTGGCCCTTTCTGTATATTAACCGGTTAAATCCCCATCACCCAGGGGCAATTCCTCCTCATGGGCTACAAGTTCACAGAGGCAGAGAAGGCTGACCAGGTGAGCTGCCTGAACCAGGGAGGCCTCCCACACCCAGGACAGCCCAAGGCTATATAAAGCCCCAAAGGCCCAGCAGCAGCAAGACGTATACAGTCACTGACGTCTGTTCATACAATAGAGCGTTACAGAACAGTGGGCAAGACAAACTCTTGCCTGTACGAAACACAGACGAATCTCACAGACGCAATGCACAAACACTGTAAGTACAAAACAAAGCTAATGTAAGTTGGAAGAGTAACTTTGGGGAGAGAGAGACGGGGCTTGGGGTGGGGTGTGGGGGGTGGTCTTCCAAAGAGACTTCTGAGGGACTAGCCCTGGGTGGGGGTTAAACAGTGTGTTTGCTGTGTAACCTGATCAAGCTGTACACTTCAGTTTGTCCACTCTTTGCACAGTCTGTCTTCATGAAAAATTTAAAGATGAGTAAGCAGCTGAGTCCTTTCACTTACCCTAGGCTTTCCTTTCCACCCCGCAATGAACAGCTGCCTTCTTTCTCAAGCTCCAAATTCCCACAACCCAGATGCCGTGTCCCAACACCAGAGGGAGCACCCACTTCTGGGCGGCGTCCCACTGCCCCAGTCCCAAGGGTGATCCTGAGCCAGGATGTCGAGGACTCAGCCATGTGGCTTCCACTCAGGGGACCGGAGTCCCGTGTTGCTGCCCGGAGGGTGGTACAGGTAGGACTCACGGGGTCCAGCCCCAACTCCACAGCTCCCTCACCAGAGCCATCCCGCCCTGCTCAGCTCACACACCATAGGCAGCTTAAGGAGGAAGAGTTAACCTCTCTTCCAGGTCTGGAAACGTCCGCCCTGCCCATGATTGCCATCACGATGCTGCCCAAGTCCATCCTTCAGCGATCTCCAGTCCTCACCAAGGGAAACACAGGGATCTGAGAGGCAAGAACCTTGCTGTGAAGCACCAACTCATTTTTACGAGCCCTCCCGCCAACGACTGCACGTAAAAGGCACATTTAAGCACAAACAAGCCTCACAAAACGAAATGCCAGCCAGGTCAGCACGGCTTTGAGATGACAGAAGGAACAGAAATTGAGTTGTAGCAGGGGTTAAGAATCTGACATCTCTGCTGGCCAGAGGTGGCTCATTTCTCAGGACTGTCTGCTCATTTCCAGATTTCTTCCCATGAGAGTTTGAACATCCAGAAAGGTTTCTTCCTTCCCAGACCCTCTTCTCATCCTTCCCCCTTTAAAGGATCACTTCTGCCAAGAATCATCTGTCTCACTGCTTCCTGCTGCTCCATTAATTACAGTAACAAGAAATAACCCCGCAGTGATGTCATCCAAACTTTTACTTCCTGGAGTGAACCAACAGGTCAGCTCGGAGGCCAGCTGCATCATGCCTCCATTTTGCAAACAACAAAATTATGGCTTTTGCCCTCCATGAAAGCTTTTATGTTTTCAGAGGCACTAGCTCCCAAAGGTTTTACAAGTTAACTAAAAATCAAATGGGTGTCAGGCGCTGCTACCACCAAAATGTAGCTATTGTAAGGGGACAACAAGCTATCGATTGTGTGAAGCTGTGAATGTAGGTTTACATACATAGAGAAAAGCCACACTTTCAAGACACGTGGAACGAGAGGGAGGACACAGCATGAGCAGAGAAGAGGCGGAGTTCTTAGATTCTGGCATCTGCAGGGACATGAAGGCAGCTGTGGGTGACAGGGACACTCGTGGGGGAGGAAATGCTTCCTTGATGGGTGTGATCAGAATGACAGGGCAGCACTGGGGCCCAGGAAGGGTGGATCAGCCTGCCATGGACTCCAAGCTCCCTGACTGCAGAGAACAGAGCGACTTGCCTCCTTCACAAGGACTGGCAGCCAACGTTGACAGCTACTGTTTTTCTTTTCCTCCTTTATTCTCGGTTGTGCTTGGGTCTTCACTGCTGTGTGGACGTTTCTCTAGTTGCAGTGTGGGGGCTTCTCCTGTTGCGGAGCACAGGCTCTGGGGCACCCGGGCTCCAGTAGCTGCAGCCAGAGGATGAGATGGTTGGATGGCATCACCGACTCGATGGACATGAGTTGGTGATGGACAGGGATGCCTGGTGTGCTGCAGTTCGTGGGGGTCACAAAGAGTCGGACACGACTGTGCGACTGAACTTAACTGGGCTCTCTGCAGCACACAATCTTAGTTGCTCTGTGGCACGTGGGATCTTCCCAGATCACGGATGGAACCCGTATCTCCTGCACTGGCAGGTGGATTCTTTACCACCGAGCCACCAGAGAAGCCCTGCCAGGTATTTCTAATTTTCTGAAGGGATCAAAGAATAAAGCTGTGGCCCAATGGCACATGGTGGAAAAGTTCTGTGCTTGGGGTTTCTTATGAAAAGGGCTCTCTGGGGCGGGCAAGCAGGAGCCTCCCTGGAAAAAAGGGAACCCAGGTGAGCTGCAGAAATCACTCCTGAAATAGCTGTGTCCAAGGCAACTGCATTCCACAGGCTCAGCATCACTTTGAGCACTGCATCAGCCGCAGGTCACCTCTGCAACATCCTGTCTAAACGGGGCCACCACCTGGAGCCTCTCCTGTGAATTCTGTAACTTCAGCGTTTGGTTATCTTGGGTTACTGCTTCAAGGGCCAAGTCTGAATCCAGACATCCCTGGATGTAATGTTGGGGGAGGCAGTGGAGGAAACCTACTCTGACCTCATCATCACATTGCCTGTAAGAACCAAAACAGAGCCCCTTCTCGTGGGAGGCCACTCCTGTGCGCTGAAATCAACAATCAAGGCAACACCTAGGGCTCATTTCCTGGGGTAAGGACAGCGCTCTGTATCACAAGAGGGGAGTACTTTTTGTTCCTAGCAAACTGGAAGTAAGGTCTTATTATCAAATATATAAATGATTTGCAGCTGAACCTGTTGTGGTCCACAAGGACACTCCGATACTAAGAATTAGACATTCTAGAGGCAGACGACGAGATGGTGGGATGGCATCACCAACTCGATGGACATCAGTTTGAGCAAACTCTGGGGAATAGGGGAAGACAGAGGAGTTTGAAGTGCTGCAGTCCACGGGTTCACAAGAGTCAGACATGACTTAGTGATTGAACAACAGTAACAAAATAGCCAATCCACGAGTCTTCAATTTCTACAGCTGTTTTAATCCAAAACGCCTTGGACAGGTCTTCATAAGCTCCACCAGGATCAATTCCAAGTCTATGGGGAAAGTGTTAAGGAGACATGGGGGTACAGGCAGGCTGGACTGTAAAGGTGAAGCCTGGGCAGGAGGCAGGTGGGGCGAGTCCACTTTATTGGAGGCAACTCTGGAGCTGCAGCCAGTTCATGCAGGTGGACCCAGGAGCATTTTTTAAAAATATACCAGGGAGCAGGCTCCACAATTCACTCTGACCCATACCAATGATAACGTTTCCTTTTTTTTGTTTTTTTTTGCCTCATCCCGAAGCTTGTGGAATCTCAGTTCCCTAACTAGGGATTCAATTCACAACCCCTGCAGTGGAAATGTGGAGTCTTACCACTATGCTTCCCTATAGCTCAGACAGTAAAAAAAAATCTGCCTGCAATGCAGGAGACCCAGGTTTGATCCCCGGGTCAGGAAGATCCCCTGGAGAAGGTAATGGCAATCCACTCCAGGATTCTTGCCTGGAGAATCCATGAACAGAGGATCCTGGCGGGCTACAGTCCATGGGGTCACACAGAGTCAGACATGACTGAGTGACTAACACTACATTACCACCGGAAAGTTGGTAAAGAATCTGCCTGCAATGCAGGAGACCAGGGTTCAATCCCTGGGTTGGAGAGATCCCCTGGAGAAGGAAATAGCAGCCCACTTCAGTATTCTTGCCTGGGAAATCCCATGGACAGAAGAGCCTGGTGGGCTACTCCATGGGTTGCACAGAGTCGGATACGACTTAGCAATTAAATTACCACCAGCCCACTGGGGAAGTTCCTATAATGTTCTTTCTTGAATTCTGTCTTCCTACTGTGGATCATGGCCAGGCAACTTCTTCCAGGCCAACCAGAAAACTGGGGGAAGAACATCCCAACCTCCTGCATCCCTACGTGGGTCAATTTTCCCCACCCTCCACCCAGAGTCCAGAAGCTGCGAGCGGGGCTCCTGGCTTGTCGAGGCCCCCGGTCCCTTGCAGGGGGAAGACTGGAGGAGCAGTGCCTTCCACGGTGTCTGCTGACTCTGACATCAGCCGGCGTCCCCCACAGTGCCAGGCACCCCTCAGGGAGCCTTAATGGATCCAAACTTGGGGGGGGGGGCCCACCCTTCAGTCTCGTGGACGCCACACCCTCCGCGCTCTCCTCCCACAACAGTGGACTGGTTTCAATAAGATATGAAGAAACAATGAGGAAAGACCGTTTTGAAACAGCGTATTATACACAGAAAATTAAAGCAAGCCCTGGCTCCAAATAGAAGGGTGGGCCACACACTAGCATGCATTAATTATTAATTCTCCAGCAGCGTCCCTGTGTGAACCAAGGCGCCTGTTCCCAGAGGGCAACGTTCTCACCGACAGAAGAAGACCGAAGTACCTATAACGGGCGTTCATCTGAATAGAATCAGTTCCAAAATAAGGAGGGGTGACTATTTCAACGGTGAGTTTATTTACAGGGCATTTTCTCTGATGAAGCCAGGGAGACTCATTTTAGAAACCAATGCCTTTCTCCCGTGACAAAGCCCACTTCCAGTATTAAGCGCTCTGCGGAGAAGTACTGACTTACATTCTTTCCCTTTGATTTTGAGTGTTTTAGGCAGAAGTTTAAAATCCCAGTAACTATGCTAAAAGGTTTCAATGGTGTACCTGAGCATCTGAGTGATCCTGTCAAATAAAATGTTCTTCCGAGTTAACTGTGCTGCATATTTATGCATTTAATATCACGGCTTACTGCAAAGCGCACAAATCATTTTAACCGAGTGTAAATTTAACTACCATGAAGGCATTTTATCCTCTGCTTAACTTCTCTGAGGGGCCCATATTTTTTGGAGCAGATAAATCAAGCTTCCATATAACTCTACTTAAGGGAACAGCAGTCGAAACTTCTAAAGAGAAACACACCCCTCAAGGCTCCTTCGCTTCGGGGGTAAACAAACACAAGTCTACACCCTCAATCAAGTCGCCTGCCTCTGGCACCTGCCTCCTTTTCTTACCAAGGACCAGTGGCCAGCAGCACACCTGGGTCTGGGCAGGTGTGGGGAAGCGAACGGCTGGCTTGTCAGGGCACAGCCTCCTCCTCGCCTGTGGTCACTCACTGCCCCCTGACCATTCTGGAAGGACAGGGAATGACCACTGTTGACTGGAGAATACCCCTAACATCATGGGGCTGCCATCTGTGCCATACTGACTGTCGTCATCAGAAACACGATCTCCTAAGGATCCTTTCTCAAATGAACTCCAAGCCCCAACACCACAAAGGTCTCCAGATGCACGGAAGAAATAAACAAGTGGTCCAAAAAAAGAAATCCATGCCTATGGCAGCTGAAGTCGTAAATTATTTACCGAACAGAGGGAACCGTAGCCATGGTCCATCTGGGAGGGCCAGACTTGGGTCTCAAGCTGGACCCCAGAGGTCGACAGAGAGACTCTGCCGGCCCCAGGGAAGCCCGAGGCAGTAGCTTCTGAACTCACGGGCACAGAAGCACACTTCTTTGTTCCGAGTGTGCAATCACACATGTGTCCTACTCACAAACTAGAAATACTCAATACTGCCTCCCTAACCCCACCCAGTTCATACCCACACACGGTATGTAGGAGAAAGATACACAAAATCCCATGTAGGATGACATGGGGGAGGAAAAGGAGGTTAAGTCAGAAAGAATGGAAATGCTCCAAGAAATAAAGAGACATTTCAAAAATACGAGACAATACTGTAGCCAGCTGGACACCCACTGGCCAAATCTGAAGTGATTTGAACATCACAATGAATGACGATCAGAACCCATTAGGTGAAATAAGAACCTGAGGCTTTATATATATACAAATAAAGCATGTTATCTTATTAAATGTAAGGGAAAGGGGGAAGCTTCTTTAAAAAAAAAAAGGTAGAACATAAATAACTGTATGTCGAAGAAAGGTTGGAGTTGGAAAATTATAACTTGGCAACCATCATAATAATTGACTTGGGTGAGAATCATCAATGGACATTGAGATCAGTGAGTGAGAAAGTGTGAAGGCCAAACAGCATATCTCCACAGTCTCAAAATATCTCCCACAACATGCTTATTAATCACAAAGGGAAAGAGCATAGCTTTACAGCAGGGAAAACAGACAGCACTGAAATGCAGTGTCTGAAGTTAAGCTCACCAGGGATGAGATAAAGTGACGTCACCTGCCTCCTGCGAGGATGCACGGAGAAACACATCACCTCTCCAGCAGTCCTGCCCACAGTACGTAAGCTGTCTTTAATAAGGAGAAAACCTGAGACAGACCGGATGGAGGACATACACCATGACTGGTCTGCTCTTGTTTGAGAAAAAAAAATCAGTGTATGGACCAAAGGCAGATTAGGGATTGCTCTGGGATTAAGGATGACCAAGGAGAGTTTCACTTTCTCTCACTTTCTTTCAAGGAGACACGGCAACTAAACTTTCTTCAGCCATAAACTGTTGTGACAACTGGCAAAATTTACACACATAGTCTGAAGACTAGATAATATATATCATCAGTGTTAATTTACTGATTTTGATACTTGGTGTTGTAAAAGAATGTGCTGGGACTTAGGAAAAACTTTTTTTTTTTCTAAACACATCTGAGTTAGGTATTTAGAATCTCAGAGAATTCAACAAAAATAATGCTTCTGTGTTTGTATGTATGAAAGGAGAACTGAGCAAATATGGTAAAATATCACTTGGGGGTGTCTAGCTGTCTATAAATTCTTTGTCTCATTCTTGCAACTCTTCTGTAAGCCTGAAATTATATCAACTATAAAACTAAAGAAAAAAACAAAAGGGCATAAATATCCACAGCAGTTGTGATGAAGTTTAAGGATTATCTGATATTTCAGCATTTTCCTGATGGCTCAGTGGCAAACAATCTGCCTGCCAGGGCAGGAGACAAAGGCCGGGAAGATCCCACATGCCACCACGCGAGTAAGGCCCTATGCCGCAGCTACTGAGCCTGGGCTCTAGAACCTGAAGCTCCATTTACTGAGCCTTCAGGCCCGCACGCCCTGGAGGATGAATCACATCGGAAGCCCCTGCAGGTGTGAAGCCCGAGCACCACAGCGAGAGAGTGAGCCCCAGCCCACAGGAACTAGAGAAAAGCCCGCACAGCAAGGCAGACCCAGCTCACCAAAAATACAGGAATTATGGGGAAAAAGGGAAAAAAGTTGATTGACACTCCAACACAGAACCCAAATCATTGCAATGTGATTCTGGTACTCCTGAAGGTAAAATGATCAAAAACAACAACAAAGTACGATTCCCAGGTCAGGAGCTCTAGGTGACAGACAGAGGGACCAAGGGGGACCCTAGGGTCCCATTCTCCCCCTGCCCCGCGCTGGGTTCAGAGGGGCGCTGAGACAAGGGCCAGTGAGGCCTCCCCACTCTGCCATCGCAGTCTGGGGTTCCCTGGCCTCAAACAAACCGCAGAGCTCTAGAAAGGCGGGAGAGACCAAGCAGAGAGCGGGCTTTCTGACCCTTCCCTGTCTGTCTTCTACCTGCGCTGGGGCGGCTCCGAGAAATGGGCCAGCGAGTGAGGAGCCGGAAACACCTCAACCGCAGGCCTGCACGGCCCCTCAGGCGGTCTCTGGACCCACAACCACTTCCGGTCTCTGGCTTCAGCTCGAGGGCCCTGGCGTGAGAAGGATCAAGAGTTCACACAACTCTCCCTGTTCTCAAACTCCGCCGGACACGGATGACTTAGGCAGCAGCCCAGTGGCGAGGCTGAGGCCCTCGGCAGGACGTGGGGTCTTCACTCGTCCTTTCCGGTGGCCCAGGGGCCAGGCCCGCCCGGGGTCCCCGCCAGAGCCGGGTGGGCTGACCGTGGTAGCCATTCACAGGCCCCGGGGCAAGGCCGCCTCTTCAAAACCCCGTGTTCCTCACAGTTAAAACAGACTTGCTCCCCATGGAAACAGCCTGACCGCTCAGTTTCTCTGGAGCAAGCAGAAGACTGTCAGGAGTTTCCACAAAAAATTGTTTTTCTGTAAGCCCTCTTGACTTTTTCCATCATTCAATCAATCCTTCAAATCAATCAATCAATCATCCATCCATCAATCAAAAACTGCACATCCCTCTTGCCTCAGGTAGCGCTTTCAGCTAACTCCCCCTCTGCCCTGCTCGATCGCCACGGCTGGGGCACATGGCCATGCTCGCGCTTGTCTGGCCAGCCGGCTTCGGCGCTACCTTCCAGTCTCCCCATTCTTGCTTCTGGAAAATTCAGTTCTGGAAGCCCTTTCTCCAGGAGAGGGCTTCCGGGAGCCCAGAACTGATGTGTTCCTGCCTCTGAACCACAGGGAGCAGGGCCTGCCTGGGACCCAGGGGCAGAGACCATCTCCCCAGGTGGCCGTCCCCACCACCCTCTGAGGATGTGACCCAGGAGGACAGCGACAGGGGTCAGCTACAGCCAGAGCCAACAAAGTCAGACCCCAAAGATGCGGCTGGGTGTGAGACCGCCGGGGCTGGCTAGCACACAGTCCCAACAGAGTTCCCCAAACGGGAGCGAACACAGCCAGGTCACGTGGGAAGAGCTCTTGATCTGACTCTGGCTCAAAAAGAATCTCTAGATACATGTGACAGGACAGAGACCTATCCCAGGCACGACCTCTCCCATCACAGAGACCTATCCACGAAGCACCAGACGCCTGTGGCATGACCTCATATGGGCCCCCGTCCTCGAGGGATGAACTGATGGGAGACTCAGCTTCTTCAGGTGCAGAAGGTGAGGAAGATGGCCGTGGCCGGGAGAGGAGGACCACACCCTCCAAGTTCACAGTCCAAACTGGTACTGAGCGAGGAGCCAGGATGCCCCTTCGCAGAGGGGATCCAGGTGGCCTGTGACTCTGCCCTGGTCCACAGCACAGGGGGCCACGGCAGGGGAGGCAAGCCCAGGGTCCTTCTAGTAGGAGCCCAGGGCAGCTGGGCAGGGAAAGGCAGCTGAGGAATAAGAGCCTGGCCTGCAGGTGCGTTCCTGCAGCCCTGCTTGCCACACACCCTGCCCTACCCCACACACTGCCCCTCCCTGCCCCTCCAGGTAGGGAGGGCACCACCGGGAGGGAACCCACCCCAGCCTCTTGTCTTGGCAGCCCTTGCTGGTGGCCCCAATCTGGCAGGATTTCTCAGGCCACTGGGATTCTCAGAAGTGCCCACAAGCCTCTTTCCTTCTATCCTGGGTTCCTTGGCAGAGAGGGTGGGCCTTCTGATCACAGGGCAGGTCACGAACGCCCAACCCAGGAAGCAAGGCCTGCTCCCTGTTACCTTCAGCCTGGCCCTGACCATCAGGGCCTCCTTTCCACCCAGGCTCCTCGTGATCCCGAAACACTGCCCCACTGCTGCCCCCAAACACGCCAGCTTGTCCACCTGACACTGGGTGCTTGATACATGAGCCCAAAAAGCACTGCCCCCGACACCCAATCTGCAAATCTTCACTAAAGTGCACTTGCCCTTGAACATCCCCCTAGCTCCACGCAAACAAAGCCCTCTCCTTAGCAACAACTCTGGGGGCAAAACCCAAGGCGACCCGACTTGGAGCTGCCCTGGCAACCCAGGGCTCCTGGCCACCAGGACAGAAGTCACCCTCCACCCACTGCGCCCATCCATCACCTGAGTTGGGACACCAAGACGTCCAGAGGAAACAGGAGGCAGGGTGTAAACGGCTGCCCAGCTCCAGGATAAAGTTTTATTTTAGTGGCTAAGAGGGAATCCAGTGGAGAAAAGGCGCCAAGATTTTTACTAGCAGAATAATTATATCAGAGAAAACCCCCTTGTCTAAGATTCCTACAGGCAGGCCCTGACAGCAAGTTAAGCAGCTGAGAAAAGATGGTGAAGATCAAGTCCTTACAGCAGGATTTTGGCTCTTTCTGACACGCCCGTCTGATGCTTTTTAATGACAATGAAAGCAAGCTCTGAGGACATATGAGAGGGTCGCTACCCAGTCTGCACTGGCAGTTTCAGAAAGTGTTCAAGTGGGGGATTCTGCTGTTAAAGACCCGTGTGTGTGTGTGGTTCCATTGTGTCTGACTCTGCAACCCCATGGATTGAAGCCCCCCAGGCTCCTTGGTCCATGGAATTCTCCAGGCAAGAGCACTGGAGTGGGTTGCCATTCCCTTCTTCAGGGGATCTTCCCGACCCACAGATCCATCTTGGGTCTCTTGCACTGCAGGCGGATTCTTTACCATCTGAGCCACCAGGGAAGCCCAAGAATCCCATGGACCAGAAACAACTCCATCTCAGACTCCAGTCAGAGCTGTGAGCTTTACATTTGAGATTAGGGCGAAAAACAAAAACAAAAACAAAAAACCCTCAAAAGTTATTCTGGGGCCATGCTACCATCCAGCAGGAAACTTTAGGGAAATCTACTCCGACTGATTTCAAACTCACCACCTCCAAGTTAACTCAGACATTCTCGGCTAAAGTATGAGTAATCTGAATAGATGGACCACGATCTTACAGCCCACTTAAATGGTCTCTATCTATTCTGGCCTCTTTCAAAACCATTTTCCACCGAGGGGTCTCAGTTTTTTTGGCTTAAGGGGGTAGCGCTTTTTTCAAAACTTAAATCTGACTATATCACACTGTCCTTGAAGCCACAGTTCCCACTGCCTGACGGTCAAGAGCAGGACTCTGAAGCCAGCCTCCCACTGCGTGCCCTCTTGTGCAGCCCCAGCCACACTGGCTGTTGTCCTGCGTGCCCTGTGCAGAGTCCTTCGCCCAGACCTCCACCACCCCAACCTCAGCTCTGTTCTGGGAGGCCTGCTCTCAACACTCCTGCCAAAGTGGCGACTCTGTCCAAGTCAGACTGTATTCTCAGTCTGGCACTTACACACCTCTCAGGAAGACCATCAGCAGGGGCTTATCATTCTCGAGAACACAAGCTCCGCGACAGCTTGTCTGTGGTACACAGAAATCCTAGGACAGCCTTTGGCGCGTACATGCACACGATGTTTTAAGTGTGAATTGACACACATGATTTTTGAACGGATGTGTGGTTGAGTCTGTAGGGAGCACAGGCTGACCAGCCTCCACCTCCATCCTGAAAAGAGGGGCTTGGGCCCCTTTCTTGCTATGGACAGAAGCATCTGTGAGGGTCAGTTGGTCAAACAAAATCAAGCCCTTGGGATGGACCATCCATTCATTCACACCAGAGCACATCCTGCTGGCCCCCAGAAGGTGAGGTCTGTCTGCTAAAGGAGTCCAGCCTCCCAGCTCTGCAAAGCTACTGACCCATCACCCCACACCTTGCATCTCTCTTTGCATCGATTTTCTCTTGGAGTTTTTCTGTTGGCCGACAAGCAAGAACCTCTCCCCTCCCCCCACCATCTAGAAGGGTGTGGGCTTCTCCCATGTGTTGGCTCTAGGATATCTTTGGGAGGCAGACGCTCCTGACATGCAGTGACCCTGCAGGCTTGAACAGGTGGCCTGTCAGGCAGTCCACCAGCCATGGGGTTCTGACTCATGACTGGACAATGTGTTACTCTTAAGAATTCCTTAAGTTTAGGGACTTCCCTGGTGGCCCAGTGGTTAGAACTCTGCCAAGGGCCCTGGGTTCAATCCCTGGTTGGGGAATTAAGGATCCGAAAGTGAAGTCAAGTAACTCAGTCGTGTCCAACTCTCTGCAACCCCATAGGCTGTAGCCCGCCAGGCTCCTCTGTCCCTGGGATTCTCCAGGCAAGAATACTGGAGTGGGTTGCCATTTCCTTCTCCAGGGGATCTTCCCGACCCAGGGATTGAACCGAGGTCTCCCACGTTCCAGGCAGATTCCTTAACATCCGAGCCACCAGGAACGATCCGAAGGGTGAGGCCAAAAAAGAAACATTCCTTGGGTGTAAGAGTACTCGACTTCCCGCCTCCCCACCCAGCTCTGCCCTCTGGGGCTGGTAGCCTCCTCCCTTCACAAGGTAACACTCCTGCTCCAGAGCCCAGTCCCTAGGCTCAACTTGCTTCTGTGAGCTCTGCAGGGGTGGAGGTGCGGCCACACCCAGCCCTGGAATCTGACCCCGGCACCCCAGGCTGCGGGCCGCTGAGGCACACCCCACACTCTCCTTCTGCTCCCCCCTCCTTCTGCCTGCTGGGTCTAAAGGTCACACGCATTCCTGGGACAGACAAACGTCACGGGGCACCTCCCAGGGGTCAAATACGTACCACAGGATCCTTCAGGCTGCTCCCAGACTGGAGAAGCAGGCAGTGAGTAACGAAGAAACCAAGGTCAACGGAGCAGGCAGCTGGCAAGGGGCACGGGTTTCCTTCTTACAGGGAAGGAATTGGGCCAGGGGAGGGGACAACACAGAGATACCAGGGTTGGTTGCCAGCGACCACCCAAAGGGAAGAGTTATAAACCATTCCCTCTCCACCAACGCTGCAAGCATCCACGCTGCCCTCTAGTAACCTTCCATGCCCTTTAAGGTTCTACTTGGAGAGTCTTTGACAGGCTTCCCAGGTGGCTCAGCAGTAAAGAATCCACCTGCCAATGCAGGAGACCCGGGTTCGATCCCTGCAGTCAGGGAGATCCCCTGGAGAAGGGAATGGCAGCCCACTCCAGTATTCTTGCCTGGAGAATCCCATGGACAGAGGAGCCTGGCACGCTCACAGCCCATGGGGTTGCAAAGAGTCACAACTGAGCACGCCTTCATTCAAGACATTCATTCGATAGCGTCTGTCACTCAATCACAGCCACAGAGCCCAAGTAGGGTTGGAGTGGCAGCACCCCTCATCAGTGGACACAGCGGAAGAGCCTACGCCCTTGATGACCCCTGCATAGCCTCTGGCGCCATTATCTTCTGGACTGTGCGGTATGACTCAAAGGCATGTGAGGATGTCTCTTTCCTGGGAATTACTTACTGTTCCCAATTGTTGGAAAACAACGGTTCTGCCTAAGGTGTGTAAGAGTGTTGATTTTCCTTAAAATACATGCCAGGGGCTGCTTCCATTGCAGGGGACACAGGTCAATCCCTGCTATGGGATATTAAGTTCACGTAAGCTGCGTGGTATAAAGTGAAAGTGAAGTCGCTCAGTCATGTCCAGACTCTCTGTGACCCCATAGACTGTAGCCTACCACGCTCCTCTGTCCATGGGATTTTCCAGGCAAGAGTACTGGAGTAGGTTTCAATTTCCTTCTCCAGAGGATCTTCCTGACCCAGGGATCGAACCTCGGTCTCCTGCATTGTAGGCAGACGCTTTACTGTCTGAGCCACCAGGCAAGCTGTGTGGTATGCTCCCCCACCAAAATTAAAATACACATGAAAAGAAGGAGCACATAACATCACATTGCCCATAATTCTGCTTCTCACCATTGTGCAAATCTACCTTAAAGAAACACCCCAAATAAGGAGATCCAACTGGAAGGGAGATAAATATCAAGTCTCAGCTCTGCCCAGCCCTCATGATTCAATGATGAATTCTACTGAGCAAATCAATCAAGACAAGATAAAATATCAAACGGAACCATTTAAATTTTGTAGCCTATCCGATGTGCCTTTCCCTCTAGCCAGGACTCATCAATTTGGTTTCTGAGATGTAAAATTAGTATCGGAGACCCAAATGCCGGATTCTAGTTTCTTCCCCCAAACATGCAACAGAATATGAGTAAGTGTTCTCACGAAGCATATTCCTCATGTATGTCCCCCAAAGAAGCCGAGCCCTGCACAGGACATTCCTGAGCCTGATAATAGGATGCAAAACATTCTCTTTTTAACTTTCAGATATTTGCTCTTGGCAACAGCCTTTAGACGAGAGAACAAAAATTGTTTTCCTTTTCAACACTCTTGTGACAAAGCAAACACAACTACAGAGACTTCTGACATAGGAGCAGGTTGATGCAAAAAGCAATTTAAATTGGGGCAACAAAATTACCTGATGGAATCAGTGAAGTTCTTCTTCAAAAAGCTGAGCACAGAGGTGAACTAGAGAAGAAACAGCCTGAGCAGGGAAAGCCTGACTCCAGGTGGACGAGTCAACCTGGGGTTACTGAATGACAGCTTTAATTTTGTCCACCGAAAGCCCATCACGCAGCACACAGGTCTCAGGACCCGTCCCATCCTGGATGGGCTCAATTGGTAGGATTCCCACCTTGGTCTCTGCTGGTTCTGTTTGCACAAACCCCCGCCCCGTCACCCCCATAAGTCAGCACTCATTTTCGTCCCTGGAAACACTTTTCCGGCCGGGTCCACCCCTGAATTTCTCCTGGTTCCAGGAGGCAGCTCCAATGCCACAGTCCTCGAAGACCATGACCCAAACATGCTTGCTCCAGACAGATAACGTCTGCTTGTGGCAGGGAAGGGAAGGGACAAGAGTAACCCAAAAGGGATTTTCCTTTAAATACAGAATCTGTGAAAAGCTCTGAGGAGAAGCGTAGAGTTTGGCTGCTGTATTAGGGCCGTTAAGTGCAAAGGATGCGTATTATGAACTGAGTTCTGTGCTTTTAAAGTGTTACGTGTATGGTTACAAATATGGGGAGAATGTGAACTAATGCAGGTTGTTAAAAACACTGGGAAACAACACTGTAAATCAACTATACACCAATAAAAATCAAAACAAACCAACACTGGGAAGATGCGAGAGGCACTGTGACCGAGCTCTAGGAGCCAGGGCGGTTCACCCGGCGGGCAAACACCGACTCATGGAGTACTTTGAGTTCTACTGGACAGGCACGACTGCCCCTGTTTTTAAGGAGGAAACTGAGGCACAAGAGATCACGAACTATTTCCCAAAGCCACACGGTGACCGAAGGGCAGCTGGATACCAGCACACACAGCTCGGTCAAGAAAGACAACGACAGCAGGGGTGGGTGGTGTTGCAAAAACCTAAAGACAAAGCAAGTACACAGACCCACTGGCATAGAGAGTCCTGTGTCCACTCACGGGACCAAAGACAGTCACAGAGAAATACGGGGATGGCTGGGTTCTTTTGGATAAGTCAACAGAAACCCTTGTGTTTATACACCCTTTATACATAATTTCAGGAAAAGCACGGAGAAAAAAACCCTGACGCTTTATCTTGAGTTGGAATGATTGACTTTGCTTTTATAAATCTTGTAGTGCATTTCGTCTCTCTTCATTAAGCATATGACCCTTCAGGAAACATCAAGATGACCAGCAAATTTTTCCCCTATTAAAAAAAAAAAAACCCACAAAAGACAACATATATTCATTAGAGAATACTGACTGGAATGAGAAGAGAGTGGGGTAAAAAAAAAACACACCCAAATTCTACCAGCTAAAGATAAGCACTATAAAATATTCATCATCAGATTTCCCCCACGAGTATTTCTCTGGCTTTATTCATAAATGTACATTCAATATTGGATCTTTCCACTTCAAGACAAGCCTTCTACTTATGTTATTTCAAACTGTGAAAGCATCATTTTAAAACGAATGAGCTTTTTTCCCAGTGTCGGGTGCTTGAGGCATCTGTCTTTTTGCCATCAAATAACACCATCTTAGTGTATGAAAGCTTTCCTGGCAATGGGTGGGAAAGGCAGAATTAGGAGGTCAAAGGGCACACATGGCCTTTATGGAGGTGACACTGGTTTCCACGTCTGAAGAGTCTGACTCATCACCTCGTACTCACAATCTCTGAGAGCGTCTTACTAACCTTCCTCCCTCCAGGGACACAGCCCACCTTCCACAGAGGCACCGGGGCAGCCCCCGCTTCTGGAGCTTAAGGGCGGCCCACGGCCCAGCTGGGGCTGCTGGGTGGGGCATGACCAGTGCCCAGAGCTGGGTAACACTGCATGGACCTGGCAGCCGGGGATTCCGGGGCCCAAGCTGCCTGGGCTCTGTCCTGCCTTGGTGTCCCGGCTCCTGCCTTTTCCTGGAAAAACCTGCAAGTTAGAGCCATCATCACTGATCTGCTTTCTCAGTAAGCATTTAACACTCCTAGTACTGGGTTAAAAACACCCTCCAGAAACAAGGGCTTCCCTGAGAGCTCAGCTGGTAAAGAATCTGCTTGTAATGCAGGAGACTCAGTTCCATTCCTGGGTCAGGAAGATCCCCTGGAGAAGCGATAGGCTACCCCACACCAGTATTCATGGACTTCCCTGGAGGCTCAGATGGTAAAGAATCCGCCTGCCACGCGGGGGACCTGGTTTCCGTCCCTGGGTTGGGAGGTTCCTCTGGAGGAGGGCATGGCATCCCTCTCCAGTATTCCTGCCTGGAGAATCCCCATGGACAGAGAAGCCTGGTGGGCTACAGTCCACGGGGTCGCAAAGAGTCAGACACAAGTGAGAGACGAAGCGCAGCACAGCACCCCGGGAGACCTGGGCCCGACCCCTGGGCTGCGAAGATCCCCTGGAGGAGGGCATGGCAACCTTCTCCAAGAACACAGCTTCACTGTGTCCTGTGACCTGGAGCCAGGTCCATGGGCACCCTGGGGCCCTCGGGGAAAACAGGACACCGGCTCGGTTACCGAGTTCTCGCCAAAACAGGCACGCTGTCACCCCACGTGCTGCTCTGGTCCAAGCGTCTGACCCAGCCTGCCTGTCTGTGGACAATCATGGCAGTAGGTCCTATTTTAGGCAGATTTTCCACATTAGAAAACAAACTGGTTAAAGTGATTGTCCGACACACCTTCCACTCATGACGCTTTGTTTAATTCCCGGTCAAATAGCAAAGCAGGAGAGGGGCCGGTTTCGCCCATTTATAGATTTATAAATGGCCTTCCCGACCAGCACCCAGGCCGCCCCTCCCCATCCCCTCCTTTCAGACACACAGCTGGGTAGGAATTCACTGACCTAATATTACTGGACAGATAATTCCTCGCCTCGGGGAAAGACTGGCAAAGCCCATGGCATCTGCCGTTTCCAATCTTTGTTTTGAAATGGTAAACAGGGGCTCGTGCCAGGCGGCGGGGGGAGAGGCGGGCAGGGAAGGTGCTCCTCTGTTAAGTGACAACTGCAAACACCCCCCGACCACCTCGGTGGTGTCACCGCGCTGCACTGGAAAACCAGGCATCCGACTCCACTAAATCATCTCCAAACCCACGCTGGGGAAAATAACTGAATTAAAGAGTTGCCGTACTCATTCAACTGAGATAACCACCATCATCCAGGGGGAAGCAGAACCAGGGCTGTTCAAACCCACCGTCTTCTGGAGATAGCGCGGAAAAGGCAATAGAACGCGGTTCAAAGGACAGATGGGACTTCCCTAATTGTCCCCAGATTCCTAGCAGCAGGGGTGGTAACTAAACGGTTTCAATTAAAAGTTAAAGAAACAGGGAAAAGCAGGCAGTAAGTTATGCCTGGCGCTGAGAAGGCTCCTCCAGTTCAGACTGAGGGATGCTGAGGCCCAGTGTCCAAGGACCGGGGGGCCCATTCCGACAGGTCACCATGACAAGGTACTGTACTGCCGGGAACCGCCCGTGTCGAGTCTGCGGGGTGAGCAGGAGGAGGACCACGTCTCAGAGCAGGGAGGAGGCCTCGTCCTCCACCAAGACCAGAGAGCAAGCAGCCAACACAGGTGCGCAGGCCGTGCATTCCCAGAGACGCAGAACCGGCTAGAAGGAGATTTCCCAACAGGCATGGAGGAGACATCAGCCCGGGAAAAAAGTGATCTCCGTAGGGACACCTATACCTAAGGCACCTCAGGTGATGTGTCTGGACACCAGCTGCCAGAAAGCAGGTAGGAAGGGTGAGCCTGGCACTTGGTGGGTGGGGCCAGGACTCACAGGACAGCTCCCCAATAGGGACTCAGTAGGGGTCCCAAATGTCAAGAGCCCCCCAAGCTGAGAAACGCCCTGAAAAGAATCCTAAATTGAAGCTTCTGAAGCTTCAAAGGAACTGGAACGCTAAGAAATGGCCGGGATCGACGGTTCACAAGTTAACTTTCCACCGATGTGGGACAGAAGAGACGTCACTTATGTGACATCTTGGGAGACGTTATGACCGTACCCAGCCCACAGCTGCGTGCGGTGGAAGCAGAAGCTGGGAGCACAAAGGGCACATTTCCTGATCGCGAGATGAAAGCAGACGCCCAGGGCAAGTCTCTCAACAGGCTCCAAGTTCACGTTCCATTTCCCAGCTGAGCCACTGACTGCTCCGGAAACCAAAGCTGGACACACACCTACCAACTGATCTCAGGAAAAAAGACCAAAGCCCTAAATGTTAGAAGGTCCCTAAACCAACAAAGGTAAAGAGAGGGATGGAAGGGTTCAGAAAGCCTACTTCAACAGATAAGAACCTCAAACCCGATCAACAGAATCCATAAGACCACTCCCGGGACGTAACCACATCTGGGCCCAGTGGTCACTAACTGAGTGGGGGTGGAGTGGGAGGCAGTGGTCCGTCCCTGTGTCCTCCTGGGACCTGGAAGTCGGCCTTGGGACTTCCTTGATGCTTTTGTGGTTAAAACTCTGCACTCTCGGTGCAAGGGTGCAGGAGCTGCGGATTTGATCCCTGGTCGAGGAACTCAGATCCCACGTGCTTCGTGGCAAGCCCCTCCCTCCCCGCAAAAAATCAGTCTCCCCAGGTCTTCACTTCCTCAGCCCTAAAGAGTCCTTTCTAGGAAGCTCTTGGAACACGGCATCCACCGTGGATGGCAAACCAGGAAAACGGAGAACCAGGGTGGAGTCATCTTTTCCCTCCCTTTTTAAACACTCAGTTTGTTTTCTGTCCCCAGTGTAAAACAAACAAATCATAAACCAAAGCAAAACAACAATAACCACACTCAAAAAAAAAAAAAAAAAAACTGGGACTAAACACGAAGATTTGAATATTCCTTAATTACACAGCACCACCATTACTCAACTGTCTGTATGTCATCGTTGTTCAGTTGCTAAGTCATATCAAACTCTTTTTTGAGACCCCAGAGCCTCTGTCCATGGGATCTCCCAGGCAAGAACACTGGAGTGGATTGCCATTCCCTTCTCCAGGGGATCTTCCCAACTCAGGGATGAAACCCACGTCTCCTGCATTGCAGGCGGATTCTCCTGCATTGCAGGCGACTTCTTTTACCACTGAGCCACCTGGGAAGCCCAAGGTCTTGTTACTACAGTTAATACTTCCTACTCGTCTTTTTCTGAGAGTAGGTTAAAGAGTAAGAGCAGACACTGACTTCAGTTTTGAATCAGCTCCATGGGAATAAAAAGCCCCCGCATTACGAGAAGTGAAAAAGAAAACAAAAACGCAAAAAAACACGGTGATGATGAAAAATCTGAGACAAAGCCTCAGGAATCGAATACGGTCTGATCAAGATTTCTTATTTTCCAGCTCAAACACAGGGACAATAGACCTACCCAGCCAAAACCACAGTCAAATCAAAAGCAAAGAAAAGAAAAGTTATCAGTCACTGAAATACAGACTGTTATGTTCACAAATCTCCACTGGGTCAAATCATGTAGACACAGCTCTGCCCAACAAATTCTCTCATTTAAGACAATCAAGTACGTAACGGTTTTAAAAAAAAGAAAGTAAGCTAACTCAGGTAGGAAATACAAAAGTCTATGTAGCATGAAATATCTCCAGGAGACTTGTTTAGTGAAATTAACTAGCGGTTTAATAGGGGGGAATGCCTGATATACAAGGGTGCCCCAATTTCTTCAGAGGAATTAACATTTCAATCCTGTTTTTATCTAGAAGTCATTAAACTGTGCAACATGAATTATTGGAACTGTAGCAAAGAATTAACTCTATTCATCAACTAAGTCCAAACACTTTCGAGTGCATCTGTAATGAAAAAATAGCTCTACATTTCTATCTCTTCTCATTAAAGTAAACCGGTTTTCCCCCTCTCAGTATATAAAACTGTCTTCTCTTCATATAATTTATATTACCATAAGCTGGCTCACACTCTAAACTATTACACGCCTCCAATTAATTTTTGCAGCTTTTGCCTGAAAATTTAATGAGATAGTAGTGTATGAACCTGCTGACTCTAGATTACGTGTGTGCGCCCAATATTAATGTTGGCATAATAAAATCATCTGATCCATACACGATGAGAGGCTCCGGTGGCCACAGTGGTAAAGCTAACGTGCCAGCCCAGACCACGCAGCTTCCTCTTTTAAATCCATTATAACATTTACTAGTCTCAGATGAAACTGCCCCCACGCGTCAAGCTGGGGAAGATGGAGAAAGCAGCAGCAGCATCTAATTATCCCCAACTCCATTTCTATAAACATTTCAGCCAACAGCGTAGATGGATGTCTTTGTCTAAGACCTCTGCTCACCACCATGGAAGCAGAGAGCCTGTACGCGTTCAAGCTGATCCCAAGAGTCAGCCAAGGCGAGCACCCGGGGATGGGCCTGAGAAGCCCCTCCGTCACGGGGTACACCACAAGAGGGCCACACCCCCATGTGTGCATGTAGGAGTGTGTCCATATCTGTGTGCATGTGAGTGTGCGTGTGTATCTGAATGTGTGCAAGTGTGCGTACATCTAAGTGCACCTGAATGGACAAGTTCAACCAGAGATGAATAAGTCACGGGTGCTGGTAACTCAGCAGTCTCAAGGACAACCCCTCTGCAGTGATTTTGTCAAAGGATCTAGGTTCAAACAAGAGAAAAGAGGGACTTCCCTGGTGGTCCGGGGGCTAAGACTCTGCACTGCCAGTGCGGGGAGCCCAGGTTCAATCCCTGCTTGGGGCCCTACATCCCACACACCTCAACTAAAGATGCTGCAGGTCACATCTAAAACACCCTGCAAGCTGCAACAAGGATCGAAGATTCCGTGAGTTGCACTAAGACCCAGTGCAGCCAAATGACTATTTTTTGAAAAAAGGGCCAACAGTAAAGTCACTAACCACCCTCGTGAAGGCCCTACTACACACTGCAACTCTCAGCCAGCGGTCCCTGGGCAGGTGTGAAGTAGGAAGTGTTCAGCCCACAGACTGGGCTGTACGGTCTTGGACAGAAACCCTCAGATGGCACAGCCCATTTCTCTACCTGTGCTGGGAATGACAACACCTACACACCATCACAGGTGGCTGAGCATCAGGGCTCACAGGAGGATACACTGCGCTGAGCAGTGCCCAGCACATGGCCGGCCCTTAATACATCACTTGGCTGGAATCTCTGTGGTCAGTAGCCCGCAGGAAGACCAGGACCTGGGGGTGAGAGGGCCAGGCTTCCAGGGAGGGGGCGGGTGAGAAGACCTGCTGTTCATCCTTCTCCCCTGCCTGGCCCCCACCCCAGTTATGTCCTCACAGTGCCAGCGTGGCAGCGTGGGGGCTGCTTCTGTTAAACAGAGATAAAAACAGGAGGGACAGACCCTCTGAGGTTAGCGCTCCCCTCCCTGCACTGGTCCAGCCCGGGGGCTTGACTACTGCAAAGTCCGAGGGGCTTATCCTGGTCTGGGGCCACCCCCAGCCAGGCTGGGTCCTTGCAGCTCTGGATCCCAAGCAGAACACAACAAGAGCAGCTGTCTGGGAGTATTTCGGTCAAGAAGCCCCCGATCAGAGGTTGTCTGCAAACAAACTTGGGATTCTGCAGGGAGAGGACAATCAGATCAGCTGGCCAGGGACACTCAACATCAACATCAAGCCCTTTATACCCAGTGTCCAAAGGCTTCTGGGAGATGGTGATGGGGCATAACAGGCTGTGTATGCAGGTACAACCCAGACCTAAGTTCAAGCCCCACCTCTGCTCCTGCCAGGAGCCAAGAGCAGGCAACTCACCCCCATTATCCACTATAGGGAAAGTGAAAGTTGCTCAGTCATGTCTGACTCTTTGTGACCCCAGGGACTATAGAGTCCGTGGAATTCTCCAGGCCAGAACATTGAAGTGGGTAGCCTTTCCCTCCTCCAGGGGATCTTTCCAACCCAGGGATCGAACCCAGGTCTCCCGCATTGCAGGCAGGTTCTTTACCAACTGAGCTCTCAGGGAAGCCCCTAAGATAATAAGAATAAAGATTCCCTGTTCCCCACTTTCACAGGACCAGCCACGTGGAGGAGATCGAATGCAGTTGAGCGCCCAGAAGGGACAGGCTTTCTCAGAACCCTGGACTCAACCTGCCTCCTTTTGCGAGCCAGTGCTGAACCACTTCAAGCCTCCAAACACAAGTGCCCTCCAAACACAAGTGCTTCGTGGCCAGGGCAGACCTGCAATACAAGCCCCAGTGCCCAGGCACACTGGAGGGACACCTCCCCTGTCCAACCTGGAACATCTGCCACCAACTGCTGGAGAAACTCTCCTTTCCCAGGAGGCAGAATTTACAGGGTGCAGCTCCTCACACCTAGTAGGAAAAGACAGGACGCTTCCTAACTATGGGTTTGGAAGAAAAGAACATGTTCCTGAGTTGCCAAAACCATTGCCTAAGGGAAAATACAAGGGTACTCTGTGACCAGAGGAGGTGGCATCTCCAAGGAGGACAGAAAGGTTCTGAGGGCTGCCCAAGCCTAAGGTCACTTGCTCCGAACCCATCCCTCCAGCCAGTCTGGTCTAGGCTGGGGTGAGGGGTGGGGACACAAGACTAGAGCTGGCCGTCCTCCTTATCAGGGGGTCCCCAGCCTCCGGGCCACAGACCAATACTTTCTGTTGGCTCAGCAGCGGCATTAGATTAGAAATAAAAAGTGCACAATGTGGGACTTCCCTGGTGGCACAGTGGGTAAGAATTCCCACCTGCCAACGCAGGCAACTTGGGTTCGAACCCCGGTCCTGGAAGATCCCACATGCCGCGGAGTAACCGAGCTGGTGCACCACAACGGCTGAGCCCATGCGTGGAGAGAAGTAGAGAAGTCACCGCGGTGAGAAGCCCGAGCAGCATAACGAGGAGTAGCCCCTGCTCACTGCAACTAAAGAAATCCTGAGCAAAGCTACGAAAACCCAACATGGCCCAAAATAAATAATTAGGAGAAAAAAAAAAAAAAGTACAAAATAAATGTAACATGCTGGAACCGTGCCAAAACCACTACCATCCTCCCACCCCCCACCTTCCTGGTCCATGGAAAAATTGTCTTCTGTGAAATCGGTCTTCGGTGCCACAAAGTTTAGGGACCACTCCCATGGTCTCAGGCCCCAAATTCCATAGGGCCAAGCCCTGGGGAGGACACAGTATGTCTCAGCGAGGTCGCATACAGTGGAAACCTCTTCTTACATGGAAGATCAGAAGCTATTAACTGTGTTACTGGCAAGCACAGATGTTGTCTATATCTGAAAACTCCCAAATAGATCAATTAGCATATTATAAAGAATTTACTTTCATTTTCCCTTGACAGAGCGTAAAAGCCAAAACACAACTCTCAGTCTGAAACTGACATGTGCGTATAGCAGGAGATGCTCTGTTAAATGGAGACAACAGCAAAAGAAAATGGTATTTATAATGATTAGCCACCTAATTAATTCTAAGAGTAGAATGTCAAAAGCTATAAATCCATTTCTTTGGTAACTGAAGCTCAACATCAAACGCGTTGCTTCTGTACTCGGGAAGGGAAGCCCTTGTCTCTTCCTGACCTTTGCACCCGGCAATATGGCTGTTCTATTAGTTTTCCAGGTAACGAGCTTTAAATGCACGTGGGAAAAAAAGCCATGGAAGAACAGAACTCAGGTGGGAATAAAACACACACGCACACACACGGATAAGCAATACAGTCTAGAAAGAAATTAGGTTAACCAGAGTTCTTGGATGTGTGTTCATTTCTTGTGAATCAGTTCAAGCTTCTGCCCTCTGATGAAATCTGGGGGCCTTTTGTGTTTCTTCAGCTTGGGATGGTGGGATGTGTGTGGAGGAGAATTCTAAGGAAGACAAAGATGTTACATCATTATTATCCTTTGAAACTTTATGCGCTTTCCTCAAGTTGGGTGTTTACAGATTACCCTTTGGGGTAGAAGGTTAAGGGCGAAAAGGCAGAGAACCTCGTGAAACCAGAATTGATTCAATAGATGCAGAGTTGTCCTTCTTCCTATGCTTCTCTTCCTAGATTGCAAATCAAATCTGCATTTAAATAGAGTATTTTTATGTAAAAAAAGGAAGCCCTAGGGTACAGAGGTATTACCTTCAATATCTATGGGCACAACATTGCATTTTAAATGAGATGTGGCATCTTGAAATTTACCGAATAGATTACACATTCCAAATGGTCTCATTATTACTACTATTTTTACTAAATTCTCCTGTCCTAATAGGTATGTTTCTTTTATGGCCAGGACTGTTAATAAAAGTAATGTGATATTACATCATGCTATCAATTGAATCTTGAGAAAAGATTATACCGATCCAAGGATCTCATAAGCCCCCGGCTCCGATAATTCCAGCCATTATTCAGTGTGAAATTCAAACAGTCTGAATTCATTAACGTTGGTTGTTACAAATCTGCATTTTTAGACGTTGCCATAAAATGCAGGAGTCCAAACCCGGTGACCTGAATCTAACAGCCTTTCATGTGAAGCGGCCGCGCTAACCAGCCTCTCCCGGCTCGCCTCGCAGGATAAAGCCCCGTGTGCTGGTCCCTCTCCACGGCTGACCCGGTCACTGCTGGGGAGAGACCAGGGGCTGAGTCGGCCTCAGCCCTGCTGGTCACACTCTGTGTTCAGGCAAACTGCAGAGACCCGAGCCTCTGAGAGCAGAGTGGGGGACCGCTCCCAGGACACGCATCATTAGACAGGTAGCCAGGCACACCTGGGCACAGATCCCGGCCGCCAGCACCTCACCTCTGCTATGGCTGCAACCAGCTCATCCTCATGAAAATAAAAGCTCAAACTCAACATGCAACATGTGGGGAACGCCTCGGGGAACCCTACACCATCTCCATCCCTTGACGAAGAAAACATCATTACTAGGCTGGTGGGAAAGGGGGGGGTGCATGCCACTTCAGCATCCCAGGAGGAAAGCCAGACAGAGCTGCAGTGAACAAGGGAGTCTGCAGAGTTCATCTCAATGTTCACCCAGAGCGCGGGCGTTTCCTTGGAGGGATGCCCTGGGCTCTGTGCTCCTCCAGCCATGGGCAGGTCACCGGGGCTCCCCTCCAAGCTGAGTGACCATCTCATTTGCCGATACTGCTAACGATGACGACGGCGGTGATGACGACGGCAGTCGTTCCCTATGAAGCCCTCACGATGCAGCAGGTACTGGCCAAGCCCTCCTTGACGACGTTTCATTGAACCCCCTTAACTCTGGTTTAGTACTGACTCACCCGCATTCGGCAGAGAGAGAGCCTGTGGCACTAAGTAAAGAGGGGTTTAGTTTGCCCAAGGGTGACACCATTGGAGGTGGTCCAGGGTACTCTGCAAGCATCTCCTGGCTCCACCTTCAGGACCCTGCCCCCACCATCACCAAGGCCTTGGCCACTGCAATCTTAACCTTCCCCATGGAAACATGAGGAGGAGATGCCAAGGCCGTGAGGGCTGTTCCCTGCTCGCGTAGTCCCAGACTAAAGAGCTGGGCAGCTTTCCGGCCAAGCCTAAGGCCATATCCCTCTGCCTCGTTTAGACACGCCAGCAGAAGTCTCTCCAGCCTGAAATAGGCCTCCACGGCGCTGCCACTGGCCGTGGGGGATCCGAGTACCAGTCAGTAAGTCTTTCGAGAGGAAGTTCAACCCTGCGTTGCAGTTTGGAGGTCCTCTTCCACTGTAATTTGGAAGTGGCAGTGAGCCTGACTGAATTATGAAAAGTCAGGAGCACTGGATTCTCAAAGTTCGGGTTTTTAACAAACAAGATCCGCATACACAGAATCCCAGCCTCCAGATCTCCAAAGGCGGGCAGGGCAGGGCAGGCCGCCACACTGTGTCCATGAAGGAATCTGATATGCGCGCCATCTGTCCTTCGGCCCCAAGGGATGGGGGCAACGTCCGGGTCCTCGTAATCCCAGCTAAGACGCAATCAAGGCGGCTGAATCACAACCCCCTCCTGCCCACGAAGCCGCCACAAGCACAGCCCCCTAGATGAGAGGAGAGTACAGCTAGGTCCCCCAGACACGCAGAATTCAAACTCCCTGCCCTACACATGCCCACCTGCACACAGGGGAGGCACAGACATGCTCTCCTGCTGCAGAAAGTTCAGGAACGTGGATTTATCATTTCAGAGCATACATACACCTCCTCCAAACAGGTAGTGTAGCACATGCTGGTTTGCCTTCTGTCAGCAGAAAACACTCCCAGCTGACGCAGAGTCAACCCTTCCTTTTGGACAGATGCTGGGACGGACAGACTCCAGCATGGGCTCAGCCACCCTGCACCTCCCTGGTCTCTCCACAGCCCGGGATTCATTTATTCAAAAAGCAGTCCTGGGACATCCCTGGTGGTCCAGGGGCTAAGACTCCATGCTCCCAACTGCAGGGGCCATGAGTTCAAGCCCTGGTCAGGGAAGTTGATCCTGCATGCCACAAGTTAAGACCTGGTGCACCCAAATAAATAAATAGCTTAAAAAAAAAAAGAAGGTGGTCCTGTGGCATCTGTAACATGTTGACCATGTATAGAAAATCAGAGAGATCATGAGGGCATCATCAGATGTGACCTCTGCTTCAGAAAGCTTGCAGAAATCACTCTGGAAGATTCTATGATAACAGAGCACCACTTCTGAATCTGAGTTTCTTTACAAAATCTTTGTCTCCTCTCGCCTGATGGAGTCAGAAGAGACTCAAGTCCTGGGTTTCTGCATTAACAATGACTGGGGAACTCACCAGTACCCAGGAAACAAGAGTGAGGACCCACATGAGCTGGGGCAGCAATGGGTGTCCAGAAAAGGTTATCAATATTGATCAAGAGATGCGGATGGAGCCAAGGGCAACTTGAGTCAATACCTCGCAGGATGCAGAACCCACCTTTCCCATGGTGCTTCTTCCCACATGTCCGTTTCTGAGTTGTGGACACCTGTCTGCAGTATGCAGAGGGGCTGGGACGCAGGTGGTCATGACCTGAGGAACCAAGGGGCACCCCAGAAACCTGCATAGCAAGGCCTGTCCTGAGGATCCAGTACCTGGAATGAAAGCCCCACGCAGCCAACAACAGCCTCCCTCTGGACCCCACGAACGCAAGCGCTGCCCTGTACTGCTTCAGCTGAATTTTTCAAGGAGTTGCAGGTTACACCCTGCTCTGGCCAACAAAGGTTTCCTTTGAGTTCAACAATGTATACGCTGAACCGGAAAAGGGGAGGTGGCCACAGACCAGGTGTTGAGTTACAAGACACAGGAACCAGATATCTTTGCACCAAGACTCATTTGCTGCAAACGTCCTATATTAAAGGACAGCACAATGCTGCCCGACAAATCAAGGCTGCCCTAAGCGGGTCTGAGGAAGCTCACTAGGACATCTGATCCATCCGTCAGCCTGCAGAAAGGCTGGAAAGCGGGTCCCGGGTGGGAGCCACGGGAGCTGATCGGTAGACACACGAAGAGACGGAAATTAAATACCCGGATCAGAGGCTCGGAACTGCTTCTCGCCCAAGGTCTGTTTCTTAACCCTGCATATTCACATTTTTTCCTTAACGTTTTATCTTTTTGACAAATATAATTAATTTTAACAGCTTCTGTAACTTACCCCACAGGTTGTTGCTGTTGCCTTTAAACAGTAGACTGCTGAGAAATTGATTTGTTTGAGCCCTCTGCTTAAAGAAACCACGTTATAAAATATGTATAAATGTCACTGTTCAGGCTGCTGCTTCAGAGAAGTACAGAAAAATGTTGCATTTTACCCCCTTTCACAGGAGTCCACTCACGGCGGACATTCTCAAGTATTACCCATCTGCCCGCTCACACAAACCGATGGATTAAAGGCATTTTCTTTTAAAACCTCCTATTTATCTTTAACTGGTACAGAGTCAAAGGGAATTATCTTAATTGCTACGTGGAAGAATGAATTGCAAACCAGGAAGACTTATTTTCAATAGCATGGGGCCAGGTGGGAGTTGCCAAGTTTGCCAAAAAATAAAACAATCAACCATCAATAAAGCAAAAGTGTTCCACCATGTGTTTAAGACAGACGGGAGGGCAGGGGGAAGCCACTTCCACCTCGGCCGACTGAAGTCCAGCCACTTCCTAAAGCCTTACTTCAGAAAATATACGGCAAATCAGGACCCAGAAAGTAAATGAAGAAACTCCGAAGTGTCCTGGATCATTCTGCATCACGTGGACTGATTCTTGGGCTATGGAGTATTTCCTTAGCGTTTACACCTGAGAAGTTGAAAGCAGGGCCAGGTGTACACTTGAACCTGGGGAGGTACTGTGTGTTCCTCCACAAATATCTAGATGGAATGACCACCAAAAGGCCCTAAAACTAAGACAGTATTTTACAAAGACGTTTAGCTGGTCCAATGCATTCTAGAAATACTTACAGCAGCAGTGGTAACATATAAATGCTCAACAAAAATATTTATACAAAGAAATAACCTCTTCCTCTCCAATTAATCACAACCCAAAATGCTTGCCTGAGACCCAAACAATTTTATACAAGAAAGTCCATTTTCCCACCCACTCACACACTGACATGTACACACTCAACCTGAAACTTACAGTCAGCATGAAGTATGTCCATCAGCGGGCCTGGCCCTAACCCTGTCGCAGGTCCTCACCTCCATCCACTCTTCCCTCCCACACCCACCTGGCTCCCAGTCCCAGGGAAGTGATAAGGATCAGACGCGTGACACAGGCCTCTGGTGGCCCCAGAACCTGGGGTGCCTGCTCCTGTCTATCAGGGAGGCCAGGGGCAGGAATCCCCATGTGCGGGCTTGTCCAGGTCCCCATCACGGCTGGCCTCAGAGGGGTTTTCCCAGCACACAGTCACACCTCCGGGGACAGGCAGCCAGCTCACGGTCAACCCCCGCATCCCAGGAACCAAGTGCCTGGGGCAGGGACAGACTCCATCACGCAGACAAGCACACGAACTTCCCAGAGAGTCGCAGACCCCAGGAGCAATCATGACCGAGTCTCGCTACAGAGGGATCCTGTATGCCGGGAGGGAGCAAGTCAGAGGACTCAAGTGTTTCAGCAGGGACCTAGGGAACCCTGAATCTGGGGTTACACTGTTGGAGTCTGAGCCCCAGGTCTAATCGTGGGCCCCACGTGCTGGCATATGATCTCAGCATCACTTAATAAATTAATACTACTATTATACACTAATAAAACAACAATCTCAGCCAAGGTCATAGGATCTTGGGAAGAGAGGGCCAATATCTAGCCTGTCCCTGCATTAACACTGAATGGCATGCTTGGTGATGACCCAACTCGTGTCCCTCCCAGGACAGAGGGCTGCAAGAAACAGTCTCTCCCAGCCAGGCCCGCCCCCTGCCCAGCAAGGCAGCTCAGCAGAGTCCCTCCCCGACCAGGAACCCCAGGAAGTCCACGAGGCAGACTGCCTATATTCCAGACACATGGATGCCAGAGTTCCGTGCCTCCCTGGCTGGGGAAGAGCCTTGGCTTAGAACCAGCCATCAGTCTAGAGGGGCGGGAGGCAGGGAACAGCACCAACAGAGCAGAAAAATGACCTACTAGAACGAGAGGCCTGGGGACTTGACCCCATGTGAACAGGACACGGACAGTAAGGGGCCTGGCTGGCTGATCTCCCTGGGGCTGCCCAAGAAGCCTTGTGGGAATCTGGAAATTCTAGGAGGAAAGGATAAGGGTTGAGCCAACATCTTCCAGAGAAGGGCCCCTGCAGGAGCTTGGAGCCGCGGCTCAGGAAGAAACACAGACAAGAGCCAGGAACCCAGAGCTCCAGCAGGGCCCTCCCCTCTCTCCACGGAGAGCGAGCTACAGCTCCATCAGCATCATCCCCGCCGCCCGGATCGTGGCCTCCTGGCCTTCTCATCTAGAGAGTCCCCGGAGATGAAAGGCCCAGCGAATCTTGCACTGGTTTGTGGTTTCCGACGTTGGCAGCCGTGCCTCTAGCCTAAAAGTTGGAGGAGGATCACACGCCCCTTGTGCAGACCGAGAGCTCCAGGGGAGCCTGGAGGCCACAATCGAGGACCAGCGTGACCAGAGCCGGGCCCCTCCAGTGCCCAGGGGAAGCAGCAGTCAGGGTGGCTGCAGGGTACAGGCATTTGTTTCTGGGGTAAGGCAGTCCTTTCCCCTTCTGTCAGGGGAGAAGGAAGCTGCGTTGGCAGAAACAGGGCAGAGACCCTAAAGACTGGAGACGATGTGACTGAAGCCCCCTGGCCCACTGAAACCATACTCAGGTCAGACCTGCCTGGTCCCCAAGGCAGACTTCGCAAGGCCCTCCCCTCTGAATCACTGGCATCTGCAGAACCTCAGATCACCTTTCCCTGGGGTTTTGTGAGGCCGGTCAAGCTTCCTCGGCATTATCACAATCTGTCAAAATAAAGCAGCGCACACGCTTCTCTGGGTGCAGGCAGCCGGATACCCCGCTGTGTCTGCCAAACCACAGCCACCGCTACCCCACCATCACTTTACAGAATCAAAGCTAAGGGCGGTGATTTGTGTTTCCACTTAGTTGTAGACATTTGACAACAAGCACTTATTTCTTTCCCCGACACTTCTGTTGAAATTACAAGGTTACCTGGCACTGCTACAAATATTAATGCTTAATGACAAAATGGCACAAGAAGAAACAATGGACCCATCCGAACCATGGGAGAACTAACGCTGGTCCCAGAAACCTGCAAACTGGGGGCATGTGGGGTTTTCACCAGAGCAAGCAACAACTATAGGCTGAATAGTAACAGCAGGACAAAATGCAACAGGTCTTAACGCAGCAGGTAGTTGTTCATTATGGACGACAGAGGAGCCTCTCCGGGGAGAAAGTGGAAATGTCTGGTTTGAAGTTAGGAAAAGAAAAATCCACGAAAGCCAGAGTATCAAGTCTAGAAATATTAAGAGAAATCTTAATGCCCTTAAATGAGGACACGCACAAATATGCCAAGAAGACAAGAAAGACCTACTCATGGTTCTAGCACCACGCAGGGCTACCATTCCAAGACGGACTTCCTATGAACTGTGTTTTTCATCTATTTCCTTCTCCCCTCCCCACATTAAAAAAGATGTGTCTAGAAGGAGACCTCAACAGGTAAGCTATCAGGTTGAAATCGACATGGGGTCCCTTTCTCAGGCTGCAATTCAAGATGCTGCCCCACAGGGGCTACAAGTGGGGCTGAGTGGATAGCCACCTGAAAAGTGGGGTACAGTGTGCTGGGCACAAGAATGAGCCGAGGAGAGAAGAGCCCGGAACTAACACATGTTCCTGGGACAGGGACGAACCCCACCCTGCGAGTATACCTGGGGGTGGGCAGGGGCAAAGGTTAATCCGCTGGCAGGGTGCCCAGTGCTGGGGAGGAGCCAGGCCAACAGGGCCACAGTTGCCATGGGTGAGGTCGCGGACACCACGAGGCATCATCCTCCAGGCATGGTGGCCGTGCTCCAATTAGGGCCAACTCCAGGGTCACACTGAGCTTCTTGAGCTTTTTCAGAGTGCTGCCAAAAACCTGTTCCCCCAAATTACGCTAAAAACACGTATGTCCTGAGAACCATCATATGAGGCGGAATGTCTGAGCATGCCAGGTGCCAGGAAAAGTCTGTTATCAGGAAGCGTGCTGCCATCGCATTCTGACATTGGATGCATTTTATCCCATGTTAATGTTCAAGCTGGTTTTAGAAAAGGCAGAGGAACCAGAGATCAAATTGCCAACATCCACTGGATCATGGAAAAAGCAAGAGAGTTCCAGAAAAACATCTATTTCTGCTTTCTTGACTATGCCAAAGCCTTTGACTATGTGGATCACAATAAACTGTGGAAAATTCTTCAAGAGATGGGAATGACCACCTGACCTGCCTCTTGAGAAACCTGTATGCAAGTCAGGAAGCAACAGTTAGAACTGGACATGGAACAACAGACTGGTTCCAAACAGGAAAAGGAGTATGTCAAGGCTGTCTATTGTCACCCTGCTTATTTAACTTCTATGCAGAGTACATCATGAGAAACGCTGGGCTGGAAGAAGCACAAGCTGGAATCAAGATTGCCGGGAGTAATATCAATAACCTTAGATATGCAGATGACACCACCCTTATGGCAGAAAGTGAAGAGGAACTAAAAAGCCTCTTGATGAAAGTGAAAAGTTGGCTTAAAGCTCAACACTCAGAAAACTGAGATCATGGCATCTAGTCCCATCAGTTCATGGGAAACAGATGGGGAAACAGTGTCAGACTTTATTTTGGGGGGCTCCAAAATCACTGCAGATGGTGACTGCAGCCATGAAACTAAAAGATGCTTACTCCTTGGAAGGAAAGTTATGCCCAACATAGATAGCATATTCAAAAGCAGAGACGTTACTTTGCCAACAAAGGTCCATCTAGTCAAGGCTATGGTTTTTCGAGAGGTCCTGTATGGATGTGAGAGTTGGACTGTGAAGAAAGCTGAGCGCCGAAGAATTGATGCTTTTGAACTGTGGTGTTGGAGAAGACTCTTGAGAGTCCCTTGGACTGCAAGGAGATCCAACCAGTCCATCCTAAAGGAGATCAGTCCTGGGTGTTCATTGGAAGGACCGATGCTGAAGCTGAAACTCCAATACTTTGGCCACCTCATGTGAAGAGTTGACTCACTGGAAAAGACCCTGATGCTGGGAGGGATTGGGGGCAGAACAGAAGGGGACGACAGAGGATGAGATGGCTGGATGGCATCACTTACTCGATGGACATGAGTTTGGGTGAACTCTGGGAGTTGGTGATGGACAGGGAGGCCTGGCATGCTATGGTTCATGCAGTCGCAAAGAGTTGGACACGACGGAGTGACTGAACTGAACTGAATGTTCCCCTCTCTGAGATAGAGATCACAGCTCAACAGGATCCTGCAGTGGTACAATTATTAGGTTGAATCGAATGTAAATGCTGTTACTTAACCATTTTTTTGATGTTTGGGTCGGGCACTGCCAGTGCTTGGATGTGGAACTGGATGTGCTTGGGAGCCTAAAGGATCTCCATCACTGTGAGCCGTTGAACACATCTTCAGCCCCAGAGCCCTGTCTTGGAACTCTCCCAGGTCCACAAAGAATGTGTGCAATGACGTCCCTGCCCAAGAACCCAGGGCAGATTACAGCACATGAGGTCTTTAAAACAAAGGCTTCTTTTACAAGATGAGTGGCAGACAGAAAAGAAAGAAATATTGGCTTTCAAAGGCCAAATTGAGCGTGTATGGTTGAGAGAGGCCTCCATGACTAAAATAGACACACCCATGTCCCACTGTCCCAAAGGAGGTTCACCGATTACTTCTAGCTTCTCATCCCCTCAAAACAGAGACTTGCTCAAAGATTACGGAGCCCTCTCTGTTAAGTCACCCTCTGTGACCTGCACACTCTGCTGCGACCTTCGGCCGGGCAGCCTTCTCAGACGACTCTTGGCAAAGGTTTCTGGACGTCTATTGGGTTGGTCAAAAAGTGCGTTTGGATTTTTCCATAAGATGTTACGGAAAAAAAATCTAAACAAACGTTCTGGCCAACCCAAGACAAGGCGGGGCTCACGGGGACCACTGCAGTACATTACCCATTTCACAAATAAAGGCCTTTAGGAGGGACCTGCCGTGGAGCAGGTTCTGCAGGCCGAGGTCCGGGGGAGCAGCCCCAGGGCCCACAAGAGACTCTCCTCCACGGGGGATGGGGGGAGACTGTACAGGGAGACCCCTCCTGGGCCACACCCCCTTGGCTGGCTTGAGACTGAGGGTCAGTTTCTCACGCCCAGGCAGGACCACCCACCAAAGCCAGGCGGCCTAAGGCTAACATGTTAAAGGCACCATGTATTTGTGTGTTATTACTAACATTTACTCTAGGGCCACGTACAGGGACCTGCTTAGGAGTCCCAGGCATGGACGCTGCTGCACAAATTCTTTGTCAGCCTCTGACCCACAGCTAAGAGATGGTCTGTCCTACTCAATACTGCAGGGAGTAAACCCAGGGCCTAGACAGAAAGAACACCAAGAAACTTTCCTCACCTTTTTTTTCCCCTGGCTTTAAAATGACACTGTCAGCTCAAGGAGCAAATTTTTTTTTTCCCTAGCAGGATGAAAAGCAATCATTTCTGAGAAGCTGGCACTTTGAGACTCTGTAAAGGTTTTGTGGGAAATGGCTAAAGGCACGTTGAAATTAACTCAGGAGCCCCCTCACCCTGCCCACTCCAAGTCCTTGCCCTGGTGGTAGGAAGGGGACTGAAGTCTACCCATCCGTATTTTCTCAACCACATTCCACACGAGGGCCGGCAACTGAAGGGTCTCCTCAAAACACACCCACATCCCTAATCCATCCCACCAGAGAGAAATAATTCTATGTTCAGGACATCCTTGAGGGACTCCCCTGGTGGTCCAATGGTTAATTCCCCTGCGGGGACACGGGCTTAATCCCCGGCCAGGTAATGGTAAAGCATCCGCTTGTAACGTAGGAGACACAGGTTCAATCCCTGAGTATGGAAGATGCCTTGCAGAAGGGAATGGCTACCCACTGCCGTATTCTTGCCTGGAGAATTCCATGGACAGAAGAGCCTAGCGGGCTACAGTCCATGGGGGCTCAAAAAGTCGAACACGACTGAGTGACTAACACTTTCTCTTTCAGGTAACTAAGATCCTGTAGCCCTGTGAGGTTGTGGCAAAAAATTAGAAAAGGACATCCTGGAGGTCTGTAACTCTCAGACTCTTAGCTCATTAAAGATGCACCAGCATCAGCAAGCTGCTTTCTTCCTAAAGACGTCCATCTACCATTTTGCTCGAGCCACTCGGCGTGGCATGGGACTATTTCCCTAATTCATTTTTATTCTTTGTAATTAATATGTCGAGAAGCCCTAACACGGCTCCATCCTGACTCGAGTTTCCTAGTGTAATTTCCGTTGACTTATCTCTATAGCAGCAGCGACAGCAGCAACATCACTTTACACTGAACTGTATTGCTTCAGAGTTAATTACATGTATTTTGCTTTTGATAAATGAAAATACCAGATGCAATTAATTGAAAGACAATCAATATGATCCCACTATTAAACGTCCCAATGAAATATCCAGAGGCTGTCGGAGATCCATAGTCGTCAACAAATTGAAAACACATTCCAAAGGGGATTTTTGAAAAACCTGAACTTTTACCTGGAGCCATTTTATAATAACTCACCAACATAAATTTGTCCACAAACTCTATAGTTCACACGATGGGCTGTCCGTCTTTTTTAAGAGAATCCAGCTTCATTGGTTCAAAACCATTTAAGGCGATGAAACCTTGAAAGCAAAAATGAAATGGGTCAGTGGAGCTGAGGCAGTGATTTCTTTCTTTGTTGTTTACATCTAGCCATCCTTTAATTGCATTTTTCCAATGCCTTCGATTCTAAGCTACCAGAGGTTATTAAATGGTTTCATTAAAAATACCATTTGTCTTGCTTTAGTCACACACCAGATCAAATTAAACAGCAGAGCACCAGAACAAATGATCTCTTTCCATCTATTTTGACGCAAAGCCAAGTGTGCAAAACCAGAAGGTGATATTGTGTCACTGCCGTGAAAATGTCATTTAACTTCTTTACATCTCCAAGTAGCAAGCAAAGGGACAAAACAATCAATACCTTCAAGCAAACCATCTTACCAGCAGTTTGAGAAATATGGAATTATACAGTGCAAACCAGAATCCCATGGTTTATAAGTGCTATTAGCATAAGTGCTGACAACTGTTAATCCACTGTAACTGATTAACGGTTGCAGTTGTCATTAATAGAAGGCATTTTAACTTACTACCGAAATTGATTACTCAGTTAAGAATTCAATCCTAATGCTCAATAAAACTGCACTTTCTTGGCAAATGCAATATGAAACGAGGTGATGCATTAAACAGCACTCACATCTATTTTACTATACGTGGAACGAAGAGGAAATATATGGGACCTTCCACATTATCTGAACCACTTCCTGTACACTCAGAGCAGTAAGGGGGGTAGACGCAGAAGTTACAACTCCCAGGACTGATAGAAAAGGCAAACACCTGGGCGCAGGCGTGTCTTCTCTGTGCCGTTCCCATGAAGGACAGAAATTGCAACATCAGAGGTGCCAGGCACCAAGGGTGTTCATGTTTTCGGGCAGTCCTTCTCAAGTCCCGTGAGAAAGAACTGCTGCAGCCAACCCTGACCATTTCCAGGCTCACCTTACAATCAAGCAGGATTCACACGGTTGATTGATGTTTTTTTAAAAATGTATGAAATTACTGTAACCTGTTTCCCAGCTGCACTCTACTCTTCAAACCATTGAAAAGAAACCATACTCCTGAGACTTCCCTGGTGGTCAAACGGCTAAGACTCCACGTTCCCAATACAAGGGGGGCCCAGGTTCAATCCCTGATCAGGGAACTAGTTCCCATGTGCTACAACTAACAATTCTACATGGTGCAGCTGAGGCCCAACACAGCCAAATAAATAAATAATTTTTTAATTAAAAGAAAAAGAAAGAAAGAAAGAATGCCATAATCCTGTGCTCTTTCTAATGGAAGGAAGGGTCCAAACCCTGACACCAGCCAGCTTCTGCTTGTCCATTAGCACCGAGTCAAGAACAGGAACATGGTGGTCTCTATGGTCAGGGGGAGCATATACCCAAAGGCAAGAAGTAATTCACGCCCACCGTGCCCCACACTGCCTTACACCCCAAACTTTCCAATTCAAGGGAGTGGGTGGGGAGAGCAGAGACATCCAATCTCTGACGTGCTAGGAAGGGACGGATAAGTCACGGGCTCTCAATGGTCGCAAGCCTCTAAGGACACTTTCCTTGACTAAGTATCTATTACAGCCAAGGAAACATCCTCTGGAAGCAGCGAGAACCTGCCTAACCAACTCTCATCCACCCTTCAAATCCCATCGCCTGGACATCTTCTGTAGCACCTTCACGTCAGACTGCCAGGCTACGACATACTCTGCACATCATCGAATCTCTAAAGTATTTTAATGCCTTGATTACACATCATTCATCTCCAAAGTCCTCCAGGTCTGGAACACAGTGGGAAATCAAACATGAAACACAGTGGGAAATCAAACATTTAACTAAAACAACAACAAAAAATACTTATAATATATAATACATATCATATTAAATATATATATATATATCTTTGAAAGGCTTCCCAGGTGGCGCAGTGGTAAAGAATCTGCCTGCCAATGCAGGAGGTGTGGATATTCCAATTCCTGGGTCAGGAAGACTTCCTGGAGAAGGAAATGGGAGCCCACTCCAGTATTCTTGCCTGGGAAATCCCATGGACAGAGGAGCCTGACAGGCTACAGTTCATGGAGCTGCAGAAGAGTCAGACATGCCTGAGCCACTAAACAACAACAGACAAGTGTGTGTGTACACACATGCGTGTCAGTAACATTCTTTTCAACGAAGGCCTGACAACAAAGGTGACATGTTAAATCTACCCAATCTTAGTGGTGGGTACGGACTCTCTCCTTGAGATGCTTCACAGTAAAATTAATTAAATAGGGAACAGACAACCCCACCTGTGTAGAAGGCCTCACAGAGGAGGTGACCTTCCACGGAATTTCAAGCCAAAAATTTGGAAGAGCCTGCAGTCTGCCCAAGTGAACAGTGACAGCTCCTTTAGTGGATTAAGAACATTAAAAAGCTTGGAAGACTGTCAGAATCTTTAAAGCGAGTGCCCATTGTTACTTGAAAGTGGAAAAGAAGTACTTAAAAAGGCTGGAGCCACAGAAAGGCTAAAAATTCAAAAACACTTTGTTTCCGCAGATACTTGATGACAGTTCAACGGGGAGCCGTGCCCCGTGGATTCGCCAGGGGAAATTTTCCTGGCAGGATTCCTCTAAGAACTTCCAGGAGTATACAACAAGACACAGAAATGACTGCACTGATTAAAATCACCACCGCTCCTCCACCAGCAGCCCCAGGAACCTAAGCGGGCTGTTCCGCCAAGTACAAAACTCGGCCTCAGCCAGTAAATGCCAGGAAGCTCCAAGTTGACTCAGCTTCATCTGGCCAAGGGAAAGGGCATCTATTTTTGTACAATAACCTGGGTGAATCTATTAGACATCACTTGGCAAGTGTGTTCCGCCACAGTTGATAATGAGGAAGGTGTGAGCGCGTGCATGCACACACACACACACACACACACACACACCCCGCCATGCGCGCGAAGGGGCAGCACACAGGGCCTGCAGGGGTCTGAGCCAAGGCTAGGGTTTTCATGCAGGAAACTTACAAATTGAGACGCATTGCCTAGCAGGGTCCCCACCACCTGGACTTTTAGTTTCTTCTTATCCTGAGTTGAGTGTATGAAAATTACCTTTTAGGTCCACAGTTAAAACTGAATGATATGCACTCTAAAAAGGTCTGCAAGGGGTCCTGAGAGGCTCTGCCCTGGCTCATTCTGGGAGGACCAGCCCTGTTCCCACTTGAACTTTGCTCTCTCAAGGCGCTGCTACTGTGCTCCGCTCTGTGCCCTGCATGAAGGTCCTGCCCCATCCAAACTCTACAGAGAAGACAGGCACGTGGGTAGCCCAGCGTGGGCTCCCTGGGACTCCCCCTCAACCCTACCTGTGGCAGGTATCACAAAGTGCCCACTTATCGGCACTTACTATGGATGAACTATTTCTAATGCCTCTAAAGCTGTGATGAGTCAGCTCTGCTACTACCCGGGGCCTGCCTGAACCCCACCTGGATTCTCTGCTCTGTCGGACTCACATTTGGGTCTCAGAGGCTTTGAAATGCCTGTCCTCTGTCCTGCCATGGGCGGTGGGTGTAGGCTTCCAAGGAAAGCACCTCTGTTCCTCTCCCTCTGGCTGGGAGGAACAAGGTGGCCTGTGAGCAAAAGCGAGGCCTGGCCTGGACATCTGTGAGCAGAAGAGGAGGTCCTCAAGGGGTAACTGTGGACAGAAGCAAGAAAACCTTGGTGCAGAGAGAACACGGGTCTTAACTGGAACCCGCCCTCCTTCACGCTGTGCTTATCTCGGATCTAGGGGGGCCGCTTCACATTTAGTACTTCCAGACTTTCCTGCTGGTCCAGTGGTTAAGAATCCGCCTACCAATGTGAAGGACAGAGGTTCGATCCCTGGTCCACATGCCGTGGAGCAAGTAGGGCCCCAGCGCTGCAACCAGTGGGTGCAATGAGAAGCCCCTGCACCGCGGCCAGAGAGTAGCCCCTGCTTGCTGCCAACTAGAGAAAGGCTGTGAGCGGTCACAAAGACCCAGCACCGCCAAAAATGAATTTTAAAAATTTAGTACTTCAACAGAGAACCAGCAAGTAGTCCACAAACTCTTTCCTCAGGCAATCACGAATTTACTGCAGTAAGTAGAGGGGCGAGTGCGGAGGAATGGACGGGAGAGTGTGGAGTTAACAGGACACCACGGAGAATCCCAGGCTCCTCGGGTCGAGGTGACCAATGCCTGGGACTCTGTCCCATCTGAGCTGTCCCGTCTGCTTCATGGCTGATCAGGTCCTTTCGAAGAGATCATGCCTGGGGGCTCAGCACAGGGCCAGGGTCCAGCAAGGGCTCAGTAAGTGCTAGTGGTCATCAGATACTGGCCTGTGACTCTGACATGAGTGTGTCATCACCAGCCTCAGCTAAGGACCAAACCAGTCTCTGCTCGCCTCATGAGATAGATGGTTCCCGTTTGGCCGAAGAGTCCAGTACCTCTCGCCAGGTCACGAAGGGACCCACATGCTCCCTGCCGGCAGGATGGACCCGCCCTCCCCATGGTGAGAGTCCTGAGGCCAGGCTGTGCTCAGGAAAGGAACACGGGACCAGGTGGATAACAGTCCAGAACCCCAGGCTACGCGCTCGTCAGTGTTATCAGCTCAGATGCTGCTGGCGGGCCCTCTCAAGGGGGCGCCTGTTGTTATCAAATTTACGACTGAACATACCGAGTGAAGGCAGACAGAGACGGAGAAACAGCGTATGACATCCCTTAGATGCAGAATCTAAAAAGAAATAACACACAAGAACTTATCTACAGAACAGAAACAGACTCAGACTCAAGAGAACGAGTCCAGGGTGGTCAGGAGAGAAGGACGAGGGGAAGGGGGAGTTGGGGAAGTTCGGGATGGACAGGTACACACTGCCGCATTTAAAACGGACAACCAACAAAGACCTCCTGTACAGCACAGCACTCTGCTCAATGTTACGCGGCAGCCAGGATGGGAGGGGCATTCAGGGGAGAATGGATACATGTGTAGGTACAGCTGAGTCCCTTTGCTGTCCACCTCAAACTATCACGGCATTGTTAACTGGCTATACCAAAACAAAAGCAAAAGTTTTTTAAAGTAAGTATGACTGAAGCGATGCACGGTCACTCTCGGAAATGCTGGCCAGCTGCCCACAGCTGCAGGGCCCCACCCTGGGGCATCCAGCTGCTCACCTGTGCCCCAGGCAGAAGGAACCACTTGCCCATGGGTTGCTGCAAGAGAGACCCACAGACACGGAACCTGAGCCCCAGCTCTAGACAAAAGCCAATCCTGGGGAGCCGTGGTGATCTGGGGGTCACCCCAGGCCAGCCTTGAGTCAACCTGTTCACCGTTCCCGCTCCACACACCAGCCACACAGCACCGTGTCAATCTGTGCAAAAGGGGAGCGACCCTCCAGGATGGGGTCACAGTAAGGATGTGAGGGCATGGGAAGTGGGTGCCAGGGGCTTTCCCCGTGTATCCACCACAGGGCCTCGGACTATCTCAAGTTCAAGGGTGGCGGGTGGGGAAAAGCCTCAAGCAGACATGGAACCCAGAAGCCCCCAAGAGAAACCAAATGCCTGCCCTGCAGAACCGACCCACCCCTATCAGCAAAAAGAAGCCCTCTGGCCAGAGAGGCACACCCAGACAGAAGGAAAGCCAGACAGAGGTGTCAATCTGAGGCCACGGGCTCCTGGAGCACAGCTCGGGGGACCCCTGAACAGCCCGGGCCCTCACGCAACCCCTCCAGCTCCTGAGTCACACCTGACCACCCTCAGCAGCTCTCCCCCACGTCCAGGGACCCACGATCATCCAGCACAGAAACACGGTTTCGGAATTCGGCTGGGCCAGGGGACCAGAGCTGCGTACGTCAGGGGCTGCTGGGAGCACAGATGGGCATCTCTGAGCAGCAAGGGGGTGAGGTGGGTTGAGTGGGAGGGGCCAGGGGCTGCTGGGATGTAGACCCCGCCCCCCACCCAACCTCTGCCCCTGGGCTCAGAACTTGGGGGCCACACAAGTGTGATCTGACCCCAACCAGGACCTCAGGCTGATCCAAGTCACCTGGGGTGGGGCCCAGCCTCTCAATATTAACACAGCCCCCAGAAAGACCTGGCCCACCAGGCATAAAACAGTGTGGAATTCTGGACTGGTTGTCACCAGGGAAGGACAACGTCCTCCAAAGACGGAAAGGCTGGACAAGACAGAGTTAACACGGTATGACCTGAGATGCCTTCCCCTTCTACAGCCATGCCATTCCTTCCCACGATTCAATTCCATATGCGATTGCCTAATAATGAATAAACCATATTAATTAGCTTGGAAACAATTACCCTTTATTGAGGCGGGGTGGGGACCCTGAAAGTTAATTTTCCATGTCCCGATACAATTGCGCTACTATCAAGACACCTAAGGTCAAATCAACACTTCATGATTACCCCCGCGTCCAAGAGTTTCAGCTTCAAGAAGAAACGTGCCCTCCAGGCACAAACTTCACATCCAGTCTTTGCAGAGGGAATGCTTATGGAAATTTTGTAATATTAAATATCTTCAGCTGGGTTTAAGCTTTAAGAACATGAAGAGGCCCAACAGCCAAGATTTCAGAACTCTGTCTTCAAATATAAGGACAGCCAGTGGAAAACTGTAAGGGAAGTCTTGGAACCCAGCCACTTTCTTAAGGAAAACAAAATAGGGTATTTTCTCAGTGTTGTCTCAGATGTAGTCAATTAATGTGTCCATTCCTCGGCTGTCTTTGAGCTTTTTGCTTTCGCACCCACCCTTCAGAGCCAGCAGATTTGAGCCGGGCTAGGTGACCGGGAGGAGTCTAGCCTCATAGCATTAGCTGGCCTTCAATCCTCTGGAGAAAGCCTCTCTCTCAGTGGCTCCAGAGATGGAGAAATAAACAAGAGCATCGGGATGGGGGGCGGCGGGGGGTAAGGTTGGATACAGCTGGAAAAATGAACATGGAAAGCAAATCGACGGGTGCTCAGGCTGGATGTGAGCCAAGTTTTGAAAGAAAGAAAGAAAAAATAGTGGAGCTGTGAGCAGCAACCCACACACACAACGACGTCATCCTGTGAATTCAAGCAGCGTTCCCACACCCTAAACTGCCCAGTTGGCCGTGGAAGTGCTGGTCTGAGCAGTCTGACCCCCAGCTCCCAGAAGCCTGGCTGTGACCCCGAGCATCTGTCCCAATGTCAGACAAGCCGTGAAGCTGCCTTGTGAACTTTGAAATGCCCAGGGGTAGAGAGTCCTTTCTGGGGAAGGACCCCCTTACAATCAGCCTGGCTCAATGCATCAGGCAACGGGGGTGTAAGTCCATAAGGCAAATCAGAGATACTGTAAGTGGCCTTTTGTGGATCCAGACAGCAAGTGAACCAGAAAGCTACAGGCCCAGGTATTTCCACCTCTAGGAGAGGTTCCATAACCTGCCAGGACTGGGAGAGAGATGGGCTAGCCGACAAAAAGAACATAGCAAGTAGCAACCACTAACCAGTGGGGCATCTTGAAAGAACGCCCTGGGCTCAGCTTTCTCCCTGTTAAGATTGCAGAGTGCAGAAGAGGTGTGCTGAGTTCCTTTCCATCGGGTACCCCACTGAGCAGGCGCACGGGGTCAGACAGCAAGCACGTCTCCTGATGCTCAACACAGACAAAAAACACACTAAGCCGAGGATCTTTAACGTAAAATCCACGGTAGGCAGAATAGAATGTTTGAAGAGCTGGTGAGACAAACACCCCCCAAGTCCCACCACTTCAGTGGGAGTATGAAAGGGCACCATTTCTGAAAAGTTAAAGAGTTCACCCCCCAGCTCATTCTACCCTTAGACAATAACTAGAGGAGGAGCCAAGATTTAGATAAAAATAAAAATAGATCATCTCAGGGATCTCCCTGGCAGCCAGTGATTAAGACTCTGCACTTCCAATGCAAACGGCGTGGGTTCAATCTCTGGTCTGAAAACCAAGATTCCACATACCACACCAAAAATACAAACCACCTAAGATGATCCCTAAAACAGAAAAGAGTTGGATAACTATTTCTGCGACACTATAGACATGACAAACAGCTATCATGGTATACCTACATATATTATGATACATGTAATCTCAACAGATTATTCAGTTTTAAAAATTCAAAAACACTTCATAACTTAGGAGAAACACTTGTACGTCAAATGGAAAAGCAAACAGACTCCAAATCTTATTAAAAAAATATTCTTTAAACAGTGAATTTCACTTCTTAGTGTATGCATGTATGCACGAGACAGAAAATACACCCGAAGTGTTAAGAGAAATTATTTTTCCATGCTAAGGTGATTTTTAAAATAGAAGGCTTTTGGATCATAAAAACAGTCTTCATATTTTCCTCGACTTCTCCATTTTCTGTAAAGGCAGGTCTCTTACAATCTGGAAAACGCACAGTGAGTCTGTGTGGGCTTCTGCCTCAGGAGAGGGAGCTGAGGCTGGGAATACAGAAACGGAGCTGCTGCCGACGGTTCCTGGCTCTATTTAGGATCTAAGCCCTTAAGTAACTGCTGCACTGTGCAGGTGAGTCCAAAAGGAAGTAGGAAGTAAGGCATCCCCTCCAAGCTCATGAAGTTAATCTACAAACAGGGTGATGGGACTTCCTTGGTCGCTCAGTGCTTAAGACTTCACCTTCCAATGTAGAGGGTGGTGGTTGGATCCCATATGCCTTGGGGCCAAAAAACCAAAACATAAAATATAGCAGCAATATTGTAACAAATTCAAAAAGACTTAAAAAGTGGGTGTTAAAAAAAACAACGTTAAAAAAATTTTAAAACAAAACAAAAAGGTGTCCCTCGTACGGATGCCAACACATCAATCTGAATTCCAGTAGCCAATCGACCTGGGAGAAGCCCAGAGGGGCAGAGAAGGGGCACCAATGCAGCGGGGATCCCTTGACTCCCCAGGGGAGCTCAGAACCCACTCTCCCCAGGGCCTGCAGGACAGGATGCCACTGCCACAAGGTGGCCTTGGCAGGCTCCAGGCAAGTTCTTGGCTACAGACTAGACTGCAGAAGAATGAGCTGCTGCTGCTAAGTCACTTCAGTTGTGTCTGTGCGACCCCATAGACGGCAGCCCACCAGGCTCCCCCGTCCCTGGGATTCTCCAGGCAAGAACACTGGAGTGGGTTGCCATTTCCTTCTCCAATGCATGAAAGTGAAAAGTGAAAGTGAAGTCGCTCAGTCCTGTCTAAAAGCAAAAAATACAAATACACACACACACACACACACACACACACACACACACACACATATATGACTTGAGAGTCAAGCGGCTGCATTCATAAGCCCTGGAAAAATTACTCACAAAAATAGTGACTAGATTTAGATACCAGCTGCTACTGATCATGGGACTATAGGCAGAATATTGAGTTGGGAGGAAGCTGGGTAAAAATGAATTCAGCTGGTTAACACCCCTCAGACCCCAGCTCTCACCAACTGTTTCCCCATCTCCACCTCTATCATATATTGTACGGGCACGACCACTTTACAGGTTTGTCACTGGTTTAGTTGGTCAGCTCCCTGTGAGCAGTGCAGGGCGTTAATCCCTCCGTTGTGACCGACTCTTTGCAGCCTCATGGACTGTACCCCGCTAGGCTCCTCTGTCCATGGGATTTCCCAGGTAAGAAAACTGGAGTGGGTTGCCATTTCCTCCTCCAGGGGATATTCCCGACCCAGGGGTCAAACCCACGTCTCTTGCACTGCAAGCGATTCTTTACCATCTGAGCCACCAGGGAAACGCTGATGGCTGCCACCAGGGAAGGTGAGCAGGGACAACATAATTTTTATCTTGGAGAACTTGGAGACCAGCCACTAGCGAAGAGCACTGAAGGAGGCTGTGAGCGGCCCCAGAAAAGCTGCCTGACCCCTTGTTTCGCTTCTTCACCAATAAAGCCAGGACATGACCGTTCTTACCTAGAATGAGGGGCCACAGTGGGGTGAACACGTGATGCCACAGATAAAGCACTCAGCTCTAGCACGTATCTGTGAACACTTCTACTGTTTAACAAATGCTTTTCTAACAGGACTAGGATAATTCATGAATCCAGAGTCCTGGGAAGAAGAAAGGCCTAAAGGAAATTCTGTTTTATTTCAAAAACAAATGTATTAAAACCCAAACCTATAGGTTCAGGGGAGATTTTGGTGTGAAATGAAGCGCTTCACTGCCATCAAATGGACCGGCTGCTGTACCTGCAACCAAAGAGACGACCTCACTTTTTAAAATCCATTTACAGCGCTGGGCATGTCGCAGGGAGCAGGACGCAGTGCAACTCCGCAAATACAAACGCAAGTGAAGACTCCCAAGGTCGAACGGAAAGGAAATTCACAGGGCCAAAATAAGTTTCCTCTACAGGCAACAAATTCTAGTCCTCAGAATGAATCCCAGGGACTTCCCTGGTGTTCCAGCGGTTAAGACTCTGCACTTCCCATGCATGCCTGCAGAGGACGCAGCTTCGATCCCTAGTCGGAGAACTAAGATCCCACATTCCCACATGGTGTGCAGTGCAACCAAAAAAGGAAAGAATAAATCCCAGAGCCAGATGAGACCTCAGAGAGCATATTATCGGGAAAGGGAACCTCCCCCTACAAACAGCCTGATGATACAACCCTCCTGATTCATATGTATCAGGCTAAGTAACACTGGGGATTGTCAACGAACTTCCTCACATACCGAATCACTGTGTTGCACTCATTAATTCTGAAAATACAGATGACCTTCCATAGGGGTAATAACTTCATAAATGCTCTCCTCACTGACGGGACACGTGTGTAAAACACACGCATGTCTGTTTAACACAGTGCAAATACATCCACTTTCTGAGGGAACAACAGCTCAAAACTTTCCCTGTGAAAGTAGATTCTGGGGCTATGCCACTTCACAGCTCTCATGAAGGCATGCCAATGCCAGGGAGGTGCTCAGGGTTTCCTCTAAAGAAATCATGCTCACGGAGTTTTTAACTTCTCTCGTGCACCAGACCAGAACTCCCGTCGGTTATTTTTCTAGCAGCAATGCTAATAATAAAATATCAAAATCCAGTCACCTTTTATCCCAACTTTTGTTTCAGTCCATGTACACAGTTCAAAAACACAACAGCACAGATGAACAAAACTCACAGGCTGAAGGCAGGCCCTTCCACTGGTTCCCCAAACCAGCCAAGCTATCAGAGCACACAAGCTTCTTCAAACATCACCCCCATAGACATCCGCTGCAAGATGCGGGTAAGCTAAGCAGAGGCCAGAGATGCCTCGCCCCTCTCATTTTGCAACTCTCAGGTTTCCACGATGGATTCCCTCTTGCCCAGGGTTCCAGTCTAAGACTGGGTTAAAAAATCTTGGGATGGAATATTCCTCAGCAACAAAAAGGAACCAGCCGGCAATACAAGTACCTGAATAAATTTCAAAGGAAACTGTGCTGAGTGAAAACACTCTGCCCCAAAAGGCTACACATTATGTATCACCTGATTCCATTTCTATAACATTCTTAAGGGACAAAACTACAGAGATGAAGAACAGATTAGAGGCTGTCAGGCTTTAGGGCCTGGGGAGCAGGCAGGACACTCTAGCTCCAGAACCTTCTCTGAGTAAGCAGGGTCTTGGAAGTCAGCCAGCCCTGCTGACAAGCTTGTATGTTGGCCATGAACTGTCTGCGCCACCTAAAGTGGGTGTGGCTGGAAATGGGGAACAGGAGGCACCCTTGTGGGTTGGGACACTGTTGTGTGTCTTCACTGTGGTGGGGCACATGGAACATGGCACGGCTGCAGAAGTGAATATACCCAAACGAATACATGTATCACTGGGGAAATCCGAATAGTATCTGTGGATTGTTTCAGTGTCAGTCTCCTGGTCACTTTATCGTCACTATGTTCTGCAAGGTGTTACCAACTGGGGGAGAACCAGGTAAAGGGTCTTAACAACTTACTGGTGATTCTCTGATTACGTCACAATGACAAGCTTGATTACAAAAATAACAAGTAGCTTTGTCCTGTTTTGTCTGTTCCTTTGGCGCATTCTGACCAATAAACAGGGCAATTCCTTTTTGTGGTGGCCCGGGGTTTGTTTACAAGGAGCCACAAGGAGCCTAGCCTGTTGACACGCTTCACGCTCTGAACTGGGATCAGCTTCCTTTGGCTGCCATGGTACATGGCTCCTGAACCCTGACCTTCTCCGCTGCAGCTGGCAAAGATGCTTGCCACATAAGATCTTTCCTGGGAACAGGCACAACTGACTGGTTCTCTTGCCCAGCTGCTGCCAGCTGCCCAGGGCTCCCCAGGTCACATCTCACAAAACAGCTCCGGAGAGGACAGGAGAAAGCCAGCCCCCAAGGCTGCTCCATGTGAATGAGTGGGCAAGGAACCTCAGGACTCCTGGACCCCACTTGGCTGTCTCAAAACACCAGGCGGCAGGCTCGAACAGGGCAAGACCGTCCCCTGGCTGACAAAAGCAGTTGTACGCTGGGCTGGCCACCTTCCAGCACCCAGCTCACTCAGAGAAAGTTCTGGAGCTGGTGAGTCCTAGCAGATTGGCAGAACCAGCGAGCCACCTATCTGAGCTGACCCACAGCTTACATTCCTGCTTTTCCAGCAGCCTGGGGACCTTGAGGCTGCCCTCAAACTCCCCATCAGCCTCTTGTGACCCAACTTCATCACACTGTATCAAGCTCAAGGTCTTTGGTGGCGTTCGGAGTCTGTCCCCCGAGATCGTGTGTTGTCTCCCTTTTAAGGAGAGCTGGCAGTCAGTCCCAATACTCCCCGGCACTTCCCTGCTGATTCAAAGAACCCAGAAGGAGAAAATTACAGGAGCATCTTTGCTGTCTCGCCTTATTGTCTTCAGGGTCACACTTCTTTCAATCCATTCAACAGGAGTTTATCCTCAATGCCTCCCAGAAACAATCATAAAGTAGTCCCCCTCTCCCCAAAATGTGCCATTCGGTACAGTGTACAGATAAAACATATTTCCATCATAATACTATTTTTTCAGGTTCCATAAACCCTTAAATAGCCATTTACTCAAAAAAACCGAATGCTTTCAAACACTGCCCAGCTTCAAAGCTGATAAAGAAATAACCAGCGACTCCTCCGCGGGGATAAAAATTACATTCTACATAAATTAAATATATAATTTGATTAAACATGTTTATGTCTTTGTGATGACATTTAAAATAGAAGTAATCATTTTCTTTCTCAAAAGAAAAACTCTTTCAAATATAATTCGAAGCTGTCAAACCTATCGCCTGCTACAGATCTTTTAAATGTCACGTACCTTCAAAGGGGGGTGGCAGTTTCCTTTTAAATATGCAATTCCAAACAGTGCGTTCTGGATCAAGCATGTATTAAAATACACCGCTGGCATTTACCCTGATTAAGTAGGGCCCTCTCCCCTTGTTCCTGAGGATCTGCTCCGGGAGAGCAGCTCTGAGAATGCTTCCTCCCCATACAACTCCAGAGGCTTAACGCTTCCACGCTGGCTGCAAAGCAGCTGGCCCCTGGGACCAACACCAAGTCACACCCCTGAATGCCTTAAGGGGCAAAGGTATTTCTTATGATTCCTGCAGTTTCCCTCCCAGGTATCTCGTTGAACTCTGTGTAACCCAACTATGGCACAGCATCAACGGCCCAATTGTAAGACAGTGTTAATCAGATACAAAGAAAAACTCCAAACTCATTCTTCTAAGTCAATGACCTACATATTCAATTGCTTCTTCTCCAACTCAGTAGCAAACACCATGCTATATTTAAACACAGAGCACAGATATATCTTTCTTCTGAAATGCTTAGAGATACTGATAAAGCCTTACACTGTAGCCCTCCTCTTCCCAGCTTAAGGAATGCAAGTCTTTGTCAACATCAACTGTTTGGGGAACTCAAGACAACACACATGGTCCATGACACTACTGTGTTTTAATAATAAGGGTAGTTTTTTAAAAAAACTGAAGATGAAGCTCCAATACTTTGGCCACCTGATGAGAAGAGCCAACTCAATTGGAAAAGACCCTAATACTGGGAAAGAATGAAGGCAGGAGGAGAAGGGGATGACAGAGGATGAGATGGTTGGATGGCATCAGTCAACTCAATGCACATGAGTTTGAGCAAACTCTGGGAGATAGTGAAGGACAGGGAAGCCTGGCGTGCTGCAGTCCATGGGGTTGCCAAGAGTCAGACTCGACTTAGCAACTGAACAACAAAAGGTAAAAAAAAGCATCTTCACTGGAAGGCAAGCAGAATGAAGCCTGTCTTCCCAGCCCCTGGCCAACTACAAGTGCTCACAAAGAAAACAGACCAAAGGACTTCAAGTCAGTTAAGCACGTCACATACCAAGTGTCCAACGGAGGTGCAGACTCTTCGTAACTGCTCAACCTCAGAACTAGGGACCAGCATGGAGATAATCTGGGAGTCAGCAGAGATGACAGCGGAGGAACAGAGAGCTCTCAGAGTCTGTTCTAAGACCAGGGAAAGGGGACTTTCCACTGCCGATCTCTTTGTATCTCAGCCAAGCTTGATGAAACGTGGGTAAGTCAACTACTTCACCACGACCCTCTCCAACCAAGCATCAAGGCAGAGGCTGGGGAGACCACCCAGCCCAGCTCTGCACCCGCTGCCTTCCTCCTAGGGAAGGGGCGCTGCCCGTGGAGGAAGGAGGTGAGCAGGGGCCAGACCCGTGCCCGCACAACTCAGGGAGCCTTGGAGACAGATTACTCACCATGTGGTGGGCAGCCTGGGAGAGGACCAGGGTTGGGGGGATACGCTTCACAACCAAATCTGGGCTGGAGCTGGGAAACCTCAGCTGCGGACACCCTGCCGTCTCATCCTACACTGTGACCTCAGGCAAGTCGCTTCACCCCTGGGAAACCTACTTCTCTCGGGGATGGGAGAGGAACGCTCCAGAGACACCAAGTTTTGGTAACTCCAGTTCTAATTCCATTTAAAACAGGCAACTCCTGAGACTTAGAGCCAATTCTCTACTCACTGGGGCTTGACAGAGAGCAAGCACATGGAAACAGAGGTGTTATGACTGGAACTCCTCTTTCTCTTTGAATTCAGGTGTATGTCCTTCCTTGGGTGGCGGACCCCCACCCTTACCCACCCCGCCCCCGCCCCCCCACCACGTGGAGCTGAAGGGCCAGTAAACACCACTCGTGAGGCCAGACCCTGCAAACTGACCCCAGCACCCACGGAGAAGCCAGAGAGCACGGCTGAATCTAAATGTCTATGTGCCGTGGGAGACCTTTTGCATGCTTCCTGCACCAGCAGTCTCCTTCTAAAAGGGGGGCCCTTCCCAGTTAACACCACGTGTGCTCCCTCCCGTCTCCCCACATCTAGGGCCCACAGAAGTCATCCGTCCAGCACCCCTGCCCAGTAGACTCTTCCAGCTTCAGTGCTTTTTTGAGCCTTGCTAACTATCAAGCTTAATGAACCCAACGTGTATACACACATATCTGTAGCTATAGCCATATATAGACACACACCCACTCATCCAAAAAATCTGGCGTGGACTCCTTCCTGATGGTCAAGGCCAACAGCCCCTTCTCATCTGCCGTCCACCTTCCCAGCTGGACCCCACACCACTCCACCCATTCTGCTCCTGCACCAACGGAGGGGCAGGCACCGCCGAGAGGCACATTTGGAGACAGACATAACCTTGTCTTCAAGGAGTTCCAGAACGAGCAAGAACAGAACACCAAGTGCTAGGAAAGCAGATACGGAAGAAGGAGAGACAGCACCTTTGCCTGAACTCCCACTGAGAGGCGCCCAAATCACTGTCTTCCTCGGCCCCTCCAAGGAGCTCCAGATGTACCTCACCACCCGCCCCCGGGCCGGCCAGCTACTTGACTGCAAGTCGCTCCCACCCCCAAACTCAGATTGTTCACTAGCGTGGACACCATTGCTTTACCCTGTTGGGAGTCCGAGACTCAACCAAGTCCAGACCCTGACTTAAGTCTCTGATCCTGGAACTGACCATGCCTGCCCCTAAGTTTGTCCACCTCCATGTTGGAATCACATCAATCCCCGGGCAAGAATGAAAAGTCCAATCATCTTCTCTAAAAACACCCAGAAAAAAATCCAGTTGAGGCAAATGTCATTTTGGGAGAATGACCCAGTCCAACTCAACTGGTCTAGTTAAAAAGTATTGAGTAAAAAAAAAAAATAAGCGTTAGTCGCTCAGTCTCGTCCGACTCTTTGCCACCCTGTGGACTGCAGCCCACCAGGCTCCTCTGTCCATGGAATTCTGTAGGCAAGAATACTGGAGCAGGTTGCTAGTCTCTTCTTTAGAGGATCTTCCCAACCCAGGGATCGAACTCAGGTCTCCTGCATTGCAGGCAGATTCTTTACTGTCTAAGACACCAGGGAAGCCTAGAGTGTCTAAAATTCCATCTCAATCAGACACCGTTAGAAGGGCTCCTCCCAGAACGGCTTCCCCTAAATTCTCCCTCAACACTGCTTCTAAGTGTGCCCGCGGACCCGGCCCAAGCAGCAGCTTGTGTTGCCAGACCTTAGCTGCTGGTAGAACCCTCAGCTCCTATTTGATGTTGTTGTTCAGGTGCTAAGCTGTGTCCGACTCTTTGAGACCCCATGGACTGCAGCGTGCGAGGCTCCCCTTGTCCTTCACTCTCTCTCAAACTTTGCTCAAATTTATGTCCACTAAGTCGGTGATGCCATCTAGCCATCTCATCCTCTGTCACCCCCTTCGCCTCCTGCCCTCCATCTCTCCCAGCATCAGGGTCTTTATTCAATGAGTTGACTCTTCTCAAGTGGCCAAAGTACTGGGGCTCCAGCTTCAGTATCAGCCCTTTCAATGAATATTCAGGGTTGATTTCCTTTAGGATTGACTGGTTTGATCTCCTTGGAGTCCAGGGGACTCTCAAGAGTCTTCTCCGGCACCACAATTTGAAAGCATCGGTTCTGCAGCGTTCAGCCTTCTTTATGGCCCAACTCTCACATCTGTATATGACTACTGAAAAGACCACAGCTTTGACTATATGAACCTTTGGGATTACAGGACCTCCATTCCCATAACTCCCTCTAAGGAAGCATTTCTCTTTAGGATGAGCTCAAAGACACACACCATCTCTCTAAACTCAGGAAAAGAGAACTGTTTACAGCCAACTGTCCTGAAATCTGTGGTTCCTGTATGTCCATTTTTTAAACAACTCTAGTCCTTCCCAATCTCATCTCTTCTTACAGTATCCTTTTTCCTTTTTTAAATCTCAAAGCATTGGGTTGGTCAAAAAGTTTGCTTGGGTTTTTCTAGCTCACGGGGAAACCTGCATGAACTTTCTGGACAACCAATACTTTCTCCAAAAAGACAAGATATAAAAAGTAAAATGTAATCTACTCATTAGGACCTACTAGCAGCCCTATAAACCATATCCCCAAAAGCACTGGCCCTGAAGACTCAAAGAAGCTGGCAGTAGCCTCCCCAAGGCCAGCACACCCCAGACCACTGGGCTCCTAAGTGGCCCGGCTCACAGGGTGACTGGTCTGCGGCTGGTTAGAGCTGCATAGCACACCTGCTCAGCCAGTTCCCCCACACTGAAGCAAACTAGAAATGCACACACTCCCATGTGATGATGAGCGGGCTCCGAAAACCAACTTCGATCAGTCGTGAATGCAAAACCGTGGGCACAAATGTTAAGGAACACCAAGGACCAAAGGCCCTGACCCTCATGCTTCACTGGAGAGCACAGTTATTTGAGAGGCAGGGAAGGGGGTGGGAGATGATGTGGGAATGGGAGCAAGAAGAGACACGGCCCAGGAAAAATCAACGATTGTCCTGAGTCGCCAGGGAAAGCCAAGAGGCGCAGGCCTCGAAATAAAACAAAAAGGTTCCTTTTACCGAAGCAGGCACACTCCATGGCCCACCCCCAGCAGGGCAGTGGGGTAAACTTTGCATCTATCTCGCTGGCTGAGGGACCAAGGGAGAGGAAGGTGTCCCCCACCCCGTTATACAGCCCTCAAGCAGAAAGCCAATGTTCTGCTAAGTGGTTTAAAAAACAGCTCCATCTTCCACATGTGATTGGGAGCAGTGTAAAACTATTATAACTGCTTTATAAAACTAAACATACACCTATTCTGTGACCCAACATTCCACTTCTAGGAATTTACCCAAGAGAAATGAAAACATATGTCCATAAAAAGGCATGTACAAGAATGGTGCACTCCAGCTTTACTTAGGATTGCCAAAGCGTCCATCAACAGGTGCGTGGATACAGTGGACGCTGTTGGAATACTACACAAGTAAAAAGGAACCGGCAATTGTTCCAGGTGAGAACACCCCAAGATTTCACCAAACATGTTACAGTGAATTTAGAAAGCTTTTGCTGAAAGGTATATGTGGTATAATACATGTGTGTAATATTGCATGTGTACATATACATGTGTGTATAACGTGTGTACACAAATGTAGTATATTAAGTGCTAGAACATGAAAAATTAATCATGTGGGAGTGGAGAGTATTTGCCGGAGATGATCAGGGAGACTGGAATGGGGGCTACCTGGCAAGGGCCATGAAGGAAGTTTCTGGATTGGTGCTAAGCTGTATACTGTGATATACTTGGGGGTACCCAGGTATGTGAATCCACCAAAACAAATGGATTGGCTCACCTAGGATCTATCCCCATTCCCACCCCGCTGAACACCTCCCCCAAGTCCTATCTCAAAGGAAAAACTAAACTATAGGAATCACAAAAAAGTCAGCTTCAGAACTGAGATGCGTGCTGAGGGACCCAGGCAGGGGTGGAGCTGAGCAAGGACTGAGAACCATTGGGAAACACTGCCAGGTCAAGATGGACTGACGGGCAAGGGGGTGGAGGGCGCTGAGCCTGCGGTCTGGGGGGTTCACTGCACCACGTGACCACTTGGGGGGAACATCTGGCTCTGGCCCACCTGCAAAATGACAACCACAGACATACCCACAAGGCCAGGGCCATTTCCCCACCAACAGCTGAAACCCCAGAGGCCCAGACGGATCGTCGCCCCAAACCAGAGTGTAGGAACAGCAGGCATCTAAGTAACACCCATTTTCTCCAGAAACAGACCTGTGAATTCAAGGAGGCCCAGGACAGGCTAAGGGTTGTTTGTACAAATGCAGGCTGATAAAACAGGAGGTCACAACCCAATGAGAATAAACCCACAGGGCAGTCACATTTGCATCCAGTAGGTTCCAGTGCTTCAAGGCAGAACCCCCAAGAACAGCCTTTTTTTGACCACAGTTCAGTTCAGTCCCTCAGTCGTGTCCAATTTTTTGTGACCTCATGGACTGCAGCACGCCAGGCTTCTCTGTCCATCACCAGCTCCCGGAGCTTGCCCAAACTCATGTCCATCGAGTCGGTGATGCCACCCAACCATCTCATCCTCTGTGGTCCCCTTCTCCTCCCGCCTTCAATCTCTCCCAGCTGTTTGACCACGAACAGTTCCCACAGAGCACATGGATTACAAAGGCACATTTGGAAACAAGCCGCTAAACCCATGTGATGTTTAATGGGGCTGCCCTTAGACGCTGAGTCCTATAGGTCAGACCTCTCAGCCTCAGTCGCATTCCCAGTGCCAGGTCACACATGGACTGCGCCTACCAGACTCTATCACCAAAGAGGTTTTAAAATATCAAGTACTGAAAATACATGCAACTTTCCCATTAAAAGCTAGGGCGTGGACACTCCAAAAGGTCAACATGGCACCCACTACAGTTTCATTACTGATGCTTCCTCCAGATGGCAGGAAAGCTACAACAAACGCACCCTTAACGAATCGCTGCTGTCACACAAGAGGAACAGAAACCCACTCCCGACGGAATCCTAGACCTTGGATCTGGGCAGATCCGAGCTATCGGCAAGCACAGACCTGGCCCTGTGGAGGCAGGCAAACTTGCTTCCCAAACTGGAAGGAATTCTTGGGCACTGATCTTAAATTCAATGTGTGTTAGTTCAGATCCTCCAAAAACAGATACCAGGACAAGATGAATAACAGGCTCTACCAGAGACTTCTTGGGAGACATGAAACAGGAGGCAGAGGGAGATGCTGGTCTGACTCCTCTAGAGGAGACAGGGAAGGTGCAATCTTGGCCTGCAGGGCAGTTCAAGGCCAGAGGGGAGTCTCTGGGCCCAGAGGACAGGCTGTTGGGAGGAGTCCCAGGTCTCGTGGGACAGGCTGGCTTTCCCCACTGAGCTCAGGCCCTAGCTAGGTGAGGCCTGTGGAACGAGGGCTCTGTGAATGCGGTGCTGGGGTCCACTTGTGGAAGGTGTTTGGGGCCACCAGTTTCACTCCCAGAAAGATCAGGGGTGCCTTTCATGACAGCCACACCATGCCAAGTCACTGCAACACTTTTCCGACCCAAGGCTTGCTTCTAAGCTTCTCCAACAACTGCCACCTGGCCCCACCCCGTGTTTAGGTGGCTATCACTTGGCAGGAGTGTCGCAGGAAGCCCTGCAGGGATGCTCACCCTCAGGGAGGGCCCCCCTGCAACAAGAGAGGGGAGGGTGATGGGATCTCCAGGACTTAGTGATAAATGAACTTGGCAGGTGGAGAAGTGAAAGGTGTGATGCTGAGGCTGGGGACCGGGAGAAGTGGCCGCCTGCTCACTGAAGCAGAGCATGAGGCAGGGGTTGGTCTGGTGGATGATCAGTTAATCAACTACCCAAACTCAGCGTTATTAGTTCACACTATCTGCTTTAACAAATGAACCCAAAACTGAATATCAACTCAACACAATAAAAGCTTACTTCTGTATCACAAAATGATCAGTGTTCCCAATGGGTGGGCAACTCTTCACCTGGTGATTGAAGGGTCCAGGATCCTCACTTTCTCCTCTGGACTGGCCACACCCAGTTGACAATGCAGGTAAGAAAGACCGGGTAAAGCACACTTGCTTCCTAACCACGTCTCCCAGGAAGTGACACCTACTGCCCCCAGGGCTCCACTGCCAACAACCGCCCGGGGTCTCCAGGAGCTGCCCAGGTGGCGGTGGGGCAGCCACCGTAGCAGGAAGTCCCCACCACTGACGCGAAGCACAGATCTCTGGTGGACATCTGGTCGTCTCCACCACACTTACACGTTCCAACTTGATCTCAAGAGAGGCTTATTTTGGAAGCAATATAGGCCTTCAGCTCTCTCTGAACACCATAATCCAAGGCTACCTGACCATTGAACCAAATCTGAAAAGAGACACCAGCAATTCTGGAAATACATCTATTAACTTCTCTTGTTACCACACAGCTGTGGCATTCATGTGGAAATCTGGTCACAACTCGACTCTCACCAATCAAGTAAAAAGTTGAGCAACTGTCCTTTTATTGGAAAAGGTGTGCAAAATTGGTTTCATGGCCATCAACTCTAAAAATATCATCAAGGCTTAGACTCGGCATTGTTTAATAAGCCTACCAAGAACGGGGGGAAAAATAAATGAATTAAACTATGCCATATTATCAGTTTTTATGACAGAACTCAGTCCCCAAATGTTGAAAACCAATGAAATAACAGTGCTCTTGTTGAAGTCTTCAAGCCAACCTTGTAAAAGAAACACAAAAATTGCAATTTCACAGAGCCTAGCCCAGGACTGGGTGACTTGCCAGAGGTCACCCAGCTGGTGAGGGACAGTCGGGTGAGGGGGTTTTCCAATCAGTTTGACTCGGCACCTGGATCTGGGTCAAGATCCCAGCAAGTTTTGAAAACTCTCCAAGGCCAAGTCAAGCTCCCAACATCCTCACATCCGTACAGATTCCACTTCAAATGGCAAATAGAGCACTGTGGGTATAATATTCTTATAAGTACATCCAAATTGGAAAAAAAAAAAAAAAAACTCCACTAAAACACAAGTTTTCATCTGCATAACACTTAACCAACTAATTCCACGACATTCAAGTGAGAACAGATGATGTACTGAAATATCAAAAACAAGAATCCGATTTGGTAAACAGTTGAGCGCTATTTTCACATCACCCTAATGAATTTAGTTTCAGTGAACACAAATCAGCAAACACTCTGAAAATTTTAATGGTATGGTACAAAATGATGCTTTGAATGACAGCCCCAGAGAACAAACTCTTCTCCGCAAGTGACAGATACCACAAGAGGAAAATCAGAAAGGGTGAGTTAGTTCAAATCCACTTATGGCCCATGGATCTACACTTGACCCTGGGCTTGCTTCTCACACAGAGCTTCAGACTGGGAGTGAAGCAGCAAGGAGAGGCGCTCTGGGTCCCTGGATCTTGCTCAAACAGCTAGGCACAATCTGCTACCAGGTGCCTGGTTTTGTTCCAATACCTGTACAGCAGGTGGATCAGTACCCACAAAAGATGGTGCATAGATTTTGGGTCAAATTCTTGCCCAGAGCAGGCACCTGCCTCTAGCCAGCTCATTATGGCCCTCAGGGTCAAGGGCACTGCTGGGAAATATCTGGATGTTTGGGAAGTGTCTGGGATGGTAGGATACAGGTCAAGGTGGGTCCAGATTCCTCCAGAGCCCTGCTCACATGCCCACCCGTCCTCTCGTCTGTGTCTCCATCCTGCCATCACCCTGTAAGTGGTAGCCAAGTTAAATCTTGGCAGTGAGTTTACATCCACTTAGCTTTTAAAAAAGCATGCAATGACCAGGAGACAAGGAAACGCACTGACACCCCCAGAGAATGCAGAGGGTCATCACATTCACCTGAGTCCTGTGAGTTTTTTCATCTGAAAACCAAGGTTGTTGTTTGGAGGCTGTAATTAGAACATACTGGAACATAGCTGTAAACTGTAAGTCACTATGAAAAGAGTGGACTGGTCTTTTGAAATGACATTTCTGCCTCGGTTATAATAAACCAAAATTAAATCACTCAGTTGTCTTTGGGAAGAATTCTGAAGCCTACCTTCAAACCCAAGTGAACCCCACAGCTACATGGGGACAAGGAAGCACCTCCTTCCTGCCGTATCCTGCCCGAGCCTGACCTGGGGGAACCACGGCTGCTTAACTGAATCCTGAGTCCAACACACACTTCTTGGCCGCAGCCCCAAGACTGATCCAGCTTTCTTTTTTCCACTGGCAACGAAGTTTGCTTTCAAAGACAAAGGTATTTAAGACAACACCTGTATGATGTTAAAGAAACAAAAGACTACAGATGAGATTTTAAAAGCACGTGATCGGAAGGAAGGAAAGTGAGCATTCAAAAGCCACATCCTGGGGCTCTCGCTCCTAGGGTGCGAAGACTAAGGGGTCTCCCCAAAACCAGCCCTACACAGCCCAACTCCTAAACCTGTCACCTCTTTCCAGTCCAACAGCCATGCCATCAAGTAACTGTTCCTGCTCCCAACTCATGGGTGAGGGGGCACTGAGGCTCAAAGCACAGAGTCCGCAGCAGAAAAAGCAGAGATGGAACCCGAGTGCACCTGTGAAAGGCCACCTGGCACCTACAGCAGAGGGCAACGGGGCAGGAGGACTTCAGCAAAATGAGACTAAGCGTCAGGACAGACCCCCTGCGGCATTCAGGCCCCTCTGCTTTCTGCCGCCCTCTTCACCCACGTGGGCGGAGGGGGCGTCAGAGCATGCTCTGCCCGCTGCTGTGGTCAGTCTCCTCCCCCACCCCACATGAACCACCCCACCCCCGGCAATGGCTTCAGCCCGACACTCGGCCCCCCAGGATCTGATGTGACTTTTCGACTCTCAGACCCTCTTCTTTCCATAATTCAGAGGCAGCAGCCGAGTGGCATCACGCACAAAGGGTCCTGGGGCACCCCCAACCCACTTGGTCCAGCTAAAGGGACCCTTTCCCAGGTCCAAGTATCACACGTGTGCTTGCTCCTACCTGGGGGCACCAAAACCCCTCCTCCCCCAGCACCTTCCACGGCACCCCACCGCCTCTAAACAAGACAATTCCCTGGAACTCCTCCAGGGTTTCCTTCACTCCCCCTTCAGCACTACCCAGCCCCCCTGGTCCCCTCTCCCTCTCTTGTCCTGGTGACTTCACAACGGCCTTCGTAGGCCAAGAAATCTCACGCAGGGATACTGAACACCCTAGATTCCCGAGAGACACGGCTGAGCGCAGGATTCTTTTCCTACCAAAAAAACGCACATAGGACCCTCCCTGCCCCACCCTCCTCTAGACTCGTACCATTCCTGGGGTTCACACCCCCAACCCAGGCACGGAGCCCACGGAGGTCCACAGGCCTGAGTCAGGCCCTCCGGCTTTGTTTCCTAGGCAACAGCCACTCTCTCCTTTGCAGCTACACACTGACCACGGCAGAAGATTCTAGCATTCCTGGAGTTTCTTCTCGGGGGTGGGAGACGCCCGCTTTCCTTCCGGAGGGGCCCTGAGGCAGATGGGACCCCGGCAGCTAGCTCTCCCCCGGAAACCTGTGTTGCCAAACTGAGGGCACTTTGGCTCCAGGAAAGCCTGGCAAAGGAAACAGCCCCACAGACCCTCACTCGGCGATGGGGAACCAGGCCGCTCTAGCCAGGCAGCAGAGGCGTACCTGTCACCGCCGACACGTGGCTGAGGGGCTGGGCCTCCCAAGAAGCCCCTCTCTGCCCCTGCCTCCGGCGTGTGGGGCAGGGAAGTTAGGAGTTGCCCGACTCTCTGAGGCCCTGCCTTCCAGCCCCCGGGCTTGGAAAGGGCCATGTGGCCTCAGCTGGGCGGGGAAGGGCCTCTCTACCTGACTGCCCATCAGAGCCACCTGGGAGCTTGTTAATCTGCCACGTGGGGTTCCACCCCGCAACCAGGGACTGAGAAACTCCGGAGGGGCTGGGCTTGTTTCCAAAGCTTCCTCAGGTGATCTCAGGTCCAGGCAATGATGAAAAGGATGGGGGCAAAGGGCGTGATGGCCTCCAAGGGAAAGGGGGGAGCTGGAAGGAGCCCATAGCCCAGCTCCTTCAAGAGGACTTCCCAGACCTCGGGTGGGTGAACGAGACCCCCAGCACCCAGGGGTCTGGGCACCCCCAACCCACTTGGTCCAGTTAAAGGGACCCTTTCCCGGGTCCAAGTATCACACATGTGTTTGCTTCCTCCTACCTGGGGGCACCAAAACCCCTCCCCCAGGGCCTTCCACAGCAACCCACTGCCTCTAAAGAAGACAATTCCCTGGAACTCCTCCAAGGTTTCCTTTACTGCCCCTTCAGCACAACACACTCCGGTATTCTTGCCTGGAGAACCCCATGGACAGAGGAGCCTGGCAGGCTACAGTCCCTGGGGCCTCAAGAGTCGGACATGACTTAACAACTAAACCACCACAGCACTACCCAGCACGCCTGGTCCCCCTCCCCATCCTGTCCTGGTGAGTTCACAGGGCCACCGCGAAGTCTTCCCTTCCCGGCTCACCTGCGCGTCCACTGCTCTCTGGCTATGTGGCCTGCTCCTTGCGGGCCGGACGGGGTCAGGCTGGTTCAGGCCACCAAGCTAGCTAAGGACACTGGCCTGCCATCCCAAGGCTCGTTAGCCATGAGAATACAGAAGGCCCACCAGAGAGCAGGTGCCATGGAGGAAGTGGGCAGGAAGGAAGACGAGCCCATTTTCATAGGACTCGTGCCCGGGGCATCTTTCCAAGCCTACCTGCCATGAGTCCAACTGACTCCTGACCCGCCCCCTGCAGCCCCCAGGAGAGCTAAACCCAGCAAACACTTACCACCTGCCCGGGAGCTGAGGACCTCGGATCGCGCGGTCTGTTACAAGACACCCTCCAAAACGCTGACTATTAGTCCCCCCAAAATAGCATCGCTAGGCCACAGACATACAGGGACAGACACATAAAACACATTCTCCCAAAACGGCAACAGGGTGTCTCCTGGGCGGTGCTGCCTACAGCCTGGAAGGGGCTCTGACTTCAAATGGGCTCCAGGCAGGGGAAGGGCGGGGGGAGCTACAGCTGGGAGGGGTCGGGTCAAACCTTTCCCCACCCAAACCTTCAGCCCCGACATCACCACCAGGAAACGAGATGTTTGTTTTATTACAAGGTCTCGAGTTCCTGCTGCTTCTTTACCTAGAAGCAAAAAATTTTCCACCTGGGTCCTCACACACCAATGTCAGCAAAATTACAATTCACTGAAATATCAAAACCATCCACAACTGCAGAGAAGATTAAAATGGGAAAGGGATGAGGAAATTAAGCAGATACAAAGAAAAGTAGAGGAAAAGTTCCGTTTGATCAGAACAGACTTTGCTCTTTTTTACAAAGAGCTATACTGTCTGCAGACCCAGAGTCCCCTCTGGTGCCACGGTGGTGACTGATCTCAGAGCCGGAGGCTGGTTCGGGGGCCTGTGAGGCCTTGCTGACTGTGGTGGGCTCAACTGCCAGCACCCCACACCCACAGTACCCTGCCGGAGCTCAGCCAGCTCTCAAGGATGGGGAACAGCACACACAATATCAAGGGTCAGACTTTATCTTTTAAATGCACAATGTGCTCGAGCCAAAAACAAAACAAAAAGCCTTCCCAAGATGCTTTCCAAATTCCAGAAACACACTGGGCTGGAAAAAAAAAAAAAATGGAGCCCTGTTTCCTCTTATTTTTAATCTTACTTTGGCGAGGTTCATAATAAAAGAGAATAACCTATTTATTTGCTTACCTTACTTGGAAAGACAATAAATTGGAAAGGCTTCATAAATCTCGCAGGGAATTCCTTTAAACAAGGACTGTCAGCAAAAATCCGTAAATAACCCTCTGCCAGTCTCCAGCAATCACCTCCACCACACATTCTTTTTCCTTCCTGCTTTTGTACTAATCTTCCACCAAACAAATCAAATCAAGCACTAAAACGTTTTTATTCTTTATCAAGGTGAGGCTCAGAAAACATCCGGGAGTCCACCGGGACTGTTGACTTACCTAGGTGGCCTCTGAGAACAATCAGATGCAGCAAAGGCCCCCCAGGACAAGATGAGGGAGACCCCTGAACCCCCAAACCCTGCCACACTGCTCTCACCAATTTACAAAACCCAGGCTGGCAATGGGCTTTTGCACACAGAGCCAGGGACAGACATCAATTTGACCTGGAGCAAAGCTTGAACCTTAAGAAACAGGTCCTATCCAGGTGGGGGACAGGCTCTCAGGTTTCCTCCACCTTAGCTCACCCCCGGGCCCTTGTAATCCCACTGTCGGAGACCTTCCAGATCCATCCAGGCGGCAGTTGGTCAAGTTCATTCATCCCCATGTTGACCAAGATGAAGAAAGACAGCTCAGAACTTGGAGATGTCCAGAGCAAACCCACAGCTCATCCAGCAGCCTAGGCCTTGTTCCCACCACGTTGACTTGTGAGGCACCTGATTAAAACGACCTTCAAAAACAGCCAAAGATGGACAGTCTCACGCTGAGGTTTCAAGGACTGTGCTAAAAATAAGCCTAAATAAGAGGCAGAGGGAGGCTCGTGGATAATCAAATGTGTAATCAATTTACATGTCAGGGAAGGATAATTACCATAACCAAAAAGAAAAGTTCTCCAAGCCAAAAGGTTAAGAAAGAAAATTAAATCAGCAAGCCACCACTACCCAACTACCCACATAGAAACAAAAACGTACGTTTTCAGAAAGGACAAGCCTCTTGTGTTCCTGGCAGCTTCCAGAGCCTTGAAACTTCCCTCCAGGACCATGATTCTTGGTCCTGGGTGTGATTCTTCGGTGTGAGACACAAGACTAGCGAAACCTAAGCAACTTGTCAGACTTGTGCACAGCCAGCAATACATGCAGCTGGTTAGCTGTGCAAGGGTTAGTCGCTCGCGGTGTCCGACTCTGTGCGATCACACTGTAGCCTGCCAGGCTCCTCTGTCCGTGGGGTTCTCCAGGCAAGAATACTGGAGTGGGTTGTCGTGCCCTCCTCCAAGGGATCTTCCTGACCCAGGGGTGGAACCCGCGTCTCTTCTGTCTCCAGCATTGGCCGGCGGGTTCATTACCACTAGCGCCACCTGGGAAGCTATGCAAAGGAACGGGCTTTTGATACAAATCCCACCAAGATTTCAAAGGGCTGTGTCCCTGCAGGCGACTGAGCTCTGTAGAAAGAACCTCATGTGCTGAAGATCAACCTCCAGATGGAAGGGTGCCTCGGCTGTTTCTATGACGAAGGCACCAAATTCATCTGTTCTTATCGTCTCCCCTCCTGGCTCACTCCCGGTGTTCAAGAAAAATTATTATAGACTCACCAAATTAATGTATTTCTTGTGTTTCCAAGTGAAGGCAGAGGCCTTTCTTAACTGGCACTCTCTGAAATAGTCACTTGACAATTGGCACACCTTAGGCACGATTGCCCGCTGAAGCTAGTGGGGCCTGGGCACTCAGCAGCGATTGCCCACTCCCTTCCCTCCAAGACCGCTGTGATTTCAGGACCCATGTAAGTGAAGCAGCTTCCCGCCTCTTTCCTATGTTAACCTGGGGAGCTACCCTGCAGAGACAGGAGTGGAGCCCCAGGAGGGCGCAGGGGAGGCACCCTGGGTGCAGGAAGGACACGGGCAGGCCCTGGGACAGCCTAGAACTGTAGTCCTACTGTGCTCCCCAGGACTCAAGACAGCCACCGCCTGGGTGGGCAGGTCATGTGTACACAGGACCACCAAAGATGCTTCCAGAGCCCCTCTGGACAGAAACCACTTCCCTGCCGTTTAAATAAAATCCAGCCTTTGACTTTTCCCGTTAATAAATTCCAGTGTTTGGGCAACTTTTCTCCCCTGGGCAAGGATGGGAGGGCAGCGCAGTCTCAGGGTGGTCATGGCAGCTTCTGGACCCCAGAATCTCCCAGCAGCCGGGTCCCCAGGCTGGGAGGACTCGGGTCTCCCAATGGGCTGGCAGTGTTGTGTCCCGCCCCCTCCCCCACCACAAGGAAGAACCCTCAAGAGTGTGGAAGCCACTCAGGGACAAGCAGTTCAAAATGCTGCTTCAAACAGCTCTTGTCCCATTGGAGCGCCAACCTTTCAGCAACGAACCCCAGGCTCCAACCTCTTTGCCTCTGGAAGCTTCCCAAACCTTCTAAGCATGTGGTCACGTCTCTGCTGCACTCACGGCACGCGTGTCAGCTCGTGGACGACCACCCTAAAGGGGCCAAGGATGCTTAGATGGGAATCTCAGGCCAGGAATCAAGGTCAGGGGGCATCTGAGCCCATAGGCATCAGAAGGTTTGCTAACATGAATGCACGCAAAACGCACTGGGAGTCACTCCGCCCGGTGAGCCCTCTCCCTGCCCTGAGCGCTGGGGCACCGGGCACAAACTGCAAGCCCTGCAAAGACAGCTCCGGCAACAACCGGAAGGCTAATAAGTGCAGTGATCCCCACTTAACAATTTCAAAAATTCAAAGACTCATTTCATAAAATTTTCCCCAAATGAACAGACACAGAGAGTATTTTAAGACTATGAAGAGTGAGCTGGCGGTGGCTTCCTTCCCAAAGTGCAACGGAGACCACTCATAAGCACATCCTCTGGGCGCAGAGGGGCCGGTCTTCATCATACACCTCCTCCTGAGAGAAACCAGGGTCCCCTGTGACACACAGGAGCTGGCAAAGGTGGCAGTGGAACCCAGGACTCCGGCTCGGGGTGGGACGCCAACCCAGGTGACCCACCGCTGACCCTCCCACAGGAAAGGGCGCTGGTCCCTGCAGGCTGCCCGCCAACCAGCCTCCTCGACCACAGACTGGGGGGCTGGCTTCTACCTGCGGGAAGCCAGGCTAGGCCGTGAGGGATGCCCTGCGCCCCTACAGGCACAGGGACCAGCCTGGGCATGCAGGAACCCGAGAGCAAACACTGCCTGGCTCTCTGCTCAGCCACTTCCACACCGAGAGAACAGGAAGGACCCAGTGACCCACGGCCACTCCCAGGCCCTCTGGACCTGGAGCTGGCGGCCGTGGTGGTGGGCAGAGGAGGCACCTGTCCCCAGGCACCTTCCAAGAGGGGCTGGCAGAACCCGGGGAGGAAGGCGAGCAGCTGTTGTGTGTGTGTGTCCCTGGAAAGTCCAGGGACAATGGCCGGAGGTGTACCCAGGCCCGAGGTGTGGGTGTGGTATTGCCCGCTTGGAGGAGGAGGAGGGGGCACCTTAGGGGGCAGGGGGAATTAATGGAGCAGATAAAGATTCCAACCACAGAGTCTGCCCAGCCTGGGCCAACTTCCTTCAGTGCCCTTCACTTCCTTGAGTGTTCCTCCCTGCAGCGACACGGTGGGATCCACTCAGGCAAGTCTGTCTGCTGAGCCTGGAGGGTCCCCCTGAGCCGGCGGGACCCTCGGACATGACAGATATCCAAGAAAACCCTGGCAACCTCACATGAGCACCCAGGTACTTCCCCACACTTCCCAGGCTGGCCTTGCTACTGTCAGAGAGAGACAAACTGCAGTGGTGGTGGGCGGGGTGAGGGGGGGCGGAACCCCAAGGAGCTCCTGGGACCTCCCTTGGTGACCAAACTGGTCTGCAACCACATGGCTTTTGCACAGCGTTGGACAAAACATGCAGAATTGCACGCTGAAAGGGTGAATTTTACTGTACAGAAAGTATATCTATATAGCATTCTTAAAAAGTTGATCCCGGGACTTTCCGGTGGTTAAGTGGTTAAGACTCTGAACTCCTGAGGCATGGATTCAATCCCTGGTGGGGGAACTAAGATCCCACAAGCCACGCTGTGCAGCCAAAATAAAAATAAGTAAATAAAATAAAGGGCTTTTCAGGTGACGCAGTGGTAAAGAATCTGCCTGCCAATGCAGGAGATGTAAGAGACTCGGGTTCGATCCCCTGGAGAAAGAAATGGCCAACTCGCTCCAGTGTTCTTGCCTGGAGAATCCCATGGACAGAGGAGGCTGGCGGGCTACAGTCCGCGGGGTCACAAAGAGCCAGATAAGACTGAGCACAGCACAACAATAAAAAGGTAAAATGCCGGGTCTGGCGGCGGTACATCTGGCCCTCTCTCTTGGCCTCCGCAGCCCCACCGACTGCCCCACACTTTATACTCTTTACTCCAACAAAGAGAGAATAAGAATAATGATAAAACCAATAAAGCCCACACTGGAGAGAACTCAGGGTGCAACGTTGAGGGTTTGTCATGCATTAACACATGGAGTCCTCATACACATCAGAGGTGGCTATGAAGAACGCCCACCCACCGCAAGGACACAAGGCGGTAGGGACCTTCCCCAGGCCTGCAGCTGAGCCCCAGGGTCGCCAGGATGGGAGGTTCCATACTCAAAGTGTTAGTCACTCAGTCATGCCCCTATGACTCTCTGCAACCCCATGGACTGTGTAGCCCACCAGACTCCTCTGTCCATGGGATTTTTCCAGAGAAGAATACTGGAGTGGATTGCCATTTCCTTCTCTAGGGGATCTTCCCGACCCAGGGATCAAACCTGGGTCTCCCACACGGCAGGGAGACTCTTTACCATCTGCGTCACCAGAGCCACACAACAGAGCCCTTCCTCAGGCTAGGAGAACAACCCCCAGGCCTGGAGAGGACCCACCCTCCACCCCTGCGCTCAGGATGCACCCTGCCCCCATCCCAGCTCTCTGAACTTCAGAGTAAATCCTCCTTGCTCTTGCTGGCAGCCCTGGCATCGGTCACACAGTAGGAGCTCTATTTGCTGAAGAAGCAGATCTTTGTTCAACAGGCAATTTTCAGAAGAAGCAAATGCATCTCAATGTCACAGCATCAATTTCCACAAATCAATCCCAATTGAGCTACCTTAGCATACGCTGTAAAAATTTTAAACCCTATGCATAAAATATTATACATCCATTTTTATTTGATCTACTAAGTTATAAAGCTTTCCTCAGTCTCTTAAAGGTGGTTTTCCCAGTAATGCATAACTGCTTAATTGGGAAGTGTACAAAACATAATTACACTGCCTAACACTACAACATTGCTTATGGGAATATCTCTGTTCATGCATTCTGCTTTATTTTGTATTTAATCTCTATTAAGATGTCTATATGAAAATAGATAGGTATGCTAGTCTTCATAAACACCATAAATCATAAAGTCATCTCCTTGCTAACCCGGGTCCAAAAGCAGCCCCCAAAGAGACGACTGGGGCCCGAAAGGCTCCCACTTCTCATATTTAAGCACAGTTGGTAAGCTTTCAACATGTGGCCCACTTAGCTCTGTGTCACTTTGCCAGGTAAGGGTGACAGTAATGGCTATTATTTCTCTCACAGAAAGTGGCTTGGCCTGAAACTCAAAAAATACCCCAAATAGCCCCCCAGAAACCAGTTACTCAAACCAGAAAGGGGAAATTCCTTCCTGTGCCCAAGACCACAGTTGCCAACCTCACATCAAGAGGCAGGTGGAGACCCCTTAAATCCTCGGTGGATACTGCACATGGCCTTTCAAGTTCACTCTTCAGCTGGCACAGGGCATGTGCCCCAGGTTCCTCCAGACCTCAACACAGGGGTACCACCCTGCACGTTTCTCTGCCTTGGAATGTGTACACATACACACACACACACACACACACACTCCATCCCTAGAACTATCTGAACACACAGCCATTCTCTAAGCAGCCTGGTGTTGGAAAAAAAGAACCAGTTCAGATTCTGCGCCATCGTTTATTAACTGTGAGCCCATCCCTGTATTGGGAAAGTCTCACCACCTCCTACTGAGGTCATCACTAAAACAAAACAAGCAAGTGTATGATAAGGTGTTCCTAAAAAGGGACCTACAAAGTGTATGATAAGGTGTTCCTACAAAGCTGTCCTCGATACAGCAACATAAGCGATCAGCCTCACTGAAGCTAATCAATAAATTCTATATTGATTCAATACTAATCAATATACTAATCAATAAATTCGCCAAGGTAAAAAAGGATTTGCCACAAAATGTGTTTATCTGCATTTCTGAAACAGAAAAGTGTCATCCCCAAATCTGCTTGGCAACATGGATGAAATAACGCACAAGTGAGATTAAAAAGTTGAGGCAGACTTTACTTGCCCACGTGGTGCCTCCTGCTGACCTCTGCCTTCAAAAACTGTCACCAACTCCACTGCACCCATCCTCAGCCTGCATATACAGACTTTCAAAGTGCGCTCACTGCCAGAATGGCTCATACCTTACTAAAACGTAATTTGTAAAAACAATTTCTCTCTTACCACTAGGCTATGACGCTCAGACCAGCCTCCTCCCCGTGAGCATTGCTGACTGGTCAGAAGAGACAGTTAAATGTCAAGTGCATCGGAACGAAGACCCAGCTCCAACACACACAATTTCCCTCAAGTCCCTCGGAATATTGAGTGCTGGTTGAGGGGGTAGAACCCCCGCTTAAGCCAAAAAAAAAAAAACCAAGAAGAGACTGGGTCAGGCAGAAATCCAGATTTCCACTTTGAGATCTATTCATTCAGATGGGGAAGAGTATTCAAATATAAAATCCTTCAATCATTGGTCATGCCAAATGTTCAAAAACTAGACTCAAGTTGTGTGGGTGTGTGTCGGGGGTGTGGTTTGTTTTTAAAGAAAGATGGTCTGCATGCAGTTGGCAGGCTCCGGATGGCTGCGTTGAGAACCCCCTCCCGGCGGTTCTCAGTCAGATGTCCCTTAGGTGGAGCCCCAGGAGACTAACTCCCAGCCAAGGGTGCCCTGGGGCTCCACCTGCTCCAGAGGCCACCCTCTCAGGGCACCTGGGCAGCCAGCAGCCCTCCCCGGGGACTGTGAGTCACTCATGTGAAAACCACCAAGCCCACAGCCAGCTTCTTGCCACTGAATGTGCGCCCAACTCACCTGCTCCCTTCTGATAAAACAGCACACAGAGGACTCCTCCCTATTCCTGTGTGTGTGTGTGCACGCGCGCACGTGCTTGCGTACTTAGTTGCTCAGTCGTGTCCGAACCTCTGCGACCCCATGGTCTGTAGCCTGTCAGGCTCCCCTGTCCATGGACTTCTCCAGGCAAGCATACTGGAGTGGGAAGCCATTCCCTTCTCCAGGGGATGTTCTGGACCCAGGGATCGAACCCGAGTTTCCTGCACTGCAGGCGAATTCTTCTGGTCTCAGCCACTAGGGGAAGACCCCAATCCCAACTCTCTGTTCTAAATGAAATGAGACACAGTGTGCAGAGGAGGGGCTGGGCAGGGGCAGGACACTTACTCGGTTACCTAAGAACCACCAAATCTGCAGATATTACCACTCTTTTCCTCCATCACCAACGCAGACAACAAGAGTATCAAACAGCTCACGTTCGAACCCTTTCCACCTGCATCAGCCTTCCTTGCTGTGCACATTCGCAAATGTGGCAATAGGGCATTCTGGCCCCTTGCATTCTACCACTGGCTGCCTCCCAAGGGCATCTGCAAGGATTATCTCGCTTTACAAGTGACGTTTCTTTTAACAGTATGAATTAAGCCAGAAGAAACTGCTGGTCCATGAAATGACCAGCCACCCTGAAGGTGACGATTGGTCTCTTCAACAGACTCCGGAAGGACACATTCCCTAACCCCAGTCCCCTGCCCCCAACTGTTTCTCGCTCACTTGACCCAATGGGGCAGCTGGGAGCAGTGGCACGGCTGGGGGTGGGCTAACAGGTCCACACACAATGTGTGCCTGGCCCCGGGGGGCAGCCAGCCTATTTCTAGGAGTGGGCGACCGCCCTGTGAGGAGATGATTTCCTGGCCCAGACGGGGACACAGGAACACCCACGGCACATTGGACACCCAGCTGGACCAAGGCGGGTCACCGGCACGGCTGCTGACCGAGTGCCCACCACGTGCCAGAAAGACAAACGCAACACGTGGTTCTCTGGGAAGCGAGTTCACTGCTGCGCTCCAGACGCTCGGACGCCCCTACTCCAGCAGGAGGAAGGAGGCACATGAAGGCAGATGTGTGCGGAGAAGGGGACAGGGAGGGGCCTCGTCCCAGACAAACCCCCCAGGGACGCGGCGGGTCAGGCGCTCCTCCGCCGTGCTTTTACCTCGTCTGGGAAGAAGAGCCGAAGAGCCGAGCGCCATCACCAGCAGACCCCCACGGCCCAGGGTGCCGCCTGCTCTCGAGCCGAGGAGGCACAGTACCCAACCACTCACTCGTTCTTCCTTCTCTGGGAACGGAAAGCACGTCTTAAATAGAAAGCAAATATTTTACTGGGCATCCCTCAGAGGGATTCCACCATCTAAAAACAACCTCCTGAATGGGTCATCACTTAGGCCTTAGGAATCACTCCCTACCCAAGCCAGCCTCCCCCCAGCCCTCCCTGCCCTGTTTAGGTCGGTTTTTTTTTTTTTTTTTTGGTATATAGTTTCATTTTGTTATTCATTTTTTTTAACTGAAGAATAATTGCCTTACAGAATTTTGCTGTTTTCTGTCAACTCTGAACATGAATCAGCCATAGGTATACATATATCCCCTCCCTTTTGAAGCTCCCTCCCCACCCCACCCCTCTAGGTTGATAGAGAGCCCCTGTTTGAGTTTCCTGAGCCCTACAGCAAATTCCCACTGTAGGGCAGTATTTTTTTAAGAACACCAGGACCTGGAACTCTCACCCCAAACACTCCTTCCTGGGCCCCGCCCCCTTCACCTTCTGGTCCCCCAACTCTGGGAGAATCATCCACCTCTTTGGTGCAAAGGATCAAGTCTCCCTCCCCCAGAGGACCCATTCCCCTAGGACAGGACCCACCCACCCTCTTGCCTAGCAAGATCTTGCCTGTCTCCTACCCTACACAGCCAAAGCAATCAAGCCCCAGGGAGCCTTCTCGGATGTCCCCTGAAGGCAACCCCTCCCCTTCCAGTGCCTCCATCAAGATTCCCTGACCTCTTTCCAGGAATGCAAAAGGAAATCTGCTCCTCAGGGCACACAGCACCTTAGTTCAGTTCAGTCACTCATTCGTGACTTTTGTGATCCCATGGACTGCAGCGCACCAGGCTTCCCTGTCCATCACCAATTCCCAGAGTTTACTCAAACTCATGTCCATTGAGTCGGTGATGCCATCCAACCATCTCTTTCTGTGTTTTCCCCTTCTCCTGCCTTCAATCTTTCCCAGCATCAGAGTCTTTTCCAATGAGTCGGTTCTTCGCATCAGGTGGCCAAACTATTAGAGTTTCAGCTTCAGCATCAGTCCTTCCAATGAATATCGGGACTGATTTCCTTTAGGATGGACTGGTTGGATCTCCTTGCAGTCCGACTCTCAAGAGTCTTCTCTAACACCACACTTCAAAAGCATCAATTGCTCAGGGCAAGAGCAACTAATTTACTTCTCTGTTTATTTTGTATTTATAAATTTAACAAGGTGGCACAGTGGTAAAAAATCTGCCTGCAATGCAGGAGTTGCAAGAAATTCAGGTTCCATCCCTGGGTAGGGAAGATCCCTCTGGAAGAGGAAATAGCTACCCACGCCAGTATCCTTGCCTGGAAAATTCCAAGGACAGAGGAGCCTGGCTGGCTCCAGTCCATGGGGTTGCAAAAGAGTCAACTGATTGATTGAACACACACACAGGGCGCGTTAGGACAAAATGTGTGTGGAAGTAAAGTAGATGGTGATTCTTGAAAAATTCAAATTGGATTTCGCTGGTGGCTCAGTGCTAAAGAATCCACCTGCCAGTGCAAGAGACTTTGGTCTGGAAGATCCCCAGTGCCTTGTTGTTAGTGGAGAGCAGGGTGGGGTCAGTGCAGGGACCACTTTTTGATCATGCCTGTAGCTTGGAGAAGGAAGTGGCAACCCACTCCAGTATTCTTGCCAGGAGAATCCCATGGACAGAGGAGCCTGGTGGGCTATAGTCCATGGGATCACAAAAGAATCAGACATGACTTAGCAACTCAACAACATCAGGCCTGATCTAAGTGCTTTATTCCAGTTGAGGTATTTCAAACCCTAAAAGATGATGCTGTGAAAGTGTTGCACTCAATATGCCAGCAAATTTGGAAAACTCAGCAGTGGCCACAGGACTGGAAAAGATCAGTTTTCAATTCAATCCCAAAGAAAGGCAATGCCAAAGAATGTTCAAACTACCACACAACTGCACTCATCTCACACGCTACAAAAGCCAGGCTTCAATAGTACATGAACCATGAACTTCCAGATGTTGAAGTTGGATTCAGAAAAAGGAGTGGAAGCAGAGATCAAATTGCCAGCATCCACTGGATCATTGAAAAAGCAAGAGAGTTCCAGAAAAACATCTATTTCTGCTTTATTGACTATGCCAAAGCCTTTGTCTGTGTGGATCACAACAAACCATGGAAAACTCTTCAAGAGATGGGAATACCAGACCACCTGACCTCCCTCCTGAGAAATCTGTATGTATGCAGGTCAAGAAGCTACAGTTAGAACTGGACATGGAACAAAAGACTGGTTCCAAATTAGGACAGGAGTATGTCAAAGCTGTTTATTGTTACCCTGCTTATTTAACTTTTTATGTAGAGTACATCATGAGAAACGCTGGGCTGGATGAAGCACAAGCTGGAATCAAGATTGCTGGGAGAAATATCAATAACCTCAGATATGCAGGTGACACCAGCCTTACGGCAGAAAGTGAAGAGGAACTAAAAAGCCTCTTGATGAAAGTGAAAGAGGAGAAGGAAAAAGTTGGCTTAAAGCTCAACATTCAGAAAACTAAGATCATGGCATCCGGTTCCATCACTTCATGGCAAATAGGTGGGGAAACAATGGAAACAATGACAGACTATTTTGGGGGGCTCCAAAATCACTACAGATGGTAACTGCAGCCAAGAAATTAAAAGACACTTGCTCCTTGGAAGAAAAGTTATGACCAACCTAGACAGCATATTAAAAAGCAGAGATATTACTTTGCTAACAAAAATCCTTCTAGTCAAAGCTATGGTTTTTCCAGTAGTCACATAGGGATGTGAGAGTTGGACTATAAAGAAAGCTGAGTAGCGAAGAATTGATGCTTTTGAACTGTGGTGTTGGAGAAGACTCTTGAGACTCCCTTGGACTGCAAGGAGATCCAGCCAGTCCATCCTAAAGGAAATCAGTCCTGAATATTCACTGGAAGGACGGATGTCGAAGCTGAAACTGCAAATACTTTGGCCACCTGATGTGAAGAACTGACTCCTTGGGAAAGACCCTGAAGCTGGACAAGACTGAAGGCAGGAGGAGAAGAGGACGACAGAGGATGAGATGGTTGGATGGCATCACAGACTCAATGGACATGAGTTTGGGTAAGCTCTGGGAATTGGTGATGGACAGGGAAGCCTGGCATGCTGCAGTCCATGGGCTCTCAAAGAGTCAGACACAACTGAGCGACTGAACTGAACTGAAGCGCTTTATAAATATGACCTCATCAGACCCTCGCAGCCCACTCTATTCTTACCCTTGCTTCAGATTCAGCAACACAGCCCTTTGCAAGGGCTCAGGAAATTCCGAATGCACTCACAGGTCGGATGTCATCCTTTCTTTTTTTTTTGATGCTTTCTAGAACAGTCTGTCACATCTGATGCCTCCTCCCCTGCCGGTGGTGATGGGTGTTAACGTTGAAGCAGTGCCCTTCCTCAGTCCAGCCCCAATCCTGAGAAAGGAGGCCTTTTGCTGGGACCTCTCCCATGTCATCAGAGAAAGAGTGCCCAGGTAACACTGAGATCCAACCAGTGCTCTAACGTGGGCTTCCGGGGTGGCCCAGAGAAAAGCTTTTGGATCCAAGCCTGGAGCCGGATGTGCCAAGTAATCACCAGGTTCTAAAACTCTCAGCTACAAGCATTGTCAGAAACTGGTCCCTGCCCTGACCCTGCCCTGCTCTCCACTAACAGGGGCACCCAGACCCAACTCCCATCGGTCATCACTCCCCCTCCAAGACCTCAGCCCACCCACTGCTGCTCAAGAGGATGAAATAAATTAGGAAAAAATCCTTTAATCTCCCCTGCAGAGAAACCTTTCCAAGAACCAGAGTTATACTTGCAACGTACATTTCAAGTGGTTCTGCTGAGCTATGAGTGGTGTCTATGCTCTCGGGCCATCTGAGACGCACATCAAGAGCACAACCCAGACAACTGTTAGTCACAACCCCTTTCCCTTCCTGCCCCTGGGACACGGGGAGACTCAAATAAGGCAAGCTCACAATTATCACAAAGAAAACTCAAACCACTTTGAGCTGCTTCCTCTGCCCACTACTTGGGGGAGTACATCTGGCCAGTTTTAGGGAAGGAAAAAAAAAAAATCACCCACTGTTCAAAGCCCTCCTTAAATATCCAGGAAGACATCATTACAGATAGAATTCCAATGTTAATTCTAAAATCTCCTGGCTTTTGTCAGATGAAGCCACATTCTAATTCCCAGGCTTAGTTGAGAAATGAGAAGAAAGGATGTTTGAGTGTAGAGGGAAAAAAACCCAAAAACTCAGCCCTGAGCAAAAAGCAGCAAACATTTTGGAGGAAGGGGGAGAATAAACAGAACTCTGCACAAGGCGGAGAAAAACTGGGTCTTGGGAAACCTGGTGTACTCACCCACATGGGTGCGTGGAAACTGATCCGATTTCCCTTGCTCTGTGCTGGAGGGCCTAGCTCAGGGGCCTTTCTGCAGAGGCAGGGTCCCTAAACCCGGGGCAGGACAACGATACACACCTGAAGACCCAAAAGATGTTCTGGGGCCATCCGCACATCTGGCTCTCGACTGGCCCCAGCTGACAAAACTATGAGAGCCACCAGAACATTCCTGCGGAGAAGGCGATGGCACCCCACTCCAGTATTCTTGCCTGGAAAATCCCTGAAAATTCCCTTGCCTGGAAAATGGACGGAGGAGCCTGGTGGGCTGCAGTCCATGGGATTGTGAAGAGTCAGACAGGACTGAGTGACTTCCCTTTCACTTCTCACTTTCATGCATTGGAGAAGGAAATGGCAGCCTACTCCAATGTTCTTGCCTGGAGAATCCCAGGGACGGGAGAGCCGGGTAGGCTACCGTCTATGGGGTCGCACAGAGTCGCACACGACGGAAGCGACTTAGCAGCAGCAGCAGAACATTCCTGTGTTTAGTTGCCCTAAGATCCAGCCACATCCACCCTCCAGGCTGAACTACCCTAAGGAAGCAGCTTCTCCACTGAGCACTGCAGAGGCCTAAGAGGTGGTGAGTTGGCCCAAGGCTGATCCCCGCACGGCTGCAGCCCGCCATGCACCCTCCCTTTCCCGTGGGGAAAGCAGAATGGAGAACTTGTTCGAAAACTGCAGGGGGGATGGGGGGCTTAGACAGAATCACGGGGCATCATCAAGACCCAAGCTGGCACTGAGCCACCACACTGGGGCTAACCAGATGAACTGGTAAAAAGAACCCACTCCGAGCTAACCCTAACCCTAACTCTCTGGGAACAGGCAGAACCCGAAGTTTGAAACAGGCAGTCTCTAGCATTCCTGACCACCACTACCCCCCTGCCCACCCTACTGGAGCCCTGGGGCATCAGCAAAGAATTCAGGGATCTATTTCCCAAGCACACACGTGTCTGCAAGCACACACGTGTTCAACTAAAGGAAGAGAGGCGTTGCAGGGCAGGAAGATAATCTCATAATTAAAGGAAAGCCTGTTTTTCAGGAAAATCTCCATCTCGTGGGGACCTTACCCTAAAGGAAGCCAAGGTCAGTCAGAGCGCTCCCACATCACCTGCTCCGGGTGCCTTTCAGGTGAGTTAATCACTCAAGGCAGGGCCAGTCTCCAGATTTCAGGACACACCCAACTTTGTGCCATTCCCTTTCAATTCTCTGATAGCCTCTGTGAAAAGAAAGCTGCTCCTTTTGTTCGGGAGTATTCATTCAAATTCCTTTCCAAGGCCAACACAAATGCAGGGCAGCAACCCAAAGGAGGTTTACCCAGCAGAATCAAGTTTCTGGCCAGTTTTTACAGGAGTGGTACAAACAAGACTATTCCGATTAGGTGAAATCCTCACCACCTCCCTGGTCTCTTCTCCCAGATTCCCCCACGATGAACACAGGGGCTCACTCCCACTGGAAGACGTGCATAATGAATCCAGCAGGAAAGAGGGAACAGCCAGAGGGAGGGAGGGGAGCACCCCAACCACCTCCAGCCCCTCCCCCAAGCAAGAGGAACCTGCTGGGAAGGAGACTCTGAGATCACTCACCCAGACCACAGACTTGTAAATCTGAGCCTTACCTACTGGTAGAAAAGGTACCTGGCCACTAAGTCCAATTTTACCACCAAAAAACCCCAAACACTGAAAGCTATCCACATAATCTCAGGGCCAGTGTGTGTTTGGGGGAGGGCTGCCCTTCAGCGACATCCCCCAGATAGAGAAAAGGGAAAAGGGGATCAGGAGGACAGAAGGGGTCGGACGTGGGGAGCACAGCAAAGCCACCCCCAAAGGCACCCGAGTCCCAAATCAAAAGCCAGAAGAAGTCTCAATCACACAAAAACCAGAGCCAGGTGGAGCTGGCTTCTGGCCCTCTAGTGGCTTAACCTCCCGCCCCCCACTCTGCTTCTTGATTGGCGAAACAGTGACCATCACTTCTGCCTGGGAGAGGCCGGACCAACGGCACTGTGCCCAGCCCTCAGGGTCCTTCTGGCATCTGGTCTTTGCCAGGACAGTGAGTCTGTGGTCCAGAGGGGGAACTCTCCCCACCACCCCTGCACCCAACGGGGACCCATCTACTGAGCCTCAGGCTTCTGCTCAGCAGCCATGCTGTTCATTAACTCAGAAAGCAGAGTGAATTTAAAACAGGCCTGGTCCAGGAAACCATCTAGAAACCCTTCGTTGGCATTAGATCGTGAGATCCCAACAAAAGACCACTAATCAAAGACGGAAATTAAAACAAGCCAGACTTCTCATAGCCCCATGTGATCTGGAAGGCAACTCTGGGCCTGAGAAAGATCATTGTTTCGGAGAAGCCATCTGAACCCTGGGGAGAAAGTACCAGATGTGGGGCAAGCCTTAACGCTCACCTCCCCTCCGCTCTCAGGGCTGCGGGGAAGAGCCCCTCCACCAGGGGGGCTGGTCCTCACCTCCAGGAGCTTCTTCAAGTCCCAGCTCGGCCACCTGGAGGGCGGGAGCACGCCCTGTTCCCGACACCTCACCCACCTTGTTGTGAAGGTTCAATGCAAACACTGGCCAAGCATCTTAGTGAGAGTGAAAAAGATACTAAATAGAGGCTCAATAAAGGGTAGTCCGCAGTGTTATCATCACAAAAACAGAACAACGACTTAAACAGCCTGCAAACACTACTTGGGTACCAAGTTAAGCCTGCGGGGCGAGAGAGCGCCAAACAGAGAAATTCCTCCTCCAAGGAGAAGAAGGGTGCAGAAAGAAAAAGTCGTCCCGGCTCTTCACTTACTGGCCGCAGCCTCTGGTCACATGGCCCATCAGGCTCCCAGCCTGGAGAAGCCTGCAAAGGCCCGGGAGCCCTCGGAGCTACGGCCGCGCTCTGCGCAGTTCAAGCGAAATACCCCGGATTTGAAGGTGGCGGCGGAAACCGCGGCCTCAACACCGCCCCAGGGACAGGATCCCGAGCCGGCCAGGCCCCGGCCAGGCATGGGACCGTCTACCAGCTAGTTGCATCTGAGCCACCGTCGTGCAATGGACGAACCTCCCTGTCCCGTGGGGGGTGGCGGGCGAGACCACACACGACTCCAGCTCTAAGGTCCCCGGAGCCTGCGATCGTCGAGGGGGGTTGGCTGGGGCACGGTCTAGCGGGATACCTGCTTCTGCTCCGAGCCTCGCTCGCAGGGTCGGGGCCCACCTCGGTGTCCTGCGTCCTCTCCCGGCTCCTTCCAGGTACCGGCCGGGGAGGGGGGGGGCGGGGGCTGGGAAGGGCGCGGGACAAGCCCGCGGGTGGGCGGCCGCTAAGGGGAGGGACCCCGCACTGGGCTGCGGGAGGGAGGAGGAGGAGGAAGTGGGCACCGCAGGGGGGAAGGGCCATCTCCAACGCCTCTCGACGGCGGCCCCGCAGCGGGAAGCGGCTCCCTATCTACAAGTGAAAGGGCGAAGCGCCGGGGGAGGGGCGCTTCCGGCAGAGTCGGGGGCCGCGCTGTGGATGGGGTGGGGGTGGGGGTGGCAGGTACACCAGATAGCCGAGGGACCCCCGGGGGCAGGGAAGGATCGCCGGGGCGAGGCCGCAGGCAGGCGGTCTTCGGAGGCGGAGCCTCCAGGTAAGCCAGTCTGGAGGGGAGGGAAGGAGCCGCCGGGTCCGCGGGCTCCCGGGGGTCAGGAGAACCTCACCTTCGACGAACCCCAGACGCCAGGAGACCCCGTCCTTCCAGCAGGGCCCAGCACCCCGGCTGGCGGGGCACGTTCGGGGCGGGGCAGCCGCAGACCACGCCCCCCTCCAGGTAGCGCGCGGCCAGGTAGGGCGGGTTTGCCTTCACCCAGGCCCCAGCGTTGCCCTCCCCTCAGCACAAGGTCGAGCAGGGGCCCGGAAGTCGCCCTGCGGTCAGTCTGGGCGGGACGATGGGGTTCCCGGGCGCCCGGGGCCCCCAAACGCCAGCTACGGAAACAGGAGGCGGAGATCGGCCTCTTTATGACTTGGCAGAGGCAATTCAACATTTCTTCCTCGCATAAAATAGGAATTGCTCTATTTACCTAGCCCGCAGGAGCGTCGTGAAGATTAATGACTGTGAAATGTTCTTAAGATCAAAACATTCTGAGATTTTACTTGTAGGCACTTATATGTCCATATTGCTATCTGCACGGCAAAATATACTCTTTATTGATTGCCCCCCTGGACTGACTTCTAGCCCACAACCACAAAGCGCTGAGGAAATGGAATCAGGTACATCACTGTGTCCTCCCCGTACCTGGATACGGGCAGAAACCGTGGCATCCACACTGGGCCTCTGGCTTCATCCAGGCCCCAAGGGGCGGCTGGAGGAATCAGCCAGCATTGCAGCCCACACAGTTCACTGTCTGAAGAGAAGCTGGAGAGAAACTTTTCAAAACGTTTATCACACCACCAGGAAGAAACTGCAGCATTCCTACCCCTCAGTTCCTTAGCAGGTGCCCCCAAGCGTGGGCTGCCCCTGGGGGGTGGGGGGGGGCGGTCTCTGCTGTTCAGAAAGCCTCTGCCCCATGCGGGGGCCCAGTGGTCAGTCAAGTTCAGCCAGTGCTACGAGCCCATGCAGCCCATTTGGCCTGGCAGCTCCCACAGCAAGGCCTCCCTGGTGTCACCAGCTCTCTGTCCCTCCCAGCAAAGCATGCCCGTGTGACCAGGTGAGGCCGCTCCACTTCAGTCCCCTCTACCATCCCTGGAAGGGGCTTTCAGAGCTCCGAGCCCACCCCCTTCCCTTCACCCCCTCCCCCATCCCCTTCCTCCCATCCCACTATCCCTTGCTCGCTGCTGGCCCTGGCTGCCCTCCAGGTGGGCAGACCCGGAAGGTGCAACACCCTACGGGCTCCTCACCATCCAAATGGGTGTGCAGCCCACCTGGGCCTGAACAAGCAGACTTTGTTTGCACTTCTGGACCGACCGCACTAAACACATCCATCAGCCAAAGAATCAAGTCCTGGCCAGGGTTCCTTCAGCAGTAAAGGTGCACACAAGGCTTCCTAGCCTCTACCCACGACAGCCAAAGAAATTCACCTGCAGCTCCTCCGGCCCCCTACCCCCATCCCTCCACACAGACTCACACACCTGGGGCCACTACAAACAACACAATCACTTCCAAGGTTGGATGCAAGGCATTTTCACCCATCAAGCTTTATACATTGCCATGCTTGGGGAATCAGGCTGGAGGAGCTGACCTCTATGATCTCGGTCTCCTGTTCTTTCCAAAGAAACTTCCTGGGATTCCATGACTCCATAATGAAGTTTTTGTTCGTCCTGTGCTGAAGGCCAGATTTCAGGCATGGCTGGAGCAGAGCAGTGAGTTTAAAACCCCGTGGCCAGCGTGGGCGCTGCAGAGAAACCTACACATTCCCCATGTGAGGAACTCTATTCAAAGGCCCTTCCAAGATTCTGCCACAACCTGGGCTGGGATGAGACACAGAAACGTGGCCAAGACTTCGAACCAATCGACAAGCCAATTAATAGCGCCTCAAGTCATAACTAAGGATTTACTTTAATGCAAAAAGCACCTTTCTGAGCACTTTTGAGAGGGAGGGAAAGTAACAATGTAAAGTTTTGTTGTTGTTGGGTTTTCTACCTTACAAGCCCAAAGGATTTTAAGAATCACAGGGTTCTGTTGAAAAGCACCACCTCCCCCATCCCAAGACATGTTTGGACTCTCAGTCAACAACACCCAAAGGCAGGCTGCCCACCAAGTTCAAGCAACAACAGCTATTCAGGATTAACATCCCCTAAATACCATCCGATCGTCCCGGGGATAATGAAGGCTCTATTACTACCCAGGAGCGAAGTCACAATTCTCTGTGAAAGGAAAAGCATCCCTTACAGGAATCCATGAGTAAGAACCCAAGTGTCTTATCACTGTTGTTGTGACTATTAAGCCAACCTTAAGCAACCATCTGTTACATTTCGTTACAGAAACAGTTAAAGCAGATCATTTCTAAAACATTCACCCAAGGAAGAACCAGGTTAGATACAGGTGGAAAGTCAACTGGCCCCCAAAGTTGTAACCAAAGCACCTCACTCCAATCAGAACGGGCATCAATCAGGCCTCAACAAGGAGCCAGGGCTATACTGACCCCAGTTCTGGGAGGGGTGAAAAAGAAGGTTAACAGGAGTGCCCACCCCTGTAGCAAGAGTTTTGGCCCCACTTGGGAACCTCAGCTCCCATGTGCAAGCAGGAAGCTTGGTGAATGGAGGAAGAAGATGCAACTCAGAGGAATGTTTCCAGAAATAGCAGCAGCTGTGCAGCAAAATACAAAAATCCAACAAATACTCATTTTCACTGCACTTTCGCTAACACCACCAACAAACCCAAAATGACTTTAATGTGAGGGAAATAATAAAAATAAACAGCACTGCTTCCTGTGACTTCAGATGCCTCGATTTCTGGCAAGGGTTGAGTATGATTTCTGAAAATTGCATTCCAGGGAGACAAAAAGTTTGCTTCGTGTACACTTTCTTTGAAGAACCCTGTTATCTGCCTTTAGAATCTTGCCTCCAAAAAAGTAGATCACTGAGAAGAGAAAGCACACAAAGTTCCCTGGCAGTCCAGAAAAGACCACCTTCTAAGAAAAAGTCTGGAAAGGGAGCAGGCCAGCGGCTGGGCAAAGACGGATGACTGCCGAGTCTGGTTCCCACCCCGTCTGCAGCTCCTCAAGTTTCTGTGCTCTCGAGCAGTTAGAGAATGAAGCTGCCCCTTGGCTCCCATTGTCAACATTCCACACAAACAATGGCCTGGCCCGCTCACTATTGTACATTCTGTATTCATCTGCGAATCCCGGTTTTTAGCACAACGTGCAAAGCCCTTCTTTTCACTGGTGCAGTCCTGAAGGCCCAACTGTAGCTGTAATTTCGGCTGGAAACACTAAGATGCTAAGAGCAAACTACACATGAAGCTGAGACGTTAATTTGTTCAGATTATTAGAGTCACACTGATGGCATTTGGATACTGCTGTCCATTAAATCATGATCAAAAGAAAGGCTGAACACCTTAAAAACGGTTCTGAAGTTTTTAGCAATTATTAAGTATAATTTTCCAAACCCAGAAATACGTATATTTAAAAGAAAAGAAAAAAATCCCTTTCATGAGTCTTTGATACATATTCCATCAAACACACACTTGAACAAAAATTAACTTCAAAAGATTAGGTGAGGGTGAGGGGGTGGGGAGTTTTATATTTTTCCTTCTTTCCCAGAAAGCTGTAACTTTAACTGTAGCAGCGTAAATTAGGACATGCTTACCAGCTGGAAAGGAGAAAACTGATACTGCCCAGGCAGTATAGCCTCTGAGAGCATATCCATTCCAGCATTTTCATGTGCCTGCTAAAAGTCTGCAGTAGGGGAAGTCCACACAAGCATTCCTTAGCTAGTGAATTGCCCAGGAACCTTCTTGGAGAACAAGGCGCAGCGTTTCAATATGCGGTGTTAAGTATGAGTACCTCTATTCGAAGGGTCAAGCAAACTGCATTCTCCTTTTTTTAATTACTACGAAAATGTGTTCCACCCGCTGTAATTGAACTATCAGCCAGGCGGTGGAAATACTACCGGAATTGTGCTCTGCCGAACAGATAAATTTCCTTTCCCAATCATGTCCTATATGAACATATATTTGTGGCCAATATCAGGAACACGAGACACTTGGACTGCTGCTTTTCGCTGATAGAAAGATTATTCACAGAGGGACCCAGGCTTGTATTCACATGCGTTATAGTGACAGCCCTTCTGTATCGAAATGACAGTGGTAAAAAATGACAACTGGGGTGGCCGTTCTACGGTTGCTGTAAACGCTTTACATTTTTTCCATTTAGGGAAAAGTGTTAAGTGCAAAGGGGATAACTTTGCCTTCAAAAATGATTCATGATGGAGAGAACTGTTGGCAAATGGCTTTGGGTGTTAGACCCCAGCGGGGCCAACCTTTTGGTTTTGAACCTCAAGGATTTCCAATGGTGTGAGCCAACCTGACTGAACTCCCTTTGCCAGAATATTTTAACAGCAATAAAATTCTTTCCCACTCGGCACTGTGCACACACTCATCCTTTACCTGGCCGCTAGCTACTCAGAGCGCTAAACAAGTTCCAGGTTAATTTTGCAGTTTTGTTTGTTGTTGCTGTTTGTTTCACTTCATCTCTCATTAAAACACTTTTCAGACTTATGAATAGGATTTCCTTCTGGAGTTTTACAAGTCAAGAGTAAACGTATTGATTATTCCCTGAAAGGGTAACTGGTGGCTAGTTAATCATTATCCAGATAGCAAGTTTTCCCGTTTCATCTTGTGTACACGACCAGATTAACAATGCCAGGGAAAGCAAACTCGACTTTGCAGGAACAGGTGTGACCTGAGTCTTAAAAGGCCAAAACATCTCACAAAGTATGTCACTGGTGTATTTTTACAATGCTAGTAATATTTGTTTTTAAGTAGCCAAACTTTTTAACTTTTTTAACTTTAAAGACACACACTTTGCAAATATTTCTTCACCTAATCAAAGACTAAGGGCCAGACATAAGTTGCAATTCCAGACCAGAAAAGAAACCCTCTTAAGGACAGAGTTGTGTTTTTTTTTTTTTTTTTTTGCTCTTGTTGCTGTTGTTGTTGCTTAAATCACAGATAAGAGATGGTAATTCCCCTTGCCCCTCCCCCAGGAGAACACCCAGTTAAGGGACAGTTTCAAAGAACACAACTGAAATTTTAAATAGCAGGGCTCTGAGCTCAAATCCACAGAGCTACAGAGAGCACCCAGCTGTTATTAATGCACAATCAGAAAAGAGGAGGAAAACAAACCTAGCTTTATCTCCCCCCGCCCCTTGCTTTATCAGCAGGAAAAAGAAATAAACCAAAAGGCACCTAGTCAGGTCCAAAACAAATTCCAAACCCAAGATTCGTAAATTTCCTCTAATAACTGTTTTCTACAGGGACAAACAGGGGTCCCTACCCCTCGGGCACAGAAAACCAATCAGTGTCATAAATTCCCTTTGCCTTCAACCCTCACTCCCTTCTACCAGGGACAGAGAGCGGGGAGGGGGTGACCCCGCATAAACACTTGCGCTAAACCCCTCAAAGCTCTACAGAAATATGCTGGCGTATTTCCTTTGTTTGGTCCTGTTATACTTGATCAAGTGTGAACTATTAAACTGGTTTCATTAAAGGCAAGTGCATTCACAGCTAGCATCTAACTTCAATGGCAACTGGAAGCATATTTTGCAAGAAGGAGGGCCTGTTTTTTTGCTTGAAATCTACCATCTCATTAACTTTTCTTTTGGGGGCAATAAAAAGGGCACTAGGGATTTTACAGGAGAGTGTCAGAGCCGCACAGAGATCTGATGCTAGACAAAAGGATATTTAGTGTTTCAACTCTGGGATAGGGTCCCTGGTACTTAAAAAAGAGAAAAGAAATCCTGTTTCAATATGAAAGCTGCTCTGACTGAAAGTGTTTAATTAGCATTTTGAATATTACTTTGTAATTGCTCTAAGAAGTACTCTTTGAAATCAAATGATTATAAAAACAAGATCCTTAAAAGTCCCATTACTTCAAAATGTAGGGGGAAAATTTTTAAAAAAAAGAAAATAAAAAGAGTGGAATTCTCCTAAGCACATGAAAACTGAAGTTCTACTTTGAGAATCATAGAGGCAGAACAACAGCTAAGGACTGAACACGAGGTAAACTTTAAACTTGCCTTTGAACCCAAGCACCTAGCAGAGAAGAGTGTCTTCTTTGAAGGAGTAGGAAAGTTTGATTTATTTCACCAAAGTCGGGAGGCAGAATCACTTAGTAAACTAACCAAAATAAACGTCCCCTCCAAATTATCCATGTCAGATAAAAATATACCAGTCTCTACAATATCCAACAGAATTGCAAATAAGGCACTTAGCATTTTAAATTCTCAATGCATATTTATAGGATAGCATTCTCTGGTCTACCCTTCGAGCCACTCACGTCTGACTCTCTAAGAACTTAACCCGATCTCCAGTCTTTAAATTAAAAAAAAAAAAAAAAAAAACGGGGAAAAATCCAGAAAGATCTGTTTACCCCGGAGAGAGCAAGTGAGCCCGGCGTGACGACGCAGGCCACGGCCACCAGCCTCCACCGCCAAGGACGCAGATCAAGCGGGGATTTCTACGAAAAATTCCTTTCACTTGTTAAATACTAAGCACGGGGACCCTTGGAGCCAACAGCTGCTTGGGCCGCCTCCGGAAAAAGTATTCCGGGGGCTGGGAGCACTACATACACTCGCGCGCGCACTCACACTCGGTGTCCGAGACCATCGGCGGCGGCGGAAAGCGAAGCCACCGGAGGGAGCGTGTGCGCGTGTGTGTCTCGACGCGGCTGGCGGTGACCGCGCCGAGCTCCCGGGCCCGCGGCCTCCCAGCACCCGGGCGCTGCGTGGGCAGCGGGCGACCGGCCACGCCGCGGGCCTCTCCGGCTGGTGAAGGGCCCCCGCGCGCCCTGGATCTCGCGCGCCCCGGTCCAGCTTGCCCCGGGGCGCTGGGAAGAGCGCCAGGCAGAGAAAGAAAGGCGCTTCCCCTCGGCCGCGCGGGTCGGTCCGGCGCCGCGGAGGACAAGGAGGAAGAGGCGATCGCGGCCGCCCGGCTGTCGCTGCGCCGCGCCGCGTCCCCGCCGCCCGGGGCGCGCCCTCGCCAGCCCCTCCTGCGAAACTTTTTCTTTTGGGTTTGCCCCACCCGAAAAGTGCGGCCAGGGCGGGGGAGGCGGGCGGGGGAGGCGGCCGGGCGGGCAGGGTTCGCGGCGGCCGCGGGCGAGGAGGAAGTGGTGCCGGCGGGAGCGCGGCCGGGCAGAGGAAATGCCCGGCCAGCTCGGCCCCCGCCCGCGCCCGTCGCCCGGCTCGCCCCGGGCCCCCGCCCCGCTGCGACTTTGGCGGGCCGAGCCCGGCGCGGCAGTGGCGGCGGCGGCAGATGTGGCCCGGCTGCCCGGAGGAGCCAACAATGCGGGGCCGGCAAAACAAAAGGGTTCCACTTCGCCTGCGTTCCCGTCTCTCACTTGCGCTCCCGGGGCGCCGCGCGGGATCCCCTGCCAGCAGGGGCCGCTCCCCTGGGGACCCGGAGGCGCGCGCGCCCCGTTTTCCCAGCGGACCCCCCGCTACCCTCCCCCGCCCCCGCCCTGCAGGCCCCAGGCCCCGTGCGCTCGAACTCCCGGTCCCGGGGGATCCGGCCGTATTGTCCCCGCGGCGCGCCGCGCGCTCGGCCTGGGTCGCTGGCGGCCCCCGCGCGCGCGCGCACCCACCGGCCTCGGGGAACGGGAGCCGGGGGCGCCTAGGAAACCGTCGCCGAGACGCCGCCGCCGCCGCTGCCCTCCGGACGCCGCCGCGCTCGGGGTTTCTTTTTTTTTTTTGCCAATCCTGATGGGAAGGAAGGTGACCGCCTACTTCGCATTCATCAACTCTCATCACAACAACAAAAATCCTGGCGCAAACAGCGGCCAGCGGGCGCGATCGGCGGCGGCCGGTGGAGGGGGGGGGGACGGCAGGCAGGGACCCCCAGGCCTGCGCCCACCCCTCGATCGCCGAGCGGGGACACCGGGCCGGGGGTGGGGGGGCGCAGACCAAAGATGTCCTCGGATGCCGGCTCGGTGTCCTTCGCCCTCCTTCTCCTCCCCCAGTGGCGCAGTGAGGCGCGGGCGCGGCGCCCCCAGCCCGCGGCCGCAGGTGAGACGGGGGCGGCGGCGGCCCCATCCCTCCCCCAGGGCCCCTCCTTACCTCGTCCCGGGCCGCCGGCGTCCACGGCGAAGGGCGCCCACCCGGGAGGCGGCGGCGGCAGCGGCGGCGGCTCCCGCCCCTTCCACCCCACCCGGCGGCGGCGGCGGTGGCGGCGGCTGTGCGGGCCCCCCGGGTCAGCGCGGCATGGCTCCCGGCTCCGTCCCTCGCTCCTCGGGCCGCCGCCGGCTCCTCTGGGCCGCTCCCGGGCCACCTTAAAATGACACACGCACACAGGGACACACACACAAAAACTTAATCTCTCCAGCTCCCCGCCCCTCCCCCTCCCGGCCTCCCCTCCCCTCCCCTCCCCTCCGCTCCCCACCCCAGCCCTCCCCTCCCCTTCCTCCTCCTCCCCTCGCCGCCGAGCCTCTTCCTACTTCCCCACCCACCCCACCCCCTTCCTCCGCCCACCCGGCTCCCGATCCTCCCCAGCCCGGTCCCGGCCCCGCGCCCGCCCGCCGGGAGGGGGCCGTACTGGGGGTCCCCGGCCCGCAACCGCCCCACGCCGCGCTCACCCCCGAGAAGATGCTGCTTCCAACTTGGATCGGGTTGGCTGGGGGGGCGGGGGAAGGGAGCGTCCGGGAAGCCGAGCGCCTCCCGGCTATTTGCTCTTCTTTATTTGTTTTCTCCTCCGGGGAAGGAGGAGGAAAACGGAGAGAAAAGGAAAGGGAAAGAAGCGGCGCGGCCGCGTCTCGCGGTGGCCGCCGGCTGCGCAAGAGCGAGGCGGGAGGCGAGGTGAGGGTCGCCGCTCGCTCACTCCTCGCTCCCTTTTTTTTTTTTTTTTTTTTTTTTTGGGCAAAGGCGGGGTCTCTCTTTGCAAACCAATGACACAACCCCACATGGGCCGGCCTCGCCCCCTACAGATACTCCTCACTACAAATCGGCTCTCTCGGGGGATTAGTGGCTCCGCGAAAGTGCACACGGGCACGGCAGGCGGGCGAGGGGGCCGGGCGCGGCGGGCACTCCCCGGCCTGGCCCCGCCCGGGAGGCCCTGGAGACGCGCTGGGGCCTCGGGGCAGGGGCCGGGCGGGGTTCGGGGAGGGGGGGTCCGGCCCTCCAGCCGCCCTCCTTCCTCCTCCGCCCCTTCCACGTGGGGCCCCGGGCGGCCGGCCACGTGGGGGGACTCGAGTGCGCGCGGGCCTTGGCGCGGGGCCCCAGGGTGGCCCTGGCTCCGGCGGGCCCCCGCCAGGCCCGCGGCGCCGACCTGCCCCCTTCCCGGCCCCGCGGCTCCAACTTCCTCCCGGGCCCCTCCGCCGGCCGCTTCTGCCTTCTCAGGCCCGCGGGGTTCAGGCGCGGGCCGGCCACAGGGGGCACTTGCGCTCCCCAAATCCGGATCCGGGAGACGCTTGCCCGCGCCTGGCCCGAGGGGCGGCGGATGGCTGTGGGTGCGCGCGGAGGGAGCCCGATGTGCTGGAACTCGCAGCGGTTGTGTTCCCTACGAGAAGCAAAACATTTTTTACACATTAAAAAAAAAAAAAATGTTCCTTCCTGTTGCCTGGATCTCGCCGGGGCTATTTTTAAAGCCTTGCCTTTAGGTGGGAGCTCCGGGCCCCGCGGGACGGAGGCGCTCTGCTGCTGGGTCCCCCCCCTTACCCCGCCTCAGAGTCGGGGACCTGGGCTCGCGCGCCGTCCCGAGGCCGCGAGGTTGGTGTCTGGACACCAAACCTGGGATCCAGGCCGAGAGTCGGCTGCATCTACATCCCACGCCCGTGGCCCGCGGCGTTGGAGCGCGGTTTGCTGGAGGGACTCCGCGATGCGGGCTGGGAGGGCTCTTTTCGCTGCGACTCAGAAGCCCACCGACTCTCATCTCTCGCCCCCAAGATCGGCCGCACGTCCTCCGAGGGCCCCCGGTGTGGGCTGAACGGAGCCCTTCGTCTCGATCTCTTTAAAAACCATATTGAGATGTTACGAAGTGGATTGAGATGTTGAGCTGGAAAGGCGTGGGGAGGGGTGTGAGGCCCGGCCTCTGCAGGCCGCCGGGGCAGCGGTTCCCGGAGCCGAGTCGCCGGGTTTGGCTTCCCGCGTACCCGGGAGCGCACCACGCCCTACGAATCGGAGGCAACTTCAGCCGGGGCCTGGGGGTCAGAGAAAGGGCCCCCGAACCGCGGGGTCCTGTTCTGCTTCCCCAAGAGGCCTCTCGGTCTATTAACATTTTTAAAACCCCTACTCAGGCCCGCAGCGTGTGCTAAAGTGCGCCCAGGTGGGCAGGCGCGACCGGCCTTGTGGGGGTCCTGACTCCCGATGGTTGCTTTATCATCCAACAATAGGTTTTCGAACCCTACTAAAGACCTCCTAGAAGGGGCGGCAGGGCGGGACGAGGCTTTTCACACGCTCTAGATTACAAAATTCTGTTACTAGGATGTCCCAAGCTCGTTTATCTGCTTGACCCTATTAGGCCCCGGAGGGCCAGCTGGAATGGCTCCGGTTCCGCTGAAAAACTGCCAGAGCCGCACTCTTAATGGTCCCCATCTTCTGACCACCCCGCACCCCCAGAAACATCTTCTAGGCGCTCCTCTCCCGAGCAGTTTTGCCTCAAGGTCATGGCGCCCAAGATAGTTCTAGATTATACCGTGACCCCACCCACCCCAGACTACTGGACTAATGTTATCTGCTTTTCTGCCTTTTAGGCATAAACTATAATAACCAGAAAGATTTTCTGCTTGCTTATTTCACTGATGACGTTTTGGTTCTGAGTGGCCCTCTTTTCACCCAGAAAGCACAGAAAGTCAGCTGCTTTTTTTAGATCGCTTGTTCAACTTGTATGTCTACATGAATTTGACCTAAACTTAGAAAATACTGTGTTCATTGTTTTAAGAATGTTTAAAAAAGAAAAAGGTATCCTCAGAACAAAAACTTATTTCTCATTTCAACTTGATAACCTGTATTTTGAAATAGAGTCCATTTGGCCCCAACACAAATTATTTGCCCCTAATAATTTGAGTTATTTCAAATTCCAATTATAAAAAATATTTATCTGTTTGGCCGTTCCAGATCTTAGTTGTGGCCTGCAGGGTCTTTTCTCTTTAGTTGTGGCATGTGGGATCTTCCTATCCCCGGGACTGAACCCCTGTCCCCGGCACAGGCAGGCAGATTCTTAACCACTGGACCACCAGGAACGTCCCTCAAACTCCAGTATTTAAAAAGATGTTCTAGACAGCAACAGGAATGTTTAAATGGGCAAAGAGTTGAATAGACATTTCTCAAAGGAAGATATATACAAATGACTAACAAGGAGATTTCCCTAAGGAAAATGTGAATCAATATTGCAGAAAGATATCACATCATATTCATCAAGATGGCTATTATAAAAAAAAAACAAAATGTCAAATGTTGGTAATGATGTCAGAAATTAGAAATTAAATATAAATTGGTGCAGCCACTGTGGAAAACAGTTTGGTAGTTCCTCAAAAAGTACTGTAAAATCTACTGGATGATCAACAATTCCAATTCTAGGTATATACACAGAATAGTGGAAAGCAGAGTCTCAAGCAAGTATTTGTATGCCAATGTTCGTAACAGTAGCCAAAAGGTGGAAATAACCCAAATATCTGTCAAAGGATGAACAGATGAAAAATGTGGTCCATACACACAATAGAATATTATTCAGCCTGTAAAAAGGAGAGAATTCCAACACATGCTAAACACAGACCAGCCTTGAGGACATTATGCCAAGTGAGACAAACCAGAGACAAGAGGATAAATGTGATGATTCCACTGATATGAGGTGCCTGGAATAAGCAAAATCATGGAGACAAATGGAAACAGATGACCAAGGGCAGGGAAGAGCAGAGAGAGGGGAGTTACTGTTTAATGGGCACAGAGTTTCTGTTTGGAATGGTGAAAAAGTGCTGGAAATGGATGATGGTGACAGATTCTACAACAATTGTGAATGTGCCTATTGCTGCACAACTGTACACCTCAAAACGGTAAATTTTATGCACGTTTTACTGCAGTATAAATGTTGTAAAGTAGCTTTTGTTTTACAAACCTTAGTTTATACTTACAATTATGTATAAAGGTATTTTTTCAATAAGAGAAAAGTCAAGATGAAAATGTTTTAAAATATAATTCAGTTAATTTTCTGAATACATGCTTTTGACTAAGTTTGAACTATGCCAGTTACCTTTACAGTATATAGCACTGAAATGCTAATTGTTTACTACTCTCTGTGCTCTCGTCCCATCTAACCCTATTTAACTGCTCAGGTTTAATTTCTGGTGTCCCAACATGGATTTTGAAAGACACATAAAAGAGTCACAAAAATAATTATAACAGCAACAAATGTTGGTCCTTGACTTGCTAGGATGCCTGGCACTGGGTTAAGCCCTTGACATGCATCTTTAATCCTCATCGCAACCCCTGAAGAGACATGCTAGTATTATTCCCATTTCACAGTTGAGAGCATATGAGAGTCAAACACTTCATGTGACTTCCCCAAGGTCACACTGCTGGTGACTGAGGAGCTGGGGTTAGACCCCTGTCTGTCTGATTTTGTTCATATACACATATCTTCATTATTAGCGTGGATTCAAAAAAGGCAGTTAGTTACTTTAAAAACATATTTTTAGCTTCCTATATGACAGGTTTTTCTTTCTTCATTTTTTAGTAATAAACCTTCAATCTAATCTTTAAAGGAAGAAAAAAATAAGGAATGTCCCAAAATAAATGTACTGTCAGACACTGGTTAAAAAAATAAAAAGACAAAAATAGGTATGGTATGGTGGATTTTAAGACTCCCGAGGATCAATTTCAGAACAACAAACAAAAGCTGTAATAGTGAAAGTAAAAAATAAATTATTACTGAGAATCATAATTCCACATATTACTTTCATATTAAGGAAAAAGTAATATAAATAGTTCAGAAATATTGCATCTAACACTTTTTTTTTTTTTGCCTTGCAAAAGATCCATAATCACTTTTTCCTGATGATCTGAGTTAAATAGAAAAATCCATTCACCCAGAATATTTCATTTGTTCAAGTAATCTAATGGTAAAGAAACGGCCTGCCAATGCAGGAGACCTAAGAGGTGCTGGTGTGATCCCTGGGTAGGTAAGATCCCCTGGAGGAGGGCATGGCAATCCACTCCAATATTCTTGCCTGGAAGATCTCATGGACAGAGGAGGCTTGTGGGTTACATTCTATAGTGTCGCTAGGAGCCAGACATTACTGAAGCGATGTGGCAGCAGCGATCTTGTTAATCAAGCTTCTGAAGTGGGAGGAGTTGGAAATGTACACACTGCCCAGCGGTGTGCTGTAGAAGAGGCTTTCTCTTTATTCTGGGGACTCAGTTTACTGGCCTGGGGAGCCTCCATTCCTGGTGGATGTTGCCAATAACAGGCAACTTTGTGCCTTCTGGTTTGATGCTGTTTCTTCTGGGCTATCGGGTCTCCTTTGGTACTTAGTCCTTAGCAGAGTGACTTCTCCCCTTGTTCAAGAAGTCTCCCTCCTTCTTTCTGGGTACTGGAATTTGGGACTCAAATCAGGGGTGTTTTCCAACCCTGAGGCTCTGGGGAAAGGGCTTCTCTCTCCAGTTGAGGGGTCTGGCCCAGAATGAGCCCCAGTGCTGCAGCGTGTGGGCCGGTGGATAGTTCTCAGCACACACAGAGCAGAGGCATTTCTCCTATGGACTTGGCCATCCCCTGCTGACCAGGCCTGGCACAGCTGACCCTTGGAGATGCTGCCTTTTCTCCAGAGCACACACCACCCACCCCAGCCCCCCCCACAGGGCTGCCATCCCCCCGTGGATAAACTGTGTGTGTCAGTCACTCAGTTGTGTTCGAGTCTTTGCGACCCCATGGACTGTGCCCGACCCAGGGATCAAACTCACATCTCTTGTTGCTTATGTTTCCTACATTGGCAGGCAGGTTCTTCCCCATTCGCACCATCTGGGAAGCCTCAAATACATACCTACACATGGAAGAAAGCAAAAGTGGAAGTTGCTCTGTCGTGTCTGACTCTTTGCGACCCCATGGACTGTAGCCCGCCAGGCTCCTCTGTCCATGGAATTTTCTAAGCAAGAATACTGGAGTGGATAGCCATTCCCTTCTCCAGGGGATCTTCCCAACCCAGGGATTGAACCCAAGTCTCCCGCATTGCAGGCAGATTCTTTACCGTCTGAGCCACCAGAGAAGCCGGTACATATACATACATGTATATAAATAAACAAACAAATGGCATCTTTCATGAAGATCTAATGGTTTGCTTTTAACAGATAATTGAACAGTGTAAACCCACTGCTATGTTTAAAATGGATAGCCGACAAGCACCTACTGTGTGGCGCATGGGGCTCTGCTCAGTGTTCCATAGTGACCGGGATGGAAGCAGAGTTTGGGGGAGAATGGGTGCGTGTGTATGTATGTCTGTGTGTGTATCGCTGAGTCCTTCACTTGTTCACCTGAAACTGTCACATTCTTAATCGGCTAAATCCACTCCAGTGTTTTTGCCTGGAGAATCCCAGGGACGGGGGAGCCTGGTGGGCTGCCGTCTATGGGGTCACACAGAGTCAGACACGACTGAAGCGACTTAGCAGCAGCAGCAGCATACCCCCAGCACAAAAGGAAAAGTTTAAAAAAGAAATTAAAAACTGTAAACAATCATGATTCTTTGTTGCCTTGGGCTCAAACGAAGCTAAAGTCAAATGTGAATGCCCAAGGTTGCCAGCCACTCTACTTGCCACGTTCCAGGAGTTAACTTTTTTCTTCCTCCGTGAAAAGTGATCTTGAACTTGCTATGAGAGAGGGCTGTTGTTTGAAAAGGCGTATGAAATCTTTCCATACAATTTTATGTCTGGATAGCAAAATACCAAGTGTTTGATAGTACGTGTTGTGGAAAATAAAGCTCAGTAAAATCTCCTTGCTGGGCGCTGATGTGCTAGCGATACAGGATCGCTTCCTGGATTTGGAAAAACTAGTCTGAGACACTGTTGGAAAAAGTTTCCAGTTCACAAGTTGACTTTTTGATTTACTGTAGGGTTGCTTATATGTTCTTATTATAGCCAACTAAAATATTTTTTTTAGAAGTTGGTTGGAAAATATTAATAAATGCCGAAAAAGCCCCAGCCATATCAACATCCCTGAGTCAGGGCAAGGGACTTTTCCTTTGGAGAAAATTGCAAGAATTGCTCTTAATAGCAGCTATCACATTTTGTAACATGAAATTACATGATGGTTTGACTGGTTTTGTAGGGCCTGGACTGAAGGAGGTACTTAGTAGGTTAAGTATTTCTTGGATGGATGAATGAATCATTCAGGGAGTATATTTCAAGAGATCTGAGCTCTATGAAAATCATATATGCAAACTGACAAAGAGAATCAAGTCATTTTTAATTGAACCTAGTATTAGGGAGGTAGGATTGCAGGTTATCCTGAAAGCTTTTTTAAAAATCTTCATTCTGTTATATTATTTTTAAGTTAAAAAAGTGAAAGGGCAAAAGAAAATGATATATGCAACAAACAGTTTAGAAAAAAATAATAAGTATATAAAGCTTATGTGCCAAATGTTAAAAACTGGTGAATCAGAGTAATGGATATATTGGGAGGACTAACCACTTTCTCTGTTCATTTAAGAATTATTTCAAAATAAAAAGTTTTTTAAAAAGTAGTGGAAAAAAATGGAATCCATAGCCTCAGTGTGAAATGTTGAATTTGAAAGGCACTGTTTTCTCCTGTTTGGCAGTCTTTAAACAGGAAGGCATAATTCCTTCCCCTCTTTGTGCCTCCCTGAGAACAGCTTTGATGTCTCTGGACCCTCGGGCCTGTAAAAGGCCTCCGGGACCGGCCACTGGTGAAGGGCAGGAGCTTTCGCCTGGCCCTGCCTTCATCAAAGACTTCTAACTGAGGGCCTTATTTCTTCTCTCCCTATCTCTCTCCTGTTTCATTTCTAGGAACCAACGGTTGTAGAAAAAAGATAGTGGCCCTAGATAATAGTGGGTTCTTTTATTGTGACTGTTTTGTGCAATAAAGTGGACTAGTTGCGTGCACTTGAGTATTTCAAGGGTCTGTGTGGTGAGAGTTGCTGGGAGTTGGACTTGACTGTATTGTCACTCAGCTATCTGTGTTGTTGAGGGTTCAGCTCACTTCAGAACCACATTATCTGAAGCTCTCAGTTGCTGTCCTGAATGGAGGTAGAAATTTTGCCGGGCTGTTTTCCGTGGAGTTGCTGTGTTCCTGGTGGCTATGATACAACCACGATGTGCTTTGTAATTAATTCAGATCAGTGAGTACATTTTGCCTTTGCAGATGCTGTGGCCCTTTGCAAACACGTGTTAAAACTCCTATGCTCACAGTCTATGAAGTGAGGGGTACAGATCGAAGTGGATAAAGCTCTCAGTTTCAGGATTTAATTGGCATTTGGGTTTAAGCCCATCACTTTTATTTTTTAATTAAACACACACACATACACACAAACACTGCCTGGATCCTTTGAAAAACAGTGAGTCCAGTACTAGGAAAACAAAAACAAGCCTGCTGATTGTGGAAGTGAGTGAATCTGTAGTGTGACATATGGAGGAAATAAACAAACATATTGAGGTACTACTGCTCAACAAACATTGAAGGGAGGTCTACTCTGTGCCTGGCCTGGCTGGACCCTTGGTACAAGATTAACTTGAGCTGGTTGCTGCCTCCCAGGAAAGAGGACCCCGTGCAAACTGCACTGGCACAGGTGTTAGCTGTTTCAGTCCTCACCATAGTTTGAGGTAGGGTGTAAACCCCAAGGCAGGCTGTCTGTGAAAAATGAAGGAGGATTTGGTGCAAGACCAGCTTCATGGGCTGCGACCCATGTAGTCACACAGGCTCATGTTCAGGAGGGCCCTGAGCTTGCTTTAATGCTCTGCGGTTGCTGTTTTGAAATTCTGAATAATTTGAACAAGGACCTTGTATCTTCATTTTGCCCTGAACCCCACAGATTAGTAGCTGGTCCTATTTCAGTCTCTTGCCTGAAGGTCCCTCAGTCAGCAAGTGGCAGATCTAGAATGCAGGGCCATTTGTCTAACCTCCAGGTATACCATACTTCATTTGCTTTGGGAAACTGATTGAAATACGTGATAAAACATGTCCAATCCCTGTGCAGTGGGAAAGCTTAGAATTCTCTATTAGTGTCCCTTACAGTCAAACGGAGTTAACATCAGTCTCAAAAGTCCCTTGGCCTCTTAAGAGGGCACCTTATCACACACCCTGCTTGAGACGCTACACTTGAAATGTTAATTAAAAAAAAAAATTTATTTACTTATTTGCACTCTTAGTTGCAGTATATGGGATCTAGTTTCTTGACCAGGGATCGAACCGGGGCCCCTTGCAGATTCTTAACCACTGAATCACCAGGGAAGTCCCAGAATGTTAATTTTAAAGTTAGATTTTCTGTGACATGAAGATCTCCAGACATGTCAGAAACCATGACTAACACCAGAGTCATACAGGCCGCTGATGTGACTCAGCCCACAGTCCACAGTGGGACAGCTGCTGGAATGGCCAAGGGGGTGGCCAGCCCCCTGGAATTGCTGCACGCAGGGAAAGGAATACCATCGTCAAAGGGTGTGTTATTCAGCTCCAAGCAGAATTGGGTTTGGGGTCTAAAACTTGTCATGCAACCTGCATTTCCGTCACCTGCAAAAGCTCCTAAACTGAAACTGACGTCAGTGAGCCCCTCCTCCTTGGGGAACTCTGTACTTAAAAAAAAAAACAAGGTGCATCCCTGAACAATCCACAAATAAAGCCCATCTTCATGAGGTCAGCTGACCAGGGGAGCCCAGGCTTGCCAATTCCCACCATTCATGGCGCACTCACTGGTCCCAGGATAGCATCATTTATCTCATATTAGCAAGGGCGGCTCTTGCGTTTCAGATGAGGATGCTGAGGCTGCAAGCTTGAATCACTTGTCAAAGCCACTCGGCAGACAAGCTGGGGAGTCCAGGATGAAACTGCACTTCTGGGCTTCCCTGGGGGTGGCGTGGATAAGAATCTGCCTGCCAATGCAGGGAACACAGGTTCAGTCCCCGGTCCAGGAAGATCCCACATGCCGTGGAGTAACTAAGCCCATGAGCCGCAACTACTGAACCTTTGGGTTGCAACTACTGGGCCCGCATCCCACAACTATGGAAGCCTGTGCACCTACAGCCCGTGCTCTGCTGCAGGAGAGTAGCTCCCGCTCTCTGCAGCTGGAGAAAAGCCTGCACAGCAGCAAAGACCCAGCCAAAAGAAAGAAAGAGCGAGCCTCAGGTCTGAGGACTTCCAGGCTCTCCTTGGCTCTGTTGTCTGCCTGCCCACTGCTCCCTGGGATGTGGACAGGTAAGTGCCCCTGGTCCCGGGCCAGAGCATCTCTGGAGACTTGCCCTCATGTTTAATTTGTGCTGGGAAGAAACGAAGCAGTGATCTGCTAGTTTTTCTTCCCAGCCTCAACTTTTCAAGATTGCTCAAATCTGTACAGAAGTTGATCTAAGAGTACAGTGAATACCCACAGACTCACCACTTGTTATGTTACAACAATTTGTTCACATTTTGTCACATTTGCTTTCGGTTTTTTTTCCTATCCTTGTTGTTAGTCACTCAGTCGTGTCCAACCCTTTGTGACCACATGGACTGCAGCACGCCAGGCTTCCCTGTCCATCACCAACTCCCGGAGCTTGCTCAAACTCAGGTTCATTGAGTCGGTGATGCCATCCAACCATCTCCTCCTCTGTCGTCCCCTTCTCCTCCCACCTTCACTCTCCCAGCATCAGGGTCTTTTCCAATGAGGCCGCTCTTCGCATCAGGTGGCCAAAGTATTGGAGTTTCAGCTTCAGCTTCAGTCCTTCCAATGAATATTCAGGACTGATCTTCTTTAGGATTGACTGGTTTGATCTCCTTGCAGTCCAAAGGACTCTCAAGTCTTCTCCAGCATCACAGTTCAAAAGAATCAGTGTCTTGGCATTAAGCCTTCTGTATGGTCCAGCTGTCACATGCATATATGACTACTGGAAAAACCGTAGTTTTGACTATATGGACCTTTTCTGTCATAGACACTTTTTTTTTTTCTTGAGTCATTTGAGAGTCAATTGCAGATATCCTGATGTTTTCTCCCTAAATACTTCAGCATGTGTCTCCTAATAAGAAAGATCTTCTACTACAGAACCCTAATATCTTGTCACATCTGTGGAAAGGAACAAGTCCTCTTACTGTCAAGGCTGCCAATTCAGCCCACTGGGGTCACCCTGCAGACCATCAGGAACAAGCCAAATAACAAAAGTGAGAGCAAGGTTTCAGAAATTTTTATAATAATTTTTCTAAAAATATTTATCTGTTTTGTTGCACTGGAACTTAGCTATGGCAAGAGGGATCTTTAGTTGCAGCACGTGAGATCTAGTTCCCTGACCAGGGATCTAACCTGACCCCCTGCATTGGGAGCATGGAATCTAAGCCACTGGACCACCAGGGAAATCCCACTTTCAAAGTAATTTGACAGGGTAATTGTAGACCTCATAAGTTTAATAATAAAACACCAGGGCTTGCATTTTTGTATATTTTATTTTCAAGAAATTCACTTTTATTATACTTTATAAAAGCATCTGCCACTGCTAAGTCGCTTCAGTCATGTCTGACTCTGTGCGACCCAATAGACGGCAGCCCACCAGGCTCTCCTGTCCCTGGGATTCCCCAGGCAAGAACACTGGAGTGGGTTGCCATTTCCTTCTCCAATGCATGAAAGTGAAAAGTGAAAGTGAAGTCACTCAGTTGTGTCTGACTCTTCGAGACCCCATGGACTGCAGCCTACCAGGCTCCTCCGTCTGTGGGATTTTCCAGGCAAGAGTACTGGAGTGGGGTGCCATCGCCTTCTGCGGAAAAGCATCTGAGACACACCAAAAAAATAAAAACAAAAACTGTTCTTCACCACAGAGAGTTTGAGAAGCTCTGCTTAATTCCCAGATGGTTTTCAAATTTCCCCAACTTTTCAAAACATCTTTTACTAGATTTTTTTGAGAGGGATCGAGGACCCAGCTGCAGTGCACAGATTCCATCCGGTGGTCATGAGCTCTACCGGCCCTTCTGAGCAGAGACTAGGCCTTCCACCTGCTCTTCTTTGGAACTCGAGGGTGAGCTTCCTTAGAGACAGTGACTTCAGTATTTAGGGGGTCTGCTGCTTTCTGAGGCCCCTGCAAATGACTGTTCATAAAACTATAATCATGGAAGCCCAATGACCTGATAAATCATTTTCAAATTTCCCATGAATGTCTTTGTGATGACAGGAAAAAAATGATGTGGTATCTGTGGCATTCTGGCAGAGTTACGCAGGGTAAGGCAGAAAAGCTGTGTTTGTGTTCAGCATCAGCTCTTTGTGATGTGCTGATGTCAGAGATGGTCATCGGGTAAACCACCACAACAACATGTGGTGCTCAGGCTTTGGCCAAACTCCTTTGCCCATGAATCGAAAGTTGTCAGGTTTGGGCTCAAGGTTGTCAGCGAGGAGGTGCTCAGACCAAGTGTGGGCTTAAGGACTCCTGCCGAGAAGGGATGTGTATGTGTCTAAATTCATGTCCACTAAAGAGAAATATTCAATGTGACTGATGTAAGACAGGATGCACATAAATAACCACTTGTTGCATGTGTGAAGCATTCAGTATGGCACCCGGGACATAGTAGCTCTTAGCGCAAATGCTGGTGGGCTCTCCACCACTGGCCAGCATCATGGCTCCAAAATGAGCAGTTACACAGCCCGTGGGCTTAGAAGGGCCCTGTGTTGGGTTTTAATGCTCTGTGGCTGCCCTCAGAAAATGCTTTAATAATTTTTAACAAGGCGACCTGCATTGGCATTTTGCACCGGGTCCTGCAAATTATGTAGCCAGTCTCATCCCTCAAATCTATTGACCTGCCTCTGATTTCATAGCCAGATGGGCTGGATGGCTGAGTGCAAGCTCAGGCTCCCCTGACACTGACAGACACACCACACACACACACACACACACACACACACACACATACACGTACGCACACGCACACACACAAACAGCACAACTTTCCGTGTTCTGCCTTGAGCCTTCTCTAACACCAGCGGGTTGCCTTCGCCTGCACTGAGCTACAGCTCAGAAGGTAGGGGAAATGAAGTGTGTGTGGAGAGGGATTCCTACAAGCGATGGTCATTATTGGGAGTGGGAGCGGTGGGTCAATGCTCTGGGCTCCAGCTCCCTGGACGCGCACTTCTGACGTGTATTCTGCACCCTTCTTAGAGTTCCCAGGATGCGCGAGCCCCTGCTGCTTTAGTTCCACTCCCAATACCCTTACTCCTGCCTCCTGGGACCACCTCCCAAGTAAAGCTCTCGCATCCAAGACCTTGTCTGAGATCCTGCTTCTGGGGAAACTCATGCTGAGACAGTCTCACTAGGAGGTGTTCTATAACCATTGTTATATGAATAAGTGAGTGCTTAGCTCACTAGGATTATTGACAGGAGTCAATGAGATAAACTGTGGAAACCTCTGGTTCAGAGCCTGGCACACAGTAGGAGATCACTAAGTGGTATATTTGTGTGTGTGTGCAAACTCAGTCATGTCTGACTCTTTGTGACCCCATGGACTATAGCCTGCTAGGCTCTTCAGTCCACGGAATTCTCCAGGCAGGAATACTGGAGTGGGTAGCTATTCCCTTCTCGAGGGGATCATCCCAACCCGGGATCGAACCTGCATCTCTTGTGTCTTTTGCCCTGGCAGGCAGATCCTTTACTACTAGCACAGCCTGGGAAGCCCTCTGTTGGTATAACTTCCTTTCTTACCGGTCCAGAGCTTCCTGCTCAGCAGAGATTGACAGGAAATGTAAGAGCAAGAGTGACAGGGATGGGCCACAGACTGGGCGGCTTACAACATCAGGAAAGTGTCCCGTTCTGGAGGCCAGAGGTCTGAATCAAGGTGTTGGCAGGGGTGTGCTGTTTCTGAAGCTTTTGGGGGAGAACACTTCCGTGCCTCTCCAGTTTCTGGTGGTTGCTGGCGCTGTGGCTTGGAGACTCGTCACTGCCCTCTCTGCCTCAGTCTTCCTGTGTGTCTACATCGGCCCCTCTGTTTTCTCTTCTCATAAGGATACCAGTCATGGGGGCAGAGCTGTGTTCAGTCACTTAAGTTGTGTCCAACTCTTTGCGACCCCATGGACTGTAGCCACCAGGTTCCTCTGTCCTTAGGATTCTCCAGGCAAGAATACTGGAGTGGGTTGCCATGCCCTCATCCAGGGCATCTTCCCAACCCAGGGATGGAACCCAGGTCTCCCACATTGCAGGTGGATTCTTTATCATCTTAGCCACCAGGGAAGCCCAAGAATACTGGAGTGGGTAGCCTATCCATTCTCCAGGGGATCTTCCTGACCCAGGAATTGAACCAGGGTCTCCTGCATTGTTGGAGAAGGAAATGGCAACCCACTCCAGTATTCTTGTCTGGAGAATCCCATGGACAAAGGAGCCTGGCGGGCTACATTCCATGGGATCGCAAGAGTTGGATATGACTTAGCAACTAAACCACAACCACCACCACCTCCTGCATTGCAGGCAGATTCTTTACCAGCAGAGCTACCAGGGAAGCCTGTCATGGGGTCAGAGCCCACCCTAATCCAATACGACCTTATCTGACCTTAGTTACAAGCAAGGTCACATTCATAGGTGCCAGGGTTGAGGACTTGACGAATCATTTGATATAGCGATACCCACTAGATAGAGAGACTGGAATTTTATTTAAAATAAGTGCATAACATTTGGGCCTGGGGGCTTTTTTTTTTTTTTTCCTCCTTGGATCAGCTGGCAGAGGCCAGCCAGAGGATAATTTGTAGCTCTGGGATCAGTTCAGGCGTCCCCTTGAATGGTATTCTCACTTTTATGTCGTTACGAGGAAGCCAGACTTCCTGGGTGGATTACAGCCGTGTTTTGACATGGCTCTTTGGAAGTGGGCTGAGAATTTAACCTCTGATACAGGTCGTAATCCCAACTGGGCTTTCCCCACATAGCTGTTTATAAATAGCCTCAGATGTTAATAATTAATACATGTAAAATATTTATTAAGCACTTAATTTATGCCAAGCTCCCGTGCCAGTCACTAGAAAGACAAGGACGATTTGGGAACAGACCCTGCCCTCAAAGAAGGTGGGGGGTGGGCAGGCGATGGTTATGAAAACTCACAAATTCGTGCCAGGAGCATTTGCTGAAAGTTTACTGCATGTAAAGCACGACCTGGCTTCTGATATTTTTGCTCTCTTTGGTCCATATGGGCCGCCAGGGACTGTTTAGAGGCAAAGTACAAACACAAGAGCTACTGCTGAGAATAACTGTGGTGTGAGGAGACTGGAAGTTGGGTTCTGGTCTTGACTGTCTTTTTTCTGATCAGGTGACTTTGGATTGATCATGACCCTCTCGGGGCCTTCTTCTCCTCTTCTGTGAAAATGAGCAAATGAAATGAGATGGTGGTGCAGGGCTTGTCAAATCTTACATCACCATTTTAGTCAAGAGTCAACCTGGGGACTTCCCTGGTGGTCCAGCGGCTAAGACTTCAAGTTCCCATTGCAGGGGGCCTGGATTCGATTCCTGGTCAGGGAACTAGATCCTACATGCCACAACTAAATAAATCTCCCATGCCACAATGGAGATTGAAGATCCTGCATGCCAAAACTAAGACCTGGCAAAGCCAAGTAAATAAATATTTTAAAAAATGACCAGCTCCCAAAAGATGATGCTGTTAAAGTGCTGCACGCAGTATGTCAGCAAATGTGGAAAACTCAGCAGGGCCACAGAACTGGAAAAGGTTGATTTTCATTCCAATCTCAAAGAAAGGCAATGTTGAAGAATGCTCAGACTACTGCACAATTACACTTATTTCACATGCTAGCAAAGTGATGCTCAAAATTCTCCTAGCTAGGCTTCAACAGTATGTGAACCGAGAACTTCCAGATGTTCAAGTTGGATTTAGAAAAGGCAGAGGAACCAGAGATCAAATTGCCAACATTTGTTGGATCATAGAAAAAGCAAGAGAGTTCCAGAAAACCAACTACTTCTGCTTTTTTGACTACGCTAAAGCATTTGACTATGTGGATCACAGCAAACTGGAAAATTCTTAAAGAGATGGGAATAGCAGACCATCTGACCTGCCTCCCAAGAAATCTGTATGCAGATCAAGAAGCAACAACTAGAAAAGGCCAGGGGACAATGGGCTGGTTCCAAATAGGGAAAGGAGTACGTCAAGGCTGTATATTGTCACCCTGCTTATTTAATTATATTCAGAGTACATGGTGCAAAACACTGGGCTGGATGAAGTGCAAGCTGGAATCAAGATTGCCAGGAGAAACATCAAAAACCTCAGATATGCAGATGACACCACCCTTATGGCAGAAAGTGAAGAGGAACTAAAGAGTCTCTTGATGAAAGTAAAAGAGGAGAGTGAAAAAGTTGGCTTAAGGCTCAACATTCAGAAAACAAAGATCATGGTATCCGGTCCCATCGCTTCATGGCAAATAGATGGGGAAACAATGGAAACAGTGACATGCTTTATTTTTGGGGGCTCCCAAATCACTGCAGATGGTGACTGCAGCCATATAACCAAAAGATACTTGCTCCTTAGAAGGAAAGCTCTGATCAACCTAAACAGCATATTAAAAAGCAGAGATATTATTTTGTCGACAAAGGTCTTTCTAGTCAAAGCTATGGTTTTTCCAGTAGTCATGTATGGATATGAGAGCTGGACCATAAAAAAAGCTGAGTGCTGAAGAATTGATGCTTTTGAACTGTGGTGTTGGAGAAGACTCTTCAGAGTCCTTTGGGCAACAAGGAGATCCAACCAGTCCATCCTAAAGGAAATCAGTCCTGAATATTCATTGCAAGGACTGATGTTGAAGCTGAAACTCCAATACTTTGGCCACCTGATGTAAAGAACTGACTCCTTGGAAAAGAACCTGATGCTGGGAAAGACTGAAGGCGGGAGAAGGGGACGACAGAAGATGAGATGGTTGGATGGCATCACTGACTAAATGGGCATAAGTCTGAGTAAGCTCTGGGAGATGGTGGTGGATAGGGAAGCCTGGCATGCTGCAGTCCATGGGGTCGCAGAGTCAGACATGACTGAGCAGCTGAACAACACCAACAAAAAATGAGTCAATCAGGACATTTATTAAGAACTTACGGTGTGCGAGGGCAGTACCAAACCCTTGCCACGTAATATTCATTTACTTTCACAACAACCTCATGTAGTGTTGATTTTAATTATTCCCATTTTAGAGGCTAAGAAACCAAGGCGTGGGGTGATTGAGTCCACAGGTCGTAGAGGAGTGACTGTTAGAACAGGGGTTTTCACTCAGGTGGTCTGACCCCAGTGCCGAGCCCATATCCAATGCCCTGGACAGCCTTCTAGTGCAGCGTGGCATTCTGTGATTTTCTGGTGTCGGAAGTCTTTTCAAGGGAGCAGTACCCCACCAGCTGAGTGCAGGGAGGGAAGTCTTTATGAATCTTGAGCCAGTGCAGAAGAACAGCAGTTTCTTTCCTGTATCATCACTGCAAGTCAGTCAACCCAAAGCGTGCACAGAGTCCACCCTGTCTTCCCCTCGAGCTTGTTTTTGCCTGCGGGACACCCCACGTCTCCTTTTCTGGTAGGTTTCCTTTCTGTGCTAGTTGCGTGCTCATTCACACCCCAAGTCTGAACTAACTCTTGTAACTAGGGCATCTCTTATAGGACAGCTTTTAAATTCTCTCGTCAGTTTTAGCTTCATTTCATTTATGTATTCTTCTTTAAAGATTTTTTGGATGTGGGCCATTTTTAAACTCTTTATTGAATTAATTTGTTACAAAACTGCTTCTGTTTTACATTTTGGTTTTTTGGCAGTGAGGCACATGGGATCTTAGTTCCCAGATCAGGGATCAAACCTGCACCCCCGTGTTGGAAGGCGAAGTCTTAACCACTGGACCACCAGGGAATTCCCCTCATGTACGTATTCTTATTTTCCTTTTATTCTGGTGTCCAGATGGTTCCCATTCGCCTGCCAGAGCCACTCTGCATCCTTTCCCACCTGCGGCCTGCCGTAGAGGCGGACCTGGGGACACCAACCTTTGCTCACCCACTGACTTCCCGTTGGGTTTGGCTAATGAGGAGCCACCGTCAACCAGAGAAGAAAGGAGAGGGAAGACAGCACATTTGTTCCCTAGTCTCCTCTCTCCGCCTTCCTCCTACCATCCTCACCTGGTTGCCTTGGACAGACTGCTTTTTCACCAAAGGTCACACTCCAGGAGCCCTTTTAAATATTTCTTGAGATATAATTCACATACCATAAATGTCACCATCTCTAAAAATGTACCGTTTCAGTGGCTTATAGTGTATTCATAAGGTTGTGCAATGACCACTTCTATTTAATTCCATCATTTTCATCACCCCAAAAAGAAACCTGGAATCCATTAGGAGTCGTTCTTTTTTCCTCCCCTCTCTCAACCCTAGGCAGCCACTAATCTGTTTGTTTTGCTTGGATTTGCCTATTCTGGACATTTCCTGTAAATGAAGCCGTGTAATAAGTGGCCTTTTTCGTCTGGCTTCTTTCATTTGGCGTAATGTTTCCAAGGTTCCTCCTATAGTAGCGTGCATCGGTATGTCACTTCTTTCAATGTTCCCTGTGACACGCACCATATCTCTCTTTCTGTGTTGTAGTACCTTCTTCCTTTCCCAGCCCTTTGGACCTAGAGCTGATAACAGCTCAGCTTCTGCTAGCCCCAGATTACTGCACTAGTTGGTGGGGTTTCGTATACCCACGCTGTACAAAATTAACCCTGCTCAGAACGTCCCTGGTGGTTCAGTGGTTAAGAATCCAGCTGCCAATGCAGGGGACAGGTTCAATCCCTGGACCAGGAAGACTGCACTTGCTGCAGGGCAACTAACCTGTGCACCGCAATAGCCCGAGTGCCTCGAGTCTCTGCTCTGCAACAAGAGACGCCACTGCAGTGAGAGGCTCGCACACTGCAATGAAGAGTAGCCCCTGCTTGCCGAAACTAGAGAAAGCCTGCGTGTAGCAATGGAGACCCAGAACAACCAAAAATTAAATTTAAAAAATCAACCTGCCTTAAACAGTTCTATTTGGAGTGCGCTTTTGTCTTCTGGTGGGACTTGACATCCAGTATCCTGGTGCAGTGTTGTGTGATTTTCCATAGCATGACTCTCATTCTTCTTCGTGATGACTTGAGACAGAAGTAAATATCTAATGGGTTTGCCGATAACATGGAAATTGGTGGTTGGCGTTTCCTTACATCCCTTGCCTGGTACCAAGTCCCTGAGTGATTCTAAGAACCCTTGGTGGTCTTACATCCTCCAACCGTGGCACTTCTGGAAATATATGCCAGGGGAAGCCTGGCGCTTCGTGGCATTCTGGAAGCGTCTGTATTCACTCGGCTCAAGAGACGATGGACAGAACTCCTAGTGAATGGCCAGACTGAAGAGTAGCTGTAACTTCTAAGTTCACATGAAGATACACTTGGGAAATGTGCAAAACTCTAATTTTCAAAAGCGGGTTCTTTGGGAGGAACTTTAGTAGTCGACAGAGAGCCATTTTCTTTTTCTTCTTGTCACCACTGGTGGCTGGGAACAGATTGTCCAGCCTCTGCTACTCATGAGGATTCTCTAAAGAGTTTTCAATAAATTTCATTTATTAACAAGGAACTGCTCTACTTAAACAACAACAAAAAAAAGAATAGCATTTGCAAATAACCTCCTATTACTTAAGGCTTTGATTTTCTTTACTGTATTATGGAGGAGTTGGCAGGAGCAGCAGAGTAAGACAATGAGCCCTGGAGTAGAAGTCCAAGAATAACAAGGCGAGATTTGCTTAAGCTTGTCACTCAAACCCGAGGGCTTCTTTTTGGAGCAATCGTTCGTGTGAATGCTCCAAATGCCCCCAATCCAAGGGCCATTTAAATCTTAATGATAAGACTCAAGAGCAATGCAACTGTTTAGAGCAGGAAAATGATTCTGAAAGCCCAGCAAAACAAAGACTCGAATCCCAGTGTTCCTGGTAGGAGAAAATTGAGGTCAGCCTTGCCCAGCTCAAGGAAGTTCTATCTTCAAAGATAGTGTTTACTTGTTGCCATCACAAGGCAAATGTGAATGGCTTTCTTAACATTTCATCTACATCTTTTGGAGAATGTTTAAAACCTGAGGGGCATAGAACTTTGTCTAGAAGCAAGGAGGATTGCTCTTACGTACATTTCTGGTGGGAGTTTCAACTGGCCCCACTTTCTGGAGGAAGTTTTGGTGCTATGTATTAAAAGTCTCAAAAAATGGCTAACTAGCATATGAAAAGATATTCAACATCTGAACGTTAGAACAATGCAAACCAAAACCATTGTTCACTGGCAATAGTTCGGTGACAAAAGACGCCCATTTGGATGGCTTTTTTTTTTTTTTCTTACTTCTCTCTTAATTCGTCCCACCCTCTCCTTCCCCTACTGTTTCCACAAGTTTGTTTTATATTTGTGTCTCTGTTTCTGCCTTGCAAATAGTTTCATTAGTACCATTTTTCTAGATTCTGTATAAACGCATTAATATACAATATTTGTTTTCCTCTCTCTGACTTACTCTGTATGACAGGCTCTAGGTTCATCCACATCTCAATTTTGCTCCTGTTTACGGCTGAGGAGTATTCTATTGCATGTATGTACAACTTCTTTATCTGATGCTGATGGGCATTTAGGTTGCTTTTATGACCCAGCTATTGTAAATGGTGCTGCAATGAGCATTGGGGTACACGTATCTTTTTGAATTATGGTTTTCTCAGAGTGTGTGCAAAAAGTAGGATTAGATGGCCACAATTGAAAGAACAAAAAACGAGTATTGGTGAGGATGTCCAGGAGACTGGAACCTTTGTGCTTTGTTTTGTTGGTGAGAATGTAAAATAATGCAGCCACTATGGAACGCAGTATGAAGGGTCCTCAAAAAATTGAAAAATTATGATCCCACAATTCCGCTTCTGGGTATTTAACACAAAAGATTTGACAGCAGGACCTTGAAGAGATATGTACACCCATGATCACAGTAGTATTGTTGACAGTAGCCAAGAGGTGGAAATGGCCCCAGTGTCCGCTGATGGATGATTGATGATTGCATAAACAAAATGTGATGCATGGAATATTATCCGGCCTTAAAAAGGAAGGAGGTTTTGGTACATGCTGCAACATGGATGATCCTTGAGGACACTGTGCTCTGTGAGATAAACTAGTCGTGAAAGGGCAAACATTGCATGCTTCCACTGACGTGAGGTCTCTAAAGTGGACAAAACCATGAAACACTAAGTCGAAAGAGGGCTGGGGGAAGGGGAAAGAGGAAATAATGTTTGATGGGCACGGAGTTTTCAGTTTCACAAGATAAAAATGTTCTAGATATTTGTGGCACAACAATGTGAATATACGTTACTGAACTGGATACAAAAATGTTTTGAGATGGTAGAAAAGGCAGAGGAACCAGAGATCAAATTGCAAACATCCGTTGGATCATAGAAAAAGCAAGAGAATTCCAGAAAAACATCTACTTCTGCTTTATTGATTATGCCAAAGCTTTTGACTGTGTAGATCACAACAAACTGGAAAATTCTTCAAGAGATGGAACTACCAGACCACCTTACTTGCCTCCTGAGAAATCTGTATGCAGGTCAAGAAGCAACAGTTAGAAGCTGATACGGAACAACAGACTGGTTCCAAATTGGGAAAGGAGTATGTCAAGGTTGTATATTGTCACTCTGCTTATTTAACTTATATGTAGAGTCCATAGGGTTGCAAAGAGTTGGACAGAGCTGAGAGAGCATGCAAATTAAATGGTCTGTGTTTGTAAGTACAAGAAGAAGTAAAATAAAAAATTTAAAATTCTCAGAAATATTTCTACCCTTCTCCAAAGAATTCCATTTCTGGAAATGTATCCTGAGAAGCTCCAGGGAGTTTTGCACACAGAGTTTGTCAGTGTGAGATACAACAGTGAAAAAATAGAAACAACGTAATATCCAACAATAGGGGATTGGATAAGCAAAGGATTATGTATCACCCGATAGACTATTCTGTAACCAATAAGAATTTTGTCATAAAGAATAGTGGCGTTGGAAAATGATCATGACATATTAAGCTAAAAAGGCATGCTAGAATTCAGAACTAAAGTGTGATTCCCAGTGTTACAAGAACCAGGCACATATGCAAAGACTAAAGACTGGAAGATATGTATCAAAATGTGAACAGGGGTTACCTTTGGGGCATCAGAATTTCACTGGACTTCTATGTATTCCTGTGTGTTTGTCTCTATTCCCTGAGATGGACATGAACCATTTTGTAATCAGATATGGCAATTTAAAAAGAAAGAGAGAGAGAAAAAAAAGAGTGAATTCCCCAAAGAATTATGTCACACTCTGGAGCCGAGCTTGGAAGGGTGGAGAAGTAGCTTTCATTGTTTATGTACGTTTTATACTTTTTCTTTTTGCATTATTTGTCTATTTATTTTATTTTTGGTTGTGCTGGGTCTTCATCGCTGTGTGAAGGCTTTCTCAAGCTGTGCAGAGCAGGGGCTGCTCTACAGTCAGGGTGCGCGGGCCTCTGATCGGGGAGGCTTCTGATCGGGGAGGCTTCTGATCGGGAGGCTTCTCTTGTGGAGCAGGGGATCTAGGCACGCGGGTTTCAGAAGCTGCAGCTCCTGGGCTCTAGAGCACGGGCTCGGTGGTTGTGGTTGCATGGATTTAGTTGCTTGGCAGCACGTGCAATCTCCCTGGACCAGGATATATTTTTTCTATATAAAAAATGTACACACTAGTTTTACAACTAAAAAAAGAATAGTGAAGACACAACAGAATGTGGTCCGCATCCTCTTCTTTTCCAATCCAGACCCTCCAGATGTCTTTTCAGGGTCGCGACTTAGGAGAGAGTAAATATAGAAAGCAACTGCCAACAGTGCAGCTTTAGAAAGCCCCGTTCTGTAAGTGCCAGGGAGCGCGATGGTGCCTCCCACGCACAGAGGCATGGAAGTGAGGTGGGCAGCAATTGGGCGATGGCACCTTCCCAAGGGAGCGGGGGCCAGAGGGAAGGACCTCACCCCATTTCCCTGCCGCCAGTGAACTAAACTGGACATCTCCGATGGCAGAGCATTCCCAGTGAGAGCAATCTCCTACAGTTGGGTGCGAACTGTCCATTTCCAGGATCTAGATTTTGTTCAGCGGCAAAACACTCAGGGTGACACTTCTGTTTTGTCTAAGGAGGCGTTTGGGGTTTGGAGTGTTGCCCAAATGTTCGGAGAAGCCTTTTGCATTTACTCACAACAACTGCATGGGCAGAACACTTAGGAAGCCATTCAGCACCCGGACACGGAGTCACCCCTCGTTCTGCCTGTAAAGGAGGAAACCACTGCGAGCCTGTGGACCCTGTGGACGCCGCTGCAGGAATGTCAGGCTCTGGCAACATTTGCTGGGATCATTTTGAGGGAAATGTGAGGCGGGGAGGGGTCTGTTTCTACTTGTCTAGGGAATTAATTTGCTTTTTAAGTTTGCTTCTGTATTTTTCTAAATAGTTCTTCATTCTTAGGGCAAATTTGGTTCCTTTCATTTTGCTTTCCACTTACAATTATGATATAACTATGTTTCTCATGTTAATACAAAGTCTTCAAAAATCCCCAAAATGGTATAAAATATCCCATCTTCCGACTGTGCCATAAATTACTCCTTTGGTTGCCACTGAGATTTTTGGCAATTTTGTTAATATCAATACGACTGCAGCTAATAATTTTGTGCCATTCAGCTTTCTTTGCACTTCAGATTATTTCCTTAGGACTGATTCCAAAAGTGAAACCACCAGGTCAAAGGCATGCTCATTTTCAGAGTTTCTTTTGGTCAAATTTTATTTCATGTTGTTTGTATATTTTTTTTTCTTTTTTCAAGATGAAAATGGTTTTTTCCATAATTATAAAAGATATACGCACTCAATGTAAATGATTTAGGTAAAAAAAAGATATAAAGAAATGAAAATTGCCAGGCAAATTCATCACCAATAACTGTTAATGTTCCTTCCAGATCTTTCCTTATGTGCCTATGTATAAAAAATATGTAACAACTCTACATATCTTTAATTTATTCTTCCTTAACATAGCATGACGGAGAAGGCGATGGCACCCCACTCCAGTACCCTTGCCTGGAAAATCCCATGGATGGAGGAGCCTGGTGCTGCAGTCCATGGGGTCGCTGCAAGTTGGACATGACTGAGCGGCTTCGCTTTCACTTTTCACTTTCATGCATTGGAGAAGGAAATGGCAACCCACTCCAGTGTTCTTGCCTGGAGAATCCCAGCAACGGGGGAGCCTGGTGGGCTGCCGTCTATGGGGTCGCACAGAGTCGGACACGACTGAAGTGACTTAGCAGCAGCATAGCATGAACATCTTTCTAATAATTTAGGCAAGGACTATATAATTTTTTTGGCTGCAGAGTGTGCTGCTGTATGGAGATATACTTTATGAAACTGAGTTTAGACATTTTTTAGGCTTAGACTCCTATTACCAAAACACTTTCCAAATGGCTTATACCAATAATGTCCACTCCCGCTGTCAGCACTGGACAATCCGTCTCATGACCAATGAAAACCATTTACAATGTCCTACTTTGTTTTTGTTTTTTTTTTTTTTTTTACTGAGCCATTTCTAGCCAGGAGCAGTGCCAAGAGTTCTGATGGATATGTGTGGTGGTTTGGGTTATTTTCTGAGAAAGAATGGAAAAGAATCTCTGTGACTTACCTACCACAGCAGCTGCTGGCTTCTGAAGAGTGGGCTGAGACAGTGTTGAAGAAGGGGGCAGCTGAGAGGACCCTGCTGAGTTGCTCAGTCGTGTCTGACTCTTTGCGACCCCATGGACTGTAGCCCACCCGGCTCCTCTGTCCATGGGATTTCGCAGGCAAGGATACGGGAGTGGGTTGCCATTTCCTTCTCCAGGGCATCCTCCTGACCCAGGAATCGTACCTGCGTTTCTTACATCTCCTGCATTGGCAGGTGGATTCTTTACCAGGAAGCCCTAGCTTTCTGTAAATATGATTAGGTATTTGTAAAACCTCTGGTCATGTCTCTGAATTCAGATGGGAAGTTTATTTACTGTAATGTAAAGTATCTTAGGGGAACACTGTATACAGATATTAGCAATTAACTCAATCTAAGAATCACAGTTTTTGCAGTTAATAGAGCACCACTCTAACACTCTAATTGCGAATTCTGCCCAAAAGGCCAATATGGCAGGAAGCAGGAAGTCTCCTAATGAGGCAGGACTTCCAACAGAGACTAAAAACTGAGATGGTAAGGGTCAGACAGGGAGACCCATGCATCTGAGCTGTGTCACCGAAGCTAGGGCTTTGCCACACACCGTGGCAGGGAGGGCCTCCCCGGCTCTGCCCATGAGAACAGCAGGCTCACACCCCCGCAGCGCCCATTCCCTGGGCTGGAGGGGCCTCTGATAACCTGCTCTTGCTGGCCCTTGGGGCCAGGAGTAAGTCGCCCCCCGAACTGCAACCTCTGTGCCTATAACCCAGGTACACGGGGCTGTCGCGGAAGGGGAGCTCGGGACGCAGTGGGAGCAATGTGGGTGGGGGGTTGGGAGCTCTGGAGGGGTCTTTCCTTGATCCCACTTGAAGCCTGGGGCTGGTCTGTGAACTCTGTTAATCCGACTCCCTTTCTAAGTTGTGTGCACTGAAACACACCTTCTCCGGCAGACAGAGCGCCGTGTGCCTTAGGTTGCTTCTTAATCCTCTCCGTTAAGGTCCTGGAGCCAATGTGCATCAGCAAATCATGGTTTTCTCTTAAACGCCTGTGACCTCTCCTTTCTGTATTCTGTTTTGTGGGAAAGCAGATAGCAACTGGGGAAACAAAGTCCTGCAGACCCTTAGCTGACGGCCAGGGTGCCGAGAGGGTTGGTTGGCTAAACCATTGACTCTTGTCCTGATTCATGATCTCAGACCTCTCCCTGCCTCTGTCTCTCTCTCTCACACATACCAGCATGTCTCTCCTTCCCCAGTACTCCTCTTATAGAACCCGTTTCAGAACTCATCTCCCCTGGTGTGAGGGGAGTGTTCCCTGCCTGGGGCTTCTCTGCCTCCTGACAGCTCCCAATGCGTTGGTATTCCCCCCTCAAGCCTGGAAACCTGGAGAGACATTTTTGTCTTACCATCTCTGGATCTAGAGCATGCTAGTCCAGGGCCTGCCACCTGGAAGGTGTGTCCTGGGTGTTTGGTGAATGGCAGAGTGTCACAGAGCATCAGGCTTTTGGGAGCAGCTGGCCCCTTTCTGCACTCCAACCTGTACCCGGGATTCATTAAGCCTTCTCAGTGCTCTGAAACTGCGAGCAAGGAACACAGTAGATAGCTCCCCCTGCAGTTAGTCCCTCCAGCGGCTCCTAGGTGATCAGCACAGCATCCTGAGGGACTGTCAAGAAGCAAATCTAATAAAGAAACGCAAATCTTTTTAACTATAGAGACCCAGGGCATGAAACGTCTGTGCCCTCAAAGGGGCTTCACTTCCCAGAAATAATACGAAAATAACCAGGGTAAAGCATTCAATTTTGTAAATCTGTTCTTATCAGCTGTTCCTCCCTTGCAGCTGGGCTAGAAGCAGTGCAAAGAATGCCACCTTTGACTCTACTCGCTTGTTTCCAGCTTTGCTGTCAGAAATGTCTGAGTCTCACCGATCATCGGTTGGCCCAGGGGACAGAACGTGAGGAAGAGTTTTCTCCCTCCCAAAGTTAGGATCAGAAAGCTCAGAAGAACCAGTGCAGCAAGCACAGGTTCTGAGACACTCCCAGAGGGGCATCCATTGTCCTGGAAGAGCAAAAGGCTTCTTAGGGGCTGTGGCATCTTAGTGGAATCTGGAGGGATTAATAATAGAGTTTCAAGGTGAATTGATGGGGCTTCCCAGGGGGCGCTGGCGGTGAAGAACAGGCCTGCCAATGCGGGAGATGTAAGAGACGTGGGTTCGGTCTCTGTGTTGGAGGATCCCCTGGAGCAGGAAATGGCAGCCCACTCCAGTATTCTTGCCTAGGAAATCCCATGGGCAGAGGAGCCTGGTGGGCTACGGTCCGTGGGGTCGCAGAGAGGTGGACACAACTTAGTGACTGGACAACGATGGCCAGAGCAGGTCTGACACCAACACCAAGCCCTGCATCCGAGGGCTTCTCCAAGAGCTGGCCACTGGGCAAGACCCGGAAAGCCAACGATCTCCTCCAGTTTGGGATGACCTTGACGGGGAAGTTGAAGGAGGCAAAGAAGGCAGATTTGTGCTTTAGCTCTTGGCTCATCCTTCCTGCTCTTCCATCCCCATGACTCTGTACTAAATAGTGACCTCTCCGAGTCACGAGCCGATGCCCTGCTCTGTGGAGGAGCCACCTGGGGGTTCCCGCGGCAGTGGAAGCTCCAAGCTTGGGGGACCACTGTGCTGCGGGCGGGGCGGCCTCCCACGGAGACCCCAGGGCACATCTGGAGCCCTGGGTAACCCACCACAGGACCCTTTAAAGAAAATAACAGCCTGGATTCTGAACAAACTCTTTTTGTGGGAATGATTTTTATGTTCCTGAGTATTTGTGAGTTCAATTTTGCACACAATTAATTGTACTTACAAATGCCTCCTTGAGGGCACAATTAGTCACTGGCAACTCATTCAAAAGGTGCCAGAGGCTAATTGTACCCCCAAGTGAGAAGTTTCAGGTGTAATTAATTATTCTTTAATTATTAAATTTATTATTCGGCGGTCGGAGGCACAGAGTTGTGCTTGGGTGAACTTGCTGGCGCAGGGATGGCTGGAACCAAGGGGTCCATGCCACCCTCTGTGCAGACCTCTGCCAAGACGCTGTGGGAAAGAGAGGCCGGGCTTCTTGGCTGCCCGGCTCAGCATGGGAAATTCCTCCAGTGACAGTCAAGAGCCCGCTGTGCTGGGCAGACAGCAGGAGCGCTGGCCCAGAAAGCTGGTGGCTTTGGGCCCCCTTGGTCAGGCAGAGGGAAGGACCGGGGTCTGAAGTTGTCCAAGTCGCCCCTGGAGCCACATGATGGGGCAGATGACGACTCCTCTGTGAGCCTCACCTGCAGGGCAGGCAGACAGAGCTGACCCACATGTCCTGCTGTGCTAAGGAAGGCTCTGGGACCACATGAAATGAGGTCAGCTTGGCAGCTTCCCTGAGGGGCAGCCGGGCAGTGGGGGTGACCCCAGGAAGGTCCTTTGGAGCCTCAGTCCAGTTGCTCGGTTATATCCAACTCTTTGTGACCCCATGAACTGCAGCACGCCAGGCCTCCCTATCCATCGCCAACTCCCAGAGTTTACTCAAACTCATGTCCATTGAGTCGGTGATGCCATCCAGCCATCTCATCCTCTGTCGTCCCCTTCTCCTCCTGCCTTCAGTCTTTCCCAGCATCAGGGTCTTTTCAAATGAGTCAGCTCTTCGGATCAGGTGGCCAAAGTATTGGAGCTTCAGCTTCAGCATCCAGTCCTTCCAATGAATATTCAGGACTGATTTCCTTTAGGATTGACTGATTTGATCTCCTTGCAGTCCAGGGGACTCTCAAGAGTCTTCTCCAACACCGCAGTTCAAAAGCATCAATTCTTTAGCGCTCAGCTTTCTTTATAGTCCAACTCTCAACATCCATACATGAAAACTGGGAAAACCATAGCTTTGTCTAGACGGACATTTGTCAGCAAAATAATGTCTCTGCTTTTAAATATAATGTCTAGATTGGTCATAGCTTTTCTTCCAAGGAGCAAGTGTCTTTGAATTTCATGGCTGCAGTCACCATCTGCAGTGATTTTGGGCCCCCCCCCCCAAAAAAGTCTATCACTGTTTCCATTGTTTCCCATCTATTTGCCATGAAGTGATGGGACCAGATGCCATGATCTTGGTTTTCTGAATGTTGAGTTTTAAGCCAACTTTTTCACTCTCCTCTTTCACTTTCATCAAGAGGCTTTTTAGTTCCTTTTCACTTTCTGCCATAAGGGTGGTGTCATCTGCATACCTGAGGTTATTGATATTTCTCCCAGCAATCTTGATTCCAGCTTGGGCTTCATCCAGCCCGACATTTTGTATGATGTTTTTCTGCATATAAGTTAAATAAGCAGGGTGACAATATACAGCCTTGACGTACTCCTTTTCCTATTTGGAACCAGTCTGTTGTTCTGTGTCTGGTTCAAACTGTTGCTTCTTGACCTGCATACACATATCTCAGGAGGCAGGTCAGGTGGTCTGGTATTCCCATCTCTTTAAGAATTTTCCACAGTTTGTTGTGATCTACACAGTCAAAAGTTTCGGTGTAGTCAAAATCTTGACTTACCAGTTGTGAAACTCAGATATAAACATCTCCATGAGCCTCACTTTTCTCATCTGTAAAATGGGAATTTATAATAACAACCTACTTCTTGGGGTTGGGAGGATTGAGTCAATTAGTGTGTGCAAAGCATTTTGGACAGTGTGCCTCTGAATATAAATTGGTGCAGCCACTATGGAAAATATGGAGGTTTCTCAAAAAACCAAAAATAGAGTTGCTCTACGATCCAGCAATCCCATTCCTGGGCATATGCACTCAGACAAAGCTATAATTCAAAAAGATACACACACCTTTACGTTCACTATCTTCGTAGTGAACATCACAGCAGCACTATTTACAAAAGCCGAGACCTGTAAACGACCTAAATGTCCATTGACAGATGAATGGATAAGAAGATGTGGTACCAAGTGGGATACTACTCAGTCGTCAAAAAAGAATGGAACAATGCTGTCTGCAGCAACAAGGACGACCTAGGGATGGTCATACTAGGTGAAGAAAGTCAGAAAGAGGAGAGATGCCACACGGTGTCACTCACATGTGGATCTAAACTAAACAAATGAACACCCCTATGAAACGGAAACAGACTTAACGGGCGCAGAGAACAGACTCATAGTTGCCAAGAGGGTGGAGGGCTGGGGAGGGAAGGACTGGGAATTTGGGATTAGCAGATGCCAACTATTATACACAGGATGGATAAACGGGGTCCTGCTGTATAGCACAGAGAACTGTCCTGAATCCCCTGTGATAAGCCAAAATGGAAAAAATATGAAAAATAATATACATGTATAACTGAGTCTCTTCGTTGTACAGCAGAAATTAAACACAACCCTGTTAAAAAAAATGCCCTTCCATCGAAAACATTATGACTATTTATAATTGTTTACATTATAATTATTTACTATCATTACTATTATTTCTTTTGTTCCCCATGGCTATGAGCCTGTTTCCAAAGGGAAAGACATCGCGCAAATAGTCACCCGCAAACTCTGTTTAAAATGTTATGCATGCTTCTTCCTGACTCAGGAAGAAAAAGCTGTCTTTTTGTAGCCAAGACTAGAGGAGCCTCACGAAAACGTCCAAAGTGATTATTTCTGTGTGATGAGATTTTGGGTGGTCATTTTCTTGTCTTTTTCACATTTTTTACTCTTCCTTGTGTGTGTTAAGTTGCTTCAGTCGTGTCCTACTCTTTGTGAGCCCATGGACCGTAGCCCGCCAGACTCTTCTGCCCGTGGGATTCTCTTGGCAAGAATACTGGAGTGGGTTGCTGTGCCCGCCTCCAGGGGATCTTCCTTGGTTTTTACTTTTAAAATGTGCAATGTTGAAGCAAAGACAAGGGAATAATGTGCATGTGTATCTGTCTGTATTCTTCTGCAAACCCACCTATGTGTCCATACTTCAGGTGTTCTTCAGGCCAAGATCATGCTGTCCAGGTGACGTGTCCTAGCCCCTTGCTCACTGTGCCCACCGTCCCGTGATGAGTGGTCCTCTCACCCCAGCTCCTGGATGGCACACACACACCCTTGCCTCCCGGTTTACCCTGGCTTGATCGTCACTGCCTGCGCTATGAGCCGGGGACCAGGGTCTCCTTCTGAACCCACCCGTCAGCCCTCCCCACCAAGGGCTCAGCCAAAATCTCAGCCCAGCTGCCCATACCCCTGAGAGCTGGGAGGGCCTTCGTTTAATTTTCTGTTTCATTAGGACACAGAGTCGGAGGAGTTCCTCCCCAGCGCTGGTTCTCCTCCCCGCCTTCCCAGAGGTAACCATGGCCGTGAACTTGGTGTGCAGCCTTCCCATTCCACGTTAGAGATTCTTCTACATATGTATGCACCTGTGAACAATTTTCAGTGTTTTGTGTGTTTCGAAACTGTCCAGCAGTGCTATCATGCTGCAACATGCTTTTTCCACTCAGCTGTCTGTCTTTGAGCTCTGTCCACAGAGATGCCTGTGGACCCAGGGCTGCCGACGGACCAGGTGACTGAGGCCCTGGGGCCCTGCAGCCTAAGAGAGCATGAAAGAGCCCAACAAAGGAGCCAAGGGACTGTCCCACTGACCGCCTCTACGTTATATCCGGCATCTCTGGTCACAGCAATAGAAGCCAACGCCCAGCTATCAATAAGCAGAAAATGATCTTATTGTCAGACTCTCACATAGCATGAATTATTAAAGGGAGGCTAGAGAATCAGGTTTAAGAAAAGATGTACAATAATGGCAGTTCTAGGAACCTGGGGTGGTAGGCAGGAACTAACCTTTCATAACCTTGTCATGAAGATGCTGGAATGAAGGTCCTCTAGCTGACCTTTTTTGTCATTTCACTTAAGATGCAAGATCTCTGGGAGAGCACTTCACTCAAACTGGCTTAAGCAAAGACCGACTATATGGCTCACATAGCTAAAAAGGCCACATTCGGAAGTAGGACTGGCTTCAGGTATGGCCTAACTCAGGGCCCAAAAGTTGCAGCAGGGCTCTGTATCTGTCTTCTCCATCTTGGGCGTCCCCTGTGGCTCTTGGTTTTTCTCCCCTTGTGCCAGCGTGAGAGTTCCCTGGCTCCAGGCTTTCCCTGTCTCAGCCTTCACAGTGGGGAGGAAAAGCGCCAGCCTCTCTGTCAGCCTTTCAAGGAGAAGACAGCCTGGCCCTGGCCTGGATGAGGTCGTGTGTCCGTTCTGAGTCAGTCCCTGCCGCTGGAGGAATGCAGCGGTCTCACAGGCTAACCCCGGTCACATGCTCTTCCCAAGGCGTCTCACCTGAAGCTCAGAGACACAGCTTCTCCAAGGGAAGTTGGCTGTCTTGCCCAAAGAAGGGCAAAGAGATGCCCAGTTGTCAAAAAAAGAATTTGCCCACTCTACCGAGCAAACATAAATAAGTAAGAGATCTGAATAAAATAAAACAGGGCAGCAGGCTGGCCACGAGGGGACTCACCCCTGCTGGGAGCAGGGGGACCCCAGGAAGCAGTGTTGGCAGAACGGGAAGAGCAGCTTTTCCCTCACACCCGGGCACCATTGCCCGTGGCTCCCGTAAGGTGGTGGGTCAGGCGCTGAGGTGCTGCCTCGGCATTCCTTCCTTCTCCCCTCCCTCCGATTACTGTCAAATGATGAACTTCCGCCGCATGCTACATTTTCTCGGGATCATCCCCTCAAATGAATTATATGAATAATAAAGTTTCAATATTTTTCCTTCAGCAATTAATCTTGGTGAGCACGAAACTTCATTTGGTGGCTGGAATCCATCCATCAGAGTGACGAAGGAGCTAGCCAGGCACAGGATCAGCTGGGGTGATGAAATACGGGCGCCCCTCAAAACCGGGGGGTCCTCTTCAGTGTGAGACGGGTCACATTTGAGGCCCAGCTGTTCCCGGAGATGGTGGAGCCTGCCCGGCCTGTAGCGCCTTTTGCTTCCGATTTTATGTGGAAAAGCCTCCGGATTGGACTTAAACATTCACAAGTGGTGTTCACGAGAGGAAAAAGACGGTCAAAAAAATAGTTCATAAACCCAAAGCAGTCGTTATTAGAGTGGCAAAAACACCGTGCTTATGCACAGAATAGTTTACGTTAAATTAAAAACCATAACTTATCTCCAAGACACTCCATTTAGTACATCTGAGGTTAAATATGGTTCATAGCAGCTCTTTCAATTAAATTGTTCTTCCTTTGCTCTAGTAAAGTGTATTAAACATAATTTCCTGAAAAGTAACAGAGATCATTACTCTGTTTGCAAATTGATACCATGTTATTAAAAATAGGAAATATTTGCAGGGATATTTCAGATCACCAAGAACCTCATATTGGCAGCGAGGATACACCTGAGATCTGGAATTCTGGCTTCCTGATCAAGGAGCGGGGAGGCCGGGGTTGGGGGAAGGGACATGGCCGTGGAAGCATCAGGACGAGGGGGCATCCTGGAGGAGTTTCCCAGAGTGCTGTGTCTTTCCGGTCTGTACCCCAGCGTCCTCAGGGCTGAGAGCTTCAGCCTGTTAAGTTGCAGGTTGATCTGAGCCTGGGTTGTCATCCCTCTTCCTCTCACATAAATGGACTTTATGGCCTTGGCTGGCCTTTATCTTTGCCCCTCCTGCTGGAAAGGCCCGTAATACAAGGAGTAAGGCATCTACCTCTGCCCCCTGAGTCATGTCATGGGATCACCTCAAGTTCATAAACAAAGCCTCCAGACAGCTTTTCCAAGGTCTGACGTGTCTCAGGGGAGCACGGCGTGGGTGCGACTCTGCCGTCTGGGCCCAGGCTGGACCACCATCCTCCCAGGCCTCAGCAAGGGGAAGATGGGGCAGAATTCACCAAAGGCAAAGCCCAGACTCAAGGCCTCCATTAGAGGCTGGAGTATCTGGGAGCTGGGCGGGCCATGAGGTCGAAGCCACCTGTCTGTGGAGGTCAGGTGTGACATCAGGCCTGCCACAGGGGTGCGCTCCCCCACGCCCCGAGACTGTGAGGGCTTCAGGAACCGGGGAGCCCTGCTCTGACTGGAGTGTGGACTTCATACTTGTTGCTCTGGGCACAGTCTGGCTGTGTGTGCAGGGAAGCAGCATTCTAGGTTCAGCAAGAACACGCAAGAAAGATCACTGTGGGAGCTCCCTGGTGGTCCAGTGGCTAAGACCCCGAGCTCCTGATGCAGGGAGCGCGGGTTCAATCCCTGGTCAAGGAACTAGATGCCGCAAGCCACAGCTAAGATCAGGTGCAGCCAAATAAATAAATAAATACTTTTTAAAAAAGAAAGATCATTGTGTGGGGGGGGGGAGGGGGGGTTGAGCAGGGATTCTTTAGAACCACCTAACCTGCCCTGGGAAACGCCTCTCCCAACCCCTCGAGGCCCTGCCCCTGTTTTCACTCAGAGGCCCAGGGCCCTGAATGCAGGGTAGAAAATGCTGCTGCTGTCCGAGCCAGGGAGGGCAGAGGAAGCCTGGAGTCATGGTCCCCCACCTGCCTCATCAAGCACGCAGCTTCTGCTGCTCTGTTCTAGGCCCTTCTGGGGCCCGAGTCCGACCTGGGCGGCAGGCTTGTGTGTGTGACGAGCACGAGCCCGCAAAAGCTGCCGACACCGCTGTTGTGTAAAGCGTAACTTGAGAAGGGAAGTTACGGGGCTGCTGGGCAGGCGGGCACACGTGGAAGTGTAAAGGGGCTTCTAAACCGCCCTCCGGAAGGACCGGCTCGGGCTGCACCTTGACTGCACGCCAAGGCGCCGTCTCCCCGAACTCTTGCCCATGGCCCACGTCACTCAGCTGAAAACATGGGCTAATCTGGGGAGTGAACAGGGTCTTCCGGGAGCTTTATGGGCTGTTTCCTGATTACCCCTGAGGTGCACGACTGTCCTTAATGCCTCCTAGTCATTTCCATTTCTTCTATGAACCGCCTCTTTGCATTCTTTGCCCATTGTTTAAATTGGGCTTTTTTTTGTCTTTTCATTATTAAGTTGAAACAGTTTTTCATATAATCTGATTATTAACAGTTTTTTTGTGTATGTCACAAATATTTTCTCCCAGTCGAGAATTAAAATTCTCTTTTAATTTAGTTTATGGTTTCTTTCTTCTTTTTTTTCTACAGAAATACTCAGTTTTCTCCAGAGAAATAGCCTGTTGAGCATAAGAAGCCAAGACAGAATGCCCGCTGCAGCAGTGTTTTCAATAGAGAGATGCTGGAAGAAACCCACATGTCCATCAATAAGGGACTAGTTAAACAAACCACAACACATCCATACTAAGTATTGGACAACTAAGCTGCAGGAAAAAGACAAATGAGGACAATATGTGCATGCTGACTTAGAGCATTTTGTAAGCAAGTTGCAGAAAGATGTGTATGGCATGATACCACTTAAATTAATAACATCTCAGCAGATAAAACCCCCCAGCTCCACATTTCTTCATATATTTTGTATGCATGTAATCATAAATACATACGTATAGATCTGGAAGGATCCACACAACACAAATGCCAGTAGTTGCTTTGGGCAGGAGGCTTTGGAGTGATCAGTAGATTTGAATTAAATTTTTTCTATTATTCATTATTATGATATGTATTATTTTGTCCATATTATTTGAATATTTTGTGACAAGACCATGTTATGGACTGAATATTTATGTCTCCCCAAAATTCATATGTTGAAACCCAACACCCAGTGTGATAATGGTATTAGAGGGTGGAGCCTCTGGTAAGTGATTAGGTCCTGAGGGTGGAGCCCTCATGAATGGCATTAGTGCCCTTGAAAGAAGAGCACTCGTTGGGACATCCCTGGTGGTCTAGGGGCTAGGACTCAGTGCCCCCAGTGCAGGGGGTCTGGGTTCAATCCCTGGTCAGGAAGCAAGATCCCACACGCTGCACTAAAGATCCCGCATGCTTCCATGAAGACTGAAGATCCCTCATGCTGCAACTTAGAGCCAGTGCAGCCAAGTAAATAGATGGAAATCAGCACAAAGAGAAGACAAGAGAGCTTGCTTTCACTCTGCTTTTTTCCTGCCATGGGAGAATACAACAAGAAGTTGGCATCTGAGACTGGGAAGAAGGCTCTCATGGGACTCTGACCAGGCGGGCACCTTGGTATCAGAGCGCCAGCCTCCAGATATGTGAGCAGGACATTCCTGTTGTTTATAAGCCACTGGGTCTGTGATACTTTGTTAGGGCCAGAGCTGACCGAGACGGACGATGTTCCTATTTTTCTATGGGTTATTGAGAAAGAGAAGCTGTGAGATCGGTGAAGAGTCTGCACAAGCCTCATCGATCTCTGCCAAATCTGCAGAAGCAGCCCAGACTGGGGTGGGTGGAGAGTCTGGATGAAAGGAGGCGGGAAGAGCTAGCATGCGCAGGGCGCCACCGGTGTGTCGGCCCATGTCTGTCTTGTGTGGGCATTCCCCTCGGAACCTTCCGGGTCAAGTTCAAGTGTTGACTGCGTCCTTTATTCCCGCTGTGACCCTGGGTGGGTCGTGTGACCCCTGGGCCCCTTTGGGCCTCACCTTCTTCATCTGTAAAATGGGTGTGGCACCACCTGGACTGTCTCCCTGTGCCAGGCAGGGTGCGAGGTGGGAAGCAACCAGGGCACCAGGAAGAGCGAGCAGCAGCTGGGTGCATTCTCTGACCGTGCAGGGGCCGGGGAAGCGTTCGAGGACTGCTCTGTAAAGACGCTCGTCTTCAATAAGGTGTCTGTTATTCTCGGGGGGAGGAGGCTGAGCCTTCTCTGGCAAAGAACTGGGGTCTCCCGAGGCTTCCCTACCGGAGGCTTTGAACCTTCCATCTACAAGAGGCCTTGGGACAACAGGAATAGAGCGGGTGGCTTCCCTGGCAGGGCATTTGTACAGTTAAACCCACAGAGGACAAGAGGGAAGATTCCGAAAGAGGACCCTGAGGGTGGGGGGGCATTAAGATGAGATGAGCCATCCATTAGGGGTGCGTCCGCCTCTCTGGGACCATCTCTGAGGCGATTCATCAGTGTCAAGGCCAATGAAAAAGACCTGCAAAGATCAATTCTTTTGTGCAAGATAAATAGTTTAAAATAATTGTATATATGTAAGGGGGTTGCCTTCTCATAATGGAAGAGAACAGAGGGAGGCAAGAATGTTCCATGGAGAATGTCTCTACTCCGCAGCATGGAGTCTGCAGCACCAGGCAGGCCGGTTAACAGTTGGCAAAAAGCCAGGGAGCTTAATCAATCTCCAAAGTTTATTATGAATAACCCCCGCAGCTAATGGATCATTCTTAGCAAGAGCATCATCCTGGTTATTTCCTCATTTTTATAAATTGATCTATAACTTTGAATCCTGGTCCTAGAGAGAGCGGCAAGGGACGTTAGAAACCAGCCAACCCAGCAGAATTCTTTTATTTCCACAAAGATCAAGTGAGACTGTTTTTTGTGGAACTGGGAGCAAGATTCCACCTGCTCAGACTTCACTTTCCTGGCCCCACAGTGGCCCCTGAGGCACCTCCTTGAAACCCAAGGGCTGTGGGGATATACAGAGACTACTGGGCTCTCCAGACTCTCCTATTTTTCAGATGAGGAAACTGAGGCCCAGAGAAAGGAAGTGACTTAACCACAATCTCACGCCACGTACTTGTGGACGTGGTTAGTCAAGCAGCAGCCATTGCGCAACTCCCTTTTGCTTACTTGATGAGCCCTTCTCCCATTACAGGGGTTAAAAATGGTGGATCACTCACTTTTCCAATCTCTCTTCCAGCTAGAGTAGTGGTATTGACTCAATTCTGTCCAATACTGGGAAGGGTCTACCTCCCTGACAAGAAGAAGCAAGCAAGAGAAATTGTCTTTCTTCTAGACTTTTGGTGTGGTTGTAGTGAGGATGTAATGACTGGAGCTGCAGCAGCTATCTTGTAACCATGAAGAGACAAAGAAACAAAGCTTGAGGATGACCGCTGTGTTAGCTGGGATCCAGCCAGGAAACATGAGTCACTCTAAGTGATTAAAAGAGAGGAAACCAATGCAGGGATAGCTTATACAGATGATGCAAGAGCTGATCCAAAGGGAACCGGGAGGCCCCACACCCCTACCCACCCTGCTCTAAAAGTTAGCAATCATGGGACACTGTTCACACTCCTGGGGCCTGGAAGGATAGGGGAGGAAAGACTATTATTGTGAGAGCCCAGAAGTAATCTAGAATTACGGCAAGAACTTCTTGGAAGGAGCTGGGGGAGGGGAGGTGGAGAGGGAAATTGTTTGGTCAGAGCTTAAGCCGCATAGAGCCTCAACCAGTCAGGGGTGCCCTGGGACACACACACACAGATACCCAACCCCCTCCCTCCATCTGCCCTCCAGCCCTCTATTAGTGCTTCCCGGGGCCCAAGCCACCCCAGGATCCCAGGCACTGCGGGTCCCTGAGATGCAAGCAGAGCAGGGATTGGGAATGACCCCATTACCACACTGAAGATGACTGGGCACAAGACGGAAAGCCCTCACGCCTACACAACCTCGCTGAGCCACGCGCCAGTGCACCCTTCACCGTGTCCTGGGGAGAAGAGGGATTTGAATTCTTCAAGTCACTAGGACTTGGGGCAGATCTGATTCATGGGATTGAAGCAGACTTTCTGTTGTCGCTGAATTGGAGCCAGACCCCGTGTCTTCCAACCCACAGTCCTGAGACCAGCCTCCACCCTCTGAAGACCACAACAAATGCCTGAGACCTGATCCAAAAAGTAGGTGATGGGGCAGAACAGAGAAAGCAGGAGTGTCAGGGTGGAGGCCTGGTCTAGACCGCAGGCCCCTTTGCTCTGAATAGCTCACAGCAGGGAGGAAGAGGAACGGGAAGGGAGCTCAGCAGCTCCACGAAGAGCAAGAACCCCTGGTGGGAGGGGCCCCGGGGCTGAAACTCAGGCTTTTCTCAGGGCCAATATGTGAATACGGAATGGATGTCAGCTGGAATGGTTGCCTGGGCCAGTCGCTTTCATACTTTGTTGAGACTCAGTATCAAATGTGACTTTTTTTGGAAACTCAAGTGGGGGTGGGAGCCCCAAGTCCCCCCTCTCCATCCTACACCACAGCCCTGCTGGCCTTCCCGGCGTTCTGCAGACAGTTTGAAAACAACTGATCTAGTCTGCCCAGGTCCACCACGCACAGCCGAGGACACCAGGGCTTTGCTTCCCCCTCAGCTGGCTGCAATGATAACTACCCTACTCAGCCCCCAGCAGCCTGCAGGGCACTGGTTTATTGATAAAATTGATTCCCTGGTGGCTCAGTGGCAAAGAATCTGCCTGCCAATGCAGGAGAAGGTTTGATACCTGGGTCAGGAAGATCCTCTGGAGAAGGAAATGGCAACCCGCTCCAGTATTCTTGCCTGGAAAATTTCCGTGGACAAAGGAGCCTGGGGGGCTAAAGCCCATGGGGCTGCAAGTGCTGGACACGACTGAACACTCGTGCACCTGATAAAACTGAGGGAGTCGGGACAGAGTGGGTCTCGGGGCGTCTGGGTCAGGGCATCCTCAGGTTGCCACCAGGCCTCTCTCCCTTCCTTTCCCCCCCACAGCCTGCCTGCAGCACAGCGGCTCCATCAAATCTTATTGCTTTCTCTCTCAGCGTGGCTGCGATGATCACTATATTGGCCTCTCCAGCTTAGTCCAAGGACAAAATTCCAAATGCCTCTTTTTTTTTTTTTTTTGCTGTGCTGAGTCTCCCTTGCAGTGAGTTGCCCCACAGCATGTGGAATCTTAGTTCCCTGACCAGGGATGGAACCTATGTCCCCTGCATTGGAAGGCAGATTCTTAACCACTGGACCACCAGGGAAATCCTCCAAATGTCTCTTTTTTTTTCAGTTTCAGGATGGAGACTCTTGGGGACACTCTTTGACCCTATGCCCATGGTTGGAACCTCTCACAGCATCAGGGGACTGGGTCTGATGGCTCAGCCTTAACCACAAACTCAGTTATGGGCCTAGGGGCAAGGGTTGATACCAGAACATTTGCAGGCAGCCCAGTGCTGAACCCTGGGAAAGCCTGAAGAATGGGACAGCCCCCCTCACATCTATACCTGTTCTAGAGTCAGAGTTGGAGGGGGAGGGGCCTGATTGGGCCCCCACTGGACCACGGGCTGGCCTGAGATCTTGGCAGCCCCAGAATCTCTCTGGCTCTTGGCGTCCCCAGCTATGGAACAAGGAGACCACTTCCCATCATGAGACTTCCTGTGCCCATCAAGCAAGATAAGAAGTTAAGAAATGCTTCGTAATGAAACCGACAAGGAACAGACGTCTACCGAGATCGGTTGGGTTTGGGAATGGAGCCCCTGACCCCACTTTCACGACCTCGCTGGGCTCCCTGTGGTTCCTCCCAGAGCTTGGGAGGGGGACGAATACCCAGCTCAGCCCCTCCCCCTCCAGGTGAGGCCCTGACCCAGGGCCCCAGCTGACAGGCCTCCTGGAAGCAACTCTTCCCTGGGACTTGAGAATCTTTATTTCTAAGGGCTGTGATTCTTATTTGGTTAAATAACACATTTAAAAAAATTGTTGTGATTCCATACTGAAGCTTCCCATATGGTTAATTGGAAGTGTTCTCACCAATATTGCAGGCTGTAAAAACTAATGAGGTAAATGGAAAATTTATCAAGTGCCACAGTTAGAAATTAACTTATTGCTTGATGCCACGCTCATGACTAATGAAGTTGGAGGGAGCTCTTCATAAAGAGTGAGAACAGAGCCCTTGCTGTCGGGGAAAACCCTTCTGTTTGCCCCTTTCTACCTCTCTCCCCACTTCTCCTACCTCACATATACCAGGTGAGTACAGCAAAAAATCAGACTAAGTCTACATCTCTTGAACACGGTGTCTGCATTGGATTATGTATTTTATCACCGATAGCAATAACTTGTGCTTGGTACTTTGTACACCTTATCTTGTGTGCTTCTCACATCAGGGGGTGTAAGGGAGGCACTATGATTGTGTACAATTCACAGATGAGAAAACTGAGGCTCAGAGACACGGAGTCACAGTGTACTAGGTGGTGAAGCTGCAAATCAAATCTGATGCCAATATCCATGTGCATTTCACTCAGTGATTCACGCATTCATTCATTCAATCAAAATGACATAGAGGCATGGAATGCCTACCGAGTGCCAGGCACCAGGCGTTCCTGGAGATGCTAGGGTGGAGTGGGGCAGGGATGAAGGGCCTGGATGCAAGTCTGGGTCCCTCTGCCACTTGCTGGCTGTGGGAAGGCGCTGGACCTTCCAGCCGGCTGGCTCTCCAGATTACTCCACCCTTCTGCACTCAGCTCTGTGCCCTGGGAGCCCACATCCATGGGCTCCTTTGGTCTCTGGCTTCTGATGGATCCTGCTTACCAGAGGCACTGACCAGAGAGCACGTGGGCGGAGAGTGGGGGAGGGGAGTTTCTACGGTGGCGGGGAGCGGTGTTTCTTCAGCTCCCCCCTTGCTGGTTGGTGCCACATCTTCCCACACCTCCTTCCTCTTAGATTGTACCTCCCTTCCAGACGTTTCCTGCATACACGTGCTCTCTGTATATCCCCGTGGTCCTTACCCCTCACTCCTCCAGGCCCGGGGATCAGGGGTCCTGGCTGCCACTAGCCAGAAAGATGGCTTCCTTCAGTCTTGCCTCCACTTTGTGAAATTACCCCTTTAATAAACTCCCCTGTAATGATTTATTATTTTTTAGGCCTTGGCATTCAGCTTGTGGGATCTTAGTCCCCTGACCAGGGATTGAACCCTTAGCTTCTGCAGTCAAAGCATGGAGTCCTAACCACTAGACCAGCAGGGAATTATTCCTTGAAGTGACCACTTTGCATGGCATCTCTTCCCAGCTGAGGTGTGACACAATGATTTTGTTCAAGTTATTGACCTGAGTCTCAGCTTCCTCACCTGTCAACTGGGTTAATAAATAACCAAAACTAACTTGTGAAAAGTGATTGGTACAATGCTTCAGGAGATAATAACTACTCAGTAGATGCTTTTCTTATTGCTAAGACAGGATCCTGCCTTTCAGGACAAACTGCACCGACTACCACACTTGAGCTTCCCATGGAATCCATGGAGGTGTTTGTTAAATGTGTGCAGTCTGGTCGCAGCCCATGGGCCCAGGAGGAGCCCTGCAGGTGACTGGCAAGGCCGTGTGGATGGACTGTGACTGCACAGTGGGAGGGAAGGGGCGCCCAGGAAGGGTGCACGGGGTGGGGTCTTCATCGGGGTGCAGGTGGGTCTGGGAAGGCTTTCTGGAGGAGCCGCGCTCACCTGAGACCTCCGCGGAAGCTTGCGGTGCAGGGCTGCTCAATGCCCAGGACACGGCCGGAGGAGACGGGCAGGGGTGGCACGAGGTGGTGAGAGACGGAGCTGTGGTCGGCTGTCTACTGGAGCTCAGATATCATCTCTCTGTGAGCGGAGTCCCTGTAGGGTTTTCTCTAGAGAAGTGGTTCAGTGAGGGGGGACCAGGAAAGTGCCTCTCTGAGGGGACATCACCCACCTTATTAAAAACAGCAGACTCCTGGGACCTCCCTGGTGGTCCGGTGGCTAAGACGCCGCACTCCCAGCGCAGGCGCCCTGGGTGTGATCCCTGGTCAGGGAGCTAGATCCCACACGCCTTAGCTAAGAGTTTGCATGCCTCAAATGAAGATCCTGCATGCTGCAACTAAGACCCAGTGCAGCCAAAGAAGTAAATAAATATTTTTTAAAGTTGGCAGACTCCTGATGACAGTGGGTGGCAGGGAGGGATCTGAGCTTTCCCCAGAATTGAGGCGATTCTGACCTACGTTAGAATTCCATGTCCCCAGCGCATCCCCACGTGCTTCCTGCACCTGACTCCACTGGAGAGCTGCTTCCTCCTCCTTCCTTTCCTTCTCTGCAGCTCATCCCCTCCTCCCACCTTCCCTTCCTCCTCCTGCGTTGGCCTTCTTCATTCCGCCTGCTGCTGTGGCCCCAGCCTTCAGGGCCCTGCGAAGGACCGCCTGCATCTAGGGCCGTCTAAATACCAACTAACACCTTCTCCTCTCAAACCGCCCTCTGAGTTCTTTCTCTGACCTTGGCTCTGACCCTGAGGAAGAACGCATGCATGGCTGATGACCAGAGTCACCATGCTAAGGATCCAGCCAGTCAGATCCCTTCCCAGCTCTCCGCTCTTGTCTGTGCCTGTCTTGAGCTCGTGGTAGCAGGCATGAGAGGCAGACTTGCAGGCCTGGGAGAGGCCACCTCCCCTGCTGGCTCCCAGAGCAGAGGCTGTGTCTGTGTCCTCAGACGTCCAGGCACAGTGTCTGGCTCGCCTGGGGTTTCTTCCATGTTCATTGAGTCAATGAAACCAGATGGAGTGATCATTTACAATTCAGCGTGGACGTACTGAACGCATCCTGCCAGCACAGGCTAGGGTCTCCATAAAAGAGAGTGAGACTTAGTCCCTGACCCAGGGGAGTTAACAGCTTTGTGGCGGAGAGAAATCAACCCATATCGATCCACCACGGGGTCAGCGTGCTGGACACCAACGCTCCCCAGCCCTGAGCATCCCTGAAGCCTCGGTTATCATCACCTCCTCCCCGGACTGCTGCGGTGCTCAGAACGGGTCTCCGTGCTGTTGGCTCCTGCAGCACAGTTGCCCAGATGAGAGTCCTCCTGAAGTGCAGATCGTAGCACACCCCCTCCTCCAAGCTTCATGTTTCCCATTATTTGTGATAAACTGCAAGCTGCCTGCTTATGCTGGCGATTGAGGCCCTTCTTTCTTGTCCAGCTTATCTTCCCAGTCCATCCTGCAGCCCTTCCTCAACACAGCCAAACAAGACTGTGCACTGATCTTGGACTTCTAAAGGCCCATCCCTGCCCTCAACGTTTTGCTCAGCATTTCTTCTGTCGGGAGCATCATTGCCCTGTTCTCTCCACCACTCCTTAGGTTCTTCTGCAAATTCTACTCCCTCTAGGAAAACTCCTGATGAAACCTACTGGGAACTACCCTTTCTATTATGTACATTTTATAGTTCAGTTCAGTTTAGTCGCTCAGTCGTGTCCGACTCTTGGCGACCCCATGGACTGCAGCACGCCAAGCTTCCCTGTCCATCATCAACTCCCGAAGCTTGCTCAAACTCATGTCCATTGAGTCGATGATGCCCTCCAACCATCTCATCCTCTGTCATTCCCTTCTCCTCCTGCCTTCAATCTCTCCCAGCATCAAGGTCTTTTCCAGTGAGTCAGTTCTTCACATCAGGTGGCCGAAGTATTGGAGTTTCAGTTTCAGCATCAGTCCTTCCAATGAATATTCAGGACTGATCTCCTTTAGGATGGACTGAGGAATTCTGAGAAAAAAAAAAAAAAAAAAAAAAGCACTGCAAATTGGCCAGCAGACAGGAAGTAGATAATCTTTTCTCCATCCAGGGAGGGAACCTGAGTCTCCTGCGTGGCCGGCAGATTCTTTACTGTCTCGGCCACCAGGGAAGCCCTAGTACATTGCCAGTAGAGTTTAAATGGACACAATCATTCGGAAATCCAATTTGGCATATGTATCAGAGATTATAGAACTCTCTCCTTAAACCTAGTAAATCTACTTGTAAGAATCTGTATTATGGACATTCCTTGCAGAGGAACTTCTGTACTTCAGTACTATGTACATGCTCCCTAGAATCTAGACTTCAAAAGCTCATGGAGAGAGTCATTGGCTCCACGTATTACAGCACGGTCACGTGATGAAATATGCACCATTTACAAGCTGTGTTTTCCAGTGGCATGGGAAACTGCTTGTGATATAATATCTGAATAATGTAAGCATTTATAAAACATAAATATTTTATGTCTGTTCAAAGGCTGGAAGGAGACAGGTCCGAAGGTGTGGATGGTGATTATTTCTAGTTGGTGGTTTATAGATTATTTAAAATTTCTTCTTTATGTTCTGTATTTTCCCAACTTTTTGTATTGCCTTGATGATGGAAGATAAGCTCCTTTCTCTTCAAAAGAAAGTACAGAGCTTTGCATTTCTCTTAGGGAGGAATTCTCCTGCTGTGATTTATAATCTGGGGGGCACTTGTCTTCAATTTCTTATTAGATAATGTACCCCCAAAGACATGGACTAGCTTGCTAGCTCACTTTTGCAGCCTCTGAAAACTGAGTTGACATTTGGACGTAGAAGGACATTGTTGAAAAGGATGGGACTGCCTTTGTTTGAAAGCAGCTCTGGTGCCCTGGGGTCCCTGCGTCTCAGGAGGACACAGCGGGGATCGGTGTCCAGGAGGCACCGACGAAGCACAGGTGCTGGGGGGAGGGCCAGCAGCCCTTGGTGGGAACTCAATTCTGGCCGTCCCATCTACTGGTCTGGAAATGGTTCCATCAGTTGAGTAGATGATTGCTGTACAAAATCTTTTTGTTCTGTAAGAACTTACTCTTGTTTTCGCTTAACTGTGTATTTTTGTTTCTTGCTGACTTTTGGGGGTCTATTCATGGACTCTGCTCTGGAGAGTAAAGCTTCTTCACCCTTAAAACCCTCAGACTACATCCCTCTTCCGTTCTTCTTTCACGTTTATAGTTTTGTTCACCTGATGGATCTTAGTTGTATCACTTCGGAATCTGGTGAAGTTGGAAACAGAACATGCACAGGCAACCCTCAATTTATGGTTAAACATTTAAAATAAATTTGCTACAAAGAAAACAAGGATCCCCATGGACTTGAATGGTTCCCCACCCTCTGCTCTCCTCCTGGGGCTCTACTCACAAGAGTCATCTCTTGTAGTTGCTGTTCTGGGTCCCAGGAGCAATGAAGTGTGTGTCTTTCTTTTGCACATTTTTTGAAACTCTGAAGTAAATGAACCCCTCCCTCCCTGCAAGACCACCGCTCCTTGGCAGTAGACCTTCCAGCTCAGGAATTTAAAGAGCCCAAGAAAACACAAAGGTCATTGATTTCTGGGTTTGCGGTCCTCCCCACAGTGAGATAAGCAAGCCCCCCACGGACAGTATGAAAAGGCAAAAAGATATGACACTGAAAGATGAACTCCTCAGGTCGGTAGGTGCCCAATATGCTACTGGAGATCAGTGGAGAAATAACACCAGAAAGAATGAAGAGATGGAGCCAAAGCAAAAACAACGCCCAGTTGTGGATGTGACTGGTGATGGAAGTAAAGCCTGATGCTGTAATATACATATTGCATAGGAACCTGGAATGTTAGGTCCGTGAACCAAGGCAAATTGGAAGTGGTCGAACATGAGATGGCAAGAGTGAACATTGACATTTTAGGAATCAGTGAACTAAAATGAACTGGAATGGGAGAATTTAACTCAGATGATCATGATATCTACTACTGTGGGCAAGAATCCCTTAGAAGAAATGCAGTATCCATCAAGGTCAACAAAAGACTACAAAATGCAGTACTTGGGTGCAGTCTCAAAAATGACAGAATGATTTCTGTTCGTTTTCAAGGTAAACCATTCAATATCACAGTAATCCAAGAACTGAACTGAACTGAACTGATGTGCCAACCACTAATGCCGAAGAAGCTGAAGTTGAATGGTTCTTTGAAGACTTACAAGACCTTCTAGAACTAACACCCCCAAAAGATGTCCTTTTCATTACAGGGGACTGGAATGCAAAAGTAGGAAGTCGAGAAATACCTGGAGTAACAGGCAAACTTGACCTTGAAGTACAAACTGAAGCAGGGCAAAGGCTAACAGAGTTTTGCCAGGAGAATACACTGGTCATAACAAATGCCCTCTTCCAAAAACACAGGAGAAGACTACATGTGGACATCACCAGATGGTCAACACCAAAATCAGATTGATTATAGTCTTTGCAGCCAAAGATGGAGAAGCTCTATACAGTCAGCAAAAACAAGACCGGGAGCTGACTGTGGCTCAGATCATGAACTCCTTCTCGCCAAATTCAGACTGAAATTGAAGAAAGTAGGGAAAACCACTAGACTGTTCAGGTATGAACTAAATCAAATCCGTTATGATTATACAGTGTAAGTGACAAATTGATTCAAAGGATTAGATCTGACAGAGTGTCTGAAGAACTATGGATGGAGGATTGTGACATTGTACTGGAGGCAGTGATCAAGACCATACCCAAGAAAAAGAAATGCAAAAAGGCAAAATGGTTGTCTGAGGAGGCCTTACAAATAGCTGAGAAGAGAAGCTAAAGGCAAAGGAGAAAAGGAAAGATATACCCACCTGAATGCAGAGTTCCAAAGAATAGCATGGAGAGATAACAAAGCCTTTCTCAGTGATTAATGCAAAGAAATAGAGGAAGACAACAGGATGGGAAAAACTAGAGATCTCTTCAAGAAAGTTAGAGGTACCAAGGGAACATTTCATGCAAAGGTGGGGACAATAAAGGACAGAAGTGGTAGGGACCTAACAGAAGCAGAAGATATTAAGAGGAGGTGACAAGAATACACAGAGGAACTATACAAATAAGATCTTCACGACCCAAATAACCATGATGATGTGATCACTCACCTAGAACAAGACATCCTGGAATGCAAAGTCAAGTGGGCCTTAGGAAGCATCACTATGAACAAAGCTAGTGGAGGTGATGGAATTCCAGTTGAGCTATTTCAAATCCTGAAAGATGATGCTGTGAAAGTGCTACACTCAATATGCCAGCAAATCTGGAAAACTCAGCAGTGGCCACAGGACTGGAAAAGGTCAGTTTTCATTCCAATCCCAAAGAAAAGCAATGCCAAAGAATGCTCAAACTATGGCACAATTGCACTCATCTCACACGCTAATAAAGTAATGCTCAAAGTTCTCCAAGCCAGGCTTCAGTAGTACGTGAACCGAGAATTTCCAGATGTTCAAGCTGGATTTAGAAAAGGCAGAGGAACCAGAGATCAAATTGTCAACATCCATTAGATCATCGAAAAAGCAAGAGAGTTCCAGAAAAACATCTGCTTTATTGACTACGCAAAAGTTTGACTATGTGGATCACAACAAACTGTGGAGAATTTTTCCAGAGATGGACCAGACCACCTGACCTGCCTCCTGAGAAATCTGTATGCAGGTCAAGAAGCAACAGAAAGAACTGCACATGGAAGAACAGACTGGTTCCAAACAGGGAAAGGAGTATGTCAAGGTTGTATATTGTCACTCTGCTTATTTAACTTTTATGTAGAGTATATCATGAGAAACACTGGACTGGATGAATCGCAAGCTGGAAGCAAGACTGCTGGGAAAAATATCAATAACTTCAGATATGCAGATTACACCACCCTTACGGCAGAAAGTGAAGAACTAAAGAGCCTCTTGAAAGTGAAAGAGGAGAGTGAAAAAGTTGGCTTAAAGCTCATTCAGAAAACTAAGATCATGGCATCCAGTCCCATCACTTCATGGCAAATAGATGGGGGGACAATGGAAACAGTGACAGACTTTATTTTCTTGGACTCCAAAATCACTGCAGATGGTGACCGCAGCCATGAAATTAAAAGACACTTACTCCTTGGAAGAAAAATTATGACCAACCTAGACAGTATATTAAAAAGCAAAGACATTACTTTGCCCACAAAGGTCCATCTAGTCAAAGCTATGGTTTTCCCAGTAGTCATGTACAGATGTAAGAGTTGGACTGTAAAGAAAGCTGAGCGCCAAAGAATTGATGCTTTTGAACTGTGGTGTTGGAGAAGACTCTTGAGAGTCCCCTGGACTGCAAGGAGATCAAATCAGTGAATCCTAAAGGAAATCAGTCCTGAATATTCATTGGAAGGACTGATTCTGAAGTTGAAACTCCAATACTTTGGCCAATTAATGCAAAGAACTGACTCCTTGGAAAAGACCTTGATGCTGGGAAGATTGAAGGCAGGAGAAGGGAATGACAGAGGACAAGATGATTGGATGGCATCACCAACTCAATGGATGTGAGTTTGAATAGGCTCTGGGAATTGGTGATGGACAGGGAAGCCTGGCATGCTGCAGTCCATGGGTTCGCAAAGAGTCGGACATGACTGAGCGACTGAACTGAACTGAGCTGACCCTGCCTTTTCAGGAAGGTGGAAGGAAAAGGCCAGCTCTGAGTGTCGAGCTGGCGGCACTTATGAGATTTCTGCTCCGTCTGTGAGCCAGGTGATAGGAGTCTCTGTTTCTGTCTTTAACCACACCAGGGCAGTCACTCAGCAGACCATTCCTACCTGCACGTATTCATTCATTCCATAAATGTTTGCTGAGCACTTACTTGCTGCCAGGTGCTGCCTGGGCTCTGGGAGGAAGTGGCACACGAAGGGTAACTGGCTTCTAGCCTCATGGAATAGGACACGGGGACAGGCATGGTCTCTCGGGGGTGGGGTCACTCATCACAAACCACACAAGCTATATCTCGGATGCTGGAAGCACTCCCATGGGATCGTGTGGACCTCAGGTCAAGGACCCAGCTTGCGAGTTCAGCTCTGGGAGTCAGCTCCTTGGTAAAATGGGGATGATGCCAGTAGCTTTCTAAGGCACACAGCCTGCTCCAAGGTTGGAGAAAGGGGCACACACCAGTGGAGGCATTTCCATGAGGTCTTTGGCCTTTCCACCCGGCTCCCTCCCTCCTCTGAAGACATCTGCCTTCCTGGATGGGATCCATTTGCGTGGGCTACAGGAGGGCTGAGATGAGCCCGGGCTTGGAGCCCTGGCTCAGCAGGAGTGTGGCAGGGGACCTGTCTGGTGAAGGCAGAGCTCAGTCACCCTGAGACTAGCAGGCAGAACCAGGAAGAACAGCCAGGCTGCAGAGACTGCTTGTCCCAGCGCCTCTGGAAGCCTCTGCATCTAGAGGGGCAGCCACCCAAGGCTCTCCCAACCTCAGGCCTCTCGGTGGAAGGAGGCTCGGGGGCCGTCACCAACCTCAAGCCAGAGAAACAGAAAGGGAGGGAGGCAGAGCATCCGTGTCCGCAGTCACGGCCGCGCAGCGCCTGGAGCCAGGCCTAAGGTTCGAACGGGGAGGCCTCTGACTCCCAGATGCACAGCCAAGCCCCAGACCCATGCTGGTTCATGGCAAGGCCCCTTCCACATTCCCCCCTCTCAGATCCACCCTAGTTTGTTTCTGGAAATATTGGAGCTGTCATAGTCGTTGTTCTAATAAAACACTCATCTGACGCCCTATTAGTAAGGCATGCTGTTGACGGGAAATGTGCGTTTGCCGTATTTCCCATTATATTGTCTATTTCCTGCCTCATTTTTCTCGGGAGGGCAGGAGTCACGGGAGATAATAGCATATTGACAGAAAGAGAAAGCAAGGGAAAGAGATCGTTGAGAGAGGGGGAATTCAGCTCTAGTTGGAGGCAAAGGTTTCCAGCAGGAAATCTACACTCATTTCCTGTCGGCCTGCTCCAAACACCATCTGCCCCTTCCTCCTTCTCCCCTCAACAAATCATCCTCTGGTCCTGGGAGGCCGCGTCTGGCCCTCTGATGGAGGCCTGGCCTGTTGTTTCTGGGGGCCGAGGTTGGGGGAAGACTAAGTGTCTGACCCTTTGCAACTCCAAAGACTGTAACCTGCCAGACACCTCTGTCCACAGGATTCTCCAGGCAAGGATACTGGAGTGGGTTGCCATTCCCTCCTTCAGGGCATCTTCCCAATCCAGGGATCAAACCCATGTGTCTCCTGCTTTGGTAGGCAGGTTCTTTACCACCTGGGAGCCCGAAGAATCCAGAGGAAGGTATGAAACAAACCGTTGGTCACCATCAACAGGACTTTGTGGCGGCTGGTGGACCATGAAGGCAGAAAGAGCCTTGTTTTCTAGAATCTTCTTGCCCCAAACCTTTTCTCTTTCAATATCATGTGGCAAATAGCGTATCCCCAGGGATGAACCACTTGCTGCTTGTGCAAATGCCAGTGGCAGGCCTGGAGACTGCAGGGAGGGGCTCTTTCTGGAGCCCCCACCCATGGGTGGGGATGGTGCTGGTTTGCTGTTCCTTTCAGGGACCTGCCTTGGTTCCATCACACCTGGCACAGATGTTCAAGGCTCTGGCTTGCCGGGTCCTGGATGTTGCCAGCTGTGGGTCGCTGGGATGGAGTGGGCTCAGACCTGGCCACGGATTCAGTGTTTTCAGTGGCAGGGACAAGGGATGGAAGGCCCGACTCTGGCTTCCTCTTGGCCACTCCTGTTCCCACTGCTGCTGACTCAGAAATTCTGGGAATGGGGGGAGAGGGAGAGAAAGGAGTAAATCTGTTTTGCCTGGGTCTGTTTTGGTTTGAGCACCAAAACCCCTCAGTACCAGAAAAACCAGGAAGGCTGGTAACCTGACAAATGTGAGTGAGTGGTAAAGAATCGGTGGGATGCTTTCTACCTCCATGCCCCCATGCTAGTTCCCAGGGGTGAAGAAACAGGATTGGGAGGGAAGAGACACAGATGTTGATTGACACGTTATGGGGCTTCCCAGGTGGCGCTGTCGTGTCCAGTCGCTCCGTCGTGTCCGACTCTTTATGACCCCATGGACTGCAGCACGCCAGGCCTCCCTGTCCATCGCCAACTCCTGGAATTTACTCAGACTCATGTCCATTGAGTCGGTGGTGACATCCAAACCTCTCATCCTCTGTCGTCCACTTCTCCTTCTGTTTTCAATCTTTCCCAGCATCATGGTCTTCTCTAATGAGTTGGCTCTTTGCATCTTTGGTGGCCAAACTATTGGAGCTTCAGCTTCAGCACCGGTCCTGAAGGTGGCTCAGTGGTAAAGAACCCTCCTGCCAATGCAGGAGACACAGGAGATGTGGGTTCAATCCCTGGACTGGGAAGACCTCCTGAAGGAGGGCATGGGAACCCACTTCAGTATTCCTGACTAGAGAATCCCATGGACAGAGGAGCCTGGTGGCTATGGCTGAAGCAACTTTGCTTTGCATAGAAACTATTTTACAGTCTTCGGCAAAAGGGCAGTTTGGCTGGCTCAGGCAATCCAAAGCAGAGGGGGAGGGATCTTGTTTCTTTCAAACAGGGCTGGAAGGGTGGGCATAGATGGCTGCCCACAGCTCTGGGCTTGCATTCCTGTGAGGACAGTGCCCCCAGTGGAAGGAGACCTCCGTATCCTCACGGGCCTGGCAAGGCTTCTGGAACCCAGGCTTGCTACCTGACTGCCAGGTCAGCTCCAGTGGGTGGGGGTTGGGCAGGGTTGGTGAGTCCCAGGGGTGGCTGGGGTGCTCTTGCTGGAGGTGAGGGTGCTGGGTGGCTCCAGATAACCCGGCTCATGTGTCAGGACCCCTGGCTTCCTTGGCCCCCACCCCAGTCTCCCCTCAGGCTGGGCTCTGTCCCCTCTTGGCATGCTGTTCCCCCTTGAAGTATTTTCCTGTGCGCACCTAATTGTTCTTCCTGCTCTGTGAGCCGCCGAGAGCAGGGTGGATGGGCCTTTCACATCTCTCTCTTCCCAGGAGATTCTCAGCTCTGAATCAGGGGGGTTGTTTGCAGTGGATGCCATGTGTCTTTGTATATTTATGTGTTTATCTGGCTTTTCCTTCCAAAGCTCTACCTTGAAGATTTAAATCTTGCTTTTAGAGAATGTCACAAGCCGGAGAGCTCTGTGAGGCCGACAGAGAAGGAAATGGAGAGAGGAACACTTTAGGGAGCCTGCTGTCTCCACGGTGCTGGGCTGGGGCTGGGACACAGGGCCGAGAAGGACGCCCTGCCCCACTGCCGTGGGACCTGTGGCACGCACGCACGTGAACCCAAGCTGGGGGCCCTGGAGCTTGCGCACCTGTGAGCAGGTGGCCGCACACTGAGGCTTCAGCAGGAGAGTCTGGACCCAAGGCTGAGCTGGAAGCTTCTGCCCCTCCCTGCTGCCTCCTTCCCAGCGACTCACAGGGCGTGCTTGATGCCCTGGCCAGGCCCTCCGCCCTCCCCACCCTGGCACGCTGAAGGCGAAGAAGCTCTGTCTGGTTCACAATTGTATCTGCAGAACTCTGCATGGTGCCAGGCACATAGTAGGCACTTCTTGTATATGATAATTGCCACTTATCAAGAGCTTTAATTTTGCTGCTACACTCTGTGCTGAGCACTCTACATGCATTATTTGATTTAATATTCACATGAACCCCATAACGTCAGGATTAAAAAAAAAAGTGGTAGAATATATAAAACATAAAACTTACCATTTCAACCCTTTAGACAGTTCACTACCATCCATCTCAGAACTCTTTCCACTGTCTTAAATAGAGACTCTGTACCTACTGAACATCAGTAATGACCCCACTTCCCGTTCTCCACCCCCGGCAACCACTATTCTACTTTCTGTCTCTGTGACTCTACACACTTCATGGAAGGGGAATCACACACTATCAGTCCTTTTGCATCTGGCTTATTTCACTGAGCGTAATGTCCTCAGGGCTCATCCACGGTGTAACATGCTTCAGAATTCCGCTCTTTTTTTGTGGCTGCGTAATATTCTGTTGTAGGAATGCACTGCATCTCCTTTATCCATCATCTGCTGATGGATCCTTGGGTGCTTCCACTTTGTGGTTATCATGCAAAAGGATCAGCATTAAATGATGTTTAAATTTTTTAATGTTTTTGAATGTAAAGTCAAATGGGCCTTAGAAAGTATCACTACAAACAAAGCTAGTGGAGGTGATGGAATTCCAGTAGAGCTATTTCAAATCCTGAAAGATGATGCTGTGAAAGTGCTGCACTCAATATGTCAGCAAATTTGGAAAACTCAGCAGTGGCCACAGGACTGGAAAAGGTCAGTTTTCATTCCAATCCCAAAGAAAGGCAATGCCAAAGAATGCTCAAACTATGGCACAACTGCACTCATTTCACACGCTAGTAAAGTAATGCTCAAAATTCTCCAAGCCAGCCTTTAGCAGTACGTGAACCAAGAATTTCCAGATGTTCAAGCTGGATTTAGAAAAGGCAGAGGAACCAGAGATCAAATTGCCAACATCCGCTGGATCATGGAAAAAGCAAGAGAGTTCCAGAAAAACATCTATTTCTGCTTTATTGACTATGCCAAAGCCTTTGACTGTGTGGATCACAATAAACTGGAAAACTCTGGAAGAGATGGGAATACCAGACCACCTTATCTGCCTCTTGAGAAACCTATATGAGGTCAGGAAGCAACAGTTAGAACTGGACATGGAACAACAGACTGGTTCCAAATAGGAAAAGGAGTATGTCAAGGCTGTCTATTGTCACCCTGCTTATTTAACTTCTATGCAGAGTACCTCATGAGAAATGCTGGACTGGAAGAAGCACAAGCTGGAATCAAGATTGCTGGGAGAAATATCAATAACCTTAGATATGCAGATGACACCACCCTTATGGCAGAAAGTGAAGAGGAACTGAAGAGCCTCTTGATGAAAGTGAAAGAGGAGAGTGAGAGAGTTGGCTTAAAGCTCAACATTCAGAAAACCAAGATCATGGCATCTGGTCCCATCAGTTCATGGGAAATAGACGGGGAAACAGTGTCAGACTTTATTTTGGGGGGCTCCAAAATCACTGCAGATGGTGATTGCAGCCATGAAATTAAAAGACGTTTACTCCTTGGAAGGAAAGTTATGACCAACCTAGATAGCATATTCAAAAGCAGAGACATTACTTTGCCAACAAAGTTCCGTCTAGTCAAGGGCTATGGTTTTTCCAGTGGTCATGTATGGATGTGAAAGTTGGACTGTGAAGAAAGCTGAGCACCGAAGAATTGATGCTTTTTAACTGTGGGGTTGGAGAAGACTCTTGAGAGTCCCTTGGACTGCAAGGAGATCCAACCAGTCCATTCTAAAGGAGATCAGTCCATTCTAAAGGAGATCACTCCTGGGTGTTCATTGGAAGGATCGATGCTGAAGCTGATACTCCAATACTTTGGCCACCTCATTCAAAGAGTTAACTCATTGGAAAAGACTCTGATGCTGGGAGGGATTGGAGTCAGGAAGAGAAGGGGACAACAGAGGATGAGATGGTTGGATAGCATCACCGACTCGATGGACATGAGTTTGAGTGAACTCCGGGAGTTGGTGATGGACAGGGAGGTGTGGCGTGCTGCAATTCATGGGGTCACAAAGAGTCGGACACGACTGAGCAACTGAACTGAACTGAACTGAGAAATTAATTTATTTTAATTGGAGGCTAATTACTTTACAATATTGTTGTGATTTTTGCCATACATCGACATGAATCAGCCACGGATGTGCATGTTAATACATTAAGCAATACAGAAGGAAAATGTAAAAGCAGAGCCTGGGAACAATGGAAAGTGAAGTCACTCAGTCATGTCTGACTCTTTGTGACCCCATGGACTGTAGCCTACCGGCTCCTCCGTCCATAGGATTTTCTGGGCAAAGGTACTGGAATGGGTTGCCATTTCCTTCTCCAGAGGATCTTCCTGACCCAGGGATCGAACCCAGGTCTACCTGCATTGCCAGCAAACGCTTTACCCTCTGAGCCACTAGGGAACAATGTAACCAGATGAGAAAATGGGAAATAGGGAATCAAATGAACTGAAGAACAAAGAAGGATTGAGAACTATTGATACGTCCAGTAAAGGAGTTACAACCAGAAGACTAATAATAAAACAGGTAATAAAAAGGAATAAAATATTGTCATTTGCAGCATACTAAGTGAAGAAAGCCAGAAAGAGAAAGACAAATACTGTATGATATCATTTATATGTGGAATCTAAAATATGACATTCTTGAACTTATCTAATACTGTATGATATCATTTATATGTGGAATCTAAAATATGACATTCTTGAACTTATCTATGAAACAGATTCATAGACATAGAGAATAGATGTGTGGTTGCCCAGAGAGGGCTGGTGGGGAGATGGAGTGGGATTTGGGGATTAGCAGATGGAGACTGCTGCATATAGAATGGATACACAACGAAGTCCCACTGCATAGCATGGGAAACTATATCCAATGTGCAGTGACAAGCCATAATGGAAAAAACATTGAAAAAGAATGTATGTATATGTATTACTGAACTACTTTGTTGCATGGCAGAAATTAACACGACATTGTACATCAACTATACTTCAATTAAAAAATAAAAACAGGCTGAAATGGTATGAACGTGCCACCGATGTGTGATTTTTAGGAAGAGCTGATAGAAAAATAAAAACCACATAAATTAAAAAAAGGGATTATTGGGCTTGCCTGGTGGTGCAGTGGATATGAAACCCATCTGCCAACGCAGGGGACACGGGTTCGATCCCTAGTCTAGGAAGATTTCACATGCAGCAGAGCCACTGAGCTCATGGGCCACGACTGCTGAGCCTGTGCTCTGGAGCCTGTGAGCCACAACTACTGAGCCCACATGCCCAAACCACTGAAGTCCGTGCACCCTAGAGCCTATGGTCCACAAGAAGAGAAGCCACCACAATGAGAAGCATGTGCACGGCATCAAAGAGTGACCCTCGCTCATTGCAACTATCAAAAGTCTGCACGCAGCAACGAAGACCCAGTGCAACCAAAAACAATTAAGTAAAAATTTAAGAAAGGGATAATAAGTCAGCACTAACAGTTAAAAAGGTAGCTGCTGCTGCTATGTCACTTTAGTCTTGTCCGACTCTGTGCGACCCCAGAGACGGCAGCCCACCAGGCTCCCCCGTTCCTGGGATTCTCCAGGCAAGAACACTGGAGTGGGTTGCCATTTCCTTCTCCAATGCATGAAAGTGAAAAGTGAAAGTGAAGTCGCTCAGTCTTTGTGACCCCATGGACTGCAGCCTACCAGGCTTCTCCGTCCATGGGATTTTCCAGGCAAGAGTACTGGAGTGGGGTGACATTGCCTTCTCCGAAAAATGTAGCAGGAGGTTTCACAAGAAAGTGGATATAATGTCTGGAAATTCTCACCTACTTCTTTCTTCCCAGGTTTTCCTCCTAGATACCTTAGGCTACCACCCTCAGAACACAGACCAATATTCCCCGACTCTGTTTCATGCATTATGCCTTTTAAACTACAACCACGAATGCACACTCCTCCAAATTCTTTCTTCCAGAACAGCAAAACTCAGATGGTTGCCCTCACTTGGGGTCAGAGTTTTAAAAATCTTCAGTTTATAATAAAGGACGAAGAAGTTGAGAGAAAGTAAGCAATTTTCCCAAGTTACCTCAAGTCACAAAACTGGTCAATGCCAAAGCAGGTCTTAACTCTAGGCCTATAGGAGGGTGCTGGGCCCTGTTTCCTGTTCATTAAATGAATGATAGGTAACTGCATGAATTAGATCTTCAGAAAAGTAGTAAATTGCATTACTGAGGACCTCACTAGCTGCTGCAACAAACCAACCACTTAATTTCCATTAGCTTAGCTGTGAGGTAGAACTTCACTTCTCCTTTATGTCAAGCACAGTGTGGTGGTCCCAGGTTCCTCCCAGGTCCCTTAGGGTTCTTAGGTGTTGTAATTCCACCATTCCCAGAGGGCCTGCGACTCCTCTTCCTCCAGGCATCCGAAGGAGAGAGAGGTTGTGGAAGAAGCCCAGGTGCTTCTAAAAAATTGTGGCCTGGAAGGGACCCCAGTTCCATTCATATTTCCTTGATGTAAACCACTCGGATGGTCATGCCTGAAGCAAGGGGGCTGAGAAATGCTGTCTCCAACCGGGCTGATGTTCCCAGCAACCTCTCTGCCTTCTGAAAGCAGTGGAGGGCAGTGAGGGTGAAGATGAATTTTTTGTTGTTGGGTCACATGAATCTGTCGCACCAAATGCTGTAAGATTCGAGTGGGTAATGCATAAGAAGTGTGAAAAACACTCGTGTGTTCAGAAGTTAAGGCATGGGGGCGGGGAGCAGACGTGTAATTGGGATGCTGCTCCGTCTCTGATGGTTCATCTCACTTTCCAGCTCCCCCAATGTCATGGGTTATCTGGAAGGTTATTTCACGTACCCGCCTTGTGGAAGCACATTTCCATAGACAGCAGATAAAGATCTCTTAACCTTGTATTTTCCCTCGTATCGTCATAAATAGTTTCTGCAATGCCATTTCAGTGAGCCTGACAGTTTCTACAATGAGATCTGGGTGCAGCAGCATATCTTCTTGTTATATATAAGAAAGAGTGACAGCATTCATCGTTTACGGTGACATCAATGAAGTCTGCTCGCAGAGGTTCCCCATCCATCCATTCATAATACCTTTTATGACTTTAGGCTTTTAAGCACGGCACTCTGGTCTATTTTTCAAATGCACTCCCATTATCAGCTCAGGGAGCCATTCTTCAACATATCATTTTCCTACGAATATCTAGAATATCTTAATTTTTATGAGGCTTCTCCATGGGGTAAGCTGTCAGGTATGACTTTATTGTGAAAAAGGGATCAGGGGCCTGCTACCAGATCACCCCTCCTCTGTGATGCCTGAGGACCAGTTTCCCCTTTTTTTTTTTTTCCCTTCCTGGAATACTCCCCAAATGAAGGCCCCATAAAGAGATGTGGTTCCTGAGCACAGCTGTCCACTCTGAAAGGGGAATCTAGAAAGGTCAGAAAGAGGGCAATTGGGACATAGATTGGGGGACTTCTCTGGTTGTCTACTGGTTAGGACTCTGTGCCTCCACTGCAAGGGGATGGATTTGATCCCTGGTTGGGAAACTAAAAGAAAAAAGAAGGAACTCAGATTGGGTCTCATCGTGGGCCAGCCCCAACCTTGAGATGTCGTAGCTCTTCAAAGCCCATGAGTTTGACACCAGAAGAACAGGGCCATCCAAGGCAAAGCAGAGTTCCTGTGCCAACAAGCGTTTGAGGCAATGACACTCCTCTCTGCTCCCCAAGAGACCCAGCTGTGAAGAGAAGAGCCCTCTGGGCTCCCGAGGAAGGGACCCGTGGACACATCTGGGGTTGCTTTTCCACACTGCTTGCCACCACGTCGCCCTTGGCCACTGGGTCCTGGCTTCTTTCTTGCAGGTAAATCTTCTACTCGGGTTGGCAAGATCTGTTTTAGACGTTATGCTAGTAAGCTGGGAACAACGGCCTCTCCATCTGTGGATCCCTCAGACAGGCTGGGGGCAGTGGAGACTCTTCCTAAGTGACACAGATAGGAAAAATAATGTTGGATATTGATTTATGGAAGGAAGGAGATGAACAGCCTGAGACCGCCCACAGCCAGCGATCCGGGGCACGTTACAAACATGCCAGACAGTCCAAGGATGAGAACGTTTGACCTAATTTAGCAACAACAAATCCGCTCCTGCATGCACACTTCTCTAATTACAAATGAGATCCTGGTAGGCTCAGCAAGGGTAAATAAAATTGATTCTCTCCACATAGATTTGGAGATGATAAATGTGTTCAAGAAAGGGCTTCAAAAGCCTGCTTGCTGATTAGGAAAGGCAACATAATTGTGAGAGAGTGACTAATAGATGGAAGGCATCACGGCAGAATCAGTCTCCTTGCAGAAATGTCACAGGTCTGATCTTTTTGAGATAATTACCATCAGATGTCTGTGTGTTTCATGTCTGCCCTTCCGTTGGTGGGAGCACGGCAAGGATCCCCGAATCGACTCTGCTCTGGGCCATTCTAGCTTGAAGCCTGTTTGAAGCCTGTTGTGGAGCTCCTTGGGTTTCTTAGGAGCAATGACTGTACCCCCATTCATTTGTTCCCTGGTGCCCAGCACTATTCTTGGCACAGAGGAGGCATGCTGTGTGGGATATTATATGTAACAAACAGGATAAAGGGTTCAGTTTGACCCACAGGAAGTTGCTGATATTTAGCTATTTTAAAAATTTGATAAATAGCAATTCCAAATGTTTCTACTCACTGTGTATTCATGATTTATTATTGCATAATAAACTGCCCCCATATTTAGCAACTGAGAACAACAACCATTCATTATCTCATAATTTCCATGAGTCAGGGATCCAGGTGCCTCTGCCTCAAGGTCTCCAACAAGATGTCAGTTAAACAGTTGCCAAGGGCTGCGGTTTCATCTGAAGGCTTGACTGAGGGTGGGCGGGGATCCAAGGCTCAACTTTGGCATCAGCTACTCATGTAGCTCTCGGTAGGAGCTGAGGGAGTGAGGTCCCAGGTTCTTGCTGGCCAGAACCTGGGGGTCCCAGGCCCCCTCCAGTTCCCCACTGTGACAACCTCTCCGTGGGGCTGCCTTGTAACATGGGACTTGGCTTCCCTCAGAGTGAGCAGTGGGAGACAGAGAGCCCAAAGCAGGAGCCACAGTCGCTTTATAACCTAATCTTGGAAGTGACATTTCATCATCCCTGCCACGTTCTATTTGTTAGAAGCAAACTTTTCAGACTAGCCCACGTGCAGAGGGAGAGTATTATAAAAGGGCGTGAAAACTAGTGGTGGGAGCACTGGGGCCCATCTAAGCAGCTTCCTATAACATGTGACACCCCATATAGAGTCTGGCACACAGATCTCAAAAAACAGTAATTCAAGACGATTTAAAGGGAAAGACGAATAGTGCAAAAATTGTTTCCATCTGCATCTTTTATTTTTAAGCAATTTTATTTATTTACTTTTGGCTGTGCTGCGTCTCTGTTGCTCCACGGGCTTCTCTCTGCCGTGGTGACCAGGGGCTACTCTGTGGGTGTGTGGGCTTCTCATCGCTATAGATTCTCTTATTGTGGAGCGTAGGCTCTGGGTGCTCAGGGCCCAGCAGTTTGGGCACATGGGCTCAGAAGTTGTGGCTTCCAGGCTCCGGAGCACAGGCTCAGTAGCTATGGTGCACAGGGTAAGTTGCTCCGCGGCATGTGGGATCTTCCCGGATCCAGGATTGAACCTGTGTCTCCTGCATGGGCAGGCGGATTCTTTACCACTGAGCCAGGGAAGCCCCAATCTGCATCTTAATTCAGTTGGTATAAAACTCTTTTCTCTTGAGGAATCATGTGGATAGAATAATCTAGAATAAATGTCCAGCACCAACAGTTCCAGGGAATTCCTTTCCTACGGAATGCCTTTGGCCTGTTCTACCTTATAACCCTGGAATCTTGCTGTGGTCATCAAATTCTGAGCCTCTGGCTTCTGGGATGCTTGAGGAGCCTTGAATTTGTCTGCTTAAGGAGCCTTTCAATGCCTGGAGGCCAAAGCTTGAATTCTGCAGGCTTCAAAGTGCAAATGAGGACAAGGATGGGGACTTCTAAAGAGATAAACAAGGGCTGATCTTAGAACTAGGGAGGATGGGTGGGCAGTGCTATTCCTACTCAGAAGTTGCAGCTCAGGGACAGCCACCACCACCCCCCCGCCGCCCCCCAGCCGCCCCCGCCCATCCCTGCGAGATGCTGGAGGATGGGGGGAAGAAAGAGAAGCAGAGTTATCACCTCTGAGAGCACCTGCTTTGAGTCTAGTTTATATCAAGAAGCATCTGGGATGGAGCTGGTTGGAGTAAATGAGTTAGAAAAACTACTATGGTTGATGGGTTGGCACTTTTTAAAGCCACTATTTATTGAACACTTACTGTGTGGCAGGCTCTGTGCCGAGTTGTTTAGAGCAAGCTCTCTTTTATGTTCTCAGCAGTGATAGGAAGTGAGAGTTGTTGTTTCCCCTTTGCAGGTAAGGCTCAGAGTAATGAAGTCAACAGCCCAAGGTCACTTACAGACCGCAAAGCCAGATTCATCTGAGAAGTTCCTGGGGCAGGGGGCGGGGAGACCTTCCCAGGATTTCAGCAGCGGTGTCCATGAGGAAATCACTGGTGTGTCCTGTGGGTGCCTGGACTGTCCCTCCTGGAGGCATTATCTTCCCTGCCCACTTAAATTTGAGTTGTCTTGTTGCTGATACCTTCATTTACAACTGATGGCATTCCTACCCAATTGCACATGCCAGGTGGAGCCAGGTAAAGTGTGGGGGGAGTGGTGTGAGGAGACATGGGAAGTCACAGAAGATCAGGGAAGGAGAGCCAGGCTGGTAACTGGAGGATCCAGGCTTGAAACTTGACTTCTTCTCCTGCCAACCGGGTGACCTGGGTAGGCTCCTAGACTTTCTGAGATAGTATTTTCTCATTTTTTCTGATGGCTACGATCATACCCATCCTAAAGGCTGATACCAATGGGTTTCATTGCCTGTGTAGACCCCTGTGGATGGAGGCAGCCTCCCAGAGTCTTGGGTTGGAAAGGACTTTGGATTACAGGCTCTGCTGGAAGGAGTTCCGGCACTGAGCAGTCGTGTCTGCCACAGGTGAGGGGAGGGTGTGAGGGTGTGTACACTGGGCTTCTGTCAGCATCGTTCGAGGACTTCCTGTGAGGTTTAAATGTGATGATGCATGTGACAGTTCCTCATACCTGGCTGGTACTCAATACTCCTCTAATATGTTTCCATCGGTTCACTCAGGCACAATCGATGCTCAAGCTGGCATCTCAATTGGAAAGTGCTGACTGGCTCATAGTAGATGCTCAGTAAGTATGCCCAGAGCGTTGACAGGATCAGAGGCCCATCCAGCTCTTCCTTAGCCCACACTGACCCCCATTGCGGCTTCCCAGACCCACAGAGCTGGTAGAGGTAACCAACCCAGGACTCCAGGGCCGCCCGAGCAAAGAGACGGAAAAGGCATCAAAACAGCAAAGGTATTAACTCAGTGTATTTACACCCCCAAGTGCTTCGCTGTCATCAGGAGCGGCCCCTTCATGAGATATAAGTAATTTGTGCAGGCTGATCCTGGTTTTCTCATTAATATGCAAATGAGGCATGCCAGTTGTTAGGTTAGAAGAAAGCTGTCATGTTTATTGTGACAGATTTAATGGATGTGTTTGGATTGTGCATTCAATGTGTTTTCAAGAGCATGTCTTATCTTTGTTTAGGCAGTAAATCAAAAATGTAAACAACAATTCATTAGCATCTGTCAGAAGCTCAAAGCCACATTGTTTCGTTTGACAATCTTCCCAGAGGTGGAGGGACAAAAATCCTATATCTGACTTATTCGAGATTCGTCAGGAAATGCACTGGCTTTTCCCCTTTTTGCTCAGCAATGTCGAAGCAGTAACTGAAGAATGTTGGCTTAGCTTGTTGGAGAGCTTTGGGGGTCAAGGGGATGCAAGCAGGGGCAGACAGCTCCATCCTGACACCTTGGCACTTTGCAGCGACCTGGGAAAACTCAGGGCCTCGGGGCACTGTGAGACCAGGGCGCTGCTGGAAACCAACTCACCTAGAGGCACGTTGGCTCATTCCGCAGGACGTCTGCTAGAAGACAATGGAACATTAGGCAGAAATTTAAAGATTAAAAAATAGAATTCCGAGATCAGAGACAACACAGGCAGGGGAGTGGAAAAAGGGTCAGGGGAGAAAATCATTCCAATTTTGCATATAGTTTTAAAATTTGGCCTGAAGATTTAGCTCTGAGCTTCCTGGGGGCCAAAGCAAAAAGAAGGACATTTTGAATTTTAAAATTTACTCTGTCTCAGGGAAGAAAAAAAATAAAGGGAGGGCATATTATTTAGGAGAAGCACACCTTTTCATGAGACTTGTCTCTCTGACTTCACGGCAGCTCTGCCGAGCCGAGTAGGCCAGGACCGAGCAGAGGCGCGTTGCTTAAACATCCTCTGGTCTAAGATGAAGCTCCATCACATTCAGGTACGCAACTCCCCCTTCACCTGGTCTCTTCTTTCTCTCCTGGCTTTTCACCAGCCTTTGTACCTGACCTTCAACTTTCTTTTGTTTCACATGCAAGCTTCTGGAAGGAGCTGTTTGTCCGGCGTATCCTTAATCCGTCCCTCACTTCCTGCTGAAGACCTCTCTGACATGGTCCAGCCCCCCAGCCTTCTCGGTGTTGGCACAGGGGACGCCTCGTCTGAGTTTGTGGGGCCTGAGTTCCCCTGCTCCTTCCTTTGATGAAGGGCCCTTTCCCTGACATCACTTTGCTGGCTTTCATCCATTCTCCGAGGGCTGCTCTGGGTCACAGCCCTGCTTCCCCAGCCCTCTTTCCCAGCCTGCACCTTGGTTGGGTCTTTCTCACCTGTTTTTCCTTCCGAGTTTTGACTCTGCCTGCCCATGAGGCCTCGGCACTTGAGCTGGAGCCTGGAGGCATCTGGTCTCCTTGCTCCTGGAGGTGCCCTCACCTGGCTCATGAGCACCTTCTCTGTGGCCCCTCAGACCCTGCTCACCGGGATGGGGGCACAGCCTTTCCTGCCCCCTCCATTTCTACTCTGCTCTGGAGCAAGCTTTTTCCAAGATGCCCCTCTGAGCAGCCCCGTTATAACAAGGGGGTGGTCCCTTTGGCCCTCAGGAGGCCCTGGGTTCCCGTACTGCTCCATAGCTCTGCAGAGCCAGTCATGAGCCCCCAGCACTCCAGCTGCGACCCCCAGTTTACTCTGCACCTGGATGCAAACTGTCCTTCTCCTGGTCCTCATTGACCTTAAACTTCTGTCTGAGTCTCACCTCCTTCGAGAAGCCTTCCTGGATACCTCCTTGGGGTTGACTTCATCTGTTCCAGGTTCGCAACTTCACTGCTTCTTCTTCCCCAGAAGGGCCAGGACTTCCCCACATCTTTAACTGCTCATGCTCTAAACCAGGGCCCCACTGAGAGCAGAGAAGGGTTTTTACACATGACCATTTGCAATCAATACAATGATAGGGAACAACTTTGAACCTCAATTAAGCCAAAAGCTATCCTCCCAAAAAAGAATTCCTTTCTTTCAGCAGCAGACCTGCACTACAGAAATTCATCAATAACAAGTGTAGGTGTTTCTTCTTCCTCTTGTTATATTTGTCCCCGCATAATATTCTCGACTTTGTCTCTTGGCCCATAAAGCCTAAATATTGACTAACTGGTCCTTCACAGAAAAAGTGTGCTGCCTCCTGGTGTAAGGGACACGGATGGTGTCACTTTGCATCTTAAAACCCTCAGCTGGTTCTGGTTCATGTCCATTGAGTTGGTGATGCTATCTAACCATCTCATCTTCTGACGCCTTCTTCTCCTTTTGCCTTCAATCTTTCCCAGCATCAGGGTCTTTTTCAGAGTCAGCTCTCTCTCTTTTTAAAAAAATATTTATTAATTTATTTGGCTGCATCGGGTCTTAGTTGATTGTGGCATGTGGGATCTTTCATTGTGGAGGACAGATTCTCTGTGGCATGCCAGCTCAGTAGTTGCTGCACACAGGCTTAGTTGCTCCTTGACATGTGGGATCTTAGCTCCCTGACTAGGGATCAAACCCTCATCCCCTGCATTGCAAGGCAGATTCTTAGCCACTGGACCACCAGGGAAGTCCAGTGAGTTAGCTCTCTTTATAGTCCTGTTTACCCGACTTTCATCCCCACCGGCACCCGCTGTGGGTTCTGTGCAGGCAGCAACTGCATCATTCCCCACCTGCTGCCCTCATGTAGATGAATATGACCAAAGATCTGAGTGAATGAATGAATGAAGGCAAAGTTCTGAGGCTGAGGATGGCTCAGGCCAACCAGAGGATTAGAGATGCAGCCCATCTTTCAGGCAAACTGTAGGTTAAGTTGCCTGAGCTTCGCCAGTAACCAGGCAGTTCAAGGGTCAGTTCTCCAGTAATGGTCCCAGGTTGACCACCCTTGGAAACAGACAGCTTGAGTTATTTCTGGACTTGAAGTACCACCAGCACTGAAAGGGAGAGGACCCAAATTTCAGTAGAAACCCTTTCCCCTTCTGCAATTTGCTCAGGACACCACTATCCATCAGGACACTTCATTCATGTCACGTCTCTCAGCGTGGACATGTGAAGCCCAGCTTGCAGAAGAGGAAGCTGAGGCTGGGAGGGCTGCAGCAGCCTAGCTGGGCGGGGGGAACCCACTTGTTATAAGCGGTGCTAGAGCCCTGCTCCCCTTGCACCCTCCTGCCCTGCTAAATGCTGCTGGAGAAAAAAAGTCTTCCCACAGTCACTAGATCAGAAATGACACTCAAGGCGGTTTCTGGCTCAGCCGGTTTACGTTCCTCCTCTGTTTCGGGCTTTCCCCAATGGCTCACATGGCTCCCCTGACACCACAACAGAGGCCTCGCCACCCACTTCATAGTGGAAGTGAGGTCTGCAGGTAGGGACCCCTTTAATACTCAGCCACCTTTCTCTCTGTTGCCTTAAATGATCCTTGAAGAGCATTTTCCAAAACTGTCATCTACGGAACACTAGTCTCCAGCAACACGTTACCAAGTAAAAAGCAGCCTTAGTTCAACCAGTCTGGAAGCTGCTGCATGTCCCCCAGCCTCTCCTAGACATAGACATGAGCTTTAGCCTGATACAGGGACCCATCTCAGTGGGACTGCCTGAAAACCGATGTCCTCGCCCCAGCTCCTCCCTGCCACTGTCTGAGGAAGAGTCCGTTGATCTAACCCCCTGCTCTGCTGTCAAGTCATGATGGAGTGAGAAAGGGAAAGAGCCAGAAAAAAGCTGGATGAGTAAGGTTAGGAGTGGCTCAGAGACTCATGAAGAAGAGAGCAGAGAGCCCACTGGGATGGAACATGGGGGAGTGAATGCAGGGTGATAGAGGGGGAGAGAGAGGACAAGAGGCTTCTGAGTGGGAGAGGACAAGAGGCTCTTTAGCGCTTTTGCCACAAATGCCTCTTCAAGACTTTCTGGAGAGTTACAGTCCTCCCTCCCCCCTCCCCTCTTGTTTCCCTCTATCCATCCATCCAGCCATTGCCCACCTCCCTCAACCCCTCCCTCTCCCTCCTTCCCTCCATCCCCTCCTTCCCTGCTTCCATCCATCCATCCATCCATTCACCTATCCATCCATGTCCATCCATCCATCCATCCATTCACCCATCTATCCATGTCCATTCATCCATCCATGTCCATCCATCCATGTCCATCCATCCATCCATCCATCCATCCATCCATCCATCCATCCATTCACCCATCCATCCATGTCCATCCATCCATCCATCCATTCACCCATCTATCCATGTCCATTCATCCATCCATGTCCATCCATCCATCCATGTCCATCCATTCATCCATCCATTCACCCATCCATCCATTCACCCATCCATCCATGTCCATCCATCCATCCATCCATCCATCCATTTATCCATCCATCCATGTCCATCCACCCATCCATCCATCCATCCATCCATCCATCCATCCATTCACCCATCCATCCATGTCCATCCACCCATCCATCCATCCATCCATCCATCCATCCATCCATCCATTCACCCATCCATCCATTCACCCATCCATCCATGTCCATCCATCCATCCATCCATCCACCCATCCATCCATCCATCCATCCATTCACCCATCCATCCATGTCCATCCACCCATCCATCCATCCATCCATCCATCCATTCACCTATCCATCCATGTCCATCCATCCATCCATCCATTTATCCATCCATCCATCCATCCATCCATCCATCCATCCATCCATTTATCCATCCATCCATTTATCCATCCATTTATCTATCCACTCACCCATCTATCCATGTCCATTCATCCATCCATGTCCATCCATCCATCCATGTCCATCCATCCATCCATCCATCCATCCATCCATTCACCCATCCATCCATGTCCATCCATCCATCCATCCATCCATTTATCCATCCATTCATCCATCCATCCATTCACCCATCCATCCATTTACCCATCCATTCATCCATCCATACATTTATCCATCCACTCATCCATCTATCCATGTCCATCCATCCATCCATCCATCCATCCATCCATCCATCCACCTATCCACCCATGTCCATCCATCCATTCACCCATCCATCCATGTCCATCCATCCATCCATCCATCCATGTCCATCCATCCATCCATCCATTCACCCATCCATCCATGTCCATCTATCCATCCATTCACCCATCCATCCACCCATTCATCCATCCATCCATGTCCATTCATCCGTCCATCCATCCATTCATCCATCCATCCATCTCCATTCATCCATCCATCCATTTATCCATCCATTCATCAATCCACCCATCCATTTATCCACCCACCCATCTACCCATCCATCTGTTCATCCATCCATTCATCCCTCTCCATTCATCCATCCTCCCATCCATCCATCCATCCATCCATCCATCCATTCATCTCCCTTCATCCATCCATCCATCCACCCATCCATTCATCCATCCATCTATCCATCCATTATTCACCTCCCTCCCTCCCTTTTTCCCTCTCTCCCTCCCTTCCTTCCTTCAGCCTTCTCCCTGACTGTCCCTGAGTCAAGTCCTGCCCTCCCTGAGGGATTAGGGAGCCACGCAGGCTTGGAACCTGGGCCCAGTGATGGGCTAAAGGAGAGGAAGGTTAAGAACCACCACCTCCTACCCTCGTCAAGATTTAAACCGAAGCTAAAAGCATGCATTAACCTTCCAGCACCACTCGAAATCTGGCTTCACATTTAGTGGGAATTAAAGTAATTGATGAACTTGTACTTGAGATATAGGTTCCCATAAATAAAAAGCTACGAGCTCGAAAAATAACACTCAGGTTTCTTTTTTTTTTTTTAATAAGGTAAAGATCAACATGCACGCACCCCGGGAGGCTCCACGTCAAGCAATTAGGAAGCTGGAGAGGATGGATAAATGAAAATGTTTATTCAAAAATCAATATATTTACCCTAAAAGGAGTCAGAGAACCACACGAGTAAAATTTGGTCCCACTGCAGCCCCCAGGGTCACTCTGGGGTAAGATAGCTTCCAGGCAATAAAGGGTTAAGATATGGATTTTGAATTTTTTTTTTTTTTTTACATCGAAGCTGAAGGAAGACCCCTGGGTGAGCTTTTCATTGTGTCGACTAAAAATGTTTTTAAAATCAATAAAACAGTGTATAAAAGGATCTTCTAAAGATCAAGTTAGTTCTATCCACAGCCAAGTGGGTTGCGGTGAGCGGCAGAAAAGACGGATGTATAAGCCTCCCTGGCTTGCTGCTAATGAGGCAGGAGTTCTTAGGTGATGCTTGACGCAAGTGGAAAAGCTGTTTCTAAAGAGTTCTAATTGCTTCTGCAAGAACAGATAGTAAAGACCCAGACTATCCCATCAGCTGAGACAGTAACTGTACACTTTCCCTGACCCCAAACAGTCCAACTTGCAAATTCTTGCAGTAATATAGTAAGTGAAATAACAAAGACTCATTCAACAAATGCGTGTTGGGATCATGATGTGAATCAAGGGCTAGGATCTTCGCCGCAAGGAGGCATATGAAGCTCACCTGGCATGATGGGGGTGCCCTCAGGGAGCTCTTTGTTGACACAGTGGCTTTCAAACTTTTTAACTGTGACGCATCAGAAGAGTATATATTACATTGTGGTCATTCATGTGCACATTCATGTACTGTCTGGAAAAATAAATTCTTGAAACAGTGTTCAGTTTTGCTTTGCATGATGCATTTCCTATTCTAGCTTATTTTACTGAAACAGAAGATGAGTTAGCTGCAACCCTCAAAACTGATCTCATGACACTGCTGACAGACAGTGACTGGAAGTTTGGAAATTTTGATCCACTAGAAGGGGTGAAAAGTGATTCGAGAGAAAGTGCCATGTGTGGCAGTAGAGATGAGAGCAGACCCTTCCGGCTGGGATTCAGGCAGGGCCTCATGGAGGAGGTGACATTTGAGCTGGGCTCTGAATGATGGAGCGAAGCCTGCGATTTAGACAGGCTGAGTTGGGAAGAGTAATTATATTTGTAATAGTGTCTGTGTTATTATATTATTGCTATTAATGTAATAAATAGTGTCTTTCTTTCCTATCCATAGCTTTATTGGATCATCCCAGCAAACTCATGACCGAGTTAGAGGAGGGATTAGCTGCATTTTATCCATGGGGAAACTGAGGGTCAGAGAGGCAGAGGACTTTGTCCAAGGACACGCAGCTCCTAGACTTCGGCAGAGCCAAGTTTGCCCTTGGGTCCGGCTAGCAGCAGCCCCCGTGGAGCTCCCACAGCAGGAAGGCACCAGGCTGAGCTCTGCCTCGCTTCTGGTGATGGAGGCTGGAGGTCACGTTTGAGAGTTATCACTGGGCACCGACCCACACGGCTCTTCTCCTTAGCTCCTCTCTCAGTGGCTCTCCCTTCCCTTCCCCAGTGCTCCTGCTGGTGCCTTTCTAGCTGATGACCCGGGTACCTCAGTGGGCAGGAGGGGACTGCGTCCCCCTCCAAGAGACTGGGTTGGCTCTCCTGAGTCACAACCAGATGGCCCCTCTTCCGGGAGTCTCAGCTGGGAGAAATGAACTTGGTGACCTCAAGCACGCCACCCAGACTCATGGTTAACTGCCCCACCCTCTCTCCTCCTAGCCCCTGACCCGAAGCATCCATGGCTCTCTGTGAATCTAACCTCCAGTCCAGAGGCCGGGGCTAAAGCCCCATCTTTCTGGTCTCCCAAGTACAGGGTCTGCTCTCTCCCAGTCAGCAGGCTGCATCCCCAGCTTCATCTATTTGCCTTCCTTTCTCTCAAGGAACTTACAATTTAATCAGGAGTCCCTAATAGTACACGCATTCTAAATTGCAATCATTTATTGCATCTAGCCTGGGGCTTTTCTGTCTGTTAGAAATATCAGGGTTATTTCCTTCTTTTAAGAGTTTACGTTAAAAAAAACTTTACAAATAATGTTTGCTGTTTAATGTTCTCCCCTGAAATATCAATCTGCAAAAATAGAAATCCTTTTTTACAATTCATCTTAAGGATAGAGTTCCAGTTTCTTATAATGTAATGAATGTACTGCAGATAATGGTCCAATAGTGCAAATGAAAGGCGCATATAATCAAAATGATAATGGAGCGTATTGTACTGCTTGTATAATAAAATCCATACCAATATGGAAATCATATCTCAAGGCAACATTCCTCTCTTTGATTTTGGTAATAATTGTACATGTAAGAGCAGGGCAGCGAGAAGTGTGGAGAACAAAGGCCTTTATTGCTTCATTAGGCAGCTGGCGTTCTGATGGTCCGGCCTGTCAACAGCCGTCCCTTAATTTCCAAGGGAAGCTTCTCCCCTGCCCGCAGAAATGATTTACCGTTCACATCAGCTCCCTCCTCAGCCCTTTCTCTGTGAAGATTCACAATTAGACTAAGTGAGCTGTGATGGCCATTTTGATTGGCACCTTCTGCTTCCTGGGCCTCCGGGGCTTGGGGTGTGGGTTAGATGGGAGCCAGGCCCCCAGAAGCTTTGGCTAGAAGAGGGGAGGAGGCCATAGTGGGGCATTATAGAGCCTCAGAGTTGGGTACCTTTCTGCCCCACTCCCAAATTCTTGCAGAAGTCACCCTGCCTTGGCTTACCAAGCCTTTGGTAAGATGTTCCATGTGAAAGGCCAAGTGTGAAGAAGCCTACAGGAAGGGAAGGGACAGAGGTCCTGGCCATATGGCCTCAGAGTGTAGATGATAAGTTCGTGCAGGCCAATGAACTTGGTGGGAAGACCATCCCGGGGTTGGCCAAGGTGGGTCTTAGTTTATGCAATAACTTGAGTATGACTTTGGCCTTGGCCTTGATGCCTCCCAGGTCTTCTGTGGCCATGTCCACTGATCCTTCTGCTATACTCAGGGCTTTCTCTGTGCGTGCACAGTCTGGGAGGGGAGAGGTGGAGAGGAGGATCTGATGGAAGGCCTGAATGGCAGCCTTCAGAGGCTATGCTCTGGCAGGGTCTCAGTGACCGGTGGGCCCACCTCAGTGTCTGTCCTGGTACAACCTAGCCCCAGGCTCTCCTTACTAACCCTTCTTCTTTGGCTTCTGACCTCAGCCTGCCCTGGTCTGACCATCCAGGCTTTTACATGACCTGTTGTTCATGTCTCTGCCCCCTCCAGACTTGGAACATGAATGACGTGGTAACCCTGCCCTACAGGACCTATATGGGTTGGTTAACATCTGCTTCCTCCTGGGCCAGCATGGGGTGAAGTTAATAGCAGTCACTGCCAATTGTGGGGCATGATTTGGCATCATCCTGGTGGATTCTTCAACAGCCATTTCAGCAGGGTGCTTTGTTATCCCTGTTTTACGAATGAAGCTGCCATAGACATCATGTGCAGGCTTTTGTGTGGACATCAACCCCTTTATGTAAATATAAGAGAGCTTGATTGCTGGATCATGTGATAAGAAAATGTTAAGTTTCGTAAGAAACTGTGAAACTGTATGCCACTATGGCTGTGTCATTTTGCGTTCCCATCAGCAATCAGAGTTCTCACTACTCCACATGCTCGTCAGCATTCGATGTTGTCAAGATTCCAGATTGGCCATTCTAATCGGTGTGTGGTGGTCCTCATTGCTGTTTTAATTTGCATTCCCTGATGGTATGTGATGTGGAGCAACTCTTCACAAGCTTATTTGTCACCTGTATATCTTCTTTGGTGAGGTGTCTGTTAAGACTTTCGGCCTGTTTTTAAATTAGGTTGGTTGTTTTCTTCTTGTTTAGTTTTAAGAACTCTTTGCATATTTTGGATAACTATCCTTTATCACATGTGTCTTTTGCAAAAATTTTCTCCCAGTTCTGTGGCTTATCTTTTTATTGTCTTGACAGTGTCTTTCACAGAGAAGAATTTTAAAATTTTGATGATGCTCCTCTTATCAATTTTTTCTTTCATAGACTGAGCCTTTGGTCTCATGTCTAAAAAGTCATTGCCAAACCTAAGGTTATCTAGATTTTCTCCTATATTGATTGACTATATGTGGTTCTATTTCTCTCTCTATTCTATTCTATTGGTCTATTTACCTATTCAAAGAAATTGACAGTGAAGAATTGATGCTTTTAAACTGTGGTGCTGGAGAAGACTCTTGCAAGTCCCTTGGACTGCAAGGAGATCCAACCAGTCCATCCTAAGGCTGAAACTCCAATACTTTGGCTACCTCATGCAAAAAGTTGACTCATTGGAAAAGACCCTGATTCTGGGAGGGATTAGGGGCAGGAGGAAAAGGGGATGACAGAGGATGAGATGGCTAGATGGCATCACCGACTCAATGCACATGAGTTTGGGTGAACTCTGGGAGTTGGTGATGGACAGGAAGGACTGGCGTGCTGCGATTCATGGGGTTGCAAAGAGTCGGACACGACTGAGAGACTGAACTGAACTGACACTGTCTTGATTACTGCAGCTTTATTTAATTGGCTGCACCAGGTCTTAGCAATGGCATACAAGATCTTCAGCTGTGGCATGCAAACTCTTAGTGGAGGCATGTGGGACCTAGTTCCTTGATCAGGGATCGAACCTGGGTCCTCTGCCTGGGGAGCATAGAGTCTTAGCCACTGGACCACCAGGGAAATTCCCTATAGTAAGTCTTGAAGTCAATAGTGTCAGTCCTCTGACGTTTTAAAAAAAGTTTTATTTATTTTTAATTGGAGGATAATTGCTTTATAATACTGTGTTGGATCTGACTTCAACACTATATTAGTTATTCCGGGCATTATGTTTCTCTATACAAACTTTAGAATCAGTTTGTCAAGACCCACAAAATAACTTGCTGGGATTTTGACTGAGATTGCACTGAAATTTCTAGATGAAGTTGGGGAGAACTGATATCTTGACAATATTGGGTCTTCCTATCCATGAGCATGGAATATCTCTCCATTTATTTAGTTCTTTGATTTTGTTCATTAGAGCTTTATAATTTTCCTCATATGAAAATTACACATATTTTGTTAAACGTAAAACTAAGTGTTTCGTTTTGGGGGAGCTAATATAAATAGTATTGTGCTTTTAATTCCAAAGTCCAGTTGTTCACTGCTGTTAAAAAGGAAAGCAATAGATTTCTGTGTGTTGACCTTGTATCTGCAGACTAGCTATAATTGCTTATTAGTTTCAGCAGATTTTGTTGTTGTCGAGTTTTTGCATTTTCTACATAGATAATCAAGTCATCTGAAAGTATAGTTTTATTTCTTCCTCCTCAATAAATATACCTTTGATTTCCTTGTCTAATTGCATTAGTTATGACTTACAATGTGATGTTGAAAAGGAGTGGTGAGAGGTGATATCTTTGCCTTGTTCTTAATCTTAGTGGAAAATCTTCAGATTTCTTATTACTAAGAATGAAGTTAGCTGTAGCTTTTTGTAGCTATTCGTCATCAAGTTGAGGAAATTTCCTTATATTCCCAGTTTACTAAATTTTTAACATGAATGAGTATTGGTTTTGTCAAATGCTTTTTAGGCAGTTTTGATATAACCATGTTATTTTTCCACTTTAGCCTACTGATATGATGGACTGCATTGACTGACTTTTGGATGTTGAACCATCCTTGCATAACTGGGATAACTACCACTTGGTTATGGTGTATAATTCTTTTCATATATTGTTTGATTCAATTTACTAATTTTTTTGAGAATCTATGTTCATGAGAAATATTGATCTGTAGTTTTCTTTTCACGTAATGTCTTTGTTTTGGTATTGGGGTAATGCAGATTTCATAAAATGAGTTACAAAGTGTTCCTTCTGCTTATATCTTCTGAAAGAGGTTGTAGAAAATTAATATATCCTTAAATGTTTGATAAGTTCACAGTGAACATATTTGTGTCTGGTGCTTTCTGTTTTTGAAGTATATTAATTATTGCTTTAATGTCTTTCATAGATATAGGACTATTCAGATTGCCTATTCCTTTTTCTTGTGTGAGTTCTGGGAGATTGTGTCTTTAAAGGTTTCAGTCCTTGCATTTAGGTTATCAAATTTCTGGGCACAGTGTTCTTCATAGTATTTCTTTTATTATCTTTTTAATATCTATGGGATCTGTAGTGATGTCCCCTCTTTTATTTCTGATATTAGTAATTTGGGTCCTCTCATTCTCTCTTTTTTTTCTTCTTGGCTAAAAGCTTATTGATTACATTGATCTTTTCAGAGAATTAGCTTTTGTTTCCCTTGATTTTCTTTATTGATTTCTTGTTTTCAATTTCATTGACTTCTTGTCTAATTTTTATTATTTCTTTTCTTATCCTTTTTTTTTTCTAGCGCTTCCTTTTCTAGTTTCCCAAGGTGAAAACTTAGATAATTGATATTAAATCTTTCTTCTTGTCTAGGGATTTACATCTGATGCTATAAATTTCCCTCTAAGCACTAGTTACCTGTATCTCATAAATTTTGACTCGTTTTCATTTCCATCTAGTTCAAAATACTTTTTGTTTCTCTTGAGATTTCTTTTTGACCCACATGTTCTTTCTTTCTTGACCAATATGCTGTTTAATCTCCACATATGTTGAGATTTTCCAGTTGTATTTCTTTTTATTGCTTTCTAGTTTAACTCAATTGTGGTCTGAGAGCAGATATTATGTGATGTCAATTTATTTAAATTTTTTAAGGTGCTTCATGGTGCAGAATGTGGCCTATCTTGACAAACAATCCATGTAAACTTGAGAAGAATGTGGTTGAAGTAGTCAACAGATGTCCATTATATCCAGTTAATTGATGGTGTTCAACTATGTCCTTGCTAATTTTCTGCCTGCTGAATTTGCTCATTTCTGATAGATGGATACTGAAGTCTCCAGCTATTAATATCCTAGTGGATTCATCTGTTTCTTCTTGCAGTTCTATCAGTTCTTGCTGCACATATTTTGATTCTGGAGCATACACATTAAGGACTGTCATGTCCTCTTGGAGAACTGACTCCTTTTCTTTATGCAATGTCCTCTTTAACCCTGATAAATTTCATTACTTTAAAGTCTTCCTTGTTTGAAATTACGATAGCTACTCTGGTTTTCTTTTAAGTTGTATTAGCATAGTATATCTTTCTCCATCCACTTACTTTCAATCTATATGTGTTTTTATAAAATGGGTTTCCTATAGATGAAATGTACTTGGGTCTTCCTTTTTGATTAACTCTGATAATCTCTTTTATTTGGTGCATTTAGACCATTGAGATTCAATGTGTTTATTCATATAGCTGAATTAATATCTACCATATGTACTACTTTTTCTATTTTTTGCCTTTGTTCTTTGTTCCTATTTTTATTTTTCACTATTTTTTCTGCCTTTTGCGGTTGTGCATTTTATATTATTTCATTTTCCCTCCTTTCTTACTGTATCAGTTACAATTTGGGAATGGCTTTTTTTTTAATGGTTACATCAGTTTGCAATATACATTTATTTACAACTAATCCCAGCCCACTTTCCTATAGCATTATATCGCTTTATGGGTAGCGTGGATACTTAATAACAACAAAATAATTCTAATTCAAGTATATGTTTAAATTAGGATGAGAAAGTGAAAGTGAAAGTCGCTCAGTCGTGTCTGACTCTTTGCAACCCCATGGACAATATAGTCCATGGAATTCTCCATGCCAGAATACTGGAGTGGGTAGCTCTTCCCTTCTCCAGGGGATCTTCCCAACCCAGGGATCAAACCCAGATCTCCAAAATTGCAGGCGGATTCTTTACCAGCTGAGCCACCAGGGAAGCCCCCAAATTAGGATGAGAGCTGTCAAAATTCTACTTGCAATGGAGTTATAGTAGTTTCATACTCTAGTCCTCATCATTTTAAAAAAAATTGAGGTATAAGTGACATATTATATTAGTTTCAAGTAATATAATTAGTCTCAGGTAATACAACATAATGATTTGATATTTGCATACAGTTCACCCCTGAAAAACATAGGTTTGAACTGTATGGGTCCACTTATACAGAGATTTTTTTTGCAACATATACTATCATCTAAATATGTTTACAATCAATGGTTGGTTGGGTCTGCATTTGCAGAACCTGTAGTTGCAGGGTGCTGACTATAGGACTTGAGCATAAATGGATTTTGGTATCTGTGGCGGGTCCTAGATCCAGTTCCTGTGGACACTGAAAGATGACTGTATACTGTGCAATCACCACAATAAGTCTAAGCCAACATCTGTCACTATAGATAGTTACAAAAAGGTTTTTTTTCTTTTGCATGTGTGATAAGGACTTTGAAGATATAGTCTGTTCAGTTCAGTTCAGTCGCTCAGTCGTGTCTGACTCTTTGTGGCCCCATGGACTGCAGCACGCCAGGCCTCCCTGTCCATCACCAACTCCCAGAGTTTAATCAAACTCATGTCCATTGAGTCGGTGAGGCCATCCAACCACCTCATCCTCTGCCATGCCCTTCTCCTCCCATCATCAATCTTTCCCAGCATCAGGGTCTTTTCAAATAAGTCAGCTCTTCACATCAGGTGGCCCAAGTATTGGAGTTTCAGCTTCAACATCAGTCCTTCCAATGAACACCCAGGACTGATTTCCTTTAGGATGCACTGGTTGGATCTCCTTGCAGTCCAAGGGACTCTCAAGAGTCTTCTCCAACACCACAGTTCAAAACCATCAATTCTTCAGCACTCAGCTTTCTTCACAGTCCAACTCTCACATCCATACATGACCACAGGAAAAACCATAGCCTTGACTAGACAGACCTTTGTTGGCAAAGTAATGTCTCTGCTTTTTAATACGCTGTCTAGGTTAGTCATAACTTTCCTTCTAAGGAGTAAGTGTCTTTTAATTTCATGGCTGCAGTCACCATCTGCAGTGATTTTGGAGCCCCAAAAAATAAAGTCTGACACTGTTTCCCCATCTATTTCCCATGAAGTGATGGGACCGGATGCCATGATCTTTGTTTTCTGAATGTTGAGCTTTAAGCCAACTTTTTCACTCTCCTCTTTCACTTTCATCAAGAGGCTTTTTAGTTCTTCACTTTCTGCCATAAGGGTGGTGTCATCTGCATATCTAAGGTTATTGATATTTCTCCTGGCAATCTTGATTCCAGCTTGCGATTCATCCAGCCCAGAGTTTCTCATGATGTACTCTGCATAGAAGTTAAATAAGCAGGATGACAATATACAGCCTTGATGTACTCCTTTTCCTATTTGGAACCAGTCTGTTGTTCCATGTCCAGTTTTAAATGTTGCTTCCTGACCTGCATACAGATTTCTCAGGAGGCAGGTCAGGTGGTCTGTTATTCCCATCTCTTGAAGAATTTTCCACAGTTTATTTTGATCCACACAGTCAAAGGCTTTGGCATATTCAATAAAGCAGAAGTAAATGTTTTTCTGGAACTCTCTTCCTTTTTTGATGATCCAATGGATGTTGACAATTTGATCTCTGGTTCCTCTGCCTTTTCTAAAACCAGCTTGAACATGTGGAAGTTCACAGTTCGCATACTGTTGAAACCGGCTTGGAGAATTTTGAGCATTACTCTACTACCGTGTGAGATGAGTGCAATTGTGTGGTAGTTTGAGCATTCTTTGACATTGCCTTTCTTAGCAATTGGAATGAAAACTGACTTTTTCCAGTCCTGTTGCCACTGCTGAGTTTTCCAAATTTCCTGGCCTATTGAGTGCAGCACTTTCACAGCATCATCTTTTAGGATTTGAAATAGCTCAACTGGAATTTCATCACCTCCACTAGTTTTGTTCATAGTGATGCTTCACATTCCAGAATGTCTGGCCCTAGGTGAGTGATCACACCATTGTGATTATCTAGGTCATGAAGATCTTTTTTGTACAGTTCTTTTGTGTATTCTTGCCACCTCTTCTTAATATCTTCTGCTTCTGTTAGGTCCATAACATTTCTGTCCTTTATTGAGCTCATCTTTGCATGAAATGTTCCGTTGGTATCTCTAATTTTCTTGAAGAGATCTCTAGTCTTTCCCATTCTATTGCTTTCCTCTATTGCTTTGTACTGAGCAAATATGCAATACAGTATTATTAACTACAGTCACTGTGCTTGCTGCACTTGGGGCTTCCCAGGTGGCTATAGTGGTGAAGAACCCGCCTGCCAATGCATGAAACATAAGAAATGTGGGTTTGATCCCTGGGTCAGGAAGATCCCCTGTAGAAGGGCATGGCAACCCTCCAGTATTCTTGCCTGGAGAACCCCATGGACAGAGGAGCCTAGTGGGCTCTCGTCCTGGTAGGCTATAGCACGGAGTCGGACACAACTGAAGCGACTTCGCACGCACATGTGCTATACATGACATCTCCATGACTTATTTATCTTATAACTGAAGTTTGTACCTTTCTCTATGTCGATCCAAGTTTCTAACTTGCATCATTTTCCTTCTCTCTAAAGAATTCTTTTAAAATTTCTTCCAAGGCTGGTCTACAGGCAACAGATTCCCTTAATTTTTATTTGTCTTATTAAAGTTTTACCTCTCTCTCACTTTTGAAGGATAATCTCACAGGGCTCAGAATTTTAGGTTGAATTTTTTTACTCTCAACATTTTAAATATTTCATTCCACTCTTTTCTTGCTCATATGGATCTGAGAAGTTGGATGTAATCCTTATCTTCGCTCCTCTGTAGGGAAAGTTTTCTTTCCTTTGGTTTCTTTCAGGACTTTTCCTTTATCTTTGATTTTCTGTAGTTTGAAAATGATATGGTTCGGTGTCTTTTGCTGGTTTTCCTACTTGGTGTTCTGTGAGCTTCCTGGATCTGTGACTAGGGGTGTGATATTAATTTGGGTGAAATTCTCAGTCATTAATGCTTCAAATATTGCTCCTCTTCCTTTCTCTTTTTTCTCCTTTTGGTGTTTCTGTGATTCATACGTTACATCTTTTGTAGCTGTCCCACAGGCTATGGGGGTTCCCTGGTGGCTCAGTGGTGAAGAATCTGCCTGCAATCAGAAGATGCAGTTTCAATCCCTGAGTTGGGATTATAGAGGTGATTTAGGATATGAACCTTGTACTCTTCTAAATATTGGAGTTGTTGGGACTTTGATGATATACAAGGCAAAATATTTGAAACTGTCAGTTCAGTTCAGTTCAGTTCAGTTTGTCAGTCGTGTCTGACTTTGCGACCCCATGGACTGCAGCATGCCAGGCCTCCTTGTCCATCACCAACTCCTGGAGTTTACTGAAACTCATGTCTGTCGAGTTGGTGAGGCCATCCTATCATCTCATCCTCTATTGTCCCCTTCTCCTCTTGCCTTTGATCTTTCCCAGCATCAGGGTCTTTTCCAATAAGTCAGTTCTTTGCATCAGGTGGCCAAAGTATTGGAGTTTCAGCTTCAGCATCAGTCCTTTCAGTGAATATTCAGACTAATTTCATTTAGGGTGGACTGGTTGGATCTCCTTGCAGTCCAAGGGACTCTCAAAAGTCTTCTCCAACACCACAGTTCAAAAGCATCAATTCAAACAAACAAACAAACAAAAGCATCAATTCTTCAGTGCTCAGCTTTCTTTATAGTCCAGCTCTCACATCCATACATGACTATTGGAAAAACCATAGCTTTGACTAGACAGACCTTTGTTGGCAAAGTAACGTCTCTGCTTTTTAACATGCTGTCTAGGTTGGTCATAACTTTTCTTCCAAGGAGCAAGTGTCTTTGAATTTCATGGCTGCAGTCACTATCTGCAGTGATTTTGGAGCTCAGAAAAATAAAGTCTGTCACTGATTCCATTGTTTCCCCATCTATTTGCCATTAAGTAATGGGACCGGATGCCATGATCTTCATTTTCTGAATGTTGAGCTTTAAGCCAACTTTTTCACTCTCCTCTTTCACTTTCATCAAGAGGTTCTTTAGTTCTTCTTCGCTTTCTGCCATAAGGGTGGTGTTTTCTGCATATCTGACATTATTGATATTTCTCCTGGCAATCTTGATTCCAGCTTGTGCTTCATTCAGCCCAGAACTTCACATGATGTATTCTGTGTATAAGTTAAATAATCAGGGTGACAATATACAACCTTGACATACTCCTTTCCCGATTTGGAACCAGGCTGTTGCTCCATGTCCGGTTCTAACTGTTGCTTCGTGACCTGCCTACAGATTTCTGAGAAGGCATATCAGGTGGTCCGGTTTCCCATCTCTTTAAGAATTTTCTACAGTTTGTTGTGATCCACACAGTGAAAGGCTTTGGCATAGTCAATAAAGCAGAAGTAGATGCTTTTCTGGAATTCTCTTCCTTTTTTGATGATCCAATGAATGTTGGCAATTTGATCTCTGGTTCCTCTGTTGTTTCTAAATCCAGGTTGAACATCTGGAAGTTCTCAGTTCATGTACTGTTGAAGCCTGGCTTGGAGAATTTTGAGTCTTAGTTTGCTCTCATGAGAGATGAGTGCATTTGTACAGTAGTTGGAGCATTCTTTGGCATTGCCTTTCTTAGGGATTGGAATGAAAATTGGCCTTTTCCAGTCCTATTGCCACTGCTGAGTTTTCCAAATTTCCTGGCCTATTGAGTGCAGCACTTTCACAGCATCATCTTTTAGGATTTGAAATAGTCAACTGGAATTCTGTCACCTCCACTAGCTTTGTTCATAGTGATGCTTCCTAAGGCCTACTTGACTTTGTATTGCAGGATGTCTTGTTCTAGGTGAGTGATCACACCATCGTGGTTATCTAGGTCATGAAGATCTTTTTTGTATGGTTATTCTGTGTATTCTTGCCACTTCTTCTTAATATCTTCTGCTTCTGTTAGGTCCATATCATTTCTGTCCTTTATTGTGGCCACCTTAACATGAAATATTCCCTTGGTATCTCTAATTTTCTTGAAGAGATCTCTAGTCTTTCCCATTCCATTGTTTTCCTCTATTTCTTTGCCCTGATCACTGAGGAAAGCTTTCTTATCTCTCCTTGCTCTTCTTTGGAACTCTGCATTCAGATGGATATATCTTTCCTTTCCTCCTTTGCCTTTTGCTTTTCTTCTTTTTCACAGCTATTTGTAAGGCCTCCTCAGACAACCATTTTGTCTTTTTGCATTTCTTTTCTTTGAGGATGCTCTTGATCACTGCCTCCAGTACAATGTCATGAACCTCCATCCATAATTCTTCAGGTACTCTATCAGATCTAATCCCTTGAATCTATCTGTCACTTACACTGTATAATTTTAAGGGATTTTGATTTAGGTCATACCTGAATGGTTTGTTGGTTTTCCCTATTTTCTTCAATTTAAGTCTGAATTTTGCAATAAGGAATTCATGATCTGAGCCACAGTCAGCTCCCAGTCTTGTTTTTGCTGACTGTATAGAGCTTCTCCATCTTTGGCTGCAAAGAATGTAATCAACCTGATTTCGGTATTGACTATGTGTAGAATCTTCTCTTGTGTTGTTGAAAGAGGGTATTTGCTATGACCAGCGCATTCTCTTGGCAAAGCTGTATTAGCCTTTGCCCTGCTTCATTCCATACTCCAAAGCCAAATTTACTTGTTACTCCAGGTATTTCTCGACTTCCTACTTTTGCATTCCTGTCCACTATAATGAAAAAGACTCCTGTTTTATGTGTTAGTGCTAGAAGGTCTTGTAGGTCTTCATAGAACTATTCACCAGCTTCTTCAAGGTTAGTACTTGGGGCATAGACTTGGATTACTGTGATATTGAGTGGTTTGGCTTGGAAATGAACAGAGATCATTCTGTCATTTTTGAGACTGCACCCAAGTACTGCATTTTGGACTCTTTTGTTGACTATGAGGGCTATTCCATTTCTTCTGAGGGATTCTTGCCCCCAGTAGTAGATATAATGGTTGTCTGAGTTAAATTCACCCATTCCAGTCCATTTTAGTTCACTGATTCCTGGAATGTCAATGTTCACTCTTGCCATCTCCTGTTTGACCACTTCCAATTTGCCTTGATTCATGAACCTAACATTCCAGGTTCCTATGCAATATTGCTCTTTATAGCATCAGATTTTACTCCATCACCCATCACATCCACAAATGGGTGCTGTTTTTGCTTTGGCTCCATCTCTTCATTGTTTCTGGAGTTTTTTCTCCACTGATCTCCAGTATCATGTTGGGCACCTACTGTCCTGGGGAGTTCATCTTTCAGTGTCCTATCTTTTTGCCTTTTCATACTGTTCATGGGGTTCTCAAGGCAAGAATCCTGAAGTGGTTTGCCACTCCCTTCTCCAGTGGACCACGTTTTGTCAGAAACTTTTGAAAGTATGACTGTCTCTAAAAAATATTTTTGGCCAGGATGTTTATATCTGGGCTTCTCTGGTGACTCAGATGATAAAGAATCTGCCTGCAATGCAGGAGATCCAGGTTCAACCCCTGGGTTGGGAAGATCCCCTGGAGAAGAAAATGGCAACCCCCTCCAGTGTTCTAGCCTGGAAATCCCATGAACAGAGGAGCCTGATAGGCTATAGTCCAGGGGGGTCACGAAAGAGTCAAACACGACTTCGCAACTGAACAAACAAGAACAACAGGCATAGTCTTATTCTGTTCTGTTTTTTCCAATCATTTTCTCCTGTTGATTTTCCTTTTTGGAAGATTCTGTTATCATATCCTCAAGCTCAGGGATTGTTTCCTCAAGCTGTGTCCAGTCTATTAATAAGCCTATCTGAGGCATTCTTCATTTCTGTTACAGTGTTCTTGATTGAATGCATTTCATTTGGTTCTTTCTCCGGGTCTCCATCTCTCTGGTTACCTTGCCCATCTGTTCCTGCATGCTCTCTTCTTTATCCATTAAAGCCCTTAGCATATTAATCATAGTTGATTTATTAAATTAAAACATTTTATTTATTTAGCTGCGAAGGTCTTATTTGTAGCACACGGGATCTTTCATTTAGTTCCCTGGCAGCATGTGGGATCTTAGTTCCCTGATCAGGGATCAAACCCATGTTCCCTGAATTGCAAGGACCACCAGGGAAATCCCTATTAACTTTTAAAACTTTATTTCTAAAATTTATTTTATGCAAGTATATTTGAATTATGTTTTAATTTCTGCTGTATAGCAAAGTGATTCAGTTATACATATATATATATTTGTTTTCATATACCTTTGGTTTATCACAGGATATTGACTATGGTTCTCTGTGCTATATAGTAGGGCCTTGTTGTTTGCAATCAGAGTTGTTTTAAATTCTCAGGCTGATAACGTCAGACTGCTATGTCAGGTTGTGATATTTGCTTGTCTCTTCACACTGTGCTTTTTGCCTTTTAGTATGCCTCATGGTTTTTTAGTTGATATTTGGACATGAGGTACTGGGTCAAAGGAACTGCTGTAAATAGGCCTTTAATGAAGTTCTGGTGGCTGCAGGGAGTGCCTTGTAGGGAGCCTGTGCCTGTGGACTTCACAAGTGTCTCTCAGTTTATCTGTTCCACCTCCTTCAGGTGGAACAGGACGGCTCAAGTGGACTGGAGTGGACTATTTCCCTTCCTGCGGGTCAGTTAGGCTCTGATCAGCCCCTAACAGGTGAGATTCTGGTTAACTAGTTTCTCCTGAGAGCAGGCCTTGTTAAGAGGCATAAAACGCCCTGGTATGTTTTAGAAAAGCTCATTTTCCGCTCCCCAGAGTGAAAGCTGAGATTTTTCTGATATTTACTGGGAGCATCTAGAGGAGCACCTGGAGCTAACACTTACGAAGGCTGGGGCTCCTTCCCGAATTGGGTCTCCCCCGAGTTTTAAATGCTCTGACTTGCCCTCTTGGAGCTTTCAGCAATTTGTTCAGGTTTTTCTAGCCTGGCAGCGGTTCCCGTGGAGGTTTCTGCTCCATAAGCTGCGATTGTCTGTGCCTGTCCTTCTCTCCATCTCTCCGGTTCCAGGGGCAGCAGCTTGCCCCGTGACCCCACTTCTCTTACAGATCTCAGAAGAGCTTGTGGCTCAGTTCATTCAGTTTTTGCTTGTTAGGTTGGAGTGGGGATTTCCAAGCTCCTTACCTGTGGAACTGGAAATCTTTTTAGGGATTAAAAAAAAAATCTAGCATTTGTGCTTTTTTATTGTGGTAAAATATATGTAGTGAAAAAAATACCATTTAGAAAAGTCAGTTCAGGGACTTCCCTGGTGGTCCAGGGGCTAAGACTCTGCATGCTCCCAATGCAGGCGGGGGGTGGGGCCCAGGTTCAACCTCTGGTCAGGGAGCTACATCCCCACGTGCTACCACTACGAGCTGGGCGCAGCCAAATAAATAAATGAAATGCAGAAGTCAGTTCAGCAGTGCTAAGTACACTCGCATGGCTGTGTGACTATGGCCAGCCCGGGGCCTGCCCTCAGGTAGCTCCTGCTGCCACCTGCAGGAGGGCTGGGGCCAGCGGCAGGAGTGGGGTGTCCTCCCTGAGCCGTCCCAGTGGTGGCTGGACAGCGTTTCTGAGCTCCAGGTCTCCGGGACCCCCATACCAGCCACCCGGCCTGGGCCGGTGCCACGTGACACACGTGACCTGACCCCCCCAACCCCTCACCCATGGCTTCTTTCCTGTCCTTTGCACTGCAGGGAACCGCTGAGAAGACTGACTAGATTCTGCTCCTGGGCCATCACCCTGGACCATGGGACTGTCTGCCAGGCAGCGATCCACCAAGCCTCAGTTTCCCCTTCTGTAAAATGGGGCAATGCTGTCTACCCATGGGGCTGCAGGGAACCCACACCAGCCGTTTCATGTGAAAACGCTTTGTGCACTGCGAAGAGATACGCATGCTGCTTATTAATCAAGAGTTCATGTTGTAAAACATAATTGCCTTCTTGTTTTTAACGTTGGGGTATTTACACAGAAGCCCTCTCCCTTGCATGATCATTTTAGTGGCTCATTTATTTGCCTTGCTGTGTGAAGAAAAAAAAAATCATAGGTCCCTGTGGAACCACCTGAACTCTTCACAGGTCTGAAAGTTGGTTTCCTTTGTCATTCTTACCTTTCCCAAGGGTTAGCACAGTCATCCAGGATCAGGACGGCAGCTTTGAGTTAAAAGTTAATTATTCTTCTTTATTGCATCAAGAACACAGTTTTTTAAAAAAGCGATTTACTCTTCTTTGTAATTATAGACGTGGTGATTAGGATGTCTTGTATATCACATTGCAGATTTTTTATATATGATTTATCCCCAGCCCTGGTTTAAAACTCTTCGTTTACAAGTTTTTATTCCTATTTCTGAGACGGTGTTTAGGGACTACGGCTGGGCCCAGTGCCTCTGTGGGGGCTATTAGAGTCGCTGTGTACATATATAATTAAGGAATTTCAAAACACAAATTACCACCTTTGGGGCCCTAACCCACGCAGTTACCATCTATCATGTCAGCTCTCAAGACGACTCTGTGTGTGTTTGGTAAAGTAAATTAACATACAACAACTTTGCTTAAAATAATGCTCAAATTTAAGATGTAGCAAGAAGCAGGAAAACCAAACAACTGAGGGATCCAGGGAGAGCCCAAATCACATGTTTAAATGAGGAGGAAACTCTCGCCAGACACCTTTCATCACCTGTAGATTATGCACAAAGCTGTCCAAATACTGAGTCCCTCTTCACCTGCTCCTATTTTCTGGCCAAACTTCTGTTGGATCTGAATCCTCTCTGAGCAGACCTTGGGTTTCCCTGGTGGCTCAGATGGTAAAGAATCTGCCTGAAAATGCAGGAGACTTGGGCTCCATCTCTGGGTCAGGAAGATTCCCTTGAAGAAGGGCCAGTATTATTGCCTGGAGAACTTGATGGACAGAGGAGCCTGGTGGGCTACCGTCCAGGGGGTTGCAGAAAGTCACAACTGATGACTAACACACACACTGAGCAGATCTTGGGCTTAGAGGGACCTTGGAAGCCTCATCCATGTCATGTCTTTTAGCCTTTGGAAATGTGTTATTATTATTATTTTGAAACATTCATTTATTTTCGGCTGTATGAGGTCTTGGTTGTGGCTTGCAGAATCTTCATTGCTGTGCCGCGGTGGTGGGTAGGTTTCTCTCTAGTTGCAGCTGTGGGCTCAGTTGCTCTGATTCATGTGGGATCTTAGTTCGCCCACTGGGGATTGAACCTGTGTTCCCTGCATTGGAAGGCGGATTCTTAACCACTGGACCACCAGGGAAGTCCCTGGAAATGTATTGTTGAAGAGACAATGGAACAGCATTTCAGAGTTTGGAAAACAGGAAGGAAAACACCCATCTGTCAGTTGAGCAGCTGAGGATGAGCTGTCTCAAATACCAGCCCATTGGGAGGCCTGACTCTGAATTTTTAGGTCCACACTGGGAGTGCCGGCCTCAAAAACCTGCTTCTGGTTTTGAAAGTTGGTCCTTTCCCAATATTTTAGTATTAAATTTTTTTTTTGCTACCAATAAAACCATGTTCAGGACTAATATTAATGCTTTAAAACCTACAATGGTTCTTTGGAGCCCAGTTAACAGAAGCAGATTGTTGAAAACAGATGTGCTTCTGGTCTGATGTTGATGTGGACGAGGCTCTAGCTGTTTGGATGGGTGACACGTTTCCTCATCTCCTAAGAAGGGAATGAAATGATGGCTCTTCACACACGAAAACCAAAATCCAACCACCGTTATCCTGCCCAGTAGTAACCATTGGTAATATTTTGGTGGCGTCCTTTCAGATCTGCCTGATGCATGCCTTATACACCAAGTTCAATCTTTTAAAAAGAACTTGACTTCATATTTTTCACTCTTTTTTTTCTCACTTATTCTACTTTGACCACTTTCATAAGTCAGCGAATATTGAGCACATGATTTTTAGAGGCTGCAAACAGTTCCATCGTTCAGCTGATTCCACTGTGTCTGTAGTCTCTTCACAACTAATGAATTTAGGGTTTTCATTTTTTTGCTATCAAGTATGTTGCTTCATTGAATATCCTCTTATTTGCATCTTTGTGTATGTCTACTATAATTCCTTTAAGATGATTTCTTAGAAATGGGATACTGTGTCAAATGTTATGCACATGGATGTTACCATTTATTCCTCTTAAAGACAGCATCTTCCTTGGTAAAAGGAGCAAACTGCTTGAAGACAGATCTACTGCTGTGGTAGTATTCATGCAGAACATCTTGGCAAAAAGGCTGAAGGTGTGTGCTGGCCAGACCCTGTACCAGAGCAGAGACAGATAATGATGAAAGAGACACAGGGACTGCTACCCCCCTCCCCAAACCACAGGGAACCCCTCAGTGGGGAGGAGGGGAAGCCAAGATTCTTCATCTGTTGAAGATGATTCAGTCAAGATAGGGTATCAGGATTTGGAGTTTTGTAAAAAGAGTAGCTGTTGCATAGAACTGGTTGGACAGTAGCTTTGTGGCAGGACTCATGATCACAGAAGTTTCTAGAAGCTTTATTCTGCCCGTCAGGTTACAGAATGTCAGGTTTACCCTGGGTGGAATTTTCTGGATTATTAGCACTAGAAAGTGAGCAGTACGTTGGCTACAAAACTGTTTCTTTTCAATTAGAGACCAGCTGGGTCTCCAGGAATAATTCACAAACTGATTTTGACAATATATTGTATTTCCTTATGTCTCTCACCATTGCTAAAGAAAGTTGAGTGCCAAAGAACTGTGAAGACCACTTTTGAACTGTTAAGACCACTTTTGAACTGTCAAGACCACTTTTGAACTGTGGTCTTGTAGAAGACTCTCTAGAGTGTCCCTGGGACTGCAAGGAGATCCAACCAGTCCATCCTAAAGGAAATCAGTCCTGAATATTCACTGGAAGGACTGATGCTGAAGCTGAAGCTCCAATACTTTGGCCACCTAATGCAAAGAACTGACTCCTTGGAAAAGACCCTGATGCTGGGAAAGATTGAAGATGGGAGGAGAAGGGGATGAGATGGTTGGTTGGCATCACCGACTTGATGGACATGAGTTTGAGAAAGCTTCGGGGGTTGGTGATGGACAGGGATGCCTGGCATGCTGCAGTCCCTAGGGTTGCAAAGAGTCGGACATGACTGAGCTACTGAACTGAACTCATCATTGCTATCAAGTATGATGGTTCAGTGAATATCCTCTGACATGCATCTTTGTGTATGTCTACTATAATTCCTTTAAGATGAATTCTTTTCCTTTTACCTAGGAAACTCCTTAGTAGGAGTCTGTGGTTCCTTCCTTCTCAGAATGCATCCGCCTGTGTCTTATAGTAACAGCACTCTAATTTTTCTCTTCTCACTAGTAGGGAGACCACTGTCCCCCACTCTCAGTCTATGTAATGTAGACGATTACTGTGGAATCCTGGAGATGACATGTCACCTAGACCAGATAATCAGAGTATTTTGTCTCTCTGACCACCATAATTGAACTAGGAATAGGACCTGGCCAAGTTCACCAGCTCAGAATGAATCTCAGCACTTCTGCTTAAGCAACTGTTGAAAGGTGCTCCTTTTTTGAAATTAATAGTTAGTTACATTATAAATAATATTTTTTCCACCAAAAGGTGCCAATAAGGGTATCCTCCTAAAAGAAGCATGATACCCATTCTTCTGAAGTTCACATGGAGTAGTCTCAGGATAGACCCTGTGTTGGGACATAAAACAAGTCTCAATAAATTTAAGAAGATTGAAATCATAGCAAGTATCTTTTCCTATTATAACAGTATGAAATGAAATAAGCTCCAAGAAAACAGTTGTAAAAATTACAAATATGTGGAGACCAAACAACATGCTGCTGAACAACCATTGGGTCAATGAAGAAATCAAAGAGTAAATTTAAAAAATACCTGAAGACAAATGAAAATCAAAATAGGATATACCAGAGTCTATGAGATGCAATAAAAATGATTCCAAGAGAAAGTTTATAGTGATACAGGCTTACCTAAAGAAACAAGAAAAATTTCAAATAAACAGCCTAATCTTCCAGCTAGGAACTAGAAAAAGAACAAAGGAAGCCTGAAGTAAGTACATGGAAGGGAGTTAAAAAAAAATCAGAGTGGAAATAAGATGAATGGAGACTGAAAAAGATAAAAGAAGAGATCAATAAAACTAAGCGCTGGCTTTTTGAAAATATAAACAAAATCAACAAGTCTCTAGCTAGACTCACTAAGAAAAAAGAGAAAGCCTCAAAAATCAGAACTAAAGGCGAAGTTTAAAGGATCATAAAAGACTTCTCTGAATACCTATAAACTAACAAACTGGACAACCTAGAAGGAATGGATAAATTCTTAGAATCATACAATCTTTCAGGGTTGAATCATGAAAAAAAAAAAAGTATATCTGAATAGATCGATCACTGGTAAGGAGCTTGAAACTGTAATCAAAAACCTTCCCCAAAACATGTGTCCAAGACCAGATGGATTAACTAGTGAATTCTACCAAACTCTGAGATGATTTAATACCTATCCTTCTGAAACTCTTCCAAAAAAAAAAAAAAAATCAAAGGAGTGGGAATACTTTCTAGCTCCTTTACAAGGCTGATATTACCTTAATACCGAAACCAGACAAGGAGAACACAAAAAAGAGAATTAAGAGTCAATGTCTGTGATGAACACAGATGTAAGAAGCCTCAAGAAAATACTAGCAGATCTAATACAGCAATACATTTAAAGCGTCATATACTGTGATCAAGTGGAGTTTATTCCAGAGATGCAGGCGTGGTTCAGCACTCGCAATCAATCTGCACAGTGCATCACATGAACAAAATCAGGATAAAAATAATGTGATCAGCTCAATAGATGCAGAAAAAGCGTTTGACAAAATATAGCATTAATTCATGATTGAAAACTCTCAATAAAATGGGTGTGGAAGGAACATACCTCAACATGATATATTGATAGGTATTGGCACAAGGATAAACAGATAGTCCAATGGAAGAGAACAGAGTCCAGAAATAGACCCATATGTATAAGGTTAGTCGACTTATATTGAAGCTGAGTGGCACTGCACTGAACTGAGGGAAGAACAGCCTTTTCAGCAAGTCAGTGGCTCTGGCTCAACCAGACATCCATATGGAACAAAACGAAACCTGAATCCTATCTTACACCATTCATAAGAAACAATTCCAGGTAAATCATAGACGTACATGTGAAAAATAAACCAATACCTCTTCTGGAAGAGTCCATAGAGAATATTTTCCTTATCTTTGGGCTGGGCAAAGATTTCTAAAACAGGACACCAAAAGCACTCATTATAAAGGATGAGATTTATAAGTTGGACATACATATGTATATACATGTATATACACATTATTTGACTATATGATAATTAAGATTATATATGTATATATACATATATATGTATACTGATGTATGTAATGTCTGTATACAAATACATGGCTATATTATAATTAAGATGTTTTAACCAAAAGACACCAATAAGGGGATAAGAAGAGTGACTTATGTTTGCAATAAATATATTTGACCAAGGACTCTACTAGAATTATCAAGAAAGGAAACCCACAAACCAATAAGAAAAAGACAAACAATCCAATTAAAAAATGGGCAAAAAACTTGAATAAATGTTTTACAAAAGAGCAATAAATAACCAAATGATGAATAAATATCTGAAAAGGTGCTCAACCCCATTAATCACAAGGCAAGGACATATTAAAGCCACAGTTAAATAGCCATTTGAATGGTTAAGATTAAAAAAAAGATTCATACTACCACACATGGAAGAGGACGTGAAACAGACATCTTATTGGGGAAAATGTAAATTGGGGGAAATGTAAATTGGGACATACATGTTGGAAAACATTTCAGCATTACCTGCTAAATTTGAACATACACATACCCTGTGACTCAGTACTTCCACTGCTGGGTATATACTCAAAATAGTTAAATACATTTATTCGTCAAAAAGATATTTATGAGACAGGCTTTCCTGGTGGTCCAGGGATTAAGAATCTGCTTGCCAACGCAGAGGACATAGACTTGATCCCTGGTCCAAGAAGATGCCACCTGCTGCAGAGCAACTAAGCCCCGTGCACCACAACTTCTGAGCCCACGTCCTGGAGTCTGCACTCCACAGAAAGAGAAGCTGCCCTAAAGGAAGCCTGCGTTCTGCGACTAGAGAGCAGCGCCTGCTCGCTGCAACCAGCGAAAGCCCTCGTGCAGCAACAAAGACCCAGCACAGCCAAAAATAAGTAAATAAATAAAATACTAAAAAAAAAAAGAGAATAAAAAAGACACGAGAAAGTTCATAGCAGCCCTGTTTGCAATAGCCTCCAAATGAAGTAACCCAGATGTCCATCAACAATAGGATAGACAATTAAATTGTGATCTGTCCATACCAGGGAACACTCAAAGTGATGAAGAAGAGCAACTTATTGCTACAGTTTTATATAATGATACAGATGAATCTCCTGAACATAATTTTGAGTGAAAGAATCCAGATACCAAGGGGTGTGTACTCTTTGCTTCCGTTTATATGAAGTTCAAAAATAAGCAAGACAAATGAAGATACTAGTAAGTCTTTTTGGATGGGGGTGACTGGCAGGGGCATAAGGAAGGATGATCCGAGTATGTCATGTGTTGATTTGGCTGGTGTGCCCCCTTTGCGAATATTTATTGAACTGTGTTTATTTCATTCTCTGTGTTATTCTTCATGGGAAAACATAATGAATGACCCCATGTATGATCCTAAAGGAAAGCAACCCTGAATATTCATTGGAAGGACTGATGGTGAACTTGCAGCTCCAATACTTGGGCCATCTGACGCAAGAACCAGCTCGTTGGAAAAGACCTTGCTGCTGGGAAAGATAGAGGGCAGGAGGAGAAGGAGGTGACAGAGGATGAGACGGCTGGATGGCATCACCGACTCAATGAACATGAATTTGAGCAAACTCCGGGAGATGGTGAAGGACAGGGAAGCCTGGCGTTCGGCAGTCCATGGGGTTGCAAAGAGTTGGACACAATTTAGCGACTGAACTAGATGCATGATCGTGGGAAAGGCGTGCCTCATTTAGTGTGAGGCAGCAGGAGGGGGTTGCCGTCAAGAGGGACCATGGCAAGAATGGGGCGGGGCATGGAGCAGGTTTCCTTGTACTGCCCAAGAGACGCAGGACCTGATTTTTCGCCTTAGTTCTGCCCTTGGCTGTAGGATCTGGGCCAGTTGTGATGGTTTTCTGGGCTGCTCTGGGACTGGATCATGGATTCTCCTCCATGGGCTTCATGGATGGGCTTCGTAGGTCGGTAGACTCCTTGACGCGGTGAGTCTGTGTGTATGCGCACTTTCTTGGAGAGAGAGCCAGGGCTATTTATCTATACAGGTTGAGATTCACCAAAGTGATAATCTCCAAGGCTCCTGCAGCTTGATCCACCATGGTTTTCTGGGCCACAGGCAATCTGGCAGAGGGCACATTTTTTACCGGATGGCACCAGATTTAAGTCATCGGGCTTAGAGCAGCTGGTGGCAGAGTGACAGTGGGTGGGTAGGGGGCCTTGGAGGGAAAGCTGAGAGCACTCTTCAGTCCACAATCATGGGGTTATGCCATATCAGAGAATGTGCACGGGCAGGGGGGTGAGGGCCTTCTGTGTCAGAGATGAGGCAGTCTCTTTGTTAAAATTATGATTTCCTTTTTCCTGACAGCATCTATGAAGCCCTTTGCAGTAAGCATTCCAGGTTTCTGTAATGTATCGCTTTTGGGGCACCGAGGGGTTGTCACAGTGGATCACATCACCCATGCGTACCAGGGACAATAGGGCCTGTAAGACTCCATCCCAAAAGGGCATCTTTTCTCTTAGGAAACAGGTCACACTCGCCATTAACATCAGGAGGAATTAGAAACAAGTTTCTGAGGCCAGAACTTAGCCTGAGGATAAACTGAACCCTTTTCCTTTGCTTGAGACATGAAGTGATGTGATTTTTGGGGGAAGGAGGGCGGGGGTATCTTGTTGTAAGTGATGGATAAGCACATTTGATTAATATTGATTTAGGGTACCATTTTAGAACCTTTAGAAGGTTTCACATTTGCATATTTAACATGGTAATGTCTAAATGGGAACAGGTCCATGGCGGGGCCTGGGGAGAGGTTCAGCCCACTTTGTGTAGTGAATTGGGGAGGGAGTCCACACTGCCCGTGGAGGCACCAGACTGTGGTGTGGTGACCCTCTTCTGCTTGGGAACTTTCAGATGCTTCTCTCTCTCAGTACTGCCAAGGGCTTTCCATTTGCTTTTTTTTTTTTTTTTTAATTAATTTTTTCTGGAGTATAATGTATACTTCACAATGTTGAGTTACTTTCTACTGTACTCCACTGGGTTTTATGAGCAAGAAAATTTCCCAAGTGTTTGAACCCACAGCTCACTAAGCCCTTTTAATAACTGTGTGGACTTGAGCACATCACTCAAGTTCTCTGAATCTGGACTTCCCTATCAAATGACACGTGTGATTTGGCAGCTCAGAGCTGTCATGATAACACCTGTGCTTGGCCACTGGCATGCTCAGCAGGCAGTGGTTGTTCCCATCTTCATACAAAGCAGGATGAAACCAGGGCTTCACTGGCAAGGGCCTGTGAGCCTAAGGAGGAGTGAGGCATTCTACAAGGCATTGGCGAAGACTTCAGGGATAAGACATTTTGAAGCAGGGGGTAGATACCCTTCACCCCCAGGGTAAAGTGATAGGAAATCCATTCCCTGCAAACTGAAATCCCAAGATGAGAATAGTGGGACAATTGAGAGAAGGGGTTGGGCCCTGCCATATATGTTATTCTCAAAGTCAGGAGACATCCCTGACCACATGTGTGCAGAAAGACTCCTTGGAGGTCAAAGAGGGAGTGATATCAAGGGATGCTCTACCCATAGGCCTCTTCAGCAGAATCCATTTTGGCTAAGAGATGTGTGCACACACATGGGAGGATCCTAAGATATACCACATATGGGCTGTGATACCAGGCACATCAAAATGATTGGCCAAGGGAAACCCAGAGGAAATGCCCCATAAAAGTGATTTAAACTGCCACGAGGTGTGACTCAAGGACTCACCCCTGAGTCTGCCGTGTGCCTATCTGCATGAACTGTGCCCTTTCCCCTCTTAACAAGCACTTTACTTCCTTCACTGCTTTCCGTCTTTGTGGGAATTCTTTCCCGCAAAGCTGAGTGGCCCGGGCCTTGTCACTGACCACTGCTCTAATGGCTAGGATCTGGTGCTCTCACCACTGTGACCCAGACACAATCTCTGGCCAGGGAACCGAAGCCCTGCTTCAAGCCGCTGCAGGCCGAGGCCACCAAAGTCAATTTGAGATGAACTTTGAAGGGTAAATAGAATTTTGATGAAAGAAAGGGAGAAGGCAAGTGGACAAAGGGGAAATGTCTCAAGAAGAGATGTGGAAATGGGAGGATAACATTGGATATTTTGGGGAAAAGGAACTGCCTGGTGTGGCTGGATGCCATGAGAGGTGAGAAGGTCAAGGTCAGCTCACAGGAGGCCTCGATTTGTTGGGTTAGGCCAACATTTCCAGCGGGGACCCAAATTCTCTAGTCACTCTCCATGCTGGTCCCATCTTTTTAACGCACCTGGAGATGAGGAAGTTTGATTCCTGGGGCCCCTCTGAGAGGACACCGCATCACTCTTCTGCTTCACTGGCCAATTTTATCCTAATGCTAAAGCAAAGGCTAAATTAGACTGTGAAGGTAAATACACATAGAGAAAGCCACAAAATTAAAACTGTAAGGGAGGGATTGAGTTGTTAATCATATTGCAGCATTTCACAAAGAATAGGCTGAGTTTTCCAACGAAACGATGACTCCAGCATATAAATTAATCTTTTGTATGGGAAGAAATGAAAGTCATTAAATGTCATTGTCTTATTTTAAAAGCAGCAATATCCTGCCTGATTGCAAGCGCTTAGAGGAGGATGATTAAACAGAAACCTTATCTTCACTATTCCAAGGAGAAAATTGGAGAAAGTTATCCAATTATGGATGATAAAGCAGAGAAAAGAACCCGAGAAGAGGCCAACGTGGGTCGGTAGGTTATAAAGAACATGTTCCTGCCTTGGTCCTGTGATCTCCTCATGGTCAATACCAGAAGCTCCTGCAGCCATGGAAATTATTGCATTGCTTTAATGTGCTGTCAGGCATCAGAAGTATTTGTAAATTCTTTCTTTAACTCATTTCTAGCTCCCTGCTATTGGTAAATGATTGTTATTTAGTTACCTATCCCCGAAACAAAGGATTTTTAATGTTGCCTTGGGGATGTGGGCAATTTATTTGTTGTCCCTGAAGCTCAGTCTTTTGATCTGTAGGTTGGGTCTGTTGGGCATCATTGATGGGGTTGAGTGGGAGCAAGTAGGCCAGGGTTTCCTCACCATCACACTATTGACAATCAGGGCTGGACCTTTCCTTGTGGTGGTGGTTGGGGGCTGCCCTGTGGGTTGTAGACAGTTTAGCAGCCTCCCTGACCTTGACCCACAAGCAGTGCCTCCACTCTTGACCCTGCAGTTGTGACATCCAAAAATGTCTCTGGACATCACCAAATTTACAAAGTCACCCCAGGTCATGAACCACTTACATAGGTCGAGCATCTGGCTTTGCACTTTGCAGAGTCCACACTCAATTCATAGTAGCTATTAATATTACTGATACTCAATCGAGACTGGCTTACTTTTGTTATTCTCAAACAATCTTCTAACAGTTGCTTCAAGCCTAATATTGTTGCTAAATACACCCAATGCATGATGACTTAGAAATTATCCCCAGATTTCTTTCCTTTTTATTTTTTGCCAAATCAAAGTATTTAATTTCTAACTTGGAAATCATGGGTCTGGTAGCATAAGATTGTTTTACTCCACAGGAATAAATATTTCCCCTCAGTTTTAAATTAAAATTCTAGATTCTCTCTTTTCCTGGTAAATAAGGTGTTGGGGGTAGGTGCCATCTTTGAAGTCAATATCACCTAAACCACACCCGGGAGAATAAAGATTATTGAGTAATTATCATGTAAAAGATACCGTGTGGTGTGCAGCTACTCTATAAGAATATGTTTTATTAGATACAATAATGTGAATGCACATTTCAGATAATTACGTGAATATGAACATGGGACCAAGGCTACATAGGAACATCCGGCAAAGTTAGGGACAGAAACCACTTTCCCCAGATGTTTACATTTGTCTAGCTAATAGGGATTTTATTTCCTGCAGGAAGAAGGAATTTAATCACAATTAGCATTTTATTTGGATCATTTCCATTCCCTTTAGACAGGTATTTTATCACCAAAGGAGACTTTTGAGGAGGAGGAGGAAAGAGGGTTTTTTTTTGGGTCAACGAAGAAAAAGTATCTATATCATTTTCTAGGGTTGCAGCAATCAATACCACAAACTGGGTCGCTTAAAACAACAGAAATCTATTGTTTCACAGTCGTGGCGGCTGAAAGTCTGAAATCGTAGTGTCAGCGGAGATGCACCCTTTCTAAAAAGGAGGCACCCTGCCTTGCCTCTTCCAGCGTCTGGAGGCCCAGGCTTCCCTGGGCTTGCGGCCGCATCATTCCGACCTCTGCCTCCGTTTCCGCAGGGTCTTCTTCCTCGTGTCTCTGTCTTCTTCTGTTTGTTTCTGTTTTGTTTTCTACTTATTGGCCACACTGTGTGGCATGTGGGGTCTCAGTTCCCTGGCCAGCGATCAAACCCAAGCCCCATGCAGTGGAAGCTCAAGGTCTTAACCGCCGGACCACAAGGAACGTCCCCCTGTGTCTTTTTTTCTGTCTCTTATAAGGACACTTGTCATTGGGTTTAGGACCACTCTCATCCAGGATGATCTCATCTTGAGAGACTCACCTTAATTATATCTGCGTGCATGCTAAATGGCTTCAGTCACATCAGTTTCTATGTGATGCTATGGACCATAGCCCACCAGGCTCCTCCATCCATGGGATTCTCCAGGCAAGAATACTGGAACGAGTTGCCATGCCCTCCTCCAGGGGATCTTCCCAACCCAGGTATCGAACCTGCGTCTCTTATGTCTCCTGCATTGGCAGGCAGGTTCTTTACCGCTAGCACCACCTGGGAAGCCCGATTGTATCTGCAAACATTCCAGGTATGGTCACATTTCAGGTTCTGGTGGACACACTTTATGGGGCCACACTTCAGGCCACTAAAGCATTTTTTTTTTGCATGTGGAGCTTTTGAAGGTTAAACTGCATGGCTGATCACCATTAAAACTTTATTAACACCAACTTTTGCCAAATGGAGGTCTTCCTTCTTGCAGCCTTCAGATTTCCTCTTAAAACTGAGGGGCAGAGACTTTCCTGGTGGTCCAGTGATTGAGAGTTCATCTTGCAATGCAGAGGACACGGGTTCGATCCTTGGCCGGGGAGCGAGGCTCCCACATGCCGCAGGACAAACGGGCCCACCTGCGGTGACTACTGAGCCCACACCACAGCGAGAGAGAGTCCATGTGCTGTAACAAAAGATCCCAGTTGCTGCAACTAAGACCCGATGCAACCCACCAAGTAAATAAATTGCAAATCACCCTGAGGGGCGACGGGCAAAATGACCAGAGAAGAACATTCAAGCATCGTAGGTCCTGCCTTTGGCTCACCTCTTCATGGAGCTGTACATATGAACAAGGAACTGTTGGCTATTGGTTATGGCTCCACTAGAAATGTCAACAGGACAGACTCCCAAGGCCTTGCTATGCCATCATAGGCTGGAGAGAGAAGATGCTGCTTTTGAAATTCAAGCACTTCTAAATTTGTTGATGGTGGTCAATGAACTCACGAAGATGGAACTTTGAAAATAAACAGTTAACCTTGAAACTGGGAATATAAACAGAACTTGTAGTTTGTTTTTCCTGCTTTGAATATCAGTTGATGTTTTTATCTGTGGCCGTGGAGCACTCTCTGTAAGCACTTCTCTCTTTGTGGGTGGTTCTTTACTGGAAATTCCCTACTACATGAAGCTCTCAGTATTTTCATGTGTAGAAATGGAGGGATTTGAGTTGCCTGAATTTTGAGCTCCTTTTCAGCTACCAGTTAAACTAGAACCCTTCCCCTTTAGTCAAAAGCTTTCAATTTCTCTTCAGTTCTAACTTGGCTATCACTATTTCACCTACACCTCTTCTCCCTTCAATCCATCCACCTATTCATCCATCCATCTGCCCACTCATCCATCCATCCACCCACCCATCCAGTTACCCATGCATTCATCCATCCATTCATCCATGCATCCATCCATCCATTCATCCATGCATCCATCCATCCATTCATCCATGCATCCATCCATCCATTCATCCACGCATCCATCCATCCATTCATCCACGCATCCATCCATCCATTCATCCATCCACCTCCCACTCACCCAGCTATCAGTCCATCCAACTGTTCAGCCATGTTTTCTCCTTCCGTCCTTCCCTGCTTCCCTTCCTCCCTCCTACCCTGCTTCTCTCCTTACCTTCACCCAACTCTCCATTTATCCATCCATCTATCCATCACCCCTCTATCCCTTCCTCCCTCCATCCAACCATGCGTTCCTCTGTTTCCCCCCTTCCTCCCTTCCTTCCCCCAACTGTCTACCTGTCCATATACCCTTCTTCCTATTCACTCGCCTCTCTACTCCACAGAGTTAAGTCTCATACTGTGTGTCAGGCACAGTGTGAGCAGCCTTTGGGGACACAGTGATGAACAAGGCAGTTGAGCTGGGTGGCCCAGCTCTATGTGATCTGAAGCTTATCCAGTTTAGGGGGCCCTCTTCAAAACAATACAGGCTTACAAGTATAAGACTGCCAGAGAGGCCTCACTGCTTCAGCCGGGGCCATGCAAGTGAGGAGCCCCGAGGTTTGGGATTTGTTGGCTTCTTGATGCTCAGTTTCTGCTGTCTCCCTGTGAGGGATGGGCTTCTCAGCCAGCAGGGATTTAGGTAAACCTGGTGTGAACCGCTCAGACCATGCCTGGGAGCTCCGAGAAAGCAGGGACCACCTCCGCAAGGGAGGGTTTGCTAGAAAAGGGGAGTTCTGGTGAGGGTTCCCCTCAGTTTCCCCCTCCATACAAATGGGAACAACTCAGATGAAGCTCACGGGGTCCACAGAGAGCAGCCTTGAGTGCAACAAAAGGCTTCTTGATTCAGATGCTTCTCAGGCCATGGAGCCCAGGCAGCGAGCGCTCCTGGACGGCCCGAGGCTCTGTAAGTCCCCAGAGTCCTGCAGATTTCCAGCCGTCCAGCTCAGAAGGGTCTGACTCATCTGCACTGCATTTTGCTGGTGTTTTGTTTTGTCTTTGCTATTGTGCTGGAATCTTCCAACCGCGCTGGGGCAGGACTCCGTTCTTTGTTTAAGGCTCACCATCACCCACAGGGCTGTGGAGCGTGGTCTGTGCAGCGTTCTATCCATAGCAGCAAAAACAACTACAGAAACTTCGCTCCAGAGCAGCTCTTTTCATCTTCAAAGCATTTTGAAGATGCTAACTAATTAATAAACAAGACAGAATGCCATAGTTAATAAATATCTGTTGAGCAAAGCAGCTCCAGCACTTCAGGGTGGGAGTCCTGGGTGCAGTTGTTGTCGCTTTTGCTGGCTCTGGTCTTTGGGGGTCAGAGGGGAGGTTGCCTTGCCCACCCTGGGCACGTGCAGTGATTCTCTCCACTGCAATGGCACCCCACTCCAGTACGCTTGCCTGGAAAATTCCACGGATGGAGGAGCCTGGTAGGCTGCAGTCCATGGGGTCATGAAGAGTCGGACACGACTGAGCGACTTCCCTTTCACTTTTCACTTTCATGCATTGGAGAAGGCAATGGCAACCCACTCCAGTGCTCTTGCCTGGAGAAACCCAGGGACGGGGGAGCCTGGTGGGCTGCTGCCTACAGGGTCGCACAGAGTCGGACATGACTGAAGTGACTTAGCAGCAGTACCCCAGACAGGATTCCAACACCCATGTGCCCTGACACTGCCAGGGCATATTTTTTCCATCTCCTGTGGCACAAGTTTGGAGGTCCCAAATGGGGCCAAATGACTGGCTCCAGACTGCTCCCAAATCATACAACTCCCAGCCTGAAACTCACAGATGGTGCATCTTAACCTGACCAGGTCCTCAGGAGGGCTCAGCTCAGAGCTGAGAGCAGACCTGTTTCTTTCCAACTCGATTTACCTGGTATCCGGTCCCATCTCCTTTCTGACATGCTCTCTGGATCAGGTTCAGATATCTTCCAGTTGCCTGGAAGGTCTTAGCAAGAGACACAGGCATGGCTTTAAAAACTGCCATAAGGGCCACTATGACCATCTCTGCCACCAGGCGGGGGGGGGGCGGACCCCTGATGGTCCCGCAGCTAGGATGTCGGGGAAGAGGCTCCAGCCTCCTCTTGAAGATAATGAACTGATGATTCTTACAATCAATCCTGTCCCCATCCTATTTGGCTTACAAAAAATGCACGTAATTTGATTACAAAATAAATCAACACCCACCGAAACACAGCACCCTCAGCTCCCCAATTTTATTGTGGATGCTAATTTCCAAGAGTTTGCTGTGCTACCATACTCAGCTCAAGCAATGAAAGGAACCATTAAACTATTCAGAAACTCAACGTCAGCATCTTTATAATCTGACGTTATAGCAACCCCTCAGAAAGCCACAACCTGCATTTGTAGAAGGTGTTTTCTCCACACAAACCTTATCAGCTGTACACAAATCTGTGCAGTCTTGTACCGAAGCTGTTGATTGATGCTGAGCTGCACAGCTGTCTCTCCAGATGTGTTTTTTGCCCTGGCACACACTCCACTGCCGTGAAACGAAATTCGAAACGTGGGGGCTTCTGTCTGGACTGTCCCTATGTAAGGTCCCAGCCTTCCCACAGCATCCAACCGAAAAGCCGCATCCCTGAACCTGCAGACCTCGCAGCTCCCTGGACTCCCCTCCTCCCCATTTCTGCTCCACCCCTGTCCTGGCACTGGCCACGCCCCCTCGAGGGAGGGTGACTCACACTCACTCCAGTGGCTCCTTCTGGACCAGGAGCCTCCTGAGGGCTGAGCCCCAGCCTCTTCCTCGCTTCCCTCGGTGCCAGCATCTCTCACAGGGACCCAGAAAGGAGGCGTCCTGGTGGGACTGTGGGTACCATCACCCCTGCCCAGTTTCTGCCTCTCCTTGTCCTCAGCCGCCCAGCTGGTCGCTCAGATGCCTGGGGCCATGTTGTCTCACGGGTCCAGAGGGTGAGCTCCTGTTTCCATGACAACCCCTTCACACGTGGATATTCGAGGTCACACCTGCCTGAAGGATGGAGCAAGCCCAAAACACCGACATGCATGTCTCCAGCACCCGTAACATCACCCGGTTTTGTTGCCATAACATCGAAAAGTGGATCAGCTGGTACCTCAGCTGAAGCACCTTCGGCTGTCTTCTGACCTCTGAATACAGATTTACAGGGTCAATTTATACCAATTACTTATCTCTCCCTTTCTAGAAAAATGGAAGCATGGTCCTTTAAGCATCTCTTAGTTTTTACGATTTCAAAAAAGGAAGCAGAAAAGTGAAAATAGGATTACACCCTTCTGCCTTAGTGATATGGATAATGGGAGTAGAAGTCTACCTTCCAGACAAGGTTTCTGGGTTTTCCCCGTGAGTATCTGTCACCAGGAGATGCTATGAAGAAGCAGGGCTCCGTGCTGTTGTTGAATGAAGACTTAGCTTCCCTTTTATCTCATGGCAACCCTGCCCCTGCCACCCTGCCCCCACCAGCTTCACATCTACTTGCGAATGGTATCTTCTCACTCTTTCATCTTTGCCAATTTGCTTGTCAAAAAAAAAAAAAAAAGTTACAAAGATAATCTGTATAGCTTTAAAAGTGTATCTATGTAAAATGAGCGCTGTCTTAAATTGTGGCTCCAGTGATCAGCTCTGAAAATTTCCTTCTCAAGCCAATGCGTGATGTTCCTCCTTCTCCTTGACTGTGCGTTATGGGCTAGCAATTTCTGCCTACTGGTTTTCTTCAAAAGAGGAAAATTCATGGCTGTACTTATAAATGTAGACAGCAGTTTTCCAAAGGAAATAAATTATGCAAACCTCCTAAAAGTCCTCTAATCTGAAAGTCAACTTCGCTTCTTACACATTACTCACCTCCTATCTATCTCATCATGGTCCCTCTCCTGCAGCCCCAGTTCCCCTTCCCTCTTTGAACATGCAGGCTGCTTTCCATCTTAGGGGCTCTTTCTACCCCCTCAGTTCTCAGAACAGGGATTGCCATCGAGTAGATACTTGGAACCTTTTGCTCAGTGGTGGAGTGAAAGTCACTCAATTGTGTCTGACTCTTTGTGGCCCCATGGACTACAGCCCGACAGGCTCCTCTGTCCATGGGATTCTCCAGGCAAAAATGCTGGAGTGGGTGGCCATTCCCTTCTCCAGGGGATCCTCCTGACACAGGGATAGAACCCAGGTCTCCTGCATTGCAGGCAGATTCTTTACCACCTGAGCCACCAGAGAAACCCAGAGAGAAATTTGTTTCTGTCCGTTTTCGAACTGGGGACCTTTCACGTGTGAGGCAAGCATGGGAACCACTCCACTACAGAAACAGGACTTTTGTGCAGAGGTGGGTGGATTTCACAGATTCTAGAGAAGCACATGGAACATAGGCAAGCTAATGTGCTCAGCTGTCTAAGACTTGGGTTCAAGAACTGACCCCAGCTCTCCCCTGCGAAGTACTTGGGTAAATCACTCAACATCAAGGAGCGTCCACTTTCTCCGTCTGGAAAGTGGGATAATTGTACCAGTTCTATTGTGAAGCCTTACAGAACCAATGACGAAATTTCCTGCCAAGGGGAGGCCTTGATTACTCGCAGATAACTGAATCCGCAGCCAAGAGTCACAGTTAAGGTCTTTGAGGAAAATGATGAGTTATTGCCTGGCAGATTATATTTCATCTTAGATGTTTTAATAAAAGTACATTTTGGGGTTAGTGACAGAATGAGAGGTGCCAGTCCTTGGTCTTAGCCGTCTAGCAAAGTAGGCTGGTTGAAGACGAGAAGGGTTTGTTGTGCTATCCAAGGGTGGGCGAGGGTGGTGTACCCCTGGGAGGGGCAGGGGCAGGGCCCCCGGCAGCTCTGAGTAGCCTGGTAAGCCCGGGGCAGCCTGGCTCCATCCAGACTCCACTGAGTACACTCACTTTGTGCCAGGCGCCGCTGGGAACAGAGGTCAGCCCAACCTGGGCCTGGCTGGGCTTCTGGGGCGGACACAGAAGCAGGGCTGGCATGCAGCCAGCCCACCTCTAAATGGCATATCTCCAGCATTAGTCCCATTTGTCCAGGCGGGTGCCACATGGGTTGTTAAAGATGTTGAATATCACCCTGCATGTAGGCAATGCCCATGTTCTAAAAGCGTAGTGTGCCCAGTTGATAAGGGTGTGTGTGTGCTGGACCCAGAGGGATAGGAGGAGTGGGCTGAGTGGGGTGGGAGGGGCCTCCAAGGACAGTGCAGTGAAAGGGATAGAAGTACCTGCACCACTGCCTGTCAGTCAAAGAGAAGATGGGAAGCGTCCTAACAGAAATGCCAAGTGCTGTCCCTTCATCTAGCCACCTGTCTGTCTTCATCCGTTCATCTGTCTGTCCTGCAAACAGGGCCTGGGTGTCTACTACATGCCAAGCGTTATGGCCAATGTGGACACCAAAAATAAAGACCCCGTCCTCAACCTTGACACTTCACAACTCAGTGGACGGAGGCAGACACCTCTGTGATGTCATCAATGAAGATGACATCAGAGCTCAAAGTCAAGGGGAGCCTATTTGTTGGCAAGGGTGGGAAGTGGGAAGCAGTGAAGGATTTGGGAGAGTCCAGGAGAGAGGCCTGGAGAGATGAGGGTGGGCAGGATTCAGGTTGGTGAAAAATGAAGGAAGGGAGGACAGTCCAGAAGGAAGGCATACATGAGCAAAGGCAGGAAGGTGGCATCCCATGGGCATATCTGGGGGCTGGAGAGGAGTTGGGCTTCTGCAGAGAAAGGGTACAAGGGTCCCTAAAAAGGAGGAATGGGAGATAATGGCTAACCCCCAAGTGGGGCATACCATGTGCTAAGCCCTTTGTATCCATTACCTCACGTAAGTCTTGCTCCAGCCCTATGAGGGGGAGCCATTTATCCCCTTACCCCCCACTTTACAATGAGAAAGAAAAAGTGAAAGTGAAGTCGCTCAGTTGTGTCCGACTCTTTGTGACCCCATGGACTGTAGCCTATTGGCTCCTCCGTCCATGGGATTTTCCAGGCAAAGGTACTGGAGTGGGTTGCCATTTCCTTCTCTAGGGGATCTTCCTGACCCAGGGACTGAACCCAGCTCTACCAGCATTGCAGGCAAATGCTTTACCCTCTGAGCCACTAGGGAAGCTAGTGAGAACTCAAGGCAAATAGCTGATGAGACCCTAGTGCCTGAGATTTAAACACAGGTGTTATGGACTGAATTGTCTCTCCCAAAGCCTTAACACCCAGCATGTTGGTATTTAGAGATGGGGCTTTTGGGAGGTAGTTAGGTGGCTCAGACAGTAAAGCATCTGCCTGCAATGTGGGAGACCCGGGTTCAATTCCTGGGTCGGGAAGATCCCCTGGAGAAGGAAATGGCAATCCACTCCAGCACTCTTGCCTGGAAAATCCCATGGACAGAGGAGCCTGATAGGCTACAGTCTATGGGGTCACAAAGAGTTGGACACAACTGAGCGACTTCACTAGGATTAGATGAGTTCATGAGGGTGGGGCCCCCATGATGGGATTAGTGGCTTTATAGGAAGAGGAAGAGCAGAGATTGTTCTCTCCTGCATATGGGGATGCAGTGCGAAGGCAAGCCAGGAAGAGGGCTCTCGCTGGGCACCTAACTGGCTACACCTTGCTCTTGGGCTTTTCAGCCTCTGGAAATAGGAGGAACAAATGTGCATTGTTTAAGCCCTCCGGTCTGTCATCTTTTGTTATGGAAGCCCAAGCTGGCTGATCCACCAGGTTTGTCTGGGCCTTTGGACTCTCTTCACCCATCTGGGGGCCACCCCAGGTACAGGCCCTCAACATGTGTTACCCCAGCTCCTTCACTGATACCCACCAGAGAAAGAGTCATTCGTCCTCTTCCTTGGGAAGCACTTGGCTTCGGGATTTCTCTGAGCTCTTGGCCCAAGCCCAGATGAAGCTGAGTACTTCCTCATGGCAGAACCCAGGCTGCAAAAGCTCAGCCCCTCCCCTGGGCTCCTCTCCTCCCAGAGAACACACCACTTCTTTGAAAAAGGATTCTTTCTCCTTGTTACCTTCATGCCAAGGTTATCTGCTCAAGTATGTACCGAGTAAATGAGGTTGTTTGGCTTATGGATACAAATAGATACTGCTTTTTTGACTTGCAAAATGAATTCCACCGTGACTGGCTCAAACTTAAGTATGCTAATGCTCAATGAACCAGTTGTCTGTTTATTTCTGTTTATGCCTGCAGACCCATTAGCAACTTTTTCTTGTTTTCTTTTAGAATATTAAACGGTTCCAACATATTCTAAAAATTAGTTGATTAGCTTGTTAGGGCACATTTTAACTGCTAGCTCTGCCGAACCAAAGGAGAAAATGAAGGTAATTTTGTTTGCAAGGAATGTATGATTCGGAGCTGACTGTTGAAAGATGTACCACGTCAACGTAATGAGGGAGTGTAATATCTTAGTTTGCATCAATATGGAAATAACCACGCGCTTTGACAGGCCTGATGCTAAAGGCATCACCCGCCTGCTCATTACGCATTCCAGCTCTGATTATGAAAAATAGTGTGTTTTCTTTTAAAGAGGAATCTGCATTATCAATCAAACCACACCAATTATTTCAGAAAGGGATCACGCTGAAACAGACATGGGGGCTTTTCAGCTAGGACAGCACCTGATCGGCAGGCTGATCTTAAAGGGTGTGATATTTTTATTCCATGACAGTTGTTAGTATTAATTAGGAACACTAACGAACTATTTTGTGCCGTGGCACCCAGACAACCTGCTTTCCCTGCTATCATCTGGATCTTTATTATTTTGTTTTAATGAGCCCTGTCTTAAATAGTATCAATGCACTTCTAATGATAGCTCTCATCCAGCCTGATTTTCCGACGCTCTTCAGGCAGGGTTGTCATATCAGGGCAATAAAAAGAGGAAAGGAGAAAGGAAAAAAAGACAGCAGGAAAACCCTAGCCTGTGATGAGCAAAACCAAAACAGAGGTGTGAAAACATTGCTCATTGCAACAGGGGATGTTTCCTCGTGTGCATGCATATGTGTGGCGTTTGATGATTACCACTTATTATTTCTATTCTAACCGTGCAGATAGGTTAGAGGAAAAGTCCAGGGCCAGAACAATGGCTCATGGGCCATCCTTAGGATGTGGTCACTATGGTTTGCACTGCTCCCCGTTGGACTGCTGGTTGCGTGGGGCGGGGACAGGACTTACTCATGTCAGGAGGTGTTCTCAGCAGGTTATTGCTGAGATCTGATACAATGTTGGCATCAGGAACTGTTTGCTAATTGAATGACTGAAAGGAAGGAGCTTTCTCTTTCTAGTTTGACACTTCCATCTAGATATACTTGGAGAGCTTATAGGAGCCCATGATTTTCTTGAACAAAACACAATGAAAAACCACGTAGAGGCCTGGGGGATTAAATGTGCGGGAATCAGACAGACCTGGACACAATGAAGGTGTGATGTTGGGTATGTTGCGTCAGTTTCCTGTGGAGCAGGCGGGGGTGTGAGTCAGCAATAGAACACGGGAGGTGTTGGCAGAGGATGGCATTCCATCCCCAGCTGGTCACTGCTCAGCAAACACTTGTTGGATGAATAGGTTGGGAGAGAACAGCCCTGCTGGGTGCTCTTGCCCTTGGATTCTCAGCACAGGGGCGATCCTGATGGCTGTGCTGTTCCAGCGGTGGGACTACTGGGTGGTCTGGGTGTGGGTGTGGATTTGCACAGACCTGTGTGTGCATTCCGTCGGTGCTCCAGGATGGCGCAAAAGGAGCCCAGGGAGACGTACCCTCATTGAGCCTTCTCCGGTCTTGGGCACAGAACCCCAGCCTGGCTCCCACTCACGCCGCTTCCCAGAGTCAGACCTGTGCTGGCCACTACAGAGGAGCTGGAGAAGGCAGCTGGACAACGGGTCCCTGCAGTTTGGGGTGCCACAGAGGCTGTGGAGTCTCTGGCAGTGGGTGCTAAGTGGGGAACAGCTCCTGAGCACTGGTGTTTGGGGGATTCCTGAGACCAGTTCCTGGAGAAAGCCTTCCTTCTGCACAGTGATACCCCTTCCATCCTGCTCCAGAAAGTACCACAGTGGTTCCAGTGAACCAAACTGATCTTTGCTTATTGCTGGTTCCCTCCCTGCTCCATCTTGTACCAAAACCTGCTTAAAGTCGCTGTGGGGTCACAAAGGTAGTAGTAGTCCAGGCCAACAAGTGCCATGGGAAATCCCATGGGCAGGGCAGCCTGGGGGCTACAGTCCATAGGATTGCAAGAGCCGGTCATGACTGAGTGGCTAGCACAGCCGTCCCCAAAATGCCAGAGCAGTGGATTGGATGAAGTCGAGGTTGTGCATATTCACTCTAATTTTCACAGCAACCCTCTGGGTGTAATTATACCCATTTGGCACATGAAGAAACTAAAGGAGAAATGTTTTTTCTCTTTTCCCTTGGGGATTGTGATCTGGTGGGAGGCACTGACAGATACCAGTTCCTATAAATGAGAGCAGGCTGGTGAGCCCAGCAGAGGGCTACTAAGGCACTGGGAGAAAGCAGAGGGGCATCCTCTTAGACTAGGGGTGGTGGGAAGGTTTCCTGGCAGTGGTGGGTTTTAATAGGGGGCTGCAAGAGACCAAAAGAATGTTGCCAGGTGGAGAGAGAAGGGTGGTTTGGACGGAGTGGAAGCACTGGCCCAGGGCAAGGGATTGAAGCGTCCTGCTGGGATGCAGCTGGGTGCCGGCTGTGTGTGTGTGCATGAGTGCGTGTTCATACATGTGCATGGGAGTGTGTGTGTGCACTCGTAGGGGATGGAGGAGGATGAAAGCTCGGCCCAGCCCTCTGAGATTGACTGTGCAGAAAGCGGTCATATCTCCCAGGTGCAGACTGAACCTAAACCCTGTTTCAACTCTTTATTATCGAATCTGTCCATCTTTTTAACAAGATGTTTTTAATGGCAGTGAAAGCCTGCCCTTTCTGATCAAGAGGGACCATTGGACTTGACATTTAATGGAAAACAGAGACCAGGTCTGCAAGAGACAGTGAGCAAGACAAGCAAATGTTCTTACGGAAAGGATCCTGTGATGAGGGCGGGCAGGCCTGGCTTCTGCTTCAGGGACTTTGTTGGTGCCCAGTTGAGTCTATCTGTACGTACGGCCAGATCACTGTACACCGGCCACCCTGGCAGGCAGCAGGACAAGGTGGGGAGGTCGCAGCTTCTCCGACAGTCCACTGACACATCGTTCCTGTTGGGAAATTTAAGGGACGTCTGCAAATGTGGCTGTAACAGAAGGCCAAGTGTGCTAAGTACCCTGAAAGGGGTATGGGGAGTGCTGGGGAGCAGGGGGCACAGTTGTTTCTTTCTGGGGTCCAATAAAACAGCGCTGTGGGGCAGGTGGTCCCATAGCATGGCAGTGGTCATTCTACCAGTGGAAGCAGCCTGAGTAAGACTGGCTGGCCAAACAGAGTGACCGTCAGCCAGCAGAGATCACGGATACTGATGGGATGGGGAGGGGGAAGCAAGGTTGGAAAGATTGGAGGGGGTCCTGAGGAGGGATGCTCATCGAAGGAATGGCTTTCCGATGCGGGAGAAAAAGGTTTCATCATGGCCGTTCCCAGGTTCAGGGTTTCTCAGCTGCCTCTGAGGACCCCAGGAGAACAGGGGACGAACAAATGAGTTGGCTGAGGTGCTCAGGCTGTAGGCAACAGAAAATGACTCTGGACCTAAGCTGAAGGGTACTTATTGTAAAAGTATTTGGAACCAATGGGAAGACTGGAGACCTGGCGCAGAAATAGGCAGAAGCCAAGGAAGCTTGATGGGGTTGGTGAGGGAAGAGGGAAGTGGAACAGTAGAAAGAACTTTGTGGTGGGAAGGCTGGGGCTGCTGTCATTCCTGGACAGCTGGTCTACCTGCTCAAGACTTGCACTTAGTGAGGGCCCAGTCTCAGCCTTGTATGAGCCACAGGTCTGCCCCTTGGGTTGGGGAGGGACTTGTTTACAGTTCCACTGATGACTTGAGCTCCCATGAGGAGACAGCAATGCTGTTAGGGGAGGTAATGGGGGGCCCAGAGCTGAACACTTGGTTGACAAGGCTGTGGTCTTTACTTGGCCCCTGGGGTACTGTCAACAAGGACAGGTTGTCTGTTGCCCTGCTGACCCCCAAATTATCCATGTGCCTCACATGGGCTGGTGGCCTGGGCCAGGGTGTTCCAGTGCCCCTACCCTGCAGATTGCTTACCTCCTAGCTGCAGTAGACCCATGTCAAACAGAAGACAACCGTTTCCAAGCCTTTGCTTGAATAAAGGCAGGACAACATTTCAGTAGCTTTTTAAAAAAAATTCTTCCAGCATAAGCTATTACTCTACCAGGATTACTGCAATAAAAGCTGGGAAAATATGACACGTTCTGATAGACTGAGCCATGCAAAAGTGACAAGCCATGTGACGAGATGGTATTTTGGGGTTGGGGATAGAGTTAGAAATAATTACAGTATAACCGAGCACAGCTTTCCCACCCCTCTCACTGTGCTGCTGGGGTCTTGTATGTGTAGATTGAAGAGAAAAGGGAATCATTTGACTCTAATTTCAAGCCTTGTTCCTCTAATGGTTCCTTGTGGAATGATGTTAAATAATGATAATTATTACAGAGCCCTGTGCTGCGCGCTACTCTTGTCAACGGCAGCTGTGGCCTGTGGGGTTTGCCATTTCTCTCTGAGATTGGTTGATAGGGCCAGTCTACAGATGTTTGCAAATGATTTCCTCTTAAACTTGGTCACTATAATTTGCGTAGTATCACCTGATGAACACGAATATCTTGAGCTTCGCATTATATGTCCAACAGTTTGGACTTTTCATAGTTATGGAAAACTAGGAGAGCACAGGTTAGCACACAACCAAGGCCCTAGTGACAGTCTATAAAAATATTATTCATTCCTCCGCTCCATCCCCTCAGCTCTGCTCCTTCCAAACACGTCTGAGGGCCCTTAGTGAAGCTCAGCTTTGCACCTGGCACCCAATCTGGGGCTGAGGATGTAAGGTAAATGGGACAATGCTTCTCCCTCCAGAAGTTTGTAGAAAACAAAACCATTGGTTATAACAGTGTGGGAGGCTTTCTAATAAAGATGTGCACATGGAGCTTAGGAATTAGAGAATGGACTCGTAAGCCAGTGTGGGGTGGACAGGAATCTAAGAGAGGATGATGCTAGAGCTGGGCACTGAGGGGTACATAGGAGTTTTCCAGAAAAGCAGTCTGCTTTGGGCAGGGGCTTCATGAGTCATGGCGTGGAGGCATGCAAGCAAATTGCAAGTTTAGGGAGAAATGACAAGCTAACTGGAACAAGGCAAGACCCTCTTTTTAATTTTAAAGCAATTATGCTTTTCTGATTGTTGTAATAAATGAATAAAATAGCTAAAAATTATCTGAATTCTTGGTGGTCCTGCACGGTCTCCTTCTCCACATTCCCCTTCTCCTGCCCTCCTCCTCCTCCTAGTCAATTCTCTCTCTCTGTCCTTCAAAATTGGGATGAAATTGAACATAGAGTTATACCCTTTTATCCCTTACTGAATGTGCCATGAACATGTCTCTTGTCATTAAATATTCTTCATACATATTACTTTTAATGATGTTTAATATTTCCTCATATGAATGTCCCATCATTTTCAAAACGATTTCTCTATTGTGGAGCATTTTGGTTGTTTTCAGTTTTTTGCCTTATAAATAACACTGCAATGAACATTGAGATGAAAACTTTTGCCCACATTTCTGGCGATTTCTTTAGGATAAATTCCTAGAAGTCTAGATGTGGAATTATAGGGTATGAATCTATCTAACCTTAGATCTATAATCATTAATTGCTTTCTTAAAAAAAAAAGTACACCAACTTCTAGGTAAAGATGGCAGATTGAAGACACTAATTTTTGCCCCCTCTCCCCAACTACAGAAAAGGGACTTTTTTAAAAAGGCAAAAACTTGCAGGAACATGAAAGGAGAACAGCAGTACCATCTGGGAATCTGGGAAACAGATGGACGAGTGGTAACTGCTTTAGCAGGTTTGAGAAGACTGCCTCCCCAGCCGGTTGTGGAAAAAACAGAAAACCAACTTGATGTACGCTGCCAAGTCCTCAAAACACGCAGGAGCCAGGGCATCAGTGAGTCTCTGGGAAGCTGCGAGTTGTTCCAGAAGCTGTCAGATCCCTAGATCGAACCCCTTACTCTGTTGGCTGGGTGCACAGTGAATCCCCTCACCTCTCTACCTTGCATAAGTTTGGACATTATTCTCTGCAGAAGGTAAAACCGAGGAACTCTACGTTGGGCCATCAGACGCAGTAAGGATGGCGGTGCTTATGACACCGGATGGGCTATGTGAACCTATGACGGGTGGCTCCTGGGACCCCCAGATCTCACGTCCCTTGACCCCTGGAACACTGACAGCTAGGCTGGGATCTCCAGGATGGAGACTGAAGGAATCTTCTTTAGGGAGTTTGTCCAGCACAAGAGGAAAGACTGTAAAGATATTAACGCATGGATATCCTAGATGAACCCGTAGGGAGATTCATGTGTGACATTCCCTATCTGTGTGGGAATGTCAGGGTTTCTAAACCGATATTTTAGTTCCTCATGTTTAAGCATCTGAGGGCGACTAAGGATTGCCTATGTGCTCAGTTACTCAGTCATGTCTGACTCTCTGCGACCCCCTGCCAGGCTCTGTGGGATTTTCAAGCAAGAATATTGGAATGGGTTGCCATGCTCTTCTCCAGGGGGTCTCCCCTACCTAGGGACCAAATCCACGTCTCTTGCATCTCCTGCATTGGCAGATAGATTCTTTTACCACTGAACCACTTGGAAAGGCCCTAAGGACTACCTAAAGTAAAGACATCTAAAGAACTATCAGACACATTAATCCCTACCTCGCACCTCCCACAGAAAACCAAACTGGGATGAATTGTAGCTCCAAATGCAAAAGGTACAACATTAAAACTTCCCAAACAAAAGAGGAGAATGTTGTCATGACCTTGAGGGAGGCAAAAGTTTCTTAAAAAGGATACAAAAAAGCACTAATCATAAAATAAAAAGTTAATTGGAGTTCATTCAAATTTAGAATTTCTGCTCTTCAAAAGATACCAACTAGAGAATGAGAAGGTAAGTCACAGAGTGAGACTAGATATTTGCAGTTCATACGCTAGACAAAGGGCTTCAATCCAGATTATACAAAGAGCTTCTACAAATCAATAATTAAAAGCTAATAATAAAAAATATTGCTTGGAGATTAAAAACCTTCTGGAAATAAATAAGATAAAGTTGAGGAATCTTACAAAAATAAAGCAAAAAGACTAATGATTGAAAAATTAAAAAGAAGGTGAGTAGATCAGTTCAGAGAGAGGGAAGACAGAAAATAGGAGAAAATAACAAGTGAACTAATTCAAGAAAAATTTCCCAAACAAAAGGACACAGGTTTCAGATGAAAAGAACTCATGAAATTACTGTGAATCAAAAGAGAACCACATCACAGAATTTCAAGGAATTGAGGACAAACAAGCTATGAGCTGTCACAGATAGAAGAAATAAAATAAACCCACTGCAAGAAAACAAATCACATTCACAGGGACAGGTGTCAACTGGCTTTAGACTTCTCAGCCTGGAAGCAATCTGGAAGCTAAAACATAACGAGCAAAGCTTTCAAAAAAGATGGCAAGAAAATGATTTCCAACCCCCACTCCTACTCAGCCTATCAATCAAATCTGAGAGTAGAGTAAACACTTTCAGAGTTGCAAAATCTTAAAAACTTTACATCCCTTACACCCCCTTTTCAGGAAGCTGTTGCAGTTTATATTTTACCAAAATGACAAAGTTGACATAGGGAAGATTGGGAGGCAAGAAACTGGAGAAGCACCAAGGCGCGAGGCAAAAGGGCCCCCCAGTGATGGAGAAGGATGAGCTCTGGCTCTAGCTGAGGACCAGACGTGGAGGCAACAGAGCAAAGCAGTGTGAGATGAGACGAAGGCGCAGCGTTGCCACCACAAGGATGCCTTCTACCCTTTCACTATCTTTTTACTTTTTGCACTAAAACTATTTTAAAAATTGTGGCAAAATTTATATCACATAAAATTTGTCATTTTAACCATTTTTAAGTGTACAATTCAGTGACATTGACTACATTCAGAATGTGGTGCAACCCTCACTTTATTTCTGTTTCCAAAATTTGTCATCACTCCAAACAGAAAATCTGTGCCCTGTAAACAATTCTCTTGTATTCTCACACTTGTGCTCAGTTGTGTCCCCATGGACTGCAGCCCACCAGGCTCCTCTGTCCATGGGATTTTTCAGGCAAGAATACTAGAGTGGGTGGCCGTGCCCTTCACCAGGGGGATCTTCCCAACCCAGGGATCAGATCCACTTCTCCTGTGTTTTTGGCACTGCAGGCAGATTCATTACTGCTGAGCCACCAGGGAAGCCCTCATTAAGCAATTACCCCCCGCCACCAATTCTCTCCTCCTCCTAGTCCCTGGCAGCCGCCATTCTATTTTCTGTCTATGAATTTGACTGTTCTAGGTATGACATATAAGTGGGTTCATACAACATTTGTCCTTCTGTGGCTTGTTTCATTTAGCATATTGTTAGAAGTTTCACCACATCACAGTATATGGACTTCACTCTTTTTTATGGCTGAATAATACTCCATTGTATGGATAGCCTATATTTGTTGGTTCCCATCCTTGCAAATCTGCTGATGCCTGATGGACCTTTCCTGTGTTTGGTGTCTTGGGCCATCTCTGCTTCTTGCACCAGCTCAGAAGAGTCATTGCATTTCACAGAAGAGTCCTGCTTTGACCTCTTCCTGATGATAGGGGTGAGTCACGATGAGCTCAGAGGCAGAAAAATAGAGCAGCCCACTCCCCCAGACACGTTCCTGCTGGGTCCCCAGTATGGGGGTTCACACACACACCCTTCCTGATATGCTGGCTGGGGGTGAGACCCCCTGCCATGAGCTTCTCATGGACTCTCTCACTGACATCTCACTGAGGGGCTCTTAGTAACTCTCAGGGAAGCTGTAGACAGATGATGACCCAGAGACTTGTTCATCTTATCATTTCTTGGGCGCCTTCCCATAGCAGTGAGAACATTGCCCTCCTAGTACATGGTGAGCTCTATGACTGCCATTCAGTTTTCGTATTAATTGCTGTTGGATTAATTTATATCTACATAGTTGTTGATAAAGCAGTAAAAATACCTGAGAAGAAAGGTTAAACTAGCCTACATCCAGTCTAAGGTGGATCACTACACCATCACCATACAATATACATTTTTAGTATTTGCTAATTTGATGGGAGATATAAAGACATTACAGTTTTATTTTCCTTTCTTTTGATTATGGGTGAGACTGGCCAATTTTTCTCGTGTCTGTAACAGCTTACATTCTTCAGTCCATGCATTTAAAATTTTTCACATTAAGAACAATGCTGAGTGGGTAGGGACAACTTTTCATATGTATTCAGCAGCAGCAGCGCCACTTGTAGAGGAGATAGAGGCTGTAAAACGGGGTTAGGCACCTGGACCCCATGATCACCATCAAAAGTACAATGCTGCTTATCCAGAAAGTCAAAGTTGCCAAAGAATCATGTGAAATTTCTACAAAAGCAGATGGAGAGTTTGACTGTCGTATGATTGAACCCATAGCACGCACAGGGGTTCATGGAAACCCACCCCCGGGGCATGGAGACAGGGATGCTCCCGGGACCCCAGGTGGGAGTCCCTGATGGATACGCTTATCTGATGGCTTGCAGCTCTGGGTCCTGTGATTTTGTCAAGATCCTGCTGGAAAACTCTCAAAATCACATCCACTGGTGTGGTGGATGACCCATTTGTCCCCTCCCTTGATTGTTTGCCAAGGAGGTCAAGCATCTCTAAATGTGCCCTTTCTTCAAACTAAATTCCTCAGTAATCATCATATGTATTTAAAGTAAAGCGTTTGGAACTGACATGCACACACTGCTATACTTAAAATGGATAACCAGTGGATAAAATGGATATGCATTTGGTTAAATGGATAGTCAAAATGGATAAGGATCTGCTGTACAGCACAGGGAAGACTGCTCAATATTCTACAACAAACTTACTGGGAAAAGAATTTGAAAAAAGAATAGATACAGGTATACGCGTGACTGAGTCACTTTGTTATACACCTGAAACTAACACAACATTGTTAATCAACTATACTCTAATATAAATAAAAAGTTAGAAAAGAGAATACATACGGACAAGTGCCAATGTTTGTGCCGTGTGGTTGTTAATAACCTTGAATGTAACTAAGGTATCCGACAGGGAGAGGGTAAGCCGTCTCATTTACTTGAAGGAATATTACACATTTGTTAAAACTGGCTTACTAGGAATTTGTAATAAGACAGAAAAGCACTTATAAAATGTTGGTAAATAAAAAGAAAACAGGATACACTGCCACACTACTGTAGTATCACAACCATATAAAAGAAATAATCCATCCCAGAAAAAAAAATCCTGGAAGGAAATGCTCTGAAATGTTCCGCTGGTTGTCCCTGGAAGGGAAACTCTAGGTAAATACGCACACTTCAGTTCTTTCCATGTCCACATTTTCTTTAATGTGAAAATGACTACGTTTATGATGGCAATCATTTATCACAAACAAGAGATGGGCGTAGGCTGACTATCCCGCGTTCTCCCAGGAGCCGCCTCCACTCCCTGGCTTCGGTTTGCCGTCATGCACCAGTTTTGCAGACATATTTGAGAGCATCGCAACTTCTTTGTAAGTTTGTTTTTAAAACCAGGGCAGGTGAGTGTGCCGGACATGCGGATTCTGTTACTCTGCCAGGAGGCATGTGGATTAGCACCGGCTTTCTAGAGGACGATCGGGCAACGCTCAAGAAAACCCTTGTGATTCTGCATAGTCTTTGATGGAGCAATTCTACAAGTAAGGATTTCTTCTAAGGAAATAATCCTGGCTGTTTGTAAAAATAAAGTTGTAAGGTTGTCCATCACAGCAGAGCTTATAATAATGAACAATTGGAAACAGCAAAAGGAGGCTGGTTAAATAAATTATGCTACATTCGCGTAATGGCATCTTATGCTTTGGAAGGCTATTGAATAAAATGGAAATTATTCAAAATATATCGTTATATGAAATAAGCTGATTATAAAGTGGTATATCACCGAGTGATCCATTTTGTACTGAAATACACATGTGCTAATTAAAAGTAATGGAAAAGTATACACAAAACGGGCAGCTGTGGCTCTGTTTCTGGATGGCAGAAATAGAGGGGATTATTTACATTTTGCTGGATAGGTTTCATTGTTCATCCAACAAATGCATCTTAACCCGTCCTCCACGCGGTAGCTTTTGTCAGCAGGGTGTGTCCTAGGTGAGGCACTTGCGGAGTGAGGTCTGTTGTGCTGGCTGTCGTGCTTGTTGAGTGAGGTCACTGCTGTGCCCAGTGCACAGGGCCCCAGCTATGCTGAGAATCCTTCAGAATCAAGGTGACCATCATAAGTCCTGGGGAAGCAAGCAACACAATAGATCGGTCAGCGCCAAGGGGTCTTGGAGGTGGCTCACTGCTTACTTTACAGGGGCTGTGGAAAAGAAAAAAGCCCTTGTTCTGGCTTCCTTGAAAACTGTGCATCCTGAGGAATCTTTCAAATCACCCCCACCCATCTATCCATCCATCAACCCAGCCATCCAACCACCCATTCATTTACCTTACCCGTCTCTCCATCTATCTATGTGCCCATAAATCCAACCACTCATTTATCCACTTACCCACCCATCTAGTCATCTAGCCATTCATCCATCCATCTATCTGACCATCTATCTACTCATCCACCCAAACACCCATTCACTCATCCACTCACTCACCCATCTATCCATCCACGTGAACAGTTATCCACCCATCCATCCATCTACCCACCTAGCCATCTATTCACTCACCCATGCATCCATCCAGCTGTCCTTCTTGTGGCTTCATTCACTTTAAAAACACTGACTGGGCATCTACAACTTGCCAGACCCGGTGTTTGGTTGGTGCCAATGTAAAGGACACGTGCCCACCCACAGGGGGTTCATAGTGGAGGCTGTCTCCATCACTCACACAAAGAAGGATTGTCAGCAGCCTTGGTGTGGCCTAGTGACCAGGTGGTGACCTTGGGGTCCCCACCCAGACTTGGCTGAGAGGATGTGTTGGGGCAGGGGAAGCAGACTTCCTGGGGGTGGAAGCATTTGGGAGTTTCCTCTGACATTAGGACAGGGAAAAGGGCTTTGTCCTGGGACCTGGACTCCATTCCTTTATACTTGCTGGGCGGTGGCTGGTTCTCAGGGTGGATGGGAGTGTGGGGCGCTGAGGAGGCCACACTGAGCCCTTTGTGTCTAAGCTCTGTTTTTCTGGGCCCACCAGCTGCACTGTGGAGAGCAACCTGATCTGGAGACCAGATGGTTCTTCCAGAAATGTTCTGAAGATGCTAGATGTCTAGGACTTTGCTGATGCTACAAAGGGGGTCAGAACCGCCCCCCCTCAAAATGACTGAAATCAAATTACCAGCTAACTTAGTCCATGAGTTTCTGACAAGGTTCAATTTAACTCATAAGAGTAAAGGTGATGACATTTATTGGGTTTTTGTTGCTATGGACTGAAATTCTATCACTTATGCCTGGTTTTCAGGCACCTTTCTTGATCTCAAGGAGTGATTCATAGAGAGACCTGGGTCAAATCCTTTAATGTTTGAAATTTTAGGAGATCTGTGAGATTCCTCTCCAAAGAGGTAACAGTTCACACTCTCACCAACTTCCCTGTACCCTCATCGGCCCCAGATGTGACCAACAGTTTTAAGTTTTGATGCTCTGATGGGTGAAGAATATTATTCTGACATGAATTTCTCTGACCACTGATGAGACTGGACATCTTTTCATGTTTATTGATTACTTGCACCTTTTCTTCTCTGAATAGCTGGTTATAATTGCAGGTGATTTTCCCAGAGACTCTTTGCATTTACGGTAAGTCCCTGAGACATCGTTCTCAGTTATCACATCTGGAATTAGAGGTACCCTTTGGTACCTGCAGTTAGCTTGGACCTTCACTATAACATCCAGCTTGTTTGGTTTTGTGTGTGAGAAGTTCATGAATCTGTTCACTTCCTGCTTCCTTTCTCAAATGACTAGAGTCTGTATCATAGACAGTGTTTATCTGTTTGTATTTCATGCCAGATTGAACTCCTCGATGGCAGAGATTGAGACCCGTTTAACTTTGTGCTTATCCCTTCCACTATTTAGTGGAACACTCTGAGTTGAGTTCTCAAAGCTTTATAAATTATAATTTTAAAAATTATAATTTCATTTTCCCCTTCCCTTTAAAAACTGTATGTATTTTCCTATTTGGCTCCACCAGGTCTTAGTTGTGGCATGTGGGGTCTATTTCCCTGACCAGGAATTGAACTTGGGCCCCCTGTGTTGGGAGCATGGAGTCTTAGCCACTAGACCACCAGGGAAGCCCATTAATTATATATATATATATATTTTAAAGAGTACCGTTACAGTGGAGACATGTGGCAGATAGTGCCCTACTGAAGTGGGGGTTCCCGGGTGGCTCAGTGGTAAAGAATCCACCTGCCGGTGCAGGTGATATAGGAGACACTGGTTTGACCCCTGGGTAGGGAAGATTCCCTGGAGAAGGAAAGGGCAACCCACTCCAGTATTCTCGCGTGGGAAATCCCAAGGACAGAGGAGCCTGGTGGACCATAGTCCATGGCGTTGCAAGAGTCGGACACGACTGAGCAACTGAGCACGCAGCCACGCATGCTCTACCTAAGTGGTCAGTGTCAGCATCACCAACAGAGGCTGAACTGATGCGGGTACTTAGGACCCACTGTCATGTGTGTGGCGCTTCTGCCCAGTATGCACGGCCCAAATTTAATGGCTAAACATGCTGCAAAACAAGTGGCCTGTTCTCTCCAAAGCTGTCAGAGTCACAGGAGGCAGACTGGCAACAGGATTTGGTCCATGTTAGTTAATGGAAACCGGAGCCACGCAGTTCATGCAACATGTGCCTGTGGGGTTGAATCCTGAGTCAGAAAACCGCTGCTTCAAAAGACAGTCTTCGAGCAACTGAGAATTTGGGTCGGGGCTCTATGATAGTAACTTTGTGTCAAGGTTAAATTTCTCAAATTTGAGAATAAGTTTGTGGTTACATGAGAGATTGTTTTGTTCTTATGAATCTATGCTGAAATATCTAAAGGCAACAGGTTATGGTTCTGCAATTTCTAAAGTAGTTCAGCAAAAAAAAAAAAAGATTCATTACATATGAGGGGGGGAGGGGGAGAAGGGAGGACAGAGGAAACAAGAACACACAAATGTGGCTAAATATTAATAAAGGATGAACACAGTAGCATAGGTGAAACATATATGAGCAATTAGCGCTGTACTACTGTAACTGTTATAAGAAAGCAGCTTTGGCATTTTCCAAAATAAAAGATTATTTCTTTTTCTGGGCGAGGATATCAACCCCCTCTCAAGTTGTACTGAAATCAAGTGACTTTGGACCTAGAGTCTGTCATACAGAGTGAAGTAAGTCAGAAAGAGAAAAACAAATGTCATACACGAACACGTGTACGGGGATCTGAGAAAACTGGTATGGAGGATCTTATTTACAAAGCAGAAATAGAGACACAGACATGGAGAACAAATGTATGGATACCGAGGGGGAAAGTGGGTGAGTGGGATGAATTGGGAGATTGAGACTGACCTGTATACACTACTGATTCTATGCATAATATAGATACCTGGTGAAATCCCACCACAGAGCGCAGGGAGCTCTGCTCAATGCTCCTTGGCGACCTAAGTGAGAGTGAAAGTCGCTCAGTCGTGCCTGACTCTTTGTGACCCCCATGGACTATACAGGCCATGGAATTCTCCAGGCCAGAATACTGGAGGGAGTAGCCTTTCCCTTCTCCAGGGGACCTTCCCAACCCAGGGATCGAACATAAAGGCAAAGGAAATCCAAAAAGGACAGGATATATGTATATGGGTAGCTGGTTCACTTTGCTTTACAGTAGAAACTGGCTCGACATTGTAAAGCAACTATACAGCAATAAAAGTTAAAGAAAAGAGAGGAATCAAGCGGCTTTTCGGGGGGAGGTCCAGGGTTGGGGTTGGGCGCTAGTACCTGCCAGAGCACATTGTCTGTGACATGAAAGCAGGTTCGTAGCAATGTCTCTGTATGAGCTTCCATGAACTTCAGAGGGAAGGCGGGTTTCGATGTTTCTAATACTTCTTTCATCTCATCTCATACTCTATCAACCCAGCATTGATTTATCCCAAGACCAAACTCAAACACAAGGTGATTGTTTAAAGAGAAGCAGACCCTTAGCCATTTTCCAGCACATCTGATTAGCTCAGGTGGTCATTCCAGAAGAGACCCTGCCCCAACGGGAAGATTTGAGTCACGTACTGATTCTGTTTTCAGTTACTCTCAGGAGAGGTCCATGTTGAGCAAGTTAACTGAATAATCTCTCTCCCTTTTATCCTGAGTTCTGCAGATATGATCCATAGAGAGGCTTTTGCCTGCCAGACGTGAAATGGAATTAAGATTCGTCAAAGAAGTATGATTGACAGGGGCCCAGAGCAGCGGCAGCTGACAGGTGACAGGCGTAAGATGGAGAACAGTAAGCCCAGAATCCACGTGCCTCTCATCTTGACGTGAACCGGATCCTCACTGGGAACACCGAGCACATTCATGGCGACCTTTGTTTGGGTCACTGCTGCTCAGTCACCCAGTCCTGTCCGACTCTTGGCAACCCCATGGACTGCAGCACGCCAGGCCTCCCTGTCCCTCACCATCTCCCGAAGTTTGCCCAAGTTCATGTCCATTGCAGCGGTGATGCCATCCAGCCATCCCATCCTCGTGCTTGGGTTAGCAGGGCTGTTTCTAGAACTGAGAGACTGTGCCTGCACCTTGAGCACTTTCAAGGACATGGCTGGAGAGCAGAGTCACATTTCAGAGGCCTTCTCCTTAGAGTTAGGAAGGCTGGGGATATAGAAGGGAGAGAGGAGCAGACGGACGGCACATGGGTCGGGGGGCCTGGCTGTTCAGGCAGTGCCGAGGATGAAGTGTTTTACAAGGCGGGGTTGGCATGAGGCAGAGGAGGAGCTGGAGGTGATGGTGTGCGCAATGGAGGAGGTAGGGTGGGGCATTTTACTGGCCAGCCTGGTACCCGGGGTGGCACTATCCCAGGGCACCTTCATTGGCTGAGTTCAGTGGGCATTCCAGCTTCCCCAGGAGCAAGGGATGGCTCTGGAGCAAGGGCTGGAAAATAAGAACCCAAGTCCACTGTCCCGGGCATGACTTTAGTCCGGAAAAGAGGTAAGCGTAGGTTTGGTCAGATAGGTCAGTACATGAGCTGAGCCTGTTTAGATGTAGATAACACAGGTGGTCATTTCAGAGTCCCTGCCATCGGGGGACAGAGGGACCCAGATGACATTTTTCCTGCATGGAGGGTAGGCTCTGTTAGCAGGTCCAGGCATGTGGATTTCACAGTCTAGCTTGATCAGGAACACGAGATCCTGGGCACTGACCTTAAGTCATCAGCTCTTCCTTTCTTTGAGTCAGGAAGACATCTAAAAACCACCTTCTCCACTCAGCATCACTTTCGGAAACCGAGGACTCCCCTCCATCATGAGGGAGGAAGGAACAGCGCCCAGAGCCGAGGCCAGCGCTTTACTTTTAGTAGGAACACATGTCTTCTTTACTTTTCTTGTTTTGCTTCAAACCAACACCAACTCCGTGGAGCGCCAGCTGCCCGGAGCCTGTGGCTTCAAGGCGGCAATTAACCCAAGGCCCGGCAACGCTCACCTGTTGGCCGTGTGGCCGCCCTCCGGAGGGCCCTGGCCTTCTAATTAATGGGGACATAGATGCCATTGTGCTCCCTCACAGAGAGGCTGAGGTGATTGGAGGCAGGTGACTGCTGGACTTAACACAGTGATTTGATGTCTGACCTTTACTCCTCATTTTAAGCAGAAGAATGAACAGCTATAATTGTGCACTGTGTTATTTTCTCTGTATTTAACCTTCGACATTACCTCCGGGCAAATACCTGCTCTTCCCTGGGCCGTAGGAGAGGGCTTCCTTGTTTACTCATTAATTCTCAGTGCAACACCCTCCCCTGCCCAGCATCCCATCTCCCTGGGTTGACATTTTCAGCCGAAATGGAAGAAGGAAGAAAAGGGTAGTTGGTAAGCCTCTATATATCTTGATTCTGAGCTGAAGACTTTCTTTCCTGTTTCAGAGGACCTGAGCTATCTGGCCCGTGTGCTTTAGTTGGATGCTAGGGGTTCCCTGGGGTGACTCCCCTGTCCCCGCTGCACCCTCTCACAGGGCACAGGAGCAAATAGTGTTCGGAACTGGCTTAGTCTGAGGTGGGATGGACCTGAGTGGGCTGTGCCTCCTCTTGGTGACTGGGGACTCAGTTCTGGCCAACAAGACTCAAGTTTCCTTTTTTTTTTTTTTTTTCCAGCAGCTTCTGTGAAAGTTCTTCCCTACTTGTGAGAGAGCCAGTGTTTCTTTTTCTCTCTGAAGGTGAACAAAGAGTGCTTCGAATGCCAGTTTCAGCTGTCCCAGAACTGGGAGTGAAGCTTGGGGGAGGATGATGGAGATGGCAGACTCTCAATTTGGGTGATGCTGTTGGGCTGCCTGGTCAACACCTCCTGGTGTCCCATCTACCCTGAGTTTGGTGCCCTGTGAGCCCATGACTTCCAGTGTGTGCAGGAGTTTTGTTTCTTGCAACCCAAAGCCTCTGAACAGATGCCATCCCTACTGCTTTCGTCGGGTTTAACTTGAGTAGGTGCTCTCCTGCTTCTCATGAATTCCTCCACCATTCTTTCTTGCATTCTTCGGGGACTTGCGTGTGTGTCCAGAACTGATGGAAAAAACTGCTGAATGAATCGTCCCCCCTCCTTCCTGGGTCTCCCGATTTCTTCCTTGCCTACATTTGAGTATTCTGAGCTCCACATCCTCCAACATCCAGTTCCAGCGGCATCTTCCTGACTCCCAGGAAGATGCCGGCATTGTGCAGCGGTTAGGCGGGGACCAGTTAGGCAGCTTCTAAGGGATCAGCATTGTTAGGAATGGTTTGAGCTTGTACTGGTATTACAAGGATTTAATACCAGTGGCTTAATGGAGACAGGCGTCTATTCCTCACTTATGTGAAAGTCTGAGCAGGAATGTGGTTCTGCTCCATGAAGTCGTCAGAGTACAAGCTCCTCCTCCCTTGGGGTTCCACAGTCCTGCATGTGTTGTCTTTGTCTGCTTCATCCAAGAGGGTTGACGGCCATGTCCTCACTGTGACCAGCAGGAGTGGCCAGAGGGGAAGAGGAGAGCTTGTCCCTTCCTTTTAAGATGCACCATTTCTCCGGGTCACAGCCTCCTGGTTTGCTGTTGCTATTTAGTCACTAAGTCGTGTCCTACTCTGCAACCCCATGGACTATAGCACGCTAGGCTGCCCTGTCCTTCACGTTCTCCCAGAGTTTGCTCATATTCATATCCACTGAGTCAGTGGTGCTGTCTAACCATCTCATCTCTGCTGTCCCCTTCTTCTCCTGCCCTCAATCTTTCCCAGCATCAGGGTCTTTTCCAATGAGTTGCTTTCTCGAATCAGGTGGCCAAAGTATTGGAGCTTCAATTTCAGCATCAGTCCATCCAATGAAAATTCAGGGTTGATTTCCTTTAAGATTGATTGGTTTGATCTCCTTGCAGTCCAAGGGACTCTCAAGAGTCTTCTTCAACACCACAGTTCAAAAGCATCAATTCTTTGACACTCAGCCTTCCTGATGGTCGAGCTCTCACACCTGTACATAACTACTGGGAAAACCATAGCTTTGATTATGTGGACCTTTGTTGGCAAAGTGATGTCTCTGCTATTTAACATGCTGTCTAGTTAGGTCATAGCTTTCCTTCCAAGGAGCAAGCATCTTTTAATTTCATGGCTTTTGGTTAAAACGGAATTAAATAACCTTAGCCAGCTGCAAAGGAGTCTGGGAAGTGTAGTCTTTATATTCTCGGTGGCTCTGAGTCCAGCTTAAAGTTTGATTACACTGAAGGCAGGCTGGATAAGGCACAAGGGCAACTTGACCTTTCTGTAGGACATTATTGCCTCCATCACAGATGGGTGCCTAGTAATCCACGTTTCCACATATGACTCTACACAACACATGAAATGTAGCTTGGTCCCATTCCTGCTAAAGGAGAAAGAAACCCAGTGAGTGATCATGCAGCTGGCCCAGCAAGGCACAGAGCAACCTCAAGCCACATTCTCTAGCTTAAATATAACCCCATCCTTCCAACAATACTCGCCTGGTTTGGTAAATCTCAGAACGTACAAAACATACCCCACAGCAACATAAGAAACGTCCCCTGCGCCTGCCCAGCAAAGCCTAGATGAGAACTCTTAAACTGGCTTCCAACTCCGTGCAGGACACCTCTATTCTGAGTGCCTGATGCCTTCCAGCCTGGGGGGCTCAGAGACCGGCTGAAGGAGAGGCCGTGCCAGATGAGCTGTAACATTATGTTCAGTACATGCAATAAACTGCTTATTTCAACCATAGAAATCTAGGCTATTCTTATTAATCGAAAAAGAACTTCTACTCCCCTCCAATCGTTACACAAATATTTTTAAATGTTCTGCCTTCAAGGAGGGCCTGAATAATCAGCCTGCTCCCAGGTAAGCCACATCCTTATTGGATCCTGATAGATTCTGGATTTGCATTCTTTCTTTCTTTTTTTTTTGAGTTTCAAAATTAGATTTCATTTCTTATTTTTTAAATTTACTTATTTTTTAATTGGAGGATAAGTGCTTTACAGAATTTTGTTGTTTTCTGTCAAACATCAACATGAATCAGCCTTAAGTATACATGAAGTGTCCCTCCCCCATCCTGGTCTCTAAGTCTCGAGGACAAGACTGTGCCTACAGTATCAGCATCCTCAGATACTAGAAGAAACTTGAGAAGGCAGACCACTGGTCCAGGCTCATCAGTGTTAGGATCTGGAAGAAGGTTTCTGTGGTTGAGTCAGCTGGACCGTCACTGCCTATGACCTTCATCTTTGGGAAATTTGTAGCCCACATTGGACTCCCAGAGGCCCTGAGAAAGGTTGCTATAAATAACTCAGTTTAACTTTGTTCACTCCAGTCTGTCTCAAACTTATTTAACCATCCTTTTTAGGGTTATAGTTTTATTTCTTTAAAAATTATGACTGTGATGTATTTTGAGCATATGGGAAGTTGAGAGACTAGAGTAAGTACCCTGGTGCTTTTTTTTTTTTTTTTTTGGCTATTGTGCTCCATGTGGGATCTTAGTTCCCTGACCTCCTATAGAACCTGTGCTCCCTGCAATTTATGGAAACACAGAGTCTTAACCACGGGTCTGCCAGGGAAGTACCCTGGTGCCTAACACCCTCTACATTCAGTGTTAACATTTTGTCAAGTTGTTTCAACTTCAGAAAAGTTCAGCACCTTTTCCACGTAACACTTATGGCGATCATAAGCAGCCCACAATGGGGATGCTTGCCTATTAGGTGAGCTCCCCCAAGAGACTTGGCCTCCACATTCATGCTCCACACCAATGCTAATTAGCCCTCTGGAAGCACTTAAAAAATTAAGAAGAAGCTGGAGTTTGGGAATCCCGGCCCGGGGACGATGGCTCCTGTCCAGGCAGCATCGAGAGGAGAAGTGACTGGGGGGGATCTGGAGGTGCCTGGAGAAGCAGAATGTCCAGAGAAGTAGACGAGGAGCCTGAGGTCCACGGCCCCAGGAGCTGGGGAGGGAGGTGGGAGCGTGGAGCGTGAGGCCAGCCACGCTCAGCGGGGCAGAGCTGCTGAAGAAGCAGGCGCTGCCGGAAAGGTCACTCGGCTTAATTATCCAGGGTCTTTACTGAGTTCCTGAGATGTGCCAGCTTTGTGCAGGTGATGAGATTTCAGTTCTGTTAGAGGAAGTAGCTTAGCGGGCACTGGGGAGGGAAGCCAGGTCTCAGTACTTTAGTTCGGGATGAGAGCACCAGGTGCAGAGGGAACCGGAGACCAAAGGTGGGTTTGGATGAGCCTCTGGGTCAATGTCCGTGTTAAGATGGCAGATCGACAGAATTATTGGAGATGGAGGAGAAAAGATCTCAAAAAGAAAAGAGAGTGAGGGAGCTAGAGGGGGAAGGGTTGATTCAGAGCTGGGGGAGGGGGCGCGAACGAGAAGCAACCAGGGCATTTGGAACCCCACTCACATGGACCCGATGGACCCCCCCTTGAGGGTTGCGATTAATATTTTGGATGAGGTCAGTATCTGGCAATCACAGATCCACTGATTTCTGACCACAGAGGAGGTGGCCCTGAAGGATGTGTTGAACGTCAAATGCTCTCAACTGCGTGGGGCTCCTTCTCAATTACTGTCTGCCAGTCCTACAGTTCTCTCCCTATACTATCCAACCCAAGGGGCACCTCGCAACGCATAACCATCTCTGTCAGATCCCTGGGGCCCAAATCAAGCCCAAAGGATTGAAGAATGTCATGAGAGCGCTGATGCCTCTCGGCCTCCACTCTGCTAGCCAACGAGTATTGGCATATGCAACTCCGTTCTGTCCAAAACTAATTCGGTTCTTCAGAACGCAAGCACTTTCCAAAGACCATCTGTTTACTCTTCTGCTTAAGGAACTCCGTTCTCCTGCAGCCTCCTAGGACTGAATTCAATAAATTCTGACACGGAGGGGTATTTGTTTGGCGGGCCTAGACATTGAATGTTTTCCAAATGGTACATTATTGATATTAAAACCGATTTGTGCATCACCAGCCATCAAAGAAATGTACTAAATAATATCTCCAGGAATGAAAAGGATTTTGAGGAGCTTGTCTGCACACATTTATCAGCAGAAACACTAGGCTCAACCATAAAACTCAGCAAGAGAGAAATCTATGGATCCAGACATACAAACAAAGCCTCCTTACATATATTCGGAATTATTGTTGCTGTTTAGTTTACTAAGTTGTGTCCAACTCTTTTGCAACCCCATGGACTGTAGACCACCAGGCTCCTCTGTCATCCATGGGATTTCCCAGGCAACAGCACTGGAGTGGGTTGCCATTTCTTTCTCCAGGGAATCCTTTCAACCCAGGGAGGGAACTGGGGTCTCCTGTTTGGCAGGCAGATTATTTACCATCTGAGACAATGGGGAAACCCATATTCAGACCTAGACCCACCTCAAAACAGCCAACAAAAAGCAAGCTGTCCCAGCCAGCCCCAGCTTCACTCCCTTCTCCCAGCTGTTGGCTGCTGTGTACAAAAGGAAGATTTATGATGAGAGAGACTCGGATACGGTTCCCAGTCCCCACCTCGCTGCACACAGGAGCTGTGTTTGATTTTGAAGAAGTTATTTCAACTCGCCAAAGCCCCAGTTTCCTTGTAAAATGTCCTCCTCATAAGATCAGGTAAATCAGTCCAGTTCAGTTGCTCAGTTGTGTCTGACTCTTTGCGACCCCATGGACTGCAGCACGCCAGGCTTCCCTGTCCATCACTAATTCCGGAGCTTCCTCAAACTCATGTCCATCGAGTTGGTGATGCCATCCAACCATCTCATCCTCTGTCATCCCCTTTCTCCTCCCGACTTCGATCTTTCCCAGCATCAGGGTCTTTTCCAATGAGTCAGTTCTTCCCATCAGGTGACCAAAGTAATGGACCTTCAGCTTCAGCACCAGTCCTTCCAATGAATATTCAGGACTGATTTCCCGATGACAAGTAGCACACAGTAGGTCAATACATCTTACTTTATCTCCTTTCCTGTCCACAGCTCTGTCCCCAGCTTGCACGTGGACACTGAGAAGTAAGTCAGATTATCCTGCCTTCACTGGAGTGGGTTTGCTCGCTGGCTGTTTGCTGTCTCCACGAATGTAATTTCCTAACACACAGCACTAAGCAGAGTAGTGGATATTTAATCAACGTTCTGTTGAATCCACAAGGATCCCGTAGAATATAATTCAGTGAGCAACTTAAGTAAAGCAACGGCATAAATATTTAAAGTCTCATTGAGGATGCAGCTGTAAATCTGTATTGATTGTTGCTGCATGTTTTATAGAATGTTATGAATTTCCGTACATCACCACAATGAAGAAGGACAGGTCTTCCCAGGACTGAAGGCGGGCTCCGTTTTTATTGCTCATGGAGGGTGGACTCTGTAGTCTGCTTTGTCATCATTAGGGGTTTCCAGGACAGTCAAGGGGCTTCCAAGGGTGACTGCAGCTGATTTCTTCTGAATTTTATAAAATTATTTAAATATTAGGACTGTAGTTTTCAAACAGAATCACCAGTGGTACATGAAATAATTGACTTAAATATTACTTTTGAAATACTTTAGTGACAAGTCTTTGAGGACTATGATTTTAAAAAATCATGTCTTTTCAAATGTGTTAGAGTCCAGTTTTAACCAGGTGGGGCTACCAGTCTAGTCACATGGACTGACCCTGGAATAAGCCTTCTCGAGTTATCTCTGTGCCCAGGTATGAACTTCCAATAAATGAGTGGCTGTGAAGGAGATTGTGGCTCTACCCTGGCCTTCTTCTGAGTTAAGCGTGTATACACTTAATCATAGCTTAGCTGGTAAGGAATCCACCTGCAATGCAGGAGACCCTGGTTTGATTCCTGGGTTGGGAAGATCCCCTGGAGAAGGGATAGGCTACCCACTCCAGTATTCCTGGGCTTCCCTTGTGGCTCAGCTGGTAAAGAATCCACCTGCAATGCGAGAGACCTGAGTTCGATCCCTGGGTTGGGAAGATCCCCTGGAGAAGGGAAAGGCTGCCCACTCTAGTATTCTGGCCTGGAGAATTCCATGGACTGTATAGTCCATGGGGTCGCAAAGAGTCAGACATGACTGAGTGACTTTCACTTCACTCTTAATCATAGAACCCATATGTTATGCCCAGTTAAAGGCCAGGCAAACTCAAATGCATCTTTCTGGCACATGTTCCCATAATACACAGTCTGTCAGATGCACAGTTACCTTTGTGCTGTGATAACGCTGTCTTATGGTGGTTTTAGAAGTTGTGCAATTGGAACTTTTGCTCATCAAAATACACTGTTAAGGAGTGAAAAGGCATATCAAAGACCCAAGAAGATGTCTGCTACACATATGTTGAATAAGGGACTTGTATCCAAATTATATAAAGAGCTCCTACAAGTCAATTAAAAAAAAAGACCCAATAAAAATGGGAAAAGACTTGAACAGGTGCTTCACAAAAAGAGGGTATTCAAATGGCAAATATGAGCATAGAAGGCATTAGATATTGTTCATCAGGAAATGCAAATTTACTTATTTATTTTATTTCTGGCTGCATTAGGGCTTCCTTGCTGCATGTGGGCATTCTCTCGTTGCAGAGAGCGGGGCTACTCTCTAGTCGAAGTGTGTGGGTTTCCCACTGCAGTGTTTTCTCTTGCTGCGGAGCCCATGCTCTCGGCCCTTGGGCCTCAGTAACGGTAGTACATGGGCTCCCACGCTCTAGAGCACAGACCCAATATTTGTGGCACACGGGCTTAGCTGCTCTGGTGTGGCATGTGGGATCTTCCTGGAGCAAGGATCAAACCTGTGTCTCCTACCGTGGTAGATTCTTTACTACTGAGCCAACAGGGAAGCCCCAGGAAATGCAAATTTACATCATAATAAGACATCACTGTGGAGTCTCCAGAATGGCTAAAGCTGAGAAGATTGTGAATACTAAGTGTTGGTGATGATATGTGGAGCTATTAGAGCTCTCATCCATCGCTGATGGGAGAGTTAATTTCTATGATCTCTTTGGAAACCTGTTCGACAGAATCTAGTACAGTCGTGCAAGCATATATCCTATAACCTAGAAATCGGAGTCTTAGATACACACCCAGGAGATGTGACGTGCATCTCTCCCCCCAAGGAATGTACAGAAGTGCTCATCCCAGCTTTATTTGAAAACTGAAAACAACTCAACGTTTATCAAGAGTAGACATACAACAGACCACTACGCAGAAATGAAAAGGAACAAACTACAGCTACAGGCAACAGCATGACTGACGCTCACAGAAAAAAGGCCAGACCCGAAAGAGTGTACACAATGTAACCGTTTATAAGATGTTTCTGACTCTTTGCGACCCCATGGACTGTACCGTCCATGGAATTCTCCAGGCCAGAATACTGGAGTGGGTAGCCTATCCCACTAGGGGATCTTCCCAACCCAGGGATCAAACCTGGGTCTCCCGCATTGCAGGCAGATTCTTTACCAGCTGAGCTATCAGGGAAGACCCTTATAAGATGCTTAAGAACAGGCAAAACAAACGTGCAAGAGAAGAGATTAAAATAGTGATTCTGTGCGTGTGTGTTGTTTGTACAGTGTGACTGGTAAAGAAGAATGTGCGAATATTCCACGGTGTCATAACCATTCTATTTCTTGATCAGGGTTGATGATTACTTGGTTGCAGAAATACATAAAACCGTAGACTAGAAATCAGGGTGGAAATGTTTCTCCATAGAGGGTTGGTTGTTAAGTATTTGCCAGCACACCGCTAGATCCCATTTCTTTTCCATCTTTATTGTAACGTTACATATATATAGTAAGAGAGGATGCACGTCTTAAGTTTTCTCTCAATGGATTTTTTTTACATATTTTTTGAGACTCAGGAATTGCAGATACCTGTAAGAATCATGTGTATCTCCTTTTAGAACTGGTGAGTGTTAAAGACAGAAGACAGGGAATATTTTAGGTAACTATAGTGGATGATAATGAAAATTTGTTCTTGTTGGGCTTATTCACGAAAAGTACCTGCACGGTTAAAATGTTACAGTTTTTTTTAAATCACTTTATATATGGCATAACATAAGCATCTTATAACACACTCAGTCTCTGTTAGTTTATTTAAAAAATCGTTCTCCTTCTTATAATTGCCTTGCTTAATATACCGTATATTTTAATTATCCAACTTAGAGGGTTTGGGAAGACCTAAAATATTGTCATGCATCAGAACATTAGCAACCTATTTAGCAGTATTTTTTAAAACCAAAGGCCTAGAGGACAAATTTATCAAGTGTATATTACACATATGATTTCTTTAAGTGTTTGTTTCTGCTTCATTTCAAACATCCTCATTGTCTAAGCTGACGGATTTTTATTTTAATCAGTTTTAAATTCCAGGAGAGCGATCTTAATGTTTTAAGATGTTGGCAGTTGACCAGTGATAAACCATGAGCCCAGTTCTGTCAGTGTGGAGCTGACAGCCACACAGTGGTCTCTGGAGACCTAGACTCAGGCTCAGATGTGTACCAGATCGAGGCCAGTGAAAAAAGTTCTTGTTTTGGCAAGAAATGGAAAGAGCCTGGCACTTTCTTCAAAAGCGGCTTTTTTAAAAAAAAGGAGGCAAGTAAAAAGAAAAAACAACAACAACAACACTTGCCGTGGATGTCAAAATCCCAGCAAGTTATTCTGTGACTGGCAGCAACTGATGGTAGATTTTACATGAGATCCAGAGCAGCTGATGCAACACTGAAGAAGAGGAACTTTGGAAGACACCACCTGACTGCAAGACTTCTTCTAAAGCTACAGACAGTGCGGTCCTGGTGAGGGAACAGACACGCAGACCAGCAGAGGAGAGGAAGAGATAGGGAGGCAGAACCGCGAACACAGAGCCAACTGGTCTTTGACAAAAGGCAAAGACAACCAAAACGATGGAGAAAAGAGCCTTGTCAACAAATGCGCAACTGAACATCCACATGCAAAAAAAAAAAAAAGAATTTACAGACATTTGCAGTGGATGCAACAAGCTTATTAGCTGCTGGGAGTCAGAAATGTTGGATGACGTGCCAGAGCAGGGCTACCGAGGGGAGTGAGGACTTCTTTCCTGAAAACTCTAATAGGAAGAAATCCTGCCTAATTAGGAAGGTCAGCGCCACCTGCAAAGGTTGCTGGGATTCTGCATTTTTCACCCCCTGACTAGGCTGCCTCCGCTGCTCTTTCTTTATCGTGCCCAGGGGTGACGCAGAGCGATCAAAATGTGTCGAGGCTTAGTACACCCAACCAGGGGCTTCCGCTTCAAGCAGAGGAGAACAGAATAAATACTCATTGGCCTTTTCCTGGCTTATCTAAATAGGCTCGTTAATGGTCGCTTCCAAAAAAATATATTTTGCCTCTTTGAGTAGGAGAAAATCAATAATAATACTAGGTTTATGTGAAGGTCAGTCGGTTCAGCACTTAGCGTCTCTCATCCTCAGATTTTAAAGGGAGTGATGAAGGAACATTATTTCTGACAATCCTGCATGGGAAATGTCTTGACTGAGATTCTTGGACTTAATAAAAGATTTATGGTGGAAATTCTGCAAGTAATATCTTGTTAAAATAACTTCTGTGCTAACCTCAAGTGACAAATGATTGCTCAAACTTGTTTCTACGGCTCCTGGGCCTTCTCTTTAATCTTTTATTAGCTCTGTTCTCCAAACTTGAAATACAAGGGCCGACAATTGTTTTGGTCCATTATCTTTGATTCGAGTGTCTCTTTGCTATATTTGGAGACGTGTTTTCTTTTTCTGAATTACAAATGAAGTAAATGTCACCATTTGATGGTAATGGACGGCATTTAAATACGCTCTGAATGTCATCTTGCTTAAAAGTCAAGACCCCTGTAAGCAATGTTAAGTGATAGGCAGAGGGTGTTTTCTGGGATAGAGCAGACGGTGGAATGAGTTCACAGTTCTGGGTGAAAACCAGCAGCAGTGGCTGCCCTTGGCTTTCCAGGAAATCTGTTGTACTGAGAGCTTTATTGTTATAAAATTTACACTAAAGTTAAAATAAAGCACAGCACAAGTTCTGGATATTTCAGAGAGGAAGAGAAGCCAGAATCAGTCTGTTGAGTGTGGGAAGGTGTTCCTAGTTGTCTATATTATGGACTACATTGTTTGCCCAGAAATTCACATGTTGAAGTTCTAACCCTCAATATTATTACATTTGGAGATGAGCCTTTAAGGAAGTCATTTACATTAAATGAGGTCAAGAGGGTGGGCTTTCACCTAGTATGATTCATGACCTTATGAGAAGAGGCCGAGACACAAGGACTGCGTGCACACAGAACAAAGGCTGCGTGAAAAGACAGAGGAGGTGACCGTCTGTGAGCCTGGGAGAGTCCTCACTGAAAACCAGTCCGCTGGCACCTTACCTTGCCTTTCCAGCTCCCAGAACTGTGGGAAAATGTATTTCTGCTGCTTGAGCCACCCAGGTTGTGACACCTTGTTACGGCAGCCCTAACAGATGAATACATCCACCCATCAGCAAGCCTGGCCTCCCTTGCAGCTCAGGCATGGCTATGTGGCCTATCCTAGCTACTGAGGGATACAGAGAAGTTTCCCAGAGCTTCTGGAGGAGACTTCCTCTTTAAGAGAGAGAGACAGAGAGACAGGTGAGGAGACCCTTCACCCATCTCTTCTTGCTCTTGAATGTTATTGTATGAGGATGCTTGGAGCTGCACCTTCAGACCCTCCAGGGCAGGCCAACAGAATCTCCAGGGCACGGCCCCAGAGCCCTGATGCCATGGAGCCATGGGCCAACCCGGGAAATTGCTCATCCCTACACTCTCTGAGAGCTGAGAAAAATAAATCCCATATATAAACCACTTTACTTCAATACACAAACTTGGGGTGAAATATGCTAAATGACACTGTGATGAAAAACAATAGGGCTTCCCTGGGGCTCCAGTGGTTAAGAATTCGTGCTTCCACTGCAGGGGACACAAGTCTGATCCCTGACTGGGGAAGTTCCCCTTGCTTCTTGGCATGGCCAAAAAGCAAAACAAAACAGAAAAGAGAGAACAAAACGCCAACAACAAAGGAAGTCTATCGAAAGGTCTCATTCCTAATGGTACCATATGAGAGGTGTCGTCTCATTCTGGAGAACTGTAATAACGTAGGCCATTAGAAAGTTGAATCTTCAGCCTACAGTTTCCCAGTGTTCGCATTACCTACTGACTGTGAACAGTTATAATGGCTGTGTGTGTTTCCAGCATAATTGGCATGGATTGACACTCTGCAGTTCTCAGGGTTTTCCCCCAAATATCCTCCCTAAATATCACTAGAATTTGTTGTTGTGCGGTCACCAAGGTGCATCCGACTCTTTGGACCCCACGGCCTGCAGCATGCCAGGCTCCCCGGTCCTTCACTATCTCCCAGAGTTTGCTCAAACTCATGTCCATTGAGTCGGTGATGCCATCCAACTGTCTCATCCTCTGTCATCATCCCCTTCTCCTCCTGCCCTCAATCTTTCCCAGCATTAGGGTCTTTCCAATGAGCTGGCTCTTAGCATCAGGTGGCCAAAGTACTGGAGATTTAAGTTCAGTATCGCTAGAATTTGCCCTCCTTAAATTTCTTCCACGAGCATCCAACCTATCATCTTGCTTTTGTATAGTTCTCATGGCCTCCCTCAAGAGCAATGAGAAGTGTTCACACAACAACCAGAGAAAGCCTGTGCACAATGAAGAAGACCCAGCATAGCCAAAAGTGAATAAATAATAAATAAATAAAAATTTAAATAATTCAAATCACAGTACCACACGTGCATGGTTAGAAAAATTGGTTGTGCCGAGGGCCTTACGATGGGTCTCTTACCCCGCTGTTCCTCTCCCAATCCGCTCCTTAAAGATAATCATTTAAATCATTAAATCATTTACTAATTTTGTATTTGCATTTTCCTTTCCCGTTTAATTATAATCATTATTTTATTAAAAAAATAATTTGTACCTATACTTAATTATCTACAGTTTGGCAGCTTCTTAAAAAGTTAAACAAATTTACTGTATGCCCTAGTAATAATTCACTCTTAGGTATTTACCCAAAAGAAACAAACACATATGTTCACACAAAGATTTGCATGAGAATGTCCACAGCAGCATTATTCATTGCAGCCAAATGGTGGAAACAACCCAATGTAGACCAATGTTTTTGTTGTTGTTGTCTAGTTGCTAAGTTGTGTCCAACTCTGTTGCGACCCCATGGACTGTAGCCCACTAGGCTCCTCTACCCATGGAATTTCCCAGACAAGAGTACTGGAGTGGGTTGCCATTTCCTTCTCCAGAGGATCTTCCCGACCCAGGGATCGAACCTGCGTTTCCTGTATTGCAGGCAGATTCTATACCACTTGTACTACATGCACACAAAAATGCTATTCACCAGTAAAAAGCGATGAAGTACTGGCACATGCTGCAACATGGATGGGCCTTAAAAACATTAAGCTACGTGAAAGAAGCCAGAAACAAAAGACCACATATTGTATGACTCCATGTACGCAAAATGTCTGGAAAAGGCAAATCTATACAGACAGGAATGTTCGTGGTTGCCAGGAGCTGGGGGTGGGAAGAGGGAATCATTGCAAATGGGCACAGAGTTTCTTCCTGCGGCAGCAGAAACTCTGCTGGGCTCTGTGAATTTACTAATAAGCATTGTATTGCACATTAAAAGAGTGAATTTTATGGCATGTAAATTACACCTCAAGAAAGCTGGTAAAATATAAAAAGTGACATCATTCTTTCTTGTTCCATCAAGTAGAAGCAATGCCCTGCACTTTCTCTTTTGTAAGCTGAGCCTGCGGCCGCTCCATCTCCCACCCCCTCGCCTCTCCCTTTCCACTTCCCAGCTTCTCCTAGTTGTTTATTTACTTTGGTTTTGCAGAGAAGGCCATCATTTTATTTTGATTCTCTTCAAATAAACTCTATAGAATTAAAGCTAATAACCAGCATTTACGTTAACATGATTATGCAAATATTTCTTCAGAAAAGAACTTATATCGTGACTGCATTTCCTTCTCAACGGTTCCAATGTCATTTTTCCTGGACCACTCAAAGGGGAATGTCCAAATGGATTCTGCACTTTTGCCTTTCATCAGTTCATTAAAATAATGTCACATCTTACTCTTTCGCTACATTTGAGCAATGCTTCTCTTATACCTTTGAACCCTTCCCCTGCCCCTGGATTAAAAAAAAAAAAACTATTTCAGAATAGTTTTAGATTTATAGAATGATATGTATGTATGTTAATTGCTCAGTTGTGTCTGACTCTTTGGAGCCTGCCAGGCTTCTCTGTCCATGGAATTCTCCAGGCAAGAATACTGGAGTGGGTTGCCATTCCCTTCTCCGGAGGAACTTCCCAACCCAGGGCCTGAACCCTGGTCTCCTGCATTGCAGGTGGATTCCTTACTGTTTGAGCCACAGGGAAGTCCTTCAAAGGTGAAGGTAATACAAGAGAGTTCTAACATACCCTACACCCAGTTTCGGCTGTCATCAACCATGGACAATAGATAGCACATTTGTCTCTATTGATGAACTGACATTGCTACGTCATTATCAACTAAAGTCCATCCTTTATTCAGATTGCCTTAGTTTTAATGTAATGTCCTTTTTTGATTCCATTCTGGAAACTGCAGTACCTTGAATCATCATGCCTCCTCAGGATCCTCTTCACGGTGATGGTTTCTCTGACTTCCCTTGTCTTGATGACCTTGACAGTTTCCAGGGGACTGATTAGGTATTTTGTAGGGTGCCCTTCGATTGGAATTTGTCTGATGTTTTTCTCATTTTTAGATGGAGGTTATGGGCTTTGGGGAGGAAGGTCAGAAGGGTAAAGGGCCATGCTGATTGTATCTTATCGAGGGTCCAGACCATCAGTAAGACTTATCACTGTTGATGTTGACCTTGATCACCTGGCTGTGGTTGTATCATCAGTTTCTCTGCTGGAAAGTGACCTTCCCACCTCCCTTGCTGTCCTCTTGGGAGGAAGTCACCATGGACAGCCCGTGCTTCACTAGTGAGAGTCAGGCTCTACCTCATGAAAAGCAGAACGTTTATGTAAGTTGTTTGCAATTCTTCTGCACAGAAACTTTGCCTATTCTCTCCTATTTATTTATCTAATCATTCATTTTTATTAGTATGGACTCATGAATGGAGCATTGTTTTTATGTCTTCTTAAATCTATGTGAAAATAGAGAAAGTACGTTGCAGAATCCCAAATCCATGGACATTGACAACAAAACTGGGTAACACTGTGTGCTCTGTGCTAAGTCACTTTAGTCGTGTCTGACTCTGTAGCCCACCAGGCTCCTCTGTCCATGGGATTCTCCAGGCAAGCATAGTGGAGTGGGTTGCCACTTCTTCTCCATCCTAGGGGTTGAACCCATGTCTCTTACGTCTCCTGCATTGGCAGGCGGGTTCTTTACCACTAGCACTACCTGGGAAGCCAGGGGGAAATCGAGAGAGACACTATACAGCAAAATCCCAAACTGATGGCATTTACAACAAAGCTAGTGGCCCTAGATTGTCTCTGTCCACTCCAAAGTAGGAGTGAGTGGGAGAAACACCGAGAGCCATGACTTGAGTGTCATTCATGCTTGTGCAGGATGGAGGTGGAAGAGGAGATGGAGAGGCACCGAATGAATCCACGTACAGGATATCCCAAACACCAGGGGGACTCATGGGAAGTAGGCGGTAGCAGCTGGAATCGGATGACGGCGATCTGTCCTCTCTCAATAAGACTCAAGGGCAAGGGACCCATGGGAAGCACTGAAGGGTCCCTCAGAAGGGAGAAAATGCTGGGAATGCATTAAAAACTGAGCAGAAAAGGGACAGGAGAAAGGAGGGAAAGAAACAGCCAGGTTAAAAGAGAGCAGAGGAACAGATGCTGAACACAAACCGCAATATTTTGAGCATTGCAGACAAACAACAGAAGAGGGAACTCTGTGAAGTTAGGAGACCTTTTTAGGATACTCCCTCATTCCTCATTGCTGACAAAAGTCTGTCTAGTCAAAGTGATGGTTCTTCCAGTAGTCATGTACAGATGTGAGAGTTGGACCATAAAGGAGGCTGAGCACCCAAGAATTGATGCTTTTGAACTGTGACTCTTGAGAGTCCCTTGGACAGCAAGGAGATCAAACCAGTCAATCCTAAAGGAAATCAACCTTGAATATTCTTTGGAGGGACGGATGCTAAAGTTGAAGCTCCAATACTTTGGCCATCTGCTGCAAAGAGCCAACTCTTTGGGAAAATAAACCCTGATGCTGAGAAAGATTGAGGTCAGGAGGAGAAGAGTGTGGCACAGGAAGATATGGTTGGATGGCATCGACACAATGGACATGAATTTGAGCAAATTTGGGAAGATAATGAAGGTCAGGGAGAATCCCATGGACAGAGGCACCTGGCATGCTGCAGTCCATGGGATCTCAAAGAGTTGGACATGACTGAGCAACTGAACAGCAACAAATCGGTGGCAGTATTAATTTTACTATTGTGGGGTGCTTGTATGTGCAACATGGGATAAAATAAATTATTAATTATAGAGCATTCTAATTATTTTTTCAAAAAATATTCGTTTATTTGGCTATGCTGGGTCTTAGTTCCTGCATGTGGGACCTTGGTTTCCCTGACCAGGGATTGAATTCACATCCCCTGCACTGGAAAGCAGATTCTTAACCACAGAACCACCTGGGAAGTCCCTAGGGCATTACTGATTCTATCATTCCCTATGACTTTGAAAACCAGGGGTTTCAGTGAGGAAGAAAGGAGATAGAGAGGTAAGAGAGAAGCAATAGCAATAAGAATTCATGAGATAGTTTACTTCCATATGTGTGTGCGTTTGTGTGCCTGTTTATTTGTTTTCTAGCTCTGTCTGCTGAAACAATCTGGATACAATGACCAACTGTATCATAGTCTCCTAGGGCTATCATTACAAAGTACCACTGTCTGGGGGGCTTAACCCAAAGAAGTGGACTTTCTGATAGTTCTGGAGGCTGAAGTCTGAGATCAGTGTGTTAGAAGCAGCCCCTCACCAAATACAGAATTTCCTAGCACCTTGGGTTTTGGACTTCCTAAACTCAAGATTGATGAGAAACAAATTTCTGTTGTTTATAAGCCACCCAACTTCATGGTATTCAGTTATTGCAGCCCAAGTCGATTCAGTTCAGTTCAGTTCAGTCACTCATCATGTCCAACTCTTTGCGACCCTATGAATCGCAGCACACCAGGCCTCCCTGTCCATCGCCATCTCCCGGAGTTCACTCAGACTCATGTCCATCGAGTCCGTGATGCCATCCAGCCATCTTATCCTCGGTCATCCCCTTCTCCTCCTGCCCCCAATCCCTCCCAGCATCAGAGTCTTTTCCAATGAGTCAACTCTTCGCATGAGGTGGCCAAAGTATTGGAGTTTCAGCTTTAGCATCATTCCTTCCAAAGAAATCCCAGGGTTGATCTCCTTCAGAATGGACTGGTTGGATCTCCTTGCCATCCAAGGGACTCTCAAGAGTCTTCTCCAACACCACAGTTCAAAACCATCAATTCTTCGGCGCTCAGCCTTCTTCACAGTCCAACTCTCACATCCATACATGACCACAGGAAAAACCATAGCCTTGACTAGATGGACCTTAGTCGGCAAAGTAATGTCTCTGCTTTTGAATATACTATCTAGGTTGGTCATAACTTTTCTTCCAAGGAGTAAGCGTCTTTTAATTTCATGGCTGCAGTCACCATCTGCAGTGATTTTGGAGCCCCCCAAAATAAAGTCTGACACTGTTTCCACTGTTTCCCCATCTATTTGCCATGAAGTGATGGGACCGGATGCCATGATCTTTGTTTTCTGAATGTTGAGCTTTAGGCCAACTTTTTCACTCTCCTCTTTCACTTTCATCAAGAGGCTTTTTAGCTCCTCTTCACTTTCTGCCATAAGGGTGGTGTCATCTGCATATCTGCTGCTGCTGCTAAGTCACTTCAGTTGTGTCCGACTCTATGCGACCCCATAGATGGTAGCCCACCAGGCTCCCCTGTCTCTGGGATTCTCCAGGCAAGAACACTGGAGTGGGTTGCCATTTCCTTCTCCAATGCATGAAAGTGAAAAGTGAAAGGAAAGTTGATCAGTTGTGTCCGACTCCCAGTGACCCCATGGACTGCAGCCCACCAGGCTCCTCTGTCCATGGAATTTTCCAGGCAAGAGTACTGGAGTGGGGTGCCCTTGCCTTCTCCGCTGCATATCTGAGGTTATTGATATTTCTCCTGGCAATCTTGATTCCAGCTTGTGTTTCTTCCAGCCCAGTGTTTCTCATGATGTACTCTGCATAGAGGTTAAATAAGCAGGGTGACAATATACAGCCTTGACGTACTCCTTTTCCTATTTGGAACCAGTCTGTTGTTTCATGTCCAGTTCTAACTGTTGCTTCCTGACCTGCCTACAGATTTCTCAAGAGGCAGGTCAGGTGGTCTGTTATTCCCATCTCTCTCAGAATTTTCCACAGTTTATTGTGATCCACACAGTCAAAGGCTTTGGCATAGTCAATAAAGCAGAAATAGATGTTTTTCTGGAACTCCCTTCCTTTTTCCACGATCCAGCGGATGTTGGTAATTTGATCTCTGGTTCCTCTGCCTTTTCTAAAATCAGCTTGAACATCAGAGAGTTCACGGTTCACGTATTGCTGAAGCCTGGCTTGGAGAATTTTGAGCATTACTTTAGTAGCATGTGAGATGAGTGCAATTGTGCGGTAGTTTGAGCATTCTTTGGCACTGCCTTTCTTTGGAATTGGAATGAAAACTAACCTTTTCCAGTTCTGTGGCCACTGCTGAGTTTTCCAAATTTGCTAGCAAAGTCGATTAAGACAATAAAAGAATTGAGAGAATTGGGAGGAGAAAAATGGAAGGACTAACAATTTGATCAAACTTGCAAAAATAAGAAAAATGTAAAAGAGGACACAGTACTTTAAGCAATAAAGTAAGACAGAAATAAAATCAAGTATATCAATCATCATAGTGAATATGAACAAACTAAATTCTACCTTAAAGACAGAGGCTGTCATTTGTTGTTTTTGTTGTTCACTAGCTAAGTTGTGTGTGACTCTTTGTGACCCCATGGACTATAGGCTGCCCGTCTCCTCTGTTCATGGGATTTCCCAGGCAAGAATATTGGAGTGGGTTGCCATTTCCTTCTCTAGAGAATCTTTCTGACCCAGGGATTGAGCTGGTTTTTTTTTTTTTTTTTTAAAGCCAATACTAACCAGTAAAATATGCATATATTAAAATGTAAGTGATCAGATAAGGTTGAAAACAATGAATTGATAAAGTGATACTGAGCAAATACAGCAAAAAGAAAGATTAGAGTATCAAAACCAGGTGAAGTAGAATTTAAATTCGTGGCATCACAAATGGCATCATTTCCTTCCTTTTCATGTCTGAGTAACATTCTCTGTGCACATGTGAGTTGATGGACACATGTTATCCATTCATTTGTCAATGGACACTTATTTGTCTCCATGTCTTAGCTATTGTCAACAATGCTACAGGGAACATGGGGGTGCAGATACCTCTTTGATATAGTGATTTTATTTCCTTCAGATATGTACCCAGAAGTGTGATTGCTGGATCATATGGTAGTTCTGTATGGGTGTGAGAGTTGGACCATAAAGAAGACGGAGAGCCGAAGAACTGATGCTTTCAAAATGCGGTGCTGGAGAAGACTCTTGAGAGTTCCTTGGACTGTAAGGAGATCCAACCAGTCCGTCCTAAAAGAAATCAACCCTGAATATTCATTGGAAGGACTGATGCTGAAGATGAAGCTCCAATACTTTGGCCACCTGATATGAAAAGCCAACTCACACACACACAAAAAAAAAAAGAAAGAAAGAAAAGCCAACTCACTGGAAAAGACCCTGATGCTGGGAAAGATTGAGGGCAGGAGGAGAAGAGGGTGGCAGAGGGTGAGATGGTTGGATGGCATCTGAAACTCAATGGACATGAGTTTGAGCAAACTCTGGGAGCTAGTGAAGGACAGGGGAGCCTGGTGTGCTGCAGTCCACGGAGTTGCAAAGAGTCGAACACGACTTAGTAACTGAAAACAAATGGTAGTTCTATTTTTTTGAGGAAACTCCACATTATTTTCCATAGTGGCTGCGCCAGTTTACTTTTCCACCAGGAGCACACAGGGTTCCCTTTTCTCCTTCTCCTTGCTGGTACTTGTTAGCTCTTATCTTCTTGATAATAGCCATTCTAACAGGTGTGAGGGGATAGCTCATTGTGAATTTGATTTGCATTTTCCTGGTGTGGAGCTTCTCTCCATGTACTGATTGGCCATTGAATATCTTTGGATAAATGTTTATTCATGTCCTTTTTCCATTTTCCATCAGATTATTTCATTTTTTGCACTTGAGTCGTATGAATTCTTAATAAACATTGGATATTAGCTTCTTATTAGATGTATGGTTTACAAATACTTTCTCCCACTCTTAGGTGCCTGTTCAATTTTGTTGATGATTTTCTTTGCTGTGCAGATGCCTTTTTAGTTTGATGAGGCTCCACTCAGTTATTTTTGCTTTTATTGCTTGTGCTTTTGGCGTCATATCCAGAAAATCATTGCCAAGACCAATGACAAGGAGCTCTTTTCCTATGTTTTATTTCAGGAGTTTTATGGTCTTACATTTAAGTCGTTAATCCATTTTGAGTTAATTTTTGTGAGTAATGTGAGATAAGCATCCAGTATCATTCTTCTGTATGTAAATATTTAGTTTTCCCAGCACCATTTATTTACTTTTTTCAACTTTTAAAGACAGCAATTTTATTTATTTATGTATTTATTTTGGCTGTACGGCGAGGCAAGCAGGATCTTTCTGACCAGGGACTGAACTCATGCTCCCTGCAGTGGAAGCTCAGAGTCTCAGCTGCTAGACCACCAGGGAAGGTCCCCAGCACCATTTACTGAAGAGGCAGTCTTTTCTTCATTGGATGTTCTCAGTTTCCTCATTAAATCTTAGTTGATGATTTATGGACGGGTTTATGCCTGGGCTCTCATTGCTTTTGCGTTTGTCTGTGTGCCTGTGTTTACGCTCATACCATACTGATTTGGTTATTATTGCTACAGCTTTGTAGTATAGTTTAAATCAGGATGTGTGATGCCTCCATCCTCGTTCTTTTTCAGAAATGTTTTGGCTCCTTGGGGTCTTTTGCAACTTCATGCAATCTTAGGGTTGTCTTTTTCTATTCCTGTAAAAGCATGTCATTGGAATTTTTATAGTGAACATCCTAAGAAGTCTATAAAAGAATAAATGTTATAGCATAATGAAGAATCTATGAGAGAGAAGCTTAATGAGGGCACATTTGTCTTATCAGGTACCATACAATAAAGGCACTGTGGTAAAATCAATATGGTATTTATATCAGAACAGACAGATTGATCAGTGGAATTATATATTAATAGAACTGGGAGAGAATTTAATAAATGAGAAGCGATTGTTCACTTCAGTGGGAAAAGAGATTATTTAATAAGTTTTGCTGGCATGATTTATCATACATCTAGAAAAAAATAAAAGTGAATTCTTATGTCTTATTTAATAAGAAATTACAGATGAATTATAGAATTAAATACAAGAAGCGAAACTTAGCAGACTCCAAGTATAAAGGAGACTTTATTTACCAGGCTAAAATGCAAAAACTTTAAAAGAAAAGATAGATATATTTGAGTATATAAAAATTAAAAACCTTTGCATGATGAATGGTATTACAAACAAAGTCAAACAATAGATTTGAAAAAGTATTTAATAGTGATGACAAAGGTTATTTCTAAATATTACACACAAAGAGCTCTTACAAACTGACAATAAAAAGCTGAAAGAGGCAACCCAAGAGAAAAATGGATGAGTAATATGAACAGGGAGTTCATGAAAGCGAAAATCAAACAGGCCAGCAAACATGAGAACCAGTGGTAAGGGAACTACAGATTAAAACAATAGTATGATATTATTTAAGCCCATCAGAATATTTAAAATGGAAATAATATGATGCATGTAAAAGAAACTGTCAACCTCTCTACATGTGTATGTGCATATATGTACATGTGTCTATACATGGGCTTATTTCCATCTGCATGTGATTTTATGAGCATAGAAAATAAAGAAAGTCTTCATTTAAGGTCACTGGTATTGGTGGTGGATAAGAGCTGTAGCTCCTCCAGCATTTTGGGGATCCAAACCCACCTGATCTTACCAATGCTGCCTTTTCCTTAATGGATTTTGATAGTTACTAAGATTTTGCTTTTCTAGACCAAAGAGGCCCACAGCTTGCAGCCTGATCTCAGCAGCTTCAGCGCCACCTTTGTGGCCCTTCCACAGGCAGCCTAGTTGAGATCTAATGTGTAGATAGGTGAATGCTTCTTATTTCATTGCTTATACACATTGAATGCTCTTGGTTGAAAATAACAGAAAACCCAACTAGGAGTGACTTAAACAAAAGAACATTTATTATCTCATATACTGAGGATAGTCTGGTTCAGGCAGAATTAATTAAGCAGCTCAGGTAGTATCAGAGATCCAGGTTCTATTTTCCACTCTGCCATAACCCTCTTGTTAACCTGTTTTTCTCAGGCTTGTTCCCTAATGTTACAAATAGGTGCCCCAGCGCCCAGCTCTTTGGGCAAACACATGACTTGAGCAGCAGAGAAAGAGCCTTCCTCCTTTGTGGGCTTCCTTTTACCAGTGGGGAAGACCTCTTTTGCAGCTTTCTAGAAGTTTCCTTGAATATCTCACAAGCTGGAATTTCACCTTACGTCTAACCCTAACTGATCATTGGCAAAGAGAATGCATTGACCATGAATGATTTAGACTCATATTTAGTCTTCTGAGCTGCCTGCCTGAAGCACATTGCCATCTCATAGCAAAGAAAATTAGAGTTAGTTAGCAAAATGAGTGGGGAGACACGGTTGTAGGGTAAACAACTAATCATGTCTACAGCCTCACATGCCTGATCACAGCAGTGAACTCAAGAAACACGTGTGTCCTGCACATGGAAAGATGCTCTGCACCACTGATTGTTAGAGAAATGCAAATCAAAACTACAATGAGGTATCACTTCACACTGGTCAGAATGACCATTATCAAAAAGTCTACAAATCATAAATGCTGGAGAGGGTGTGAAGGAAAGGGGACCCTCCTACATTCTTGGTGGGCATGTAAACTGATGCAGCCATTATGGAAAACAATACGGAGGCTCCTTAGAAAAACTAAAATTAGAATTGGCATGTAATCCAGCAATCCCACTCCCTGGGCAGAAATCTGGAAAAGATGAAGACTAATTAAAAATGATATATGAACCCCAATGTTTATGCTCCTCTATGCATGGAATTCTCCTGGTAAAAATACTGGCATGGGTTGCCATTCCCTTTTCCAGGAGATCTTCCCAACCCACCTGGTCTGCCTGTATTGCAGGCAGATTCTTTACCATCTGAGCCACAAGGAAAGCCCTAGTGTTTATAGCAGCACTATTTACAATAACCAACGCATGGAGCAACCCAAGTGTCCCTCAGCAGATGAATGGATAAAGATGATGTGGTATATACATACAATGGAATATACCTCAGCCACCAAAAAGAATCAAATATTGTCATTTGCAGCAAGATGGATGGACCTAGAGATTATCATCTTAAGTGAAGTCAGTCAGACAGAGAAAGGCAAACACTACATCACTTACATGGGATATAAAAAAGTACAAATTGACTTATTTACAGAACAGAAGCAGTCTCACAGACAAAGAAAAAACTTACAGTTACCAAAGGGGAAAATGGATGGGAGGGATAAATTAGGAGCATGGGATTAACAGATACCCACCACTATGTAAAAATGTATATAAACAAAAAGGATTTACTGTATAGCACACGGAGCTATACTCAACATCTTATAATAACCTACAGTGAAAAAGAATCTGAGGCTGTACACCTGAAGCTAACACAATACTGTAAACCAACTAAATTTTTTAGAAAATTAAAAAGATACAATTAAAAACTAAAAGAAAGAAAGGAAGAAACATGACTCTCCTGATTCCAAGGAACTTTCCTGAGATCTTCATTTTATTGTACACATCATATATGGCTGACTCCGAGTGTATCCAAAGGACTCTTTCTTTGCCCCTGTGTTTCACTGATGGGTTGATGGTGTATAGACTTTCGAATCAAAAGCATTTTGCCTCAGAACTTTGAGATCCTGTGCCACCATTTTCCATCACTTTGGAGGCTGAAGAAAAGTCTGAGTCAGTGAGACTCTCATGCCGAACCAGAGAAAATGTTTCCTTCTCTCCGGAACAGTTCTGAATTCCCTCTTTACCTTTACAGTCTGAAACCGTGCAGACCTTCCTGTGGCCATTTCCCTGGGCACGTGGTGGGTCCTTGGAGTCTATATAGCGGCCTTGCCATCCACCTGTATTTTACTCTTACTCTGTCTACTTCTGGAAGACTAATGAAACAAATATTTTACCTTTTATCATTCCCCTTTTCTGACTTTAGCTGCTAGTGTCTGCTGTAAATTATCTGAGATTTCCTTGGCTCATCTTCTAGGCCAGAAGTCAGCAAAGAGCAACTTCAGGGGTAAATTTGGTCCACTGCCTATTTCTGCATGGCTCTGGGCTAAGAATGGATTTTATATTTTTAAATGGTAGAGAAAAAGAAAAAGATAAGAATATTTCAAAGCAGGGGGGGAAATTAAACAAAATTCAAGTTTTGGTGCTTATAAATAAAGTTTTATTGACGCGCCGCCTTGCTCATTCACTTACACATTGTCCTTGGCTCCCCTGGGGTACAACGGCATAGTGAAGTGGGTGTGACAGGGGCTGCAGGGCTCGCAGTGCCTAAAATGCTAACTATTTGGCTCTTACAGAGAAAGTTGGCTGATTCCCGATTGAGAATACCAGCCTGGGCTTTAGCCATGCTCATTCTGCTGTTCCACTGAATTTTTTGATAATAGTATTTTTAATTTCTAAGAACCTCATCTCTCTGGTATTCTTTTATCAGATGGATCAACGATTTCATTATGGGCTTAATATTCATTTTTGTTTTAAGTAAGCTTTTCACACAAGTACAAAATAGAGCACAAAGTGTAAAACTCAATACATTTTCACAAAGTCAACACATCCATTTAACCAACTGAAAGATAAATAAAATTAGGAGCACCCCTAAACCCCTTTCAATCCTAAAGAAAACCAACCCTGAATATTCATTGGAAGGACTGATGCTGAAGCTGAAGCTCCAAAACTGTAGTCACTTGATGCAAAGAGCCTACTCATTGGAAAAGACCCTGATGCTGGGAATGACTGAAGGCAGGAGGAGAAGGGGGGAACAGAAGAAGAGAGGGTTGGGTGGCATCGACACAAAGGACATGAGTTTGAGCAAGCTCCAGGAGTTGGTGATGGACAGAGAAGCCTGGCATGTTGTAGTCCATGAGGTCACAAAGAGTTGGACACAACTTAGTGACTGAACAACAAACAAAAGCCCCTTTGGTACTCTCATAGACTGTCCACCAAAAGGTAACCACTCCTTTGATTTCTAACCTGGTTAGATATGAAGATTTATTGCAAAACTGGAGCAAAGCAGCCAGTGTGGTATTGGCAAATAGAGCAGTGGAACGGAGCCCAGGATCCAGGAAGAGGCCCACACACATGCAAGCACTGCACTTGGGACAGAGACGCATCAGTGCAACAGGAGATGAACCTTTCAATAGATAAAGCTGAGTCACCTGGATAGCCACGTAGGAAAAGTGAATCATCACCACCACCTCACATCAATCATTTCAGTCTCTCAGTCATGTCCGATTCTTTGCCATCCCATGGACGGCAGCAAACCGGCTTCCTTGTCCATTACCAACTCCTGGAGCTTACGCAAACTCATGTCCATTGAATCGGTGATGCCATCCAACCACCTCATCCTCTGTCTTCCCCTTCTCCTCCTGCCTTCCATCTTTCCCAGCATTAGGGTCTTTTCAAATGAGTCAGCTCTTCGGATCAGGTGGCCAAAATATTGGAGTTTCAGAGTCAACATCAGTCCTTCCAATGAACATTCAGGATTGATTTCCTTTAGGACGGACGGGTTGGATCTCCTTGCAGTCCAAGGGACTCTCAAGCGTCTTATCCAACACCACAGTTCAAAAGCATCAATTCTTCTGCACTCAGCTTTCTTTATAGTCCAACTCTCACATCCATACATGACCACTGGAAAAACCATATCCTTGACTAGACAGGCCTTTGTTGGCAATGTAACATCTCTGCTTTTTAATATGATGTCTAGGTTGGTCATAGCTTTTCTTCCAAGGAGCAAGCGTCTTTTAATTTCATGGCTGCAGTCACCATCTGCAGTGATTTTGGAGCTCCCCAAAATAAAGTCTCTCACTGTTTCCATTTTTTCCCCATCTATCTGTCATGAAGTGATAGGACTGGATGCCATGATCTTAGTTTTCTGGATATTGAGTTTTAAGCCAACTTTTTCATGCTCCTCTTTCACTTTTATCAAAAGACTCTTTAGTTCTTCACTTTCTGCCATAAGGGTGGTGTCATCTGCTTATCTGAGGTTATTGATATTTCTCCCAGTAATCTTGATTCCAGCTTGTGCTTCATCTAGCCCAGCATTTTGCATCATGTACTCTGAATATAAGTTAAATAAACAGGGTGACAATACAGAGCCTTGATGTACTCCTTTCCTGATTTGGAACCAGTCTGCTGTTCCATGTCCAGTTCCCACTGTTCTTTCTTGACCTGCATACAGTTTTCTCAGGAGGCAGCCAAGGTGGTCTGGTATTCCCATCTCTTTAAGAATTTTCCACAGTTTGTTGTGACCACTCAATCAAAGGCTTTGGCAGAGTCAATAAAGCAGAAGTAGATGTTTTTCTGGAACTCTCGCTTTTTCGATGATCCAACGGATGTTAGCAATTTGATTTCTGGTTCCTTTGCCTTTTCTAAATCCAGCTTGAACATCTGGAAGTTCATGGTTCACATACTGACAAACATGGTCCACTGGAGAACGGAATAACAAACCACTTCAGTATTCTTGCCTTGAGAGCCCCATGAATAGTATGAAAGGGCAAAAAGAAAGGGCTGAAAGATGAACTCCTCAGGTCAGTAGGTGCCCAATAGGCTACTGGAAATCAGTGGAGAACTACCTCCAGAAAGAATGAAGAGACGGAGCCAAAGCAAAAGCAATGCCCAGTTGTGGATGTGACTGGTGATGGAAGTAAATTCCGATGCTGTAAAGAACAATATTGCATAGGAACCTGGAATGTTAGGTCCATGAATCAAGGCAAATTGGAAGTAGTCAAACAGGAGATGGCAAGAGTGAACGTTGACATTTTAGGAATCAGGGAACTAAAATGGATTGGAATGGGAGAATTTAACTCAGATGACCATTATATCTACTACGGTGGGCAGGAATCCCTTAGAAAAATGGAATAGCCCTCATAGTCAACAAAAGAGTCCGAAATGCAGTACTTGGGTGCAGTCTCAAAAATGATAGAATGATCTCTGTTCGTTTCCAAGGCAAACCATTCAATGTCACAGTAATCCAAGTCTAGGCCCCAACCATTATAATGCCAAAGAAGCTGGTGAATGGTTTTACAAAGACCTACAAGACCTTCTAGAACTAACACCCTAAAAAGATGTCCTTTTCATTATAGGGGACTGGAATGCAAAAGTAGGAAGTCAAGAGATACCTGGAGTAACAGGCACATTTGGCCTTGGAGTACAGAATGAAGCAGGGCAAAGGCTAATAGAGTTTTGCCAAGAGAACGCACTGGTCATAGCAAACACCCTCTTCCAACAACAGAAGAGAAGACTCTACACATGGACATCACCAGATGGCCAACACCGAAATCAGATTGATTATATTCTTTGCAGCCAAAGATGGAGAAGCTCTATACAGTCAGCAAAAACAAGACCAGGAGCTGACTATGGCTTAGATCTTTCCCAGCATCAGGGTCATTATTGTATTGACCCTTTAAGTTCGTGAGTGTGGTCTTCCTTTCTCTTTCTCTTCGTCTTCTTTCATTCCCATGGATATTGTTTGCCTTTTGTTATGTGTATCAACTTTGTAACATCTTTTGTTAAACTTATTCCTGGATATTCTGTTTTCTGATGTTGTAAATCATATCACTTTTGAATATAATTTACGATGTGTTGCTGTTGCAACTGGTTCCTGTATCTTGACCTTATATCCACTGATGTTAAATTTACTTATTTGTATCATCTTTTACAATTCTAAGATTCAAACTTGTCTGTGAATAATGGCAGTTTAGTTTTTCTTTCTCTGTACTTAAGCATTTTTCCTTGCTTTGTTGCACTGGTGAAGATCTCTAGTACAATGTTAAAAAAAAGTTAATGACAGTGAGCAATCTTGTCTTATTTCTAATATTGTCTTATTTTGTCTTATATTGTCTAATATTGTCTTATCTTGTCTTTCTAATATCTTTCTAATATTGTCTAATCTTGTCTTATATCTAATATTATCTTATTTCTAATAAGGGAAGGATTTCAATATTTTACCATTAATTATGATGCTTGTTTTAGCTTTTCTAGGGGGTATTGTTTCTCAATTTAAAGAAGTTTCCTACTACTCTTATTTTTGTTATGAATGGATATTGACTTCTATTAAATACTTGTTCTGCATCTATTGAGATGATTATATTATTTGAAAATGTGGTGCATTATGTTGATTAAATTTAGCATGTGAAACAACTTTGCAGTCTTAGAATAAACTCTGCTTAATAATGATGGATTATCCTTTTAATCTGTTATTGAATTTGATACATTTAGCTGGATTAATATCTACCACTAGACATTAATGATTTCTAACAGTTTCCATTTATTGCCCTTGTTCTTTGTTCCTATTTTTTTGAGACTTTTAACTTTTGCTTTTCCTGAGCATTCAAGCATTTAATTAAAAAATTAAAAAATTTTTTTCTGAAAAATTTAAAGATTACTTTCCATTTACAGGTATTCCAAAATATTAACTATATTCCCTGTGTTGTACAATATATCCTTGAGCCTATGTTATACCCAGTATTTTGTGCTTACCCCTCCTCCATCCCTATACTGCCCCCTTCCCCACTGGTAATCACTAGTTTGTTCTCCATATCCATGAGTCTGCTCCTTTTTTGTCATATTGACTAATTTTTGTATTTCTTCGATTCCACATATAAGTGATATCACACAGCATTTGCCTCTCTCTGTCTTATTTCTCTTAGCATAATTCTCTTTAAGTCCATCTATGTTGTTGCAAATAGTAAAATTTTGTTTTTTAGAATGGTTGAGTAGTATTCCATGGTATATACATTCTTTGATCCTATTTGTATAGCAGAAGACTGTTATGATCTAATTTCTATTTTGAGAGGGTTTCTCTGGTGCTGTGTTGGGAGTAGGCTCTAGGAAGGCAGAGATGAAAACAAAAGATCCATTTGGAAATTAGTGTGGTGTTCCCACCTGCCACTTTCACAGGGTTATTTTAACATCTCCACTTGACTATATCCATTTTAACAATGGAGGTGGTAAGATATGGTTAGATTCTATAAATGTATGCTTTTGATATTTTCCTAGGTAAAGCGTCTGCCTGCAATGCAGGAGACCCGGGTTCGATCCCTGGGTGGGTTAGATCCCCTGGAGAAGGAAATGGCAACCCACTCCGGTACTCTTGCCTAGAAAATTCCATGGACAGAGGAGCCTTCTGGGCTACAGTCCGTGGGGTTGCAAGGAGTCAGACACGACTGAGCGACTTCACACTTCACTTCTTCTATGTCTTATTACAGACATGTTTTAAATACAGAAAAAGTAGTCTTTTAAAAAGCATCCTTTCTCCTGAAAAAGGTGTTGCATTTTCCTGTCTCCTTGTATGTTGAGTGATTTTGGACTGTGCAGGTTGTGAACGTTATGCTGTAGATGGAGGGCAGGAGGAGATGGGGGTGAAAGAGGATGAGATGGTTGGATGGCATCACTGACTCAAGGGACATGAGCGAGCCTTTCTGATGGAGTGCTGGAGGGGGACATCCAACTACGGTGGATTTAAGAGAGAATTAGAGGTAGGACTGGGTTTATCAAAGGGTTTATTTAGAAGAGGCTTGTCAGGAGGTGTGAGGTAAGCATAAGGATGAGGGTGTTATCAGGGTGGTGCTTAGGAGAACCTGTTGCCTAATTGTTAGGGTAAAGGGAAGCCAGAAAGAGACGTATAATGAAAGCTCAGCTGACCCCAAGGTTCTCAAAATGGGGAAGAAGCTATGAGGCGGGATGACGGAGTGAGAAGGCCAGGAGGAAGAGAGGCCCGAATGGTCAGAGAGTGGGGCCTGACCTCGTGATGTCCACCCCGGAATAGTTCAGTGCGGTGAAGAGGGCCCGAGTGTAGCCACTGAGTGGATGGGGGCAGATGGAGGTCAGAGGCAGCTGAGAAAGTCATAAGGCCTGGGATGGATGGAGTGCGCATGCTGATGACGAAATCATCCGCGGGTTGGAAAGGTCTCAAGAGGAGACAGACTGGCTCGCTGGATCCAGTCGTCAGCGCTGGAAGAAAGAGAGGAAGGAAGCAGGAGGTGAGAAGATACCAGTGAGGAGGTGTGGTGGAGGCTAGCGCTGCTGGGTGGTGAGAGTCCGCGAGAAGGGGACTTAGACGTCGGGAAAGGGGCGGTAGTTTTGAAGTTTTACGCCCACCACTCTTGTCCCTGTGGTGTTGGTGAACATTCCCAAGAGATCGGAGCTTTGAGGAGGGCAAGGCTTGGGCTTTCTTAGTCTTAAAGGCATTAGGGGGATCACTTCTGCACCATCATTCAGATCTTCAATAGAATAGTCAATACCAAATACTTTTCAGCCCCAGAGCTACTGCTGCTTGGCATCTGGTGCTCATAATGTTTTTTTGCAAATTGATTGCTCACAGTTTTGTCTTACTTATCAGGGTTAGTGGTAAGCCAATGAACAAGCGTGTTTTCACCACAAAGCCGTCTCCCTTCCCCCTCAGTTTGAAGTATCGCCGCCTCCCACCTCCCCTGTCCCGTCTCCCCTGGGGCTCAGTTGCCTTCAGTTCTAAGCTCCTCTGAGCGTCCAGGTCTCGGCTTAGTGCCCTTGTATTGAATGGTCCCCCATCCTTCTCCCTAATCGTTTATTATTTCAGCACCCTCTGCTTTTCCTTCATAAAACTGTGTCCAGTTTGTAATCAATTTATTGATATATTTCATTTAAAAATAATCTCTCTGATTAGAACCATCATTTCACTAGAAGCACCACCATCTGTCTTGTTCACCACCTTATATCTGGGATCAGTCATAGTACTTGGCACACAGCAGGCATCTACCTTGTCGGGCAGATAATAGCGTCTCCATTTTATAAATGACAAAAATAAAACTTGGAGAAAGTGGTGAAGCCTGGGTTCCAGCCCAGGTCACCCAAACGTCCTATTTCCAGTCCCTCCTGGAGTGAGGGAACAGCTTATTCTCTAATTCTTCATGGGGAGTTAAAACGGCCACCAATTCTTCACCACACTGAGAGGTGTATGCGTGCCCCACTCCTCTGATCTTGGCTGGTTCTGAATTGACGATAAGGGTGCTACAGAAAGGAAGCGGTACCAGTTCTGGGCTTGGCCTCTCCAGCGTCTGGGACTCTGCATTCCCCACTCTTGGAACACTCTAGGGGTGCCTGAACTGCCCTGTAAGCCTGACCGTCTTTCTGGAGAGACCACGTGGCAATACCATGTGGGGAGGGAGAGTGGCCCAACTGTCCCAGCATTTCAGTGGAACCCCCGGATGACTCCAGCCCCAGATTTCAACCTGCTGCAACTCCATACCATCTCAGGTGAGAGCATTAGAAGAGCCTCCCTGCTGAGCCAGTAGCCCCACAGCTCCATGAGATGAAATGGTTGTTGTCTTATGGCAGGGACTGCGATGAGGCCAGAACGCACCTAGGGCAGAGGTATAAGGAAGTGCCCACCCTGTAACTTGTTGGGCCTTGAGAATGAATATCTCCTTTATCCTGGGGCCCTAGGGGCCTCACTTTGTCCTGGGCTCTTGTTTTCAGCCATTTGTTTTGGTGGTTTTTACTGCCAAAGAATTGATGCTTTCGAACTGTGGTGCTGAAGAAGACTCTTGAGAGTCCCTTGGACTGCAAGGAGATCCAACCAGTCCATCCTAAAGGAAATCAACTCTGAATATTCATTGGAAGGACTGATGCTGAAGCTGAAGCTCCAATACTTTGGCCACCTGATGCAAAGAGCCAACTCATTGGAAAAGATCCCAATGCTAAGAAAGATTGAGGGCAAGAGGAGAAGGGGGCAACAGAGAATGAGATAGTTGGATGGTATCACCGACTCAGTGAACAAGAGTTTTAGTAAACGCTGGGAGACAGTGAAGGACAGGGAGGCCTGAGAGTCTGGAGGTGTGCTGGAGTCCATGGGGTCCCAAAGAGGACTTAGGGACTGAACAACAAAGAGAGTTGAACTTGGAGGAGGGCATGGCAACCCACTCCAGAATTCTTGCCTAGAAAATCCCATGGACAGAGGAACCTGGTGGGCTACAGTCCATAGGGTGGCAACGAGTCGGACGCGACTGAAGTGACTTACCATGGCATGCCAGAGGGCTGAGACACTTGTGGTGCCTGGCACAGAGCAGGTGCTCAGGGACCCAGAGTAACTGAATCAGTTAAGGTACAAATCCCAACTTCCAAATACGGTCATTTCCATAGGAATCCCTGGCCCTGGAATACTCTGTAATCAGACTTTCTTTGACACATCATTCTCGTATATTTCCCTGCTGTGCTAAACTCTGTCATTGTCTTCACTTGAGCAAACAGTTCTGAGAGTCTGCTTTGGGCTCGGCACCATTGGAGATGCTCAGGAAGTGTGGGGAGAGTGGAGGAGACATGAGCCAGCCGTTTCTGCCTTCAGGAGCTGAGCACAGAGCAGGGCAGCCCTGTGTGGATGCTGAGGTCGCGGAGCAGATTCTGAGCATGGGATGGATGGGAGCCAGTGCCAGGAAGGTGAGGGCTGCAGAAGGGCCCAGGGCTGGAAGGTCTGAGCTGTGAGGCTGGGGGAAGGCTGTTGGGGGAGCAGGGCTGCTGGGTGGCGGAGAGGGCCTGGAGGAGCCTGGAGGATGAACAGGCTCTGAGCAGCAATGAGGGGATGGGACAGAGGGAACACCTCGTGCCCAGCAGTGACCCTGTCCATTTTTAGGACACTCAAAGGGCCAGGGGACACTGCCCTTGGTCCTTTTATTCTGTTGTTTCAGCCCCTTTCCTCACCCGCTCTGGAAGGATCACGTAAAAATGGAATTTATGGAGGTCTCACCTCCGTGGTCCTTAAGACTGGCTCTAGGCTGCTGCTTTTCTGGGCAGGATGGTGACAGTTTCCAGTCAATGGCTGGCGTGAAGTCTCTGTTGCCCCCAGCTCAGCTACATCGTCCTTTAATAAAACAGTCTTGAGCCCGGCGCTTCTATTTGCAGACGTTCTATAAAACCCGACTCATTCAGAGTAAATGGGGGGAGGACTGTCTGGGTTCAAGGCACCACCTCACATCTGAGAAAGGAGGGGCTGTGGGGACGGTCAGGGCTGGGCCTGATTTAATGTAATTCTTTATACTCAGCACGTGGGCTGGCTGCAGAAAAGCACCGCTAAAGCGTCTTCAGAGGGCTCTCCTCCGGAGTTAAACGTTTACTGTCTGCTGTGCTAGCACGGTTAATTTGCAGAATGAGAAAGAGTCAAGGTAAATTCCTGTCTGAACTCCCAATGAATGCAGCCGAAGACTCCAGACCCTCCTCGGCAATGGACTCCCTTGAGGGGAGCGGGGAAAGCGTGGGGAGACGTTGGCTCAGTGTCTGGGGGAGGTGGGAGCTGGTCCCAGCAGGCAAAGAAAGTGGGAAAGGGCAGGCTGCCTCTCCATGGCGGGGAGAAAGATCGAGAAAAACCCTTCTAAATCTTTGTGGACACTGGGGATATCAAGGTCCTCTGGGAAAGAAGCCCCCAATTCTTTCTTTTTCTTTTCAGGATTAAGCTTTTATTTCTGTCAGTCTGGATAAGAAGCCCCCAAATTCTAGGACTCATGGCATCAGGCCCAGTGAAAAATCCCCATGGCTCATACAGCTTTCTCATAACGTGAGTGTAAATAAGTCAGTCATAGGTCTTCATTTCAACCTCGATATAACCATCCTTTTCTTGCTGGAATGTCTAACCGAGGTCTGGCCCCCGAGGGCTCCTCGGGCACCTGGCTGGCCTCCCCTCCCTATTTGCAGACATGGGCGGGGAAGATGTCATTGGTACTTCTCTTTCTTCCAGTCTCTTCTCCCTCAGGCAGGGATGCAAACTCTCATCCCAGGGGCCAGGCAGGTGACATAAACGAAGTCCAAGCGGAGGGCAGGCTCATGGCCAAGCGAGGCCCCTGCTTCCTTTGAAGGGAGGCAGGCCTCGGCAGATCCTGCCTGTGGGAGACACAGCCCCAGGGTCCCATGTGGTCAGATCTTAATAAGAAGATTATTATTATTTTTTTTCCCCCCTTGAAGTTGGCAAAAGAACCTTGGCAGATGAAACAAAACTTGTCTATGATCCCTGCTGGACAGGGGTGTGGCGGTGGGGGTGGATATCTGGCCGCTAGCTCTCTGAAGCCACTGGCTGTATAATACCAGCTGAGTCATATCTCTTCTTGGGCCTCATTCTCCTCACCTGGAGAATCATGAGTCTGGAAGGTTCCATCTCTAAAGAGTGGTTCAGCTTCAGGATTTTGAGCCCCCAGAATGATGGGACATATACTGTACTCAGTAGTCAATAAACTGATGTTGAATTAGTAAAAAGAATGAATTATTCATCATGCCTTTTTGCAAAGATAACCTCCGAATAAAGTAAATTCTTTTCTTTACAAATTCTCCATTGCTTTCTAAATGCTTCCTTTGATGCTGTTTGCCCACTAGTTATCAGTTTCTTTTTTCCATGCATCCTCAGCTTTCGGAAAAGCAGACCCCCAGACCCCTCAGCAAATCTCTGGTACAGGAGTTCCAGGTGGGCCGGCCACCTACCCCTTGGCAAAGCTTCTAGTGTAGTCTTGTTATGCTCCTGTGGTTCAGGGCCACTGGTGGAAGGACCAGACCCCTTCCACATGAGGTGGGTGTGAATCTCTGAGAACTCAGTTCAGTTCAGTTGCTCAGTCATGTCTGACTCTTTGCCGCCCCATGGACTGCAGCACACCAGGCCTCCCTGTCCATCACCAACTCCTGGAGCTTACTGAAACTCATGTCCATTGAGTCAGTGATGCCATCCAACCATCTCACCCTCTGTCATTCCCTTCTTCTCTCACCTTCAATCTATCCCAGCATCAGGGTCTTTTCCAATGAGTCAGTTCTTCACATTAGGTGGCCAAAACTTCCCTGAAGAAGCAGCCCAGGGCCAAGAAGGACACCGAGCCTGTGGGGAATGCCCTGAGTGGTTCAGCAGCTGGAAGGGAAATCGCTGATGGGGCTTACCGCTGGTGGGACTAGTGATTTCCCCAGTCCAGGTGATTGCACGGAAGCCATACCTTCTATAGAGAAGATGCGTGTGCAAAGGTGCCATCTCCTGTCTGTGCAAGAAAGTCAGTCCTGACAGGAAAGGATCCCAAAGACGCTGCAGATTAAGATGGGGTTAAGCATGTACAGAATCACAGAATTTTTAAACTGAAGAGACCTTCAGAAAGAGATCAACCGGAAGAGGAGACAACTGACTGCACCCACTCTTCTGAGAGCTTTGTCCCACTCATCCTCAGATTAGATGAGGCTTCACCAATGAGAGACTGAAGGCTCAGGTGAGACAGGTAATTCCTCCAAGATCAAGTAACTCGTAAGTGATAGAGCCAGGACTCAAGCTTGGAATTGTCTGGCTGCAAAGTCCTCATTCCTCCCGAGGAATCTAGAGACAGTCTACCAGATTTGTCTCCCTCACTTGATAAATGAACACATGTGAGCTCAAGGGCTTTGCAAAGTCAAGAGAGACTGTATAGATGACTGTGGCTGCTCCTGCCCCAGGTGTTTTCCATGTCCTTTGGCAAAGCAGCCAGGCTGGTGGAAGCAGGTCCCTGAGCACCAGGGACAGAAACCCTTGTGCCACTGCCCCCTCAAGCCCGAGTCATGTAGGATCAGGCCAAACCTATCACCTTCCTAAAGAAGCTACCAGAAGGGTCATTAAAGGCCACCCTGAACATGGCTTGGGACACACGAGATTGTGGGCAGTGGTCCATGTATAGGGGCCCCCAAAACCCCTCCTCCTCCTCTCATGGCCCCTGTCCTCTGCCCTCCCCTTGGGTGGTGGCAGGCTTGTGGTCCAGGGATTTTGTTCAGGGCCACGCGAGGGCAGCAGCACTGAGGGCGACCCCGTTCCTGGGGGCTGACCTTTCCCCTCCATCATCCACCTTGACCCTGAGGGTTCTGTGAACTCCACGGCCATCCTCAGATTTGTTTCAGCCTGGAAAGTTCTCCCGCCGCTAAGCCACCTGTCAGCCAGCACCTCCCACGCCAGATGGCCACCCCCTCCCGCCCTTCGTGCAGTCCGGCCAAGCACAGGCCCGGCATGGACAGAAGAGATCCTGCGTGGCCACGGCCAAGGTCAAAGTGTCCATCTGGACACAGGTATCCCAGAGCCGCGATGCCGCCACAGAAGAGAGGGACCCTGGTTTCTGGCTCTTGGTTCCCCGTCAGACTTGCTTCAAAACCCAACGCTGTGTTCAGCTGTCCGGCTTCTCCGGCAGGCAGGCAGAGTGCCTGGAAAGAGCCTTCCAGAGGGCTCCTCCACGGGCTGGGCCTGCCCTCAGCCCCCACCAAGGGCAAACCACGCCGTCCCTCTGCCAGAGAGAAGCCTGAGTACAGATGGCCACCCACTCTTCCCGCGTGGGGCCCGCGGGCCTGGGGCTCTGGGGCCGTGGCCAGCGGCCCCTTCCTGATGCCCCGTCCCCACGGCTCCCCAACCCCTCCCCGGAGAGCCCTGAATTCCGAGCTTCTTTTCAGTGCCGTTCCTCCTGAGACTTCCTTTTAGCTCTTCAACTTGACCTCATACTGTGAGCTGGTCAAATGAAAACGGGAGGCGATGTTATTGTGCCAAATTGTTTACAAAGTAGAAAACTGAAGAGGAAACTGTGCTTTGTTTTCCAAACAGTGAGAAACCTAAGGAACCGACTTCTTTTCAGTTCTTTCATAGTCGAAAACATCCTTGTGGGAAGCTTGTTTTTACTTTCAACCAGACCCTCTCCCTTCAAATCCCACTGTGAAAGTGAAAGTCACTCAGTCGTGTCCAACTCTTTGGGACCCCACGGATTTACACGGTCTGTGGAATTTTCTAGGCCAGAATACTGGAGAGGGTAGTCATTCCCTTCTCCAGGGGATCTTCTCAACCCAGGGATCGAACCCAGGTCTCCTGCATTGCAGGCAGATTCTTTACCAGCTGAGCCACCAGGGAAGCCCAAGAATACTGGAGTGGGTAGCCTATCCCTTCTCCAGAGGATCTTCCTGACCTAGGAATTAAACCGGAGTCTCCTGCATTGCAGGTGATTCTTTACCAGCTGAAATACCAGGGAAGCCCCTCAAATCCCACTGGTATGTAATATGTTCTGAATTTAAAAAAAAAAATCCCACTTCACTGTGAGTTTGTGCATGCTAAGTCACTTCAGTTGTGTCTGACTCTGTGAGACCCCATGAACTGTAGCCCGCCAGGCTCCTCTGTCCCTGGAATTCTCCAGGCAAGAATACTGAAGTGGGTTGCCATTTCTTCCTCCAGGGGTTGAACCTGCGTCTCTTGGGTCTCCTGCATTGGTAGGTGGGTTCTTTACCACTAACGCCACCTGGGAAGCCCCTACAAACCAGCATAACCCATTTCTTGTTCTAAACAAGTGAACAAACATTTGTCTTCAGCGCTGAGATGTCAGTGTTAAAGAAAAACAAGAAACCGTAAGTCCAAATCCAGGTAAGGCCGACCACATGCATTAGCTGATATCCGCGTTGTTTTACTTACATCTTTTATTTTGCCTTTTCCCTCAAGTGGTAGTTTCAGATAGGCATCTTTGTTTTCATTCCATTGGATTCAACTTTTCAAAATAGCACCAGAAATATCTCACCAGTTTCCCCAATCACTGGGGGGACCCATAAGAATGATCATTTTCTTTTATGACATACACGTTGGACCAGGGCAATCTTATTGATATTAAGCCTGTCTGGGATGGTGGGTGGACTTGGCGTAAGTGAATTAAATGTTGGTCTTGCAGTTCTATCGGACTTCAGACAAACATTCATGTTGATTGAACACTGATTTGCTGGCACTCCTCAAACCATTGTTCTGCCATCTCAGCATCCCAGCTCTTGCGGTCTTTTCCATTTGCTTCTTTATGGATGGGCGAGTCGCCTGACAGTGGCCGCCTGGATGAGGCTGGCGTTGCAGTTTTGCCATTCTCGTTTGGCTGTCATCTGATGCCTGCCATCACTTGCCAGCCTCACTCGCACATTGCCAATTCTAGGGGGAGAATCAGATCTAATTTGAGCACCATTTTATCTGCTTATTTTACACACAGATGTGAGTACGTCTCTCTATTACATAAGTATTTAAGCTTTCATTCCAACTGTCTTTAAACAGTTACTACAGCAAACATCCCCCACAGTGCCAGAAATACCTTTTCATGGTCCTCATTCTCCAAAGGCTCTCAAAAACAGAATCTTGTGAAATAAAGCAAGACTAGCACAGGTTACCATAACGTCACCCCAAGTCAGCCACGTGTCTCTCTGAACTATTGAGTATGTTCTGAAAGTGTGTGCTGAGAAGTGGTGGGTGGAGGGTGTCTTCTATGTCCTCAGTTCTGGCTCCTCCAAATGAAATATTAATAATATTACTACTGCTACATTTGGCAATGTAAAGAAGCTTCCAGTAATAAGTTGTTTGTATTCCCTGCAGGTTAGCAGAACCACAATTTATGTGGTATAATAGGTGTGTATTCCCCAGGTTCATAAATTGATCAGGGAGTTACTGAAACCCTTGAGGATAATTCATTCACCCCAATGAAGTCTCACCAGGAGAAGCACTGCATCAGCAAAACCTTGCTCCCCTGAGTTAGGGCTCAGCTGTTTATTTGGTCTGGATTATCCTGGATGCAAATGACTTACTGTTGGTGTCCATGCAGTCAATGGGTTATCAAAACACCATTTTATGGATGCAAAGACTGTGTCTCTGAGTACGTAGAATTTCAGTCTGACTGATGACTGTGGTTATCCTGGTGGGCTTTGTAGAGAGGGCTGCCATGTAATATTGGGGTTTAGAGGCAGGAAGCACCCCACAAAGATGGAGAAGATGAGTTGGCTCAGGCTACTCTAATAAATCCCATAGGCTGCGGTGCGTGCTGAGTCGCTCAGTCGTGTCCGACTCTTTGTGACTCCATGGACTGTAGCCCGCCAGGCTCCTCTGTCCATGGGAATCCCAGGCAAGAATACGGGGTTGCCATGCTCTCCTCCAGGGCATCTTCCTGACCCAGGGATCGAACCAGCCTCTCTCGTGGCTCCTGCATTGCCAGGTAGGTTCTTTACCACCAGTGCCTCATGGGAAGCATAGCCTGACGAGTCAGGGCTTAAACAGCAGACATTTCTTGCTCAGAGTCCTGGAGGCTAGAAGTCCAACGTCAGAGTTCTAGCACGGTTGGGTTCTGGGCAAGGTCTGCTTCCTGGCTTGTTGATGACCACCTTCTTGGATCCTCAATGGCCGAGACCACACAGTAAGCGTTTTCTGTTTTGTGGGCCATACGATCTTGTAGCGCTAATCCCAGTCAGGAAGGCTCCACCATCACAACCTAATTATTTTCCAAGAGCTCCACCTCTAAATCTCATCACATCAGAGGTTAGGGCTTCAAGATGTTGATTTTAAGAGAGACACAGACATTCAGTCCGTAACAGAAAGTGATGATTATAGATGCCTTTTTTGAGGGGGAGACTAAGAGGATGACTGATAAAGGACCGGCAGGGGAACGAGGCCTGCAGAAGCAGTCACTGTGATGGACTTCGGTGGCTTAGAGCAGTTAGAAGCCTTCCTTACCACACCCTGCCATGCTGAAGGTTTTTTGGAAATTTAAACTGCGCCGTGCGCCATAACCTTCACCTTGCCTTCCCCAAAGTTAAATACTTGAGCTGAAGTTTGTGGTTCTAGGTCTAAAACTGAGGGGGGAAATGTGATTCATAGTTGAGCTTAAACCCTGTGGAGACTCTAGAAGAGAGTTCTGGTGAGCAAGGGCACGCAGGAGGGTAAGAGTGTCACCATCCTCCTCGGCTTGATCCAAGAAGTCTGGCAAATGGAAGCTCTTTGGGTAGAACCACCTTAGGCATCTCTTCACTACATAAGTCACCACGGTTAATAGGATGAGAACCCACTGAAGCCCGTCAGATAAAGCATCTATTCGTGGATGGCACCATTAATTTCACCTGTGGAGGAGAGGTCTTTGTGAAGGAGTTTTCTGCTACATAAGAAGACTTGCTTCTTCAGGATCATGTGGGATTTGTGCAGAGGTGATGCACTAAACAGAATTCAGGCTCAGAAAACAGTTCCCATCACAACCTGCCTAGGTCTTGACATGCAGTAACTCCTGACCCCTGGCTCTTTATTTTCTCCTTTTCTCCAAGTCCTACAACCAGAGAAGTCAGCAAACATTTCCTGGAAAGGACTAGACAGTAACCTACTTTCAGTTTTGCAGGCTGTCTAGTCTGGCAGCACCTGCTTAATTCTTCTGTTGTAGCTTAAAAGTAGCTACAGACAATATGTAAACAAATAGGCATGGCTGTTTCAATAAAACTTTATTTACAAAAACAGGAAGAGGGCAGGATTTGGGTCCCTGCCGTAGTCTGCTGACTCCTAACCTAAATGATGTTGGCTGGTCAGTTGACTCTTGGAAGAAATCATTCATTTATTTAATAAATGTTTCCTATTCATCTACTCTGTGCGAGAAACTATTCTAGGTGTTTGGGATATATCAGTGAATAACAGCAACAAAAGTCCATACAACTCTGTGCTTTTAGAAATTATGTCTTGGTTGGGGAGAGAGATGGCAAACCAGTGTGATGGTTCTCTTCTATAAACTTACTCTCCACCTTCTCCACCCCACCCCAGAGATGCTCTGTGCCCTGGTGGCCCATGTGGGCTGTGTTAATGCACTGTCTTGCTTCCAACTTCCTCCCATTGCACCCAGCCCATGGGAGGAACAGGCAAGGAGGATTTTTATTCCTTCCACTTCTCAAATATTCAGTATAGAAGATCTACTTGGCTGTATATCTGTATACAGATATCCATAGCTGCATACATATGTGTATTTCTAAGCAGCATAATTGCTTTCAAGAGAACATATTTGAAGCCCAATAGCAGAATGGTTAAGAGTATTGAGTTAGATTGGGAGACTTCTTGGGGCTTCTGTCTTCTCATGTGTTGAATGAAAATAATAATAAACTGCCAAACTCATAGGGTTGCCATGAGTATGTAATGTGAAAATGCAGGTAATGTGCTTGGCACAGTGCCCAGCCCATAGAAAAGCCTCAGTAAATGAAAGCAGCGATCAATATATAATACGTGGCATGTTGCAGGTCATTCTGGTAAGTTACTTTAAATATTGTGCTTACTATGAACACCTTTTGTGTCATGAATAGAGTAGAACTAAGGGCAGGTACATGGATAGAGACCCAGTTGACTTTGGTACAAATATGTCTTTTTTGATCTGTGAAGGGGCCTTTAGGAGACCCCACCCCCACTGCCGCCATCACAAAAATCTAACCAATCAAACAAAAACCCAGTAGGTTCCCACAGCCACCAGCCCTTAGACCCCAACACTCAACTTGAGCCCTCCCCCTTCACTCCTGGGTGGGTGACAGACCAAGGCCCATTTCTGGAGTGAGTAGTGTCATCTGCTTTGTGTGCAAGAAGAAGCGGCGAGAGTGAGAATGTGCAGGTTCCTGAGTGGCCGCTGACCTAGGCAGCTGGTGGGGCTGGAAGCCCAGAGACAGGCAGTGGGGCAGAGACGCATGCCTGGATATCACACATTAATGCTCACTGAGGGCACTTACCACAGATGAAGCAGACGACATGCCTCAGCCAGTGGACATTAACCGGGCTTCGTCACTGACCACCTAGAAGGGACAATATAGGCACGTGACTGGAGGGGCCATCATGGCAGAGGTGAGGGCTATGCGTGGGCTCAACAGCAGGGACACCCACCTACTGGAATCGGTCTAACTCTCCCTGCCTCCAAATGTCTACCCTGCGGCAACACAGACCCACCAGAAACCTCTGATATGGCCTGATTCCTTGAAGAGATCAACCAGTCGGTTTGTGGCAAATCAAATTAATTGGGCCCTTGCATTCTGGAAGGCCAATGGTTCATCCTCAAGGGGATAGATACCTACTCCAGGTACGGAGTTACCTTTCCTGCCACAGAGGCTCAGCCAGCACTATTAACTGGTGGTTTATGGAATGCCTGATCTGTAGGCATGGAACCACACATACTATTCATCCAACCGTTCCTACTTCTCAGTGAGGAAGGGGCGGGGTTGAGCCTCTGAGCATGGGATCCACCGCTCACATCATACACCACACCGCCCTGCACCAGCCAGCCTCAGTGAGTGCTGCAACAGCCTTCGAAAGGCTGTGCCAGCTCAGAGGCAACACTCTTGAAAGGCTGGTGTGCCAACCTCGGGGACACAGTGTAGGCATTAAATCAGAGGCCTCTCTATGGCTGGCCCTGCCTCTCTAGCAGGGAGAAGGCATGGTGCCTGAATTGAAGGAGTGGAAGCAGGTATGGTCCTGCTTACTGTCATGCCCAACAACTGACTGAGGGGTTTGTGTTTCCTATCTCCACAGCTCTGTACTCTGCTTAAAAAAAAAGTTCTAACCAGACAAATACTATTGCAGTCAGGTAATCAAGGTTAACCTCCACAGTGATGTCATACTACACCCTTGAAAACAATGTGATGAGAATGATGCTTTACCGCTGTCAAAACACACACACCTTTCGATGAGAAAAACGTCAGGTTAAGTCCAACAGAGGGACATCCTATGAAACCCTTGACCTAATACTACTCAGAGCTGCCAAGGTCATCCCAAATAAGGAAAGTCTTAGGCTGTCACAACTCGAAGGGAGACAGGATGACAAAATGTAGAATCCTGGATAGGATTCTAGAACAGAAGAAAGACATTAGGGAAAAAACTAAGGAAATCTGAATAATTATTTATTATAATTTAGTAAACTATATTTTAATTTGATTATCCTTTAATAAATGAATGTGTTATTATTTAGTTGATAATAATGGAGGAATGTTGATTTATTAATTGTGACAAGGGCGCCATCCTAATGAAAGATGCTGACGAAGGGGGAGACTAGGGGTAAGTATATGGGAACTCTGTATTATCTTCACAATTGTTCTGGAACTCTACAGCTATTCTCAAGTAAGAAGTTTATAAAAGAAAGTTTTTTTGTTCTCAAAGGGAACCCACTCTTTCTGGGGGACACAGCAAGGGTCTTCCTGGACTAGCAGCTTCAGCTGTTGCCCGGGAACTTTAGACTCCTGTGCCAGGGACCAGCAGATGAGGAATTGCCATGCTGGCAAGGAAAGTACTGCCATCAGCAAAAGAAAGGGTATTTCTTTTCCTGTCTTTCTTTTTGATGATGCTTGGAAATTTTGTGCCATGGTGTGAACATCCTGCTCTCTGGGTTCTCTGTTGTCCCTACTTTCCACTTCCAGCAGACCTAGGTCCAAAGACACCGGACCTCCAGCCAGATCCCGGAACCCTGCAGAGCAAGCTTCACCAACTTTCTACAGGCTGCCCTGTCTGGGAGCCACAACTCTTAAAAAAACTCAGTGTTTCAAATTCATTTTCTCAAAGAACAATGTTATCTTTGTAAGATATCCCCAGGGTACCCCTAGGAAACTGTTTAATAAATAATGGTGGAGTAGAATCAGAACTGGACTTACCAGGGTGTTAGGTGAGCTGCAGCGGAGTTTGGAGTCGGGTACGAGTTCCGAGCCCAGCTCTGCCAGTCACTCGCTATGACCTTGGGCAAGTTGCTTCATATCTCCAAGCCTCAACTTTCCTGTAAATTAAATCAGAATTAGCTAACTATGTTTTAATTTAATTAAAATATAGTTTAGAGACTGTTTCACAATCTCGTATTATTAAGTGAGATGACAAATCCAGACAGGCACTTAATGTTATTTCTTCTCCTCCTTTAGTCCCCCTTCCTGCCAGGCTGGCAGAAATATCTATGTTAGTAATTACTGAGGGCCCCTCCCTTCCTTAAGGATTTCCCTTGTGGCTTAGCTGGTAAAGAATCCGCCTGCAATGCAGGAGACCCTGGTTCTATTTCTGGGTCAAGAAGATCTGCTGGAGAAGGGATAGGCTACCCACTCCAGTATTCTTAGGCTTCCCTTGTGGCTCAGCTGGTAAAGAATCTGCCTGCAATGTGGGAGACCTGGGTTCCATCCCTGGGTTGGAAAGATCCCCTGGAGAAGGGAAAGGCTCCCCGCTCCAGTATACTGGCCTGGAGAATTCCATGGACTGAATAGTCCATTGGGGTCGCAGAGAGTCAGACACGATTGAGCCTTCCCTAAATCACCGACGTTTCTTGGTGGTAAGAAAACTAAGAAATTTTCCAGTCTTCCCATCCTTATGGACCTGCAAGGACCTTTAAGTGCAAGGGACAGTGAGGGGTGCTGCCCACCTCCTCATTTGCCATTTGTTGGTTCACTGATTCTTTCGTTCATTCAGTCAACAAAAGTGGTTAACACCCAACTGCCTGTTATGTGTCCGATGCCTTTCTAGGCAGCATAAGAAGCGGTCAAGAAGAGTACAGTGAATCTGGTGGCCAGGCTCTGGACAGTGAGATACTGACCCCTGGACATTTGCTATGATCTGAATGTTTGTGTTCCCACAGATTCTTATATTGAACCCTAAGCCCCCAAATGATTAGGAGGTGATTAAGCTGAAGCTCCAATACTTGGGCCACCTGATGTGAAGAACACTCATTGGAAAAGACCCTGATGTTGGGAAAGATTGAGGGCAGGAGAAGGGGGCAACAGAGAATGAGATGGTTGGATGGCATCACCGACTCAATGGACAAGAATTTGAGCAAACTCCAGGAGATAGTGAAGGACTGGGAAGCCTGGTGTGCTGCAGTTCATTGGATCGCAAAGAGCTGGACAAAACTTAGCGAATGAACAACAAGAAAGTATCAGCAGATGGGGCCTTTGGGGGGTGATTAGGTCATGAGAATAAAGCCGTCATGAATGGGATTAGTGCCCTTATAAAAGGGACTCCACAGAGCTCTACAGCCCCGTCCACCCTGTGAAGACACAGCAACAGACCAGCTGTCTGCAACCTGGAAGAAGGCCTTTACCGCAGCCCAACCATGCGGACTTCCAGCCTCCAGAACTGTGCAAAACAGGTGTTTGTTGCTTGTAAGACACCCAGTCAGTGTTATTTTGTTATAGCCTGAATGGACTAGGACAACACTTGTTGGTGAAAGACAATGTAATTTATTACAGCTGGTTGAGACCAACTATGGGCTTCCTAGTTGACTCAGTGGTACAGAATCTGCCTGCCAAGGCAGGAGTCACAGTAGATGAGGGTTCAGTCCCTGGGTTGGGAAGATCCTCTGGAGGTGAGAACGGCACCCCCTCCAGCATTCTTGCCTGGAAGAATCCCATGGACAGAGGAGCCTGGCAGGCCACAGTCCATGGGGATGCAAAGAGTCAGACACGACTGAAGGGACTGAGCATGCACGCCAAGATGAATTAAAATCCATTCCCTGGGGCTGGAAGGGGTGTGCATTTCCTGATGTCACAGGCTGTCTGCCTGCTGCCTCGGCCCCAAACTGGAGCACTGTCAGCAGGAAAGAAAGAAGGAAATTGTTTTGGGGTCAGCTGGAGAAGATGTCTGCTTCCTGTGTTTAGATGTGGGCCTTTTACTTTCACACTTTTAATTTGAAGTCTCACTTTTTCTTTTACCCTGAGAATATTCCCCCCATTATTTCTTGAATAGTTTTCTCCTCCCTGTCTTTTCTATTCTTTTTTTTCAAAATGCTTCAAAGCGAATATTGGACTTACTGGATTCATCCATCATGTTTATTAACTTTTCTGCTGAATGCCCTAACTCTCTGTCCATTTTTCAGCTTTGTTTTCAGACTTCTATGACATCAGTTTCCAACTCTTGTATTTTTTTCTTTTCTTTGGGTGCTTAGTGTGACATGTGGGATCTTAGTTCCCCAACTAAGGATTGAACCCCTGCTCCCTGCTTTGGAAGGTCAGAGTCCCAACCATTGGACCCTCAGGAAAGCCCCTAACCCTTGTCTTTTTAATTTATTATTTTATTTTATTTCAGATCTATTATATATATATATATTTCAGATCTATTTTATATATATATATATTTCCCTGGTGGCTCAGATGGAAAAGAATCTGCCTGCAATGTGGGAGACTCCAGTTCTATCCCTCAGTTGGGAAGGTCTCTGCAGGAGGAAATGGTAACCCATTCTAGTATTCTTGCCTGGAGAATTCCATGGACAGAGGAGCCTAGCAGGCTACAGTCCATGAGGTCGCAAAGAGTCAGACACGACTGAAGTGACTTGGCACATGTGTATATATATTTCAGCTTTGGTTCTCTTTTCCTTTTTTACAGCATCTTGTTCTTATTTTAGTGATGCAGTATAATCTTAAATCTCTTTGAGGATATTAGAAAGTTAAAAAAAAATCCCTTTTCTGTTTCTTGCAGAGTTATTTTTGCTAATGTTGCTTATTTATCTTTCTCTTTTGTGTTGCAGATTCTCCTCAAATGTCTGGTGCATTTGAAACAGAGGGGATAAAAATGCCTGCTTGGGGGCCTGAGTCTGTGGTTGGGGCTTGCTGAACTGAAGGTATAGCATTCTCTAGGGTACAGAGACCTAAGGCTCAGCTTCCGTGATGGGACTGCCCCACCTGCCACACTGAGTGCCTTGTTCTGGGCTAAGAGCACACTCACCAGCTGCCCTTGTTCACTCTGTTGTCCAGTTGCTCAGTCGTGTCCGACCCCATGGACTGCAGCACCCCAGGCTGCCCTGTCCTTCACCATCTCCTGGAGCTTGCTCAACCTCTTGTCCATGGAGTCGGTGATGCCATCCAACCATCTCATCCTCTGTTTTCCCCTTCTCCTCCTGCCTTCAATCTTGCCCAGCATCAGGGTCTTTTCTACTGAGTTGGCTCTTCGCATCAGTTGGCCAGAGTATTGGAGCTTCAGCATCAGTCCTTCCAATGAACACTCAGGACTGATCTCCTTTAGGATGGACTGGCTGGATCTCCTTGCAGTCCAAGGGACTCTCAAGAGTCTTCTCCAACACCACAGTTCAAAAGCATCAATTCTTCAGTGCTCAACTTTCTTTATGGTCCAACTCTCACATCCATACATGACTACTGGGAAAAACCATAGCTTTGACTATATAGACCTTCATTGGCAAAGTAGTGTCTCTATTTTTAATATGCTGTCTAGGTTGGTCATAGCTTTTCTTTCAAGGAGCAAGCATCTTTTAATTTCACAACTGCAGTCACCATCTGCAGTGATTTTGGAGCCCAGAAAAATCTGTCACTGTTTCCATTGTCTCCTTATCTATTTTCCATGAAGTGATGGGGCCAGATGCCATGATCTTCATTTTTTGAATTTTGAGTTTTAAGCCAGAATTTTCACTCTCCTCTTTCACATTCATCAAGAGGCTCTTTAGCTCCTCTTTGTTTTCTGCCACAGAGTGGTGTCATCTGCATATCTGAGGTTATTGATATTTCTCTTGGCTATCTTGATTCCAGCTTGTGCTTCATCCATCCTGGCATTTCACATGATGTACTCTGCATATAAGGTAAATAAGCAGGGTGACAATATACAGCCTCTATGTACTCCTTTCCCAGTTTGGAACCAGTCTGTTGTTCGGTGTCCAGTTCTAGTTGTTACTTCTTGACCAGCATACAGGTCACTTTAGATTTTTATTAAATAAATTGACATAGAGAAAATCTTTCTATTTTCTTCCATTTAGGTAGTAATGCCTGGCCAACCCCTGATGGATCTACAGAAAAACAGATGTGTGAGTGTGGGGGGGGACTTGACCATTCAGAACAGAGTGTGTGTGCGCACACGTGCGTGTGTGTGGCCGCTCAGTTGCTCAGTCGGGTCTGACTCTCCATGGACTTTTCCAGGCAAGGATATTGGAGCGGTTGCCGTTTCCTTCTCTGGGGGATCTTTCCTACCCAGAGATCGAACCAGTCTCTTCTGTCTCATGCATTGGCTGGCAGATTCTTTACCACTGTGCCACCTTCAGAATAGAAGAACAGAACACCTTTCACAAATGTATATTTTCAGCCCAGCTTCTCACTGCTGCTCCCTGGAGGTCTGCAGTTTTCAAGTTTGGGGACTCTGGGTACTTCTCCTCCAACTGAACTCTCTTGCCCATCAGCTTCTGCCTCCCTCTGCTCTGTTTCAATAACATTACCTTTACATCATCTAGAAATTCATTTATTTTCTGATGGCTCTTTTCAGTTCTCTTTACTGGTGTGTAATCCTACATTTTAAAACTTTTTCAGTATTATTTTAATGGGGTCTCAGGAGAAAGGAGAATGCTGGGGTCTCAATCTTGACCTAGAAAACTACTGTGGAGTTGGGGGGGTAATAGGTTAACTGCCTAATTTGTTTTTTTTAATTAAATTGTGGTAAAATACATGTAGTATAAAATTTACTATCTTAACCATTTGAGTGTAGAGCTCAGTAATGTTAAGTACATTTACATTGCTGTGCAAGCATCATGACCATCCATCTCCAGAACTCTTTTCATCTTAAAAAAACCTGCAATTTCATACTCCTTAAACAACAGCTCCCCATTCCCTTCACTACTTCCTGGAAACCATACTTCTACTTCCTGTCTCTATGTATTTGACCACCCTAGGTATCTCATATAAGTGGAAATATACAATATTTGTCTTTTTGTAACAGGTTTAATGTTCTCAAAATTCACACATTTTTAGCACATGCCAGAATTTCCTGCCTTTTAAAGGCTGAATAATATTCCATTTCATGTACATAGCACGTTCTACATATTTATGTATTCATCAATAAACACTTGGGCTGCTTCTGTGTTTTTGCTGTTGTGAAGAGTGCTGCTTTGAACATGGGTGTACAAATCCTTTTGAGTTGTAAAAGGGCTGCTGTGCAGGAGATCCACAGCCAGTCAACTGCACATTAAACGTATTGGTGTGCCAGTCTCCTGCTGCACCTGGATGAAATTGCCACCATCATCACATTGTCATCTATGCAAGACTAGTGTCTGGAGGTTTACTTGATGCATCTTTTCTAGGTCCATCATCATAACTCCCAGGGTGGCTAATGCACATAGCATTATTTCTGCATTATAGTTGAAGAGTTTGAGCTACAGAGAGGTTAAGTGACTTGCCTAAGCTGGTGAGAAATACAGATAAAACTACAGAAAAATTCTGTCAGCCTGAAAGACCTTGTTGAGTTGTATCTGCACAGCCTCTGTTGTTGGCTGTCGATGTAGACACAGCCATGGACTGATTGTCTCTAATCTAGTAAATTTAATGCAACTTTTCCTAACGGATAAGACAGGTTGAAATAGTAAATTTCATGTGAAAAGAAGAAATCTGCCTGAAGCTCTGTCAGTTAAAATAAGACAGAATATCAGATATGATTTAACTATTAAAATGATACAGATTCATTTCTTTTTAATTTTCATGGAGGGGAACAATGTAAATGCTTGTGGGTTGTTGGCGGTATGTTTCCCGTTTGTGTATTCCTTCAAAAAGTGAACATTATGTTGTTTATTCATCTGTTAATGACAGCTGATTATCAAACCGTAAATATACATGTTGAATCTAATGGTTTGTGAACGTGAAACATCAGACAGTAATATCGGTGGATATTTAGGGAACTCTAAGGTTCATCCCAACCACTATCTCGCTTGTCAGTTTCCTGTGGAATTATCTGATTCTATGTGCTGTCAGCCAAATCAAGTGTTAGTCAGAAAGCAGATTTCCTTCCCCCACCTTTATTGCTATTTTTTTCTTCTTGTCAGTAAACAGATTTAAAAAAGAAAGAAACATAACTCTCTTGTGTAATCTAGGCTATAGATATCACATTTTTTTTCTATTTCTTTTGGAAAAAAGCAAATGTGATTACTTAAGGCTTTCCATTCTCAAATCATTTCAGGAACATTAGTCAATACATATGCACCCAATATTTTTGTACCATATATAGGCGAAAAAGAACAGATAGGAAGATGCTAATTCAAATTAAAGAGGCTTCATCCTTCAGCCCTAAAGTCCCATGGTACTTATTTAAAATTAAAAAATATTTAGCCACGAGTGGTTTGCTCCCTTAATGCCAAGATACATTCATTTACTTTCTAAGCAGAACCAGCGTATCCTGGTGTTTAAGCTCCGACAGTATACTAATATGTGCCAGAGAAAGACACACCGTTCCCCAGGGTACAACCAGGAGCCTCTGAGAACTTTTCTTAGAATGTCTCCATTCTTCCATTCCAGTACAGTACCTTACCTGGGGAAATAGAGGTCTGTGCTGGAGGTTCTTGAGGCTGGTAGGATGGAAGGTAACATGGCAGAGAGGAGAGGGCTTGGTCAGAATCCTGTACTTAAGTGTGAAGGGTGTGGCCTTAACCTCTGCAAGTCCTTTGGCAGGGATGGGAACGCACGCCCAAGGAGCTGGGAGATGCACTGGTTTACCCATAGCTGGCTCCGGAGCAGAGCTGCAGCCCTGAGGAAACTCCTGGCTTATTTCCGCTTCTTTTACCCACCCTGACTCCCTTCAATGGGACTTCTACTCAACATAACTCTACCAACAATGCTTTCTCATCTTCCTCCATTTTTGCTGCTGCGTTAGACCCTCAGTTCAGTTCAGTTCAGTCGCTCAGTCATGTCCGACTCTTTGCGACCCCATGAATCGCAGCACGCCAGGCCTCCCTGTCCATCACCATCTCCCGGAGTTCACTCAGACTCATGTCCATCGAGTCCGTGATGCCATCCAGCCATCCCATCCTCGGTCGTCCCCTTCTCCTCTTGCCCCCAATCCCTCCCAGCATCACAGTCTTTTCCAATGAATCAACTCTTCGCATGAGGTGGCCAAAGTACTGGAGCTTCAGCTTTAGCATCATTCCTTCCAAAGAAATCCCAGGGTTGATCTCCTTCAGAATGGACTGGTTGGATCTCCTTGCAGTCCAAGGGACTCTCAAGAGTCTTCTCCAACACCACAGTTCAAAAGCATCAATTCTTCGGCACTCAGCCTTCTTCACAGTCCAACTCTCACATCCATACATGACCACAGGAAAAACCAGAGCCTTGACTAGACGGACCTTAGTCAGCAAAGTAATGTCCCTGCTTTTGAATATGCTATCTAGGTTGGTCATAATGTTTCTTCCAAGGAGTTAGACCCTACTGACCCTCAAAATCTTGCTTTCCCTTCTGTCAGCACTGTCCTGGTCTCTTATTTCTCTGGTCTCTTCTCTTCTGGGGCCCTTGCACTTTCTTTTCTTTCTCAAATAGTGTGGATTTTCATGAAGTCTCTGCTTATTTATCCCTCCATAATAGTGCTCTTTCAGCATCAACCATCTCTTCAAAGAGGGGCTTTCCAGGTGGCACTAGTGGTTAAAGAACCTGTCTGCCAATGCAGAAGACAGAAGAGACTCGGGTTCGATCCTTGGGTCACGAAGATCCTCTGGGGTAGGAAATGGCAACCCACTCCAGTGTTCCTGCCTGGAGAGAGGAGCCTGGTGGGCTACAGTCCATGACACTTTCACTTTCCTCACTCTGAAGCCCCCCAAATTGACATCTGTTATTTTCATATCCAGACCTGTAGTTTGAATTTTCAACTAAATAGCCAACTTGGATGTTTACCTTCTACTCAAAATCTCTATTGTTATATATATTATCTCTCACCCAAACCAACTTCCCTACTAGGACTTTCTATTTCCCTCACCCCTCTGTTAGTAGCATCATTTCTCAATTATCTGTGAAGGAAATATTAGAGTCAAATATATATTTTTTCTTTTCTTTAATTGCTTTTTCATTTACTTATACAATTTTTTTAATGAGCTCTTCTTTCGAAACTTTTCTCAGCAGAAAAGCATTAGGAAAGTCACAAAAGTCAATAGCAATTTTTAAAACCTATAAATCAATAAGCCTATAAACTTATAAAGCAGCATATACAGCATGACCCCAATTTTGTTTTAGGTGTATTGTTTGTGTCTCTCTCCTCTGTCAGTCTAACCTGTCTACAAATGTGCATAAAAATGGACTGAAAGGGACTTCCCTGCTGGTCCAATGGTTAAGAATCTGCCTTGCAACACAAGTGATGTGGGTTTGATTCCTGGTCTGGGAACTAAGATCCCACAGACCATGGAGTAACTAAGCCCAGGTGTCACAACTAAGACTTGAGGCAGCAAGATGAATAAATAAAATAAATATTTTTAAAAAGTAGACTGAAAGAATGTTTGGAAAATGTCAACAGTAATAGTAACTAATAGTAACTAAGTCTCTCAGTGATGGGATTATGAGGGAATTTTACTTTCTTTTTTATGTTTCATTTCCTTTTTTATTTTTTGGACTTTTGATGCATAGAATAGGATTAATTTTAAGAAGAGAGGTGGAAAGCAAAGGAGAAAAGGAAAGATATAAGCATCTGAATACAGAGTTCCAAAGAATAGCAAGAAGAGATAAGAAAGCCTTCTTCAGCGATCAATGCAAAGAAATAGAGGAAAACAACAGAATGGGAAAGACTAGAGATCTCTTCAAGAAAATTAGAGATACCAACGGAACATTTCATGCAAAGATGGGCTCGATAAAGGACAGAAATGGTATGGACCTAACAGAAGCAGAAGATATTAAGAAGAGGTGGCAAGAATACACAGAAGAACTGTACAAAAAAGATATTCGCGACTCAGATAATCATGATGATGTGATCACTCACCTAGAGCCAGACATCTTGGAGTGTGAAGTTAAGTGGGCCTTAGAAAGCATCACTACAAACAAAGCTAGTGGAGGTGATGGAATTCCAGTTGAGCTGTTTCAAATCCTGAAAGATGATGCTGTGAAAGTGCTGCACTCTATGCCAGCAAATTTGGAAAACTCAGCAGTGGCCACAGGACTGGAAAAGGCCAGTTTTCATTTCAATTCCAAAGAAAGGCAATGTAAAAGAATGCGCAAACTACCGCACAATTGCACTCATCTCACATGCTACTAAAGTAATGCTCAAAATTCTCCAAGCCAGGCTTCAGCAATACGTGAACCATGAACTCTCTGATGTTCAAGCTGGTTGTAGAAAAGGCAGAGGAACCAGAGATCAAATTACCATTATCTGCTGGATCATGGAAAAAGGAAGGGAGTTCCAGAAAAACATCTATTTCTGCTTTATTGACTATGCCAAAGCCTTTGACTGTGTGGATCACAATAAATTGTGGAAAATTCTGAAAGAGATGGGAATACCAGACCACCTAACCTGCCTCTTTAGAAATCTGTATGCAGGTCAGGAAGCAACAGTTAGAACTGGACATGGAACAACAGACTGGTTCCAAATAGGAAAAGGAGTACGTCAAGGCTGTATATTGTCACCCTGCTTATTTAACTTATATGCAGAGTACATCATGAGAAACGCTGGACTGGAAGAGGCACAAGCTGGAATCAAGATTGCCGGGAGAAATATCAATAACCTCAGATATACAGATGACACCACCCTTATGGGAGAAAGTGAAGAGGAGCTAAAAAAACCTCTTGATGAAAGTGAAAGAGGAGAGCAAAAAAGTTGGCTTAAAGCTCAACATCAGAAAACAAAGATCATGGCATCCGGTCCCATCACTTCATGGGAAATAGATGGGGAAACAGTGTCAGACTTTTTTTGGGGGGGGGGCTCCAAAATAACTGCAGATGGTGACTGCAGCCATGAAATTAAAAGACGCTTACTCCTTGGAAGAAAAGTTATGACCAACCTAGATAGTATATTCAAAAGCAGAGACATTACTTTGCTGACTAAGGTCCATCTAGTCAAGGCTATGGTTTTTCCTGTGGTCATGTATGGATGTGAGAGTTGGACTGTGAAGAAGGCTGAGTGCCGAAGAATTGATGCTTTTGAACTGTGGTGTTGGAGGAGACTCTTGAGAGTCCCTTGGACTGCAAGGAGATCCAGCCAGTCCATTCTGAAGGAGATCAACCCTGGGATTTCTTTGGAAGGAATGATGCTGAAGCTGAAGCTCCAGTCCTTTGGCCACCTCATGCGAAGAGTTGACTCATTGGAAAAGACTGTGATGCTGGGAGGGATTGGGGGCAGGAGGAGAAGGGGACAACAGAGGATGAGATGGCTGGATGGCATCACGGACTCGATGGACATGAGTCTGAGTGAACTCCGGGAGATGGTGATGGACATGGAGGCCTGGCGTGCTGCGATTCATGGGGTCGCAAAGAGTCGGACACGACTGAGCGACTAAATTGAACTGAACTAAGGTACACACTCAAAATGAGTCCCTCTTATTTGCCCTTTGTTTGCTTATTTGATGATTGCAGTCAGCATCTATGCCCACCATCTAATCCAAACTGTCAGACGTATAAGCTTACATTTCTTGTGTGCTGGGTCCCTAAACCCAATATCTCCTGGGTCCTATGAGCAAGGCCTAAGGGATCCCACTGGTTCCACATTGTGTCCAACGGGATGTCAGGCTTCTTAATTTTTGCCAATCGAATGGGAATAAAATAGCATTTTATTGTTGTCTTGGCTTGCACTTCCTCAGTACTAACAAAACTGAATAATTCGTTGTGTATTTATAGATTGTATCTTTTCTCTCCTCTGTGAATTTATGGGCTTATGGCTTTTCCATTTTTCAAATAGTTAGTTTGTTTTTGTCATATTGATTTGTAGGAATAAGACAAGGCTGCCCACTAATGCCACTGCTATTCAATACTTTCCTGGAGGTCCCTGTCAAAGAATAATAAAGACATGAAAAATAAAGACATTATGGCTGGAAAGGAAGAAATATATGACTTTCGTTATTTGTAGATAACATTACTGAGTACATAGAACATCCAAAATAATCTACACGGTTTTAGAATTAAAGGTGACTTTAGCAAGGCAATTGAATATGAAATCAAAAGACAAATGTCAGTGGCATTTCTATACACCAGCAATAAAATTAGAAAAGGTAATATTAAGAAGGTCATCATTGTAATAGCAAGACAATACTATAGAATACCTACAATTAAACCCATAAACGATACAAGATGAAAACTTAAAATTATGAAATTCTTCAGTGATTTCACATTTAGAAGATCTAAAGAAACTGAGAGAAATTTTACATTTGGGAATAGAATTTTCACCCACCCACCCCCCAGTTAGCACAACACTCTCCCGTGTTTTCTGTGAAACTTGAGAAACGTATTCTATTTATGTGGAACAGCAAGAACACCAGGAGTATTAATAGTTAGGTTTTTTCAGAAGAGAAGAGAGAGTAAGGTACACTCACCCTGACAGATCTCAAGTCTTATTTTACACATGTGGTAATTGAGATAGAGGCATCGGGGCAGGGAAAGGCAAACTGTGAGTGGAAGTGAACAGAGACCAAGAACAGATGTGGGGCTTTGAAACACAGCAGAGGTGCCATGAGGACTCATGGGAAAAAAGAGACGACTCAATAAATGAAGCCAAGAAACTGTTTATCCACATGAAACATCAAATGGGTCTCTATAAACTCCAAAAGAATTAAAGTCTTAACTGTCATAAGTGAAACTTCTAAAATACAGGTGAATATCATTCTGATCTTGAGCCACGACAGACTTCTTTAACAAAACCCAAACAAGCTAATCACAACACAAAAGATGGCTAAATTTGGCCAAATGAAAATGAAAGGCGTCTTTTTCTTTTTTTTTCTTAATAAAAAACACTTAAAAAAGTGAAATAGCCAATAAACTGAAAAATACCTGTAAAAAAGATAATATGTGTCAAGAAATATGAAAAACTCCTATAAGTTCTTTTAAAAAGATAATAAACCCAATAGAAACATGTTTTTACATTTTCATAGCAAAAAGCTTCTACTTGTGTAAATAAAAATACATATTTTAATGATAATTTAAAAAAGTCTTATCTATGGTCATATGCTTTCTCTCCATTTGGTTATTCTTTAATGTCTCTCATTGGAGAAGGAAATGGCAACCCACTCCAGTGTTCTTGCCTGGAGAATCCCAGGGATGGGGGACCCTAGTGGGCTGGCGTCTCTGGGGTCACACAGAGTCAGACACGACTGAAGCAACTTAGCGGCAGCAGCCATGTCTCTCATTGAAAGACTTTTTAACGTTTTTCATGTTTAGATCTTGTATATTTATGGGAGATTTCCTGTTAAAGATATAAAAGAAAAAGAGACCTAATGTTAAAACAATTAATATTGAAATAGTCCTTATGACCTAATAAGAAAAGTACTCAACAAAGCAGAATAGCAGGTGAAGGGTAAGAACCTGATGAAAGAAAAATACAAATGGACAATAAATATAAAATGTTTTGTGCTACTAACAATCAAATAAAATAATGAAATAACACTTCCACTTCCAAAGATTCCAAGGAGGATTATGGCCAGACAAGTAAGATAGTCATTCTCATCTACTGAAGCTGGGTGTGTGGAATAATTCAATATTTCTGGGAAGCAATTTGTTAGTATGCATCAGGAGCCTTTAAAAGTTCACACTTTTTAACCAAGTAAGCCAATTTAAAAACTCATGCTAGGAATAGTTAGAGATATGGTCAAAATTTATAAATAACAATGTTTACTATACTATGGTATCACTGATTCAATGGACATGAATCTGGGCAAGCTCTGGGAGGTGGAAGACAGGGAAGCCTGGCATGCTGCAGTCCGTGGGGTCACAGAGTTGGATACTACTTAGTGACTGAACAACAATATACAGCAACACTATACTATTACTTGTAATAGCACAAGGCTGGAAACAAAACTACAAAAAGTGAAATTAAACGAATTCCATTCATTGGATGGACTGTTATACAAACTTACATTTTCTTCATGCTGAAACAAGCTCATAAAGTCATGTAATAATAAAACAGTCACATGATACCAATTTCCACCTGTAAGATTAAAGATCGATAATACTAAGTGATGAGAAGGATATAATGAAGCAGGCAGTATCAATTTGGGTATACATTCTACGGCATAGCTTTTTTGGCGGGAAATCTGGCAGCACTAATTAGCACTAATTAGATTTTAAATGTATAATTCCAACAATTTTACTTCTGAAAAATTTTCTATAAATATATTTGTATAAGAGTACAGAGACTTTTAAAAAATGATTACACCAGACCGTAATTTGAAACACTCTAAATGCTTATCAGTAGATGACTCGTTAAATAAATTGAGGAATGGCTACCTACTCCAGTATTCTTGCCTGGAGAATTCCACAGATTGAGGAACCTCGTGGGCTACATACAGTCCATGGAGTAGTGTCTGACAAAGAGTTGGACACCTCATGGCAACTAACACTTTCACTTTCAAGATAATGATCAAAGAATCAATCATTGAAAACGAAAAATAGAATATTGTTCACGTGTATACCCGTGGTGGATTCATGTTGATGTATGGCAAAATCAATACAATATTGTAAACTAAAAAAAAAAAGAATATTGTTCAAAAATATTATTTGCAAATATCTTTTAGTTTTTGCTCCATTATAAAGTATTTCAAAATAAAAACATATGACAATGTATTAACTGCGTGATCTATGTATAAAGTACAGCTGGCATTATACTTAAAGAGCTGTTGTATGTATAATATTGTCAAATATGTATAAATTTGTTTTAACTTAAATGTAGAGTTTAAGATACTTACAAATTTTTTTCTGGTTCCCTGCTTGCACTATTTTAATCAACTGACCTGCCCTTATCTGATTGAATGGGAGCGCTTCCATAAAGCACTTGCCACCACCCCCCACCTGGCATAAAGCTGGAAGCTAGAAATTCCAGTGAGGACTCCTCAATGTCTTAAATAGTATTTTGTTATTAAAAATGTCAATTCAATGTTTTAAATTGACAGCAATGTATAAAATGCACAATTCTGTGCAATCTATTAGAATCATCACTGTATGATGTACCCCCAAGTACATACAGAATGAAATCTAAATCCTCGGTGTGGCATTCAAGGGTTATCTCTGATCTGATCAACATCTGCGTGTCACCCCCCTGTCACTTCATTCCTCTCCCCTTCATATCCCTTGAATCACACATGAATTATATTTCCTAATTATGCAACATGTACCTTATTTAGTGAGCTCTTTCCTCTGATTATCCATCTACAGACTCCTATTTATCCTTTAAAGCCCAGCCCAAATATCCCATTCCAGGGAAGTCTTTCCCCAATCCCTCCTTTATTCTAATAGCTCTGTGTGCATGGTCTTTGATAGTACATGTCAGATTGCTTTGGTTTCAGTGGAACCCGTAGAAACTTAGCTTCCAGTGTCCAGGACATTTAAATCTTTCACCACATTTTACTTTACTGCTTTACCATAGGTTTGTTCCAGTTCTAACACTTGGAGAGGCTTAGTGACATTGTTGAAAAATATGAATTAATCAATGGATACTCATGACTTTTGATACTTCTTACTCAACCACTTGTAGACATAAAGAGTGACTATAAAATATAAATGCTGGAGTGGGTAGCCTTTTCCTTCTCCAGGAGATCTTCCCAACCCAGGGATCGAACCCAGGTCTCCCACACTGCAGGGGATTCTTCACCAGCTGAGCCACTAGGAAAGCCCAAGAACACTGGAGTGGGTAGTGTATCCCTTCTCTAGCAGATCTTCTCAACCCAGGAATAGAACCAGGGTCTCCTGCATTGCAGGAGGATTCTTTACCAACTGAGCTATGAGGGAAGCCCCAAATATAAATAACTTGAAAGCATATTTTGTCTTGAATTACATCACTCACTCTCCTAAATGCTCAGTAATCTCTTTTGTATTCATAAGCCCATCCCTGTTCTAAAAACTGTCTTAAAAATAGGAATGAAACTCAAATTGTTGAAAGATAAGCAGTTTAACTAAATATGATAGCTTCGGCATTTTACTGATTCATCAGTGAAACTTCTTAATGGAGACAACATGTGCTCTTCAGTTTCCTCAGCTGCAAAATGGGGCAATAATAGAACTGGCATCTGAGGGTCTCGGGAAGTTTCGAGAGATCATTTACATAAAGTATTCGAACACAGCAGAGACCCAAGAAATGAACTGCTTACACTTTTTGTTAAATTGAATTTGAAAACACTTAAAAACTGTATAGCTATAGAGACCGGAGCCCACTACATGTATAACCTAGGACCCAGGAGTCCCACTCCTAGGTATTTACCTGATAGAAAAGGTCACACAGGTGCATCAAAAGACACGACAAGAATGTTGACAGCATCTGTATTCATCATCATCCCAAACTGGAAACAATCCAAATGTCAGCATTAGAATAGGTGAACGCACTGTGTTACAGTCACACAATAGAATACTGTCCAGCAAGGAGAACAATAAAGAGCTGCGACATGAAAAACGTGGTTGAATCTCATCAGCACAATGTCAGGGAAAGAAGTCAGACGGGAAAGAGCAAGTGCAACATATCCAGGTGATCCAGACTTGATCAAGCAAGCCATCCTGCAGTGATAGAAATCAGGAGCAGTCAGCCTTGGGGGGCAGACACTGGGGGGGATCTGAAGGGGCTCTGGGATGCTGTGATGGCCTAGATCTTGAGCCAGATGCTCAAATGTGCCCACCTTGTCAAACTTCATAAAGCTATTTATGACCCGTGTGCTTTTCTGTATGATGTCACACTTCAGTAAGAAGCTTAATTAAAAAGACAAAAGACAGGGCTTCCCTAGTGGCTCAGTGGTTGAGAACCTGCCTGCCAATGCAGGAGACATGGGTTTGATCCCTGATCAGGGAAGACCCTACTTGCCGCGGAGCAGCTAAGCCCTTGCCCCACACTTCTGAGGCTGTGCTCTTGAGCCAGTGTTCAGCAATGAGAAGCCATGGCAACTAGGGAGTAGCCCTCTCTGGCCACAAGTAGAGAAAAGCCCTCTCCAGCAACGAAGACCCAACACAGCCAAATAAATAAAAATTGAAAAAAATAACTTAAAAGACAAAAGACAAAACTGGTTGGGTGATTGGAAGGATGGATTTGACAAATACAGTGATTAGGAATTTATGATGTTCGAACATGTAGCAGAGATGCAGGGAAGCAGTTAAGGGAACCATCAAGAACATATCCCCAAGTCTCTGTGTGAATCTAGGGATGAAAACAAAACTGCCGACAGTAATGACTTATTTTCTGTCGTCTTCTTTTCTGGATGACACAGCAAAGACGCTTTCACCAGATGAGATGGGAGAGTAGTCATCTGGAAAAATAAATAATAATCTAAACTTCGCACTGTCCATCAGGATAAATTCTAAACGAATTGAAGATTTATACGCAAAATAGAAAACTGTAAGTTTACTGCAAGAGAAATGGGAATTCGTTTTTAATCTTGGAGTGGACAAGGCTTTTCTAACCATGACAAAAGAAAGAAACCACTGATAAATGTGACAGTGCAACAGTGAAAGTCTTCTACAGCAAAACAGCCACAACCACACCACATATAAAAAAGAGAGCAAACAAAAAACTTACAAAGTAAAGCCAACAGACAAATAAAAACTGGACAGAGAAATCGTCATTCATGCCATAGGAAGAAGACAAAGAGCTCCTAAAAACTGGTAAGGAAAAAAACCCCAAACTAAAATCTCAGTTGAAAAATAGGCAAGCGATATGAACAAATAGAAAAAGAAATACAAATTTTTCTTAAACATATGAAAAGATGCTTATCTTCTCTCAAAATAAGAGAAGGGCAAATAAAAATGGAGTGCTATTTTTCACTTATTTCTGTTGTGGTTGCTGTTCAGTCCCTAAATCATGTCTGACTCTTTTTGACCCTATGGCCTGCAGCATGCCAGGCTCGTCTCTCCTCCACTGTCTCCCAGAGTTTGCTCAAATTCATGTCCATTAAGTCGGTGGTGATGATATCCAATCATCTCATCCTCTGTTATCCCCTTCTCCTCCTGCCCTCAATCTTTCTCAGCATCAGGGTCTTTTCCAAGGAGTCAGTTCTTTGCATCAGGTGGCCAAAGTATTGGAGCTTCAGCTTTAGCATCAGTCCTTCCAATGAATATTCAGGGTTGATTTCCTTTAGGATTGACTGGTTTGATTTCCTTGCAGTCCAAGGGACTCTCAAGAGTCTTCTCTAGCACCACAATTCAAAAGCATCAGTTCTTCGGTGCTCAGCCTTCTTTATGGTCCAACTCTCACGTCCGTACGTGACTACTGGAAAAACCATAACTGACTATATGGACCTTTGTTGGCAAAGTAATGTCTCTGCTTTTTAATATGCTGTCTAGGTTTGCCATAGCTTTTCTTCCAAGGAGCAGTTTCCCTAATTACCTTTGCACATTAAAAGGTGTTCGATCTTTGCGAATGTGTTAGCTATTTAAATAATTTAAAACAAATCCGGTGTCACATGTTAGCCTGCACTGGTGTGGTTTGAGGTAGAATGCCTTGCCTCTTCTTAAGCTGGTGAGCTTGCAAAGGAAAATAGAATTTATGTTCTTTTGTGGTTGGAATCTTTCATTAATAAAAGACAAGGTAGAAGTAATATACTAATCCAGGACTCACGTTTTCCTACAACGGTGTTTAGTGAAATAAAGGGATTTAAACGTGTAGTCCAACCTAAACTTTTGAGACTCATCTTAAAAAAGAGGTTTGAAGTCTAGAACTGAGCAAGCAGAACTACAGAAAGGGTTTTTTGGATTGCTCATCTGTAGCTCCGACAGCAGAGACAAAGAAGAAGCGGTGAGCTGTAGGGTTTGGTGAAAAATTCAGTACATGCCAATTTTATCAGATTGCCTGGATCTTTCAAACAGAAGGAGCCTTTAGGTAAAGCTAATTCTAAACAAAGGAACATGATTTTTAAATTTTTATGTTGTCCAGCTCAGCAGAGAAGTGTGACTCAACTCACAGCCCGTCCATGTCTAAACTCCACAGACTCTTTAGGGCAACTGCTGCCATACCTCTTCATGCAAGTACTCCTGAGTGAATAACTGAGTGAGCTGAGGCTTTGTGTCTCAGACGTTTGAGAAGCATTTGCACGAGGCAGCCGGCAGGGTCAAAAGAAATTAAGATGCATGTGGCCAGTGGACCAGCTTGATCAGCGGCTCTCCTTTAATTAAAGAGAACGTGAGGTGAAGTCGTCGTCTACAAGTTACAGACTTTGAGAAATTGTCTCAATAAAGGAGAACTTCATTTGGCCTTAGGTAAAAGCCAATCAATAAATTAGTTGGCTGAGGGCAGAGACGTGAAGAGAGAGAAAATAAGGGTCAGGCGAGGGGTCTGTGCAAAAACAGGGTGGTGCGTGAAGAATCAAGGCGTGGGGCGGGGTGGGGGTGGTGGGGGTGGTGGGCACAAAGCAATTTACAAAAAGGAACAAAATAAAAAAGGGAAGGAAAAGCCGCTCCAGCTCCAGTGTGCATTTCCCTGTGATGTATAAACTAGCCGATCGTTAGCGGTGCTTAGCCTTGGGGGAGGCAGACCGTGCGGGAAGGACCCTCCCAACCCCATCACCTATTCCCGGCATGTAATTGTTTTCATTAGGACGGAGGAGAGAGCCGTCAGCAGCCACCGTTTTCGAGGTGTCCCCGGCCCTGTTTTTTTCCTGCTCTGAGCGGCTGCTGATACCTGGTTCTGAGGGGTGTCCTGGCCGAGTCCGGACGGACCCCTCCGCACAGGCGGGGCGGGGAGCGATGCGCTCCATCACCTGGCCGCCGGCGGGCGGGCGAGCCGTCGCCGCGAGGGCTCCCCGCTGGCCTTGTAAAGCCTGAGTCACGGTGACAGGCTTCTTCCCATCACCGTTTATGCCGCGCCTTCTGGCTGCATTACCGCTACTTAGCATCCTTCCGCCGTCCATAAAGCACTTCCCCGGGTTTGTTGGTTATTTCTCACCCTCCTGAGGTTCGCGGTTCTCATTCGCTGTCTTGAGGGGAGGAGAGGACCCTGTCTCAGGCTGCTGCCCCCGCAAGCCCTCCTGGGCAGGGTGCGGGGAGGAGGCGGGGTGCCTGGCTTCCCTCAGAAGGGCCCTCCCACCTTTGGAGGTGGCACCTGTCAGGTGAGTGCCGCAGGGCTTGAAGGATGGGGCCTGACCTCTGGCCCTCTCTTCCCCATTATTCCAGTTTATAACCGTGGGCAAATCTTTCAGGCTCTTTTGTGTGTCTTGAGCTACAAAAGAGAAAAATGATGGTGGCCACTTTGTTCCCCATACCCATGTAAGGCCAGATCTTTTGTTTCCCCTAAAATAAGAAGTTGGAAAGACCAAATATGACAATCAAGAAGAAAATTCACCGTGCTCCAAAGAAGGGCTCCTTTCTGCGCTCTTTTGCTCACCTGCTTCCTTTGCTGAAAGGCCAGCCTCTGGGGAGGTGTCCCTCCCCCCCACTCTCCAATGGTTCCCGCTTCACACAAAGTCAAAATGGGAGTGGCCTGGAGCTCGCAGAGGCCGGCCCTCTCTCCCTCTCTCACAGCTGTGGCCTCCTGGCCCCACTTCCCACCCACTTCTCTCTCTGGCTCCAGCCACACCCACCTCCTTGTGCTTCCCAAGCCCACCTGCAGGACCCCTCCTTGTAGGCACCTGCACCTTTGTCTCAGCACTTGCTGATTCTCAAAGCTGCATGGTCCCTCCCCTCCTGGGCTTGGCTCAGGGGTCACCCTCTCCAGGAGGCCCTCCCTGACCACCCTTGGCACCTCTGCCCTATTTCCTCCATTGCGCTTACACCAGCTGATGTACTTAGCGTCCCCTCCACGGGTTTGCTCGTGTCTGTCTCCCCAGACCAGACGGGGAGCCCCTTGAGGGTGAGGAGTTTGCTTTCTTCCCTTTAGCATCTTCATATGTTCATTGGTGCCTAGCACATGGTCGACAATAATTATTCACTTACTGAATAAATGAATATAGCTTGATTGTAGCAATTAATAATAATAACAAACTAGTATCAAGCATTTGTATTTGTTGTCATTGATTTGCTCAGTCGTGTCTGACTCTTTGTGACCCCATGGACTGCAGCACACCAGGCTTCTCTGTCCTTTAGTATCTCCCAGAGCTTGCTCAAACTCATATCCATCGAGTCAGTGATGCCATCCAGCCATCTCACCCTCTGCTGCCCGCTTCTCCTCCTGCCCTCAATCTTTCCCAGCATCAGCGCCCTTTCCAGTGAGCCGGCTCTACCATGTGGCCAAAGTATTGGAGCTCCAGTGTCAGCATCAGTCTTTCCAATGAATATTCAGGACTGATCTCCTTTAGGATTGAGCGATTTGATGTCCCTGCTGTCCAAGGGACTCTCACGGGTCTTCTCCAGCACCAGAGTTCAAAAGCATCAGTTCTTGGGCGCTCACTCTTTATGATCCAGCTCTCACATTTGTACATGACTACTAGAAAAACCATAGCTTTGATTACACGAACCTTTGTTGGCAAAATGATGCCTCTGCTTTTTACTAGACTGTCTAGGTTTGTCATCGCTTTTCTTCCAAGAAGCAAGTGTCTTTTAATTTCATGGCTGCAGTCACTGTCTGCAGTGATTTTGGAGTCCAAGACAACAAGGTCTGTCTCTGTTTCCATTGTTTCCCCATATTTGCCATGAAGTGATGGGACCGGATGCCATGATCTTAGTTTTTTGAGCCTTGAGGTTTAAGCCAGCTTTTTCACTCTCCTCTTTCACCTTCATCAAGAGGCTGGACAATTTGCAAATGCAAAGCCCTGTAGTCTTCATGTATTTTCATGTATTGCAGGCATATTTTTCAGTCACAGATTCGATTGTGGAAAGGTGATGACTTTGTGTATCCTGGGAGTTCCTAGGTCCACCTGAGGACAGAATAGTCCAGCTTGTCAATGAAAAGCCAATCAGCCTTTTCCCGTGTCCCCTCCCACCTCCATGGCTGACTCCAGGGAACTGGCCTCTGACCTGTCGTGTCCTCTCAGGCTGGGCTGGGCGGGGAAGCAGAGGTCTCCTGAGGTGCCTCACCCCCACTCAGATCTCCTGAGGTGCTCGGCCTGGGCTCATGGGAAGGGGCCCACCCGCAGCCTCACCCTGGAGTCCCTGCCTGGGCCCAGGCCTTCTTTTGCCCTCACTCAGTCATGAGTGACGCCCCTCTGATGGCTCTTTATGTCTCCTCTGATGCCCTGAGGAAGCATAGGCTGGTCCCCTCTGCCTATGGTGTCTGTAGTCATTATTCACCTGTGATTCTCTTTAAGGCTGTTTCTTCTCAGAGTTCCAATGGGGAGATAACTTTGGATCTTCTGACCCACAGGGGGCCTCTCAGATGCCAATCTGGGCATCAGGAGAGAAGATAACGTCTGGACCCAGGCTCTCAAAGCAACCATCCAGAAGGCAAGAGATGTTGAATTGTATTTTGAAACTGTATCAGCATTCAAATGTACTGCTGAAATAGTTTACCCAAACATTTCTACTTGCATACAAGCCTGTGACCATAGAGTCCTATTGTGGAGACAAAACAGAGGCCTCCCAGGAAGGAAGGACACTGCCATCCTGAAGCCCGTATTTTGGTTCCAAAACTTGGGATTTTTTCTGTGTCAGCTTGCCTCTTTGAGCTCAAACTGGGCTCCATGGTAAATATTTGATGACCTGTTGCCCTCACTGGGGCTTCCCAGGTGGCGCTAGCGGTAAAGAACCCACCTGAACCCTGCGTGGGGAAGACCCCCGGAGGAGGGCATGGCAGCCCACTCCAGTATTCTTGCCTGGAGAATCCCATGAACAGAGGAGCCTGGTGGGCCACAGTCCACGGAGTTGCAAAGAGTCAGACACAACTGGACCTACAGACCATATCTGATTAAATTCTGTGTCTTAAATCTAACAGACCTGATAGGTATGGATTGAATACAGATTTCCATGCCCCAAAGGCAGCTCCCCTTGGAGGGCTTATTATAAATCACCCCTTTTCTGGTGTTTGCTCCCCTTTTCCATCTCTGTAGTGTATCTTGCTGTATAATTTTAGGAGGTATATTTTCTTGCCCAATGCTAGGTTAATGGTGCTTTATGACATTTTAGAGTAATAAAAGTCTTATTAGTTTTTTCTTTAATAAATGTAAAACAGATAATAAAATTACTCTTGCAAATAAATGTTTCACAGACAAAAATCACGAGGCCCTTTGGTTCCCAAGGTGGATTTTCAAAACTGCTGAAGGTATACAGTCATCCAATTATTTCAGAGGACTACTTCTTTTTAGGCTAAGTAAATTATATGTGTTTGTGTATACAAGGGTTTTAAAGACATGATTTTTTTTTTCATTTTTGTTGAGCAAATTTCATTGACTAATCTCAATGTTTATTCTACTTACAAGACCGTCTGTTGGTGAGGGGTTGGGTTAGAAGTTCTCTTTAATTGCCTGAAAAATCTTACTGCATTTCTCTGGTTGTTAAATAGACATATTTATTCTGGTAGTAGCATGCTTAACACATTTGAAAGGTGCCAAAATTTGGTTTTCCAATAGATGAAATAGACTAATTTCTAATTTTAAGGGGTAGTGACAAATTAAGGCCACTTTTAACAGTCCATTGTGTTGTAAAAGCATGAAAACTGGCAGATGCAGTATCAAAAGTAAATGTTTAATTTCCTGGGCTTTCTCTGTATCTCTCCCCTCTTTATTCATTCAATCCTTTGACCATTCATTGAACAAGTATTCACTGAGCAGCTGCTATGTGCCAAGGGCTGCCCAGGTACCCACTGGGTGCTGGAAGACAAGTCTTCTGCTAATATAGTGTCTGCTGTCAAGGAGCCCGTGGTGGAGGAGGAAGTAGAGGCATGGGAGGCTTCCCCAAGGAGAAGACCCTCGAGGGGGCCTTTGAGATGATCACGTGAGAGAGGGCTATGGGTGAGAACCTTGCTCCAGCTTCTTAAAATGCTCCTTATTGGAGAAGGAAATGGCAACCCACTTCAGTACTCTTGCCTGGAAAATCCCATGGACGGAGGGGCCCGGTAGGCTACAATCCATGGGGTTGCAAAGAGTCGGACAAGACTGAGCAACTTCACTTTCTTTCTCTCTTTCTTTTTCCCTCATATCACTAGTTCCCAGGATTTGGGTGATCCCATGTGGTTTTGTCTCTCCATGATCACACCTTCTACATCATCCCTTTGATAAACTCTCTTAAGATAAAATAATTAAAACCAGCCTTTTGTTCCCTACCAAGCCCCCAACCCATACAAGGGCTCGGGAAGTTGTTTGATTGCTTTGTCCAGGCTGCAAGCCAAGATCCGAGCATGTGCTTGGGTCTGGGTAAGGCGAGGGATGGGGGTGGGTTCCCTGGGCTCTCCCAGATGGAGCTGGATGGAATGGAATGCAGAACAAGAACCCAGGGATAAGAAGCAGAGAGAAGGAGGAGACGGTGAGCAAGGGTGGGTCTCAGTCCCACATGACTCCAAAGGGAGGCCGTGAGAAGGCCTGAGAGCCCAAGGGGGCTGGTGCCTGACAAGGAGCTGCAGGTGAGCTGAAGATGAGGCCTTTCCAGCCCCCGGAGCCCTGAACGGGATGTAGACACCAGCATCATTCTTCTGAGCCCTCTGTGCAGACTTGACCAATGCTAAAGCTGTCAGATGAGGGGATCTGCACCCCTTCCACCCAAGAGAACATAGTAGTGGGATTTTTTCCTAAAAGACCAGAATAATTGGAAACACCTGAATGTTCAACAACTGGGGACAGGTTTAGTTCGTTTAGTGAAATATTATCTAGGCCCCAAAGATATAGTTATGAAGATAACAAGTAAACATGGAAAATGCTTCAGTATACGTTAAAAAATAAATAAAAATGATTTGTCCACTATGCTTACAGCTCTGTAAAAATGAATGCATGTTGATAAGAATTTGAAGGGAATATGTAAATGATAAAAACAACTTTGAGGTTGGGGTGATTGTATTCAGTAAGATCATGCAGGTACTTATAAATAACAAACTCTGAAATCTCAGTGTCTTAATGTTTTAGAAGTGAATCTTTGCTCACAGCAAGTTCAATACAGGTACTCAGAGCCCAGGGGTCCTTCCAGCTCATGTCTTGTGACAGCATAGTGAGGAGGTGGCTCTCTGCAAGACAGGAAGAGAGTCTTCAGGAGAAACCAACCCGTTGATACCTTGATCTTGTACTTCCAGCTTCTAGAATTATAAGAAAATAAATCTGTGTTTTCTAAACCACTCAGTCTGTTATATTTTGTCACAGTAGCCCAAGCAGACTAATATACGGCCCCTCCTCCACCAACTTCTTAGCAAAACTCTTTGTCCCTTTAAAGCTCAGGTAGGATGCCTCTTCTGGGAATCCCATCCCTCCCTCAAGCTTCACTGAATGTCTCTCTCTTGGGCTTTCCCAGTGTCCTGATGCTACTCTGCCCACACTGCTTGTGAAACCTTATTGAGAAGGTGAGTCCACATCAGGAAGGACCATGTCTTATACCTCCATTCACCTGACCAGCATCTGCCACACAGTGAATACTCAAATCTATGGTAAATGAATGAAGGAACAAATTTTTCTAAACTAACAACAGTAGAATAAGTAGATAACCATTTTGACTGGTTAAGTAAGACTGGCCAGTGGCAGGCTTTGAGCTGTGTGGCAGAGTGAGAGATGTCTCTGTCCAAAGGCTGTCTGGAAGGACTTTATTCATGCTTGACTGTGCCGAGCTTAATAGTACAAAAGGGCAATTATGAATGTATTGAATGAGAAGTAGGCCCTTCTCCTTAGCATGGTGTTTCATCTGGCATAGGCTCAGAGGCTGGCAGGATTTGGAAATCTAATTGTTTTTCTGTAATTTTTGATATTGAGTCAGTAGTGACTTTCTTGGCTAAACTGAAAACATCAAGTTTCCTAAAACAATAAATACCGCAGCATTTTATCATTCTGGAAGGTTCTGTTCTCTCCTCCCTCCTCAATTAGGTAGGCTATTTAAAATCTGTCTTTAAGATCTCTTCAAGTCCCCTCTGTTCTCTGAAACCTGCCTTGCCCACTGCAATCTCAAGAGCAGAGCTCTCACTGTTGACTTCAGGTCCATGAATCATACTTTCTTCTTGAAGTCACCATAGGATGGTGGCATTCAAGAGCCCCTGGGTTAAGGTGATGCCAACAACAAGAAAAGAAAGCAGACTAAGGAACTCTGAAATGCATCTCCTCTATAAAAGCAATGAGAACAGTAGGAGAAATCGTAAAGATCAATTTTTTTTTTTTAGAATTCTAGAAATTAACCAAAGTCTTGCAGTAACCCAAGGAGCATTTATTCAAGGAAAATGGCTGAGTCTCAGCATGGAAAGCAAGACTTATGGCAAATTTATTTGCCTTATTCCCATTGTTCCTTCCTCAGCTCTACAGTAACCTTGAAAACCAGCATCTTGTAATCACAATGAAAACCAGCATCTTGGCAGCCACTGGAAGGGGCAAAACAGGGTTGCAGCTCCTTCAAAGCCCCATTACCAGAGGCTTGTCACTGTGTGACCACTCTAGTGATTTCCTGGAAGACATCCCTCATATTTGTATGTATTTGCTCTGACTCAGAGCTCTCCCTATATGAACAGCCTTTTCCTTGGTGGCATTTGTCAGAAACAATTAAAGGTAACTGTTTAACATTCTAGCTTCCTAAGGTGGTAGATAACATTTGGACAAACAATATACAAACCAAAAAGTTTAAAGAGAAAAATGGAAAATGAGATATACATAGCGATCTTGGGGAAAAGCTAACATCATGTTAGGAATCTAAAAGGCCATGTAGATATTTAGGGATGTGAACATGCCCCGTGCTATGTATATGATCAGAAAGACCTAAGGAGGCCCCAGGTTCTCAACTTTGGCTAACTCTAAAGTTTTGTACAAGCAGGAAATGATGGCTAAGATGGAGCTGAGATCTGGTTGAGTGCTCAGGAGTGCCCAACATATCTATAGAGACTCCCAGCCAAGACTGGAAGACTAACTGGCTCCAGGCATTTAAGGAAATCTCTGTCCAATCATTAGCTGACCACTGAGACACTGAGCAGAGATTTTAGTGGCCACATACACAAAGAATAAGACTTTGCAGAATTGGTTCAGAAAAGTCTCTAAGAAACCAACACCAATTACAACAAACAGCAACAGAAACTCTGGGGAAGGCGGAGACTCTGATTTCCAGAGTTGCCACATTGTATTATTTTAAACATCTAGTTTTCAGCAAAACAAAACCACAAAAATAGAACAAACCTTAAGACTTGCAAATAAACAAGAAATTACAGTAAAGTCCATACACAGGGAAGAAAAAGTCAGCAGAAATTGTTTCTGAGGAAGTCCAAACACTGAATTTACTAGATAAGGATTTTAAATCATTTATTTAAAATATGTTCAAAAACTAAAGGAAATCGTATATAAAAAACTAAATGAAAGTATGAGAATGATACCTAACCATATTGAGAATATCAATAAGAGAATAGACATTAAGAGGGGAAAAGCCCAATAGAAATTCTAGATTTGAAAAGTATAATGATTGAAATGAAGAATTTACTCAGTTCAATTCAGTTGCTCAGTCATGACCATCTCTTGGTGATCCCATGGACTGTAGCACACCAGGCCTCCCTGTCCATCACCAACTCCAAGAGCCTACTCAGACTCATGTCCATTCTGTTGGTGATGCCATCCAACCATCTTATCCTCTGTCATCCCATTCTCGTCCTGTCCTTAGTCTTTCCCAACATCAGGGTCTTTTCCAATGAGTCGGTTCTTCACATCAGGTGTCCAAAGTATTGGAATTTCAGCTTCAGCATCAGTCCTTTCAATGAATATTCAGGATTGATTTCCTTTAGGATTGATTGGTTGGATCTCCTTGCAGTCCAAGGGACTCTCAAGAGTCTTCTCTAACACCACAGTTCAAAAGTATCTATTCTTTGGTGCTCAGCTTTCTTTATAGTCCAACTCTCACATCCATACATGACTACTGGAAAAACCATAGCTTTGACTAGGTGACCCGATGGACAATACAGTCCATGGAATTCTCCAGGCCAGAATACTGGAGTGGGTAACCTTTCCCTTCTCCACAGGATCTTCCCAACCCAGGGATCGAACACAGGTCTCCCACATTGCAGGCAGATTCTTTACCAGTTGAGCCACAAGAGAAGCCCAAGAAGACTGGAGTGGGTAGCCTATCCCTTCTCCAGTGGGTCTTCTCGACCCAGGAACTGAACTGGGGTCTCCAGCACTGCAGGTGGATTCTTTACCAACTGAGTTATGGGGGAACCTCTTGAAGAATTTACTACAGGAACTCAATCACAGATTTGAGCAAGTATACACAGATCTGTGGAACTCCATGAAACATACTGAAATATACATCCTCAGCATCCCAGAAGGAGAGGAAAGAGAGAAAGGAGCAGGAAGAATATTTGAAGAAATAATGGCCAAAAACTTCCCAAATTTGATGAAATATATTCATCTGTGCACTCAAGATCAACAAATTTAAAACAGAATAAACTCAGAGATTCACACCTAAATACATCACAATCCAATTGTTGAAAGACAAAGAAAGACTCTTGAATGCAGCAAGAAAGAGCTCATCACGTATTGAGAGATCCTCAGTAAGATTAATCCAAGTTCTCATCAGAAACTAGGGAGGCCAGAAGACAGTGGGATGACAGCATTCAAAGTGCCGAAAGGAAGATGGCCAAGTGAGAATTAAATTCAGAAACTTATCCTCTGAAAGTGAAACTAAAATATTTCCAGAAAAAACAGTAATTTCATTGCTAACAGGCCTGCCCTACAGGAAATATTAAAGGGATTCCTTAAGGCTGAAATGAAAGGACACAGAGCAGCAACTTGAATCCATATGAAGAAATAAGGAATACCAGCTAAAGGTATTTACACAGGTAAGTATAAAGGATGATATTAATGTATTTTTATTTGTAATTCTTCCTTTCTATCTAATTTAAGAGACAAGAAGGCAATACTTGCAAATTTCTGTTAAATGACATACAATGTATAAAAATGTAATTTGTATGTCAGTAACAGCAGAAGGGATGAGGGAGATAATGGGAATGTATAGGAATATAGTTTTGGTATAATAGTAAAACTAAGTTGGTATTACTCTGAACTGTATTGTTATAAATTAAGATGTTAATTGTGATCTCTAGGTCCACCCCTAAGAAAATAGTTATATTTTAAAAAAGAGATGACAATGGAATTAACGTGGTACATGAAAAAATAGTTAACGCAAAAAAGCAATAATAGATGAACAGAGGAACAAAAAAGACAGAAAGTATAGAAAGCAAACAGAAAAACCGTACACAGAAATCTTATCCTACCAGTAATTTAATGTAAGTGGATTAAAATTTCAATTAAAGGGCAGATATTGATCAAATTGATTTTAAAAATGATTCAATTACATGCTGTCCATGAGAGATATGTTTTAGATTCAACTACAAAAATAGGTTGAAAATCAAGGAATAGAAAAGACAGACCATGCAAATATTAAAAAAAAAAAAAAGAACTGGAGTGGCTACATTAACATCAGACAAATAGATTTTAAGACAAAAATTATTAATAGGGAAGGATATTTTGTAATGATAAAAGATATCAAAAGTATATAGCAATAATAAATATTTATGCATCTCAAACATTTACAAAATGCATAAAGCAAAAACTGACAGAACTGAAGGAAGAAATGGACAACTCAACAGTAATAGGTGGACACTTCAACACCTGACTTTCGATAATAAAGACAACCACAGAGAAGATGAACAAGGAAATGGAAGACTTGTGGAAATAAGTCTCAGTAAGTTTCAAGGGTTGAAGACACACACACACACAGTATGTCCTCCAACCCAAACAGGATGAAATTAGAAATCAATAACAGAAGAAATTTGGGAAATTCACAAATATGTGGAAATTAAACAACATATTCTTAAATAACCAATGGACCAAAGAAGAAATCATAAGCGGAATTAGAAAACTCTTTGAATGAATGAAAATGAAAGCACAACATACTAAGACTTATGGGACACAGCAAAAACAGTGCTTAGATGAAAACATATAGCTTTAAATAATTATAGTAAAAAAAGAATATCCTGAATCAATAAAGTTCCACCTTAGCAAACTAGAAAAAGAAGAGCAAACTAAATTCAAAGCTAGCAGAAGGAGGGATATAATAAAGATCCAAGGTGAAATAAACGAGACAGAGAATATAAAAATAGAGAAAATCAATGAAAAGCAACAAGATTAAAAAAATGAAAAGTCTTTAAACTTATCAGGAAAAAAGACAGCAGGATTACTAAAAGCAGGATTGGAAGAGGGAATGTTACTGCTAAATACAAAGAATGAAGATGCAGTATTAATACTATGAATAACTATACGGCAACAAATTAGAACTGACTCATTGGAAAAGACCCTGATGCTGGGAAAGATTGAGGGCAGGAGAAAGAGACCACAGAGGATGAGATGGTTGGATGGCATCATCGACTCAATGGACATGAGTTTGGGTAAGCTCCAGGAATTGGTGATGGACAGGGAAGCCTTGCGTACTGCAGTCCATGGGGTCACGAAGAGTCAGACATTACTGAGTGACTGAACTGAACTGAACTGAACAAATTAGATAAAAATATACAAATTCCTCTAAAAGATAGAAATTACCAAAACTGACTTAAGAAGAAATAGCAAATTTGAATAAAAGTAAAGAGATTGAATTAGCAATCAAAAAGCCTGCTCAAAGTAAAGTCCAGGACCAGATGGTTTCACTGATAATTTCTACCAAACCTTAAAGAAGAATTAGCATCAATTCTTCACTAAACCTTCCAAACAAAGGGGAAGAGGGACTACTGCCCAAGTCATTCTAGATGTCAATATTGCCCTAATATCAAAACAAGACAAAGACATCAGAAGAAAGCACACCAGTGTCCTCTATGAATATAGGTACAAAAGTCTCCAATAAAATACTAGGAAACTGAATCCAGCAACATATGAAAAGGATTATATTTCACGTCTAAGTGGAGTTTATCCTAGGAAGGCAAGGTTGGTTCGATCTATAAAAATCAGTGGAACATACTACATTAATGGAATAATGGACAGATCCCACTATTTATCTCAATAGATGGAGAGACTTTGTGTCCATATCTGATCTCAGCCACTTGCAGAGTTTGTTGTATTAAGCAAATGCCTTGGCAGCTCTCAGCCTTAGTTTCCTGAGTGGTAATGAATTAAATCAGTTAATGGAACCATCAGTTAATGGTATATCCTAGTAATTTTCTTACTTGAGAATGTGGGAGATTCCAATGCAGTAGACAGGGGGTAGGCTCAGATATGTGTAGGTGCATTTGATTAAGAAGCTTTAACTAAAAAGAAAATACATGTGATAGTGTAAAAAATTATAAAAACACATATGATAAAAGTCCTCTCCCTGTGGTGTAGAGGTTTGCATTTTTTGTGGCAGGTACATTTTCCCTTCCCTCTTGGGTGTGTGCCATGGGTTGCGGCTGGGAGCCACATTTGCTGAGACTGATACTGTGTACATGCATGCATGGTCAGTTGTGTCCAGCTCTTTTGTGGCTTCATGGACTGTAGCTTGCCAGGCTCCTGTCCATAGGATTTCCCAGGCAAGAATACTGGAGTGGGCTGCCATGTCCTCCTCCAGGAGATCTTCCTGAGCCAGGGATCGAACTCACATTTCCTGCACTGGCAGGTAGATTGTTGATCATCGAGCCATCTGGGAAGCCCTTTAACAGGTGTGAAACATCCCAGCGCATAGTAGATGCTCAATGAATTTTATTTCTTCTTCTCTGGATACATTTATTGTGCCTCTGGTGTGATTTTTATGGCGTTCGTTATTATTCCCATTGTTGTGGACTGAATGGTTTGTCTTCTGAACTAGTTTATAAGCTCTTTCAGGGGAGAGGCCCGTGTCTTCTGTCACTTTTATGCTCGCCAAAGGGTCATGCAGATAACAGGTATGTAGACTCGCTTTTCAATAATATGTTGTTGAGACCATAGGACAATTGATAAGCTAAATGAAACCATTTTGCAGTGTCATTTGGAAATGTTATAATCTTGCTATGATGCACTAGACACACTATTTTCTTTTCCCTGGTGGCACTTGATTTATCACAATGGTAGTGCTTGGACCCTGCAGAGTACTACTACTACCCTGAACAGCATAGCACTGAGCAAATAGTAGGTGCTTAAACAACTGTTGAATTTACTGAATAGTGGTGCAATATGGACTCATTGATGAGACAACAAAGAAAAACACAGAGCCTGTTCAAGACATGAAAGATGGTAGTGTCAGGATAAGCAATGAGTTCTTACCTATATCAAATGTGCAAAGCAGCTTTTTGGAGACAAAAACAAAAGGTTGTTTTGAAGGGAATCAATTTTGTTTAATTTTAACACGGCCATGTTTATGCCAAATGATTAGCATTTTCTCGTTAGCTTAGCAACTGTGATACGGCTAAAATATTTGGCAAAATGTTGATTTCAGAAGTCAGATGTTGTGCCAACCTTGCTAAATGATCTAGATATAATTTTTAAACCACCCAACCACTTCACAATTTTTTAAATGGGCCATAATAGCTTTTCATCAGAAGAATATTTTCCTTGGTGGAAAGAAAGATATTTAAAATACTGAAAATAATGTTGAAAATTAGGAAAAAAAAAGAAATGCATTTGAGGCATTTGTAAGGTAGAGATATTGGATATTAAAGAAAAACCACCCCCTGGAGGGATCTACCGCTGTGGTTTTCCTAAGGCCAGAAGCCAGGAATGAGGTCCCGGTTTCTTGCTCTCCTAGACCGTGTTCCATGATGGTGAGTAAAAACGAAGAGCCTGTACTGCTCACATTAAAATTCATTTTTATTTTGATTTTGTCTTTCCATGTCAATTAGAGACTCTTTGTTAAAATGATTACATAATTTTCGCAGAACCACGTTATTGCAGACTGGAGGATGTAAAGCCTCTTAAATGTGACTAATGCACTCACAAATTCCTGCCCAGAGCACAGTTTCTCAAGGGGGCCTTCTGCATATCATCTTTTTAAAGTGCAGCGGAGAGAGAGATGTAAATACCCAAGAGATACAAGCGAGGCTTTTGGCTGAGATGGGGGATAAACTCCTTGTTCAAACAGCCGACAGAGGTTCCAAGAACTAAAGCATCCTTTGCTTTGGAACTCATCTCCTCGCTCTGTTCCTGTCTTGTGATAAGGTTACATTGAATGGGGTTGGCATCCTTCAAGGTTACTGTTCCAGAAAATATTTGCAAATAATTTGACGTGCTGTCAGCTAGCAGGCTGCAGTGAATTCTTATAATTCAACATACTAATGTGGGTTTTCATGCCTTAAGCTATAAATAAGTTAGATATGCAAAAGTTTCTGTAATGTTTATTTAATAACAATATTTAAAAAATAAATCTTGATTATTCCATCACGCTTGGATGGAAGTCTTCCACTCTGATGGTTGCCTGTGACCTCGGGCAGTTTCTTCCTTCCTTTGTCTCATTTGATATCACTAAAGAAACAAGCTTGTTTTTCTTTTCAGGCTTTGGGAAGTAGCACTCTGATGCTTCTGCCTACAAGCTCCCAATCAAGTCTCTGCTTGTGAAATGACTGAACTCAATTCAAGCTGAATATTCCCACCGGGATGGCGCCTCCCTAAACACATGGCCCAGAGCTGGGCCACAAGGAGTGGAAGCAGGCACCCCTGGACCTGGAGCCCTAGGCTCATTAATGGATGATCACATCATAACATCAGTGCTCCTAGACTCTAGGAGAAGTACTCTAGGAGAACATGGAAGGGAATCACTGATCGGCTTGTGGATTAGGTGACCCTGAGTCATCTCCTTGCAGAGATGAATATAAGCTTTCATCAGGTGGAGTCACAGAAGCCAGGCTGTGGGCAGAAATACCCCTCTGCACAAGGATAGGGAGGCAGAGTGTGGCTCTCATGAAACTGTCCAAGCATTATTCACTCAGTCGTGTCTGACTCTTTGTGACCCTGTGGACTGGGACCCACCAGGCTCCTCTGCCCATGAAATTCTTCAGGCAAGAATACTGGCGTGGATAGCCTTTCCCTTCTCCAGGGGATGTGGCCCTAATAGGCACAACAAATTGTAGTGACTATTTTTCTACCAGGCATCTGCAATGAGGTCATTTAAACTATGAATCAGCTGAGTATATATGCATGGGCCGAGGTGTGCCTTGCAGGAGACCTCTGGGAACTTTCTGAAGCTGGGCGCAGCCAAGGCCAGTGGGTTCGGGAAGGGCTTCTGTCGGAGTGGGGGGCGCTCTTCCAAGCGCCCATGGCTGCAGGCCCTTCTTGTGGGGTTGCTGTCACTGGTCCTAAAGCAGCCTGGCATCTGACAGTGAAAAGACAACCAGAGTGATGCTTATGCCTAGCTGATTCACACATGCCCCAAAGTGCCCCACACGCTCATCAGGGGTAGAGTGGGGGATGCTGCATGGTGGCAGAGGCAGGAGAGGCAGAAGTGGGGAAGAACTTTGCGGCTTCACGTTGTCCCCAGGGCTCTTCCTGGAGCCAGGGTGGGTCCTGATTTTGGGGAACTTGGCCTATGTGCAAAGGCGACTAGTGCAAGGGGCACAGTCCAGAAGGAGCAGGCTAACATCCTCCCTCTCCGTGGCAGGAGGTGTGGCTCCTCAAGCTGCTGGGTCTATTTTCTTAAAAGATAACTTTATCAAAATAAAGTTTATACACTGTTTTGTCGTTGTTGTTCAGTCATTCAGTCGTGGTCTGACTCTTTGCAACCCTGGCAGCACACCGGGCTTCCCTGTCCTTCACCATCTGCCGGAGTTTGCTCAAACTCACGTTCATGGCGTCGATGATACCATCCAGCCATCTCATCCTCTGTCATCCCCTTCTCCTCCTGCCTTCAATCTTTCCCAGCATCAGGGTCTTTTCCAATGAGTGGGCTTTTCACATCAGGTGGTACAATATGCCCATTTAAAGTGCACAATTCAGTGGTTTTACAATAAATTCACAGAGTTGTGTACTCAACCACTACAATCCATTTTAGATTACTTTCATCACCTCCAAAAGAAACCTGTCACTCCCTGTCCCATCCCTCTCCATTTCTCCTTTATCCCAGCCTTAGGCAACTACTAGTCTACTTTGTTCTCTCCAGAGTTTCCCATTCTAGATATTTCCTTTAAGGGGCATCATAATATGTGGTCTTTGGGTTGGCTTCTGTCACTTGGCACTATGTTTTCCAGGTTCATTCTTGTTGTAGTGATAAGCTTTCTAAGCATCTGATGCATAATAGGGGCTAAGACATATGTGTTAAGCGAAACAAACCGCAAGCTATAGTAGCTGTGGGGCAGCCATAGCCTTGGACTTGCCATGTGAAGACCGGGGTTTCTTCCCAGCTCAGGTCAGCCACATGCCTCCTTAGGAGCCTGGGCTCTCATTGCATCTCACTTTGGTGCTCATTTGTACAACTGGGAAAGCCAACTCTGGTTAACAGAGACTTGAATGACTCAGACAATGAAAATTATCTTTGAAAATCTTAGTCACATCTACATTTAGGAAAATATTTTGAACAAAAGTGAAGGTTAAACAAGACTTGAAAAATATTTATGCTGCTTTTTGAGCATGCACAGTTTGGCGGGGGGTGGGGGGTGCTGGGGTGGGGGGAGAACTTACTCATTATAATCATACTCTACTAAGCAGAAATGTATCTACAGCTATGATTTCTTGTTATATTTTAAGTAAGTAGACTGGCTTTTTTTCTCAAGTAAAGTCATAATTGTATTTATTTTAAATTTATATCCTGTCTGCTTCAAAAAGAAATTTGAGGCAGCCAGGAAAATCATAAGCTATAAAATGAGCAAGCTCCATTTTATACTAATAAAATAAAAGTTAGGATCTCATCAGTGAAACAACTTCTCTTTGTGCTCTACTGTGTGCAAATATTTGGATTACTAAAGTGAATTTATGAAGCAATTACTTTTAATGCTATAAGAGGAAATTAAGTACTCATTGATTCTTGATTTATAAGCTAAAGCTAAAGATCATGAAAAAGCAAATATAACTTAATTAAATGTCCCTTGGCTTTGCTACTCTTGAGGTCTTCACTCATAAAGTTAGTAAAACAAACCATTCCTAGAACATAAATGTATATTGGTTCTTCCAGTTGGGAAGGCAAATAATTTACCGGTTAAATATATTCAGCAAAGTTAACCCAAGTGAGAGATTTTCCCAGTGTCCTCTGAGGCTTGAAGAGATAAAAGCTATTGTTGTAGTTTAAAGGAAGCTATTGTCCTGGGAATGATAGGCACTCACTTGCTGTAAAGAGGAGTAAACAAAGGGCATCTCATTTTTTTTTCCTATTAGAAAATATATATTAATATGCTCACAAAATAAACTATAGATCCGTGAAAGAAATAGAGCTTTATAGTCTATTCATTGGCTACACACTTGTGGTTATTCATTGCTGACAGTGAACACATTAACCTGGGATAATTTAATTGAATCGTCGAGTAATGTTGCTATTTTTCTACTCTGAAGTGTAAATGATTTTTAAAAATTGGGTTCTAAAATGTAACACTTCAAGTGATGTATACAGCAAATCAAAGAGCCAGTGCAAGTCCCCTTTTGTGCTTCATGAGTTATTGATTAGAACAGAAAGGAAAAAGAAGGGAAAAACACAGCAGCAAAAGGGTGTTCAATGGAAATAAGACCCACTGGCCAAAGAGGGCTCAGCATGAGGAAGCTTCTGTTACATACATGGGTTCTTTACCACTAGCATCAACAGGGAAGCCCCAAGATGAGTGGAGTCAAAGTTTTGTCTTCCTGTCTAGTTGAAAAAAGGGAAGATTTATTCAAATCATTGCTAAATGAGCATGAACATTAAGACTTTCAAAGTTTCTCATGGGAAATAAAGGTTTTAATAAATTCTCTGCTTCACTGGGGTAGATTGGAATCTCATCCTCAATGGTACATGAAGCTGGTTTGATGACGAAAGTTGGAAGAGAATTGTTTTTTTTTTAGATTCTAGTCAAGAAGCGTTAGGATAACAGTTATGAAAAATGGAATACGCTGACTCCAAGAAGATGAACTTGCCACTAGCAGGGCCTAGACTTTAGAGGTATTTTTTTAAGGAAGTATTCATGGGCCAGCAGACTTTCTTTTGGGTTGATCTTCTGATTAGGCAAACATTTATGTGTCGTGGTCAGTTGGCATTAGGGGCCTTCTGAAGTGATGGAGAAGTCTTCCTCCTCTTTTCCACCCTGTGACTAAGACCATGACCTTGGCCGCATTATGTTCTGATCACAGATACCAGCTGGTCCAGATTTTCATATTGGGTGCACTAAGAAATGCACTAAGAATAAGGAAATCAAAGTGAAAACATATCAGTTTGCTAGGGCTGCCATAAGTACAAACTGGGTTGCTTAAACAACAGAGATGAATTTTCTCACAGTTCTGGGGGCTGGAAGCCTGGGATCAAGGTGTCTTCAGGGTTGATTTCTTCTGATGCCTCTCTCCTTGGCTTTCAGGTGGCCATGTTCTCCAGTGTCTTCACATGCTCCTCCCTCACGTGTGTCTGCACCTTAATCTCTTCTTTTAAGGAGATCAGCCACATTGGATTAGGGCCAATCTACCCCAAGGACCCCATTTTAACTTTTACTTCTTTAAAAACTGTCTTCAAATACAGTCATATTTTTAGGTCCACAACATATGAATTTGGGTGGATACAACCCAACCCATAACAGAAGAGAAAGCTGGGATAGATACGTGTCTGTGTTAGTTGCTCAGTGATGTCTGACTCTATGCGACCCCATGGACTGTAGCCCACCAGACTCTTTTGTCCATGGAATTCTCCAGGCAAGAATACTCGCATGGGTTTCTATTTCCTTCTCTAGGGGATCTTCCCGACCCCGGAACTGAACCCAGGTCTCCTGCATTGCAGGTGGATTCATTACCGTCACCACCATCTGAGCCATCAGGGTAGAGACACAGTCAAGGCAATAATAAAGAACTAAAGGGGTAACTATAGTCTTTCTTACATTTTTTTCGGTCCATTTCTGTTAGTGGTGTGCTACTAAAGGCTAGCCCAACAACTCTGAGAAATAAGAAACCTGATTTGTAGCATTTGCTGATTTCCATGGTGCTGATTTCCATGGATTTTCCATACTCCCAACATGGCCTGTTTTCAATGTAGTGAAATGACTTCACTGAATGTGGATGTGAGAGGGAAGCTGCAAAGTCAGCTCTCCCGAGCCATATAAGCTGGCCCCAGAAAGCCATTGATTTCAGGGACCAAGAGAGAAAAGTAAAGGGGGATAAATGGAAGCACAATTTTGGTAATCTGAAAGCTCTTCCTATAATGGTTCATAATGGGAGGAGGTTTAAAAATGTTGATTAAAATAAATTATCTGTAATTTTTGTTTTGCTCTTATTTTCTTGTTAAAGGTAAGAATTTGATAGAAGTAAAGAGAATGAGGACTGGGTGAAAAGAAATAAGAAAAAGAATGTTAAAATAGCTCCCATTTCTGGTAATGTGGTAGGCTGGGAATTCTGAGCTACTCACCCATACATGCACACACCCCTTTTAAGAGTGTCGGTGATGAGAAAAATAGGACATTGAAGTAGGTTGATTTCTTCTTGAGAGCATTTGATGAACAGGATAACCTTGAATTTTGATTTTCATGGCTCCATGCATACAAGAGACAAATCTCAAAACCAGTGTATGCTGGGAGTATAAAGGGAGAACCCATGCTGCTACCGTAAAGCAATAGCTGGCTTAACTGAGGGTGATTGTACCTACCTGGGGACATTTGGTGATGTCTGGAGACATTTTTGATTGCTATAGCTGGTGAGTTGATACTGGCACCTACTGGGCAGAGGCTAAGGATGCTGCAAAACACTCTGAAATGCACAGAACAACCTCCCACAACAAAGAATCATCTGGTCCAAAATGTCAATAGTGATGAGGCTGAGAAACCCAGCTCCAAAGGCTTACATCATCAGTATATCACTTTTACGTGGAATTTAAAAAATGGTACAAATGAACCTATTTGTAAAACAGAAATAGTCACTGATGTAGAAAACAAACTTACGGTTAATAAGAAGATGGGGGAGGGATAAATTGGGAGATTGGGATTGATATATACACACTGCAGCAATGAAATTAAAAGACACTTACTCCTTGGAAGGAAAGTTATGACCAACTTAGACAGCACATTAAAAGCAGAGACATTACTTTGCCAACAAAGGTCCATCTAGTCAAGGCTATGGTTTTTCCAGTGGTCATGCATGGATGTGAGAGTTGGACTATAAAGAAAGCTAAGTGTAGAAGAATTGATGCTTTTGAACTGTGGTGTTGGAGAAGACTCTTGAGAGTCCCTTGAACTACAAGGAGATCCAACCAGTACATCCTAAAGAAGATCAGTTCTGGGTGTTCATTGGAAGGACTGATCTTGAAGCCGAAATTCCAATACTTTGGCCACCTGATCCAAAGAGCTGACTCATTTGAAAAGACCCTGATGGTGGGAGAGTTTGAAGGCAGGAGGAGAAGGAGATGACAGAGGATGAGATGGTTGGATGGCATCACCAACTTGATGGACATGGGTTTGGGTGGACTCCGGGAGTTGGTGATGGACAGGGAGGCCTGGCGTGCTGGAATTCATGGGGTTGCAAAGAGTCGGACACGACTGAACGATTGAACGGAAGTGATGATATATAAAATAGATAAATAATAAGAACTTACTATATTGCACAGGGAACCCTACTCAATACTCTGTAATGACCTATATGGGAATAGAATCTAAAAAAGAGTGGATATATATCCAATTGATTTAGTTAGCCGTACAGCAGAAACTAACAACATTGTAAATCAACTATACTTCAATAAAAATTAATTTTTAAAATGAGCGTACCATTTAAATTTCCCACTAGCAGTGTGTGAGAGGTCCAGTTGTTTCACATGATCACTGATACTTAAAATAATAGTATTTTTAATTAAAAAAATTTAAAAAAATTTATTAGAGTATGATTGATTTCAAATTGCCAACATCCATTGGATCATAGAAAAAAGCAAGAGAATTCCAGAAAAACATCTACTTCTGCTTCAATGACTACACTAAAGCCTTTGACTGTGTGGATCACAACAAACTGGAACATTCTTAAAGAGATAAGAATACCAGACCACCTTAGCTACCTCTTGAGAAACCTGTATGCAGGTCAAGAAGCAACAGTTAGAACCAGACATGGAACAATGGACTGGTTCCAAATTGGGAAAGGAGTACATCAAGGCTGTATATTGTCACCCTGCTCATTTAATTTATATCCAGAGTACATCATGTGAAATAACAGGCTGGGTGAATCACAAGCTGGAGTCAAGATTTCCAGGAGAAATATCAACAACCTCAGATATACAGATGATATCACCCTTATGGCAGACAGTGAAGAGGAACTAAAGAACCTCTTGATGAAGGGGAAAGAGAAGAGTGAAGAATCTGGCTTAAAACTCAACATTCAAAAAATGAAGATCATGGCATCCAGTCCCAACACTTCATGGCAAATAGATGGGGAGGCAAGGGAAACAGTGACAGAATTTATTTTGGGGGGGGCTTCAGAATCACTGCAGATGGTGACTGCAGCCATGAAATTAGAAGACACTTGCTCCTTGGAAGAAAAGCTATGACCAACCCAGACAGCATATTAAAAAGCAGAGACAGTACTTTGTCGACAAAACGTCTGTCTAGTCAAAGCTATGGTTTTTCCAGTAGTCATGTATGGATGTGAGAGCTGGACCATAAAAAAAGCTGAGCACTGAAGAACTGATGCTTTGGAACTGTGGTGTTAGAGAAGACTCTTGAGAGTCCCTTGGACTGCAAGGAGATCAAACCTGTCAATCCTAAAGAAAATCAACCCTGAATATTCATTGGAGTGCTGATGCTGAAGCTGAAGCTCCAGTACTTTGGCCACCTGATGTGAAGAGTTGGCTCATTAGAAAAGACCCTGATACTGGGAAAGACTGAAGGCAGGAAGAGAAGGGGATGACAGAGGATGAGATGGTTGGATGGCATCACCGACTCAATGGACATGAGTTTGAGCAAGTTCTAGGAGTTAGTGGGTAGACAGGGAAACCTGGCGTGCTGCAGTCCATGGGGTCGCAGAAAGTTGGACATGACTGAGTGGCTGAACTGACTGCCTGATGTTTGATTTCAGTCTTTCTAATGTTAGCATTCTAGTGGATATATGGTGGCATCTTATTGGAGTTTCAATTTTCATTTTCCTAGTGAATAATGATGTGGAGCATCATGTCATATATTTTTTGTGCCATTCACGTGTCTTCTTTGGTGAAGAACCACTTAACTCTTTTGCCTGTTACACAAAAAACTGGATTGAGTTTCATCTTTTTTTAAAAGAGTAAAATAGAAATTAAACCACCTCTCCCACTCCCCGCAGTTGCTAGCAAACCTATGTTTTTGAACCGTGGGGCTGACATGGCGTGCCTCCATGAGACTTCATAAGCACAAGCTGCCCCCTCCAGATTTGCCTCTCACTCAAATTCATTCCAACTGATGCTGATTTCTCTCATTTACTTCAGGCTATTTAAAGTGGTTACAGGCCTGTTGTCCTCCCAGAAGCAAACCACCTAGGCAAATCCACCTTCTACCTGGGCCTCAAATAACCCGTACATATAAATTTTGGAGAAATAAACACACATAGTAAAAGACATGAGAAAGTAATGTATCAATAGTGAATGCCAGCAGATAGAGAGAGGAAACTCAGCTCCCCAAAGACTTCAGTTGTTGAAATTAACACGGGGGATGCAAAATAAGAATACATGTTTAAAGAAAAAAATGAGCGAAAGGAAATGTGATTAACAAATAAGAGATTATGATGCCCAAGCAGATATGAAAGAAGTAGAACTTTAAAAATGAAAAGCAGAATGATTGCTATTAAAAAGCTCAAGGGAAAGCAATTAGACACAGCTGATGAAAGTTAGTGCAACAAAAGGTAGATCCAAAAACCTTCCCACAGGGAAGCACAGAGACATCAAGATATGGGACAGAAGACTGATACAGAGATATGGAGGTTGGAATGGGAAGGTTCAGCACATGTCTGATCGGGATTTCTGAACAAGAACAGAGAAACTAATGCAGAGGCAATATTTGCAGAGATGATGGCCAGTCATTTCCCATGAGTCATGAAAGATGCCAGTCCACAGTCTGAGGAACACCGGTGAATCCCAAGCAAGACGAATGAAAGGAAGTTCTGCATACAGACCTATTACAGTGTGAAACAGAGAAACTCTTAAAAAAATCCAGAATGAAATTACCTTCAAAAACATGATAATTAGTTTGACCACTGACTTCTTAATAGGAAGAACAAAAGCCCAAATATGGTGGAATGGTATTATTAGCATCTAAAGAAAAAATAACTATCAACCTAGAGCAATGTACCCAGTAAAATATCTTTCAAGAAAACAGGGAGTCTCTGCAGTCTCTTAGTAGAACTCCAAGTAAAGGAAATTCTAAAAGATGGACTTTAGGCAGAAGGAAAGTGGTCTAGATGGAAGTGCTGAGATGTAAGGAGGAACAAAGGGCGAAGAAAGCATCTGAAGCTTACCAAGCACAGACTGAATAAAGCAATATTAATAATTCCCCTGGGCTGAAAAAAAGATAAATAACAACACTTACAAAATAGCACTAATGTCTGGAGGGGGTGATCAGAATTAAGGAGTTATTAGGTCTTGTACTGTGTGAGGGGGAAGTAAAGATAGCCATCAATTGTCTATTTTAGTACAATAAGTGTGGATGTTACTATCTCTAGGGTAATGATTAAAATAAGAAAGTGAGATTTATGCTTTGTAAGCTAAGAGGGAAAAGGGGAGAGGCCAGGGATTAAAAGTTTAAAAACAAATAAAACTAAAACATATTTTGCTCAGGGATACAAATGCACAGTGGAATTATTGAAAGTGAGAATGATAAACAGAGAGCTCAGGATCACGGTTACTTGGCAGGCAATGGGAGGAATTTGGAGATCTGGGAGGGACATACATGGGCTGACTTCAATCATAAGTTGAAATGTTTTTTTCTTAAACGGAGTGATGGGTACCTGATCACTGAATTGCTGTTACTTACATCTTAAATGTATTTTAATTCATAATTTTTTTGGTATCTTTTCAAATTTGATTATAAAAACCAGATTTTCAAAAGGAAGAAAATAACTCCTAAACACTTTCCATTTTTGTAAACACTAATAACTCTCAGGAGTTGAGAGATTTGTATAAATGTTCAAATTCCTCCCCTAAGCCCTTTGTGGGCAGATACCATCCCTCCAGCTCCATTGGTACCTCACTTAGCACATTGCACATAGGTGTTCAACATATGCTGTCGTCTCTGAGTTTATATAAGAGATATAGCTATCAGTAGGATGACTGTACTTAGAAGTTTAAGGAACACTTTGTTCAAATTGTTTAAATAAACATTTTCATAGCAAAGCTTAGTGCCTTTCATCTCTCTAGGGAGTGTCTTGATTTGGGTTCCCCTAGAAGCAGATACTAAGCTAAGGATTGAAGGGATAGATAGTTTATCTGGGAAGTATTCCCAGGACATACTGACAGGGGCATGGTGAAGAAAGACAGAAAGGGCAGGGAGCCACAGAGGAGGGATTATGGAGCCATCACTGGGTGGGCTCAGCCCTTCTGAGTGTGCTCGGTTGCTCAGTCATGTCTGACTCTTTGAGACCCTTTGGACTGTAACCTGTCAGGCTCTTCCGTCCATGGGGTTTTTCAGGCAAGAACACTGGAGTGGGCTGTCATGTCCCTCCTCCAGGGGCTCTTCCCGACCCAGGGATCAAACCCAGTTCTCCTGTATGTCCCGTGTTGCAGGTGGGATCTTTATGTGGCCTTGTAGAAACGGAGCAACATGCTTCGGAACGAACCCAACTGTGGGACTTGGCAGCCAGGTAGTTCTTACCATCGTCCATGTCTCCAGGCAAAGCTGCTTCCCAAACATTCCCTCTTCCAAACACTGAAGCTCTTGGCAGAGAGTCCCCGTGTTTGCAGGAAGCCTTCTCTGGCATAGCACAGCACCAGGTTATTTACTCTTTTAGGACTTCCCTGGTGGCCTAGATGGTAACGAATCCGCCTGCAGTGCAGGAGACTCGAGTTCGATTCCTGGGTCAGGAAGATTCCTTGGAGGAGGAAATGGCAACCAACTCCAGTATTCTTGCCTGGAAAATTCCATGGACAGAGGAGCCTGGTGGGCTACAGTCCATAGGGTCACAAAGAGTCGGACATGGCTGAGCATAGCACAGCACCCGGTCCTTCGGCTTATAGAGGTGAAAGGTGCAGAGGCATGGGCGGGACGCCCACTGCATCTGCGAGAGCACCAGAGGACCTTTGGGTAGAAAGCTGGGACCCGAGAGCCCAGGTGTAGGAGTGGGAGAATTTACCTTTGAGAAACCAAGTTAGAGAAAAGCTTTGAGATAGTAAAAGGGATTGGAAAAAGGGGGACAACTGCCGTAAGTAAATGGTCTCGGTGGCAGGAAATGACTAGAGGTGCTTGGACACAGCTTGGACAGTGAGGGCTCTGACAGTAATTGGGGCTTGTCTGAACACAGAGACAGAGAATTAGTGGTGTTACAAGCGTGGGCATTTCACATATTGGCCAGGGTAAAGCGATAAATAGTAAGCGCTGGTATTTCTATGAAGAAAGGTGAACCTTTTCATGTGGGGCAGGTATGAGATGATTTAAGCCTGCCTATCTTTCCTAAGGGTGAATCAGTGGATGTGGTTTCATCTCCACAGGATGCACATAATGTATTGAGACATACTGTACAGGGTAGGTAAAGATACAGCCAGCAGAATTTTGAAAAGCAGATTTTAGTACAAATATCCAAGAAGAATTCAAGGAAAAGTCATTGAGCAAGGCAATAGTTAGGAGGGTATTGAATGGACATTTCTCAGTTGCCTTTCCAGAATGTGTTCCCCCCAGTATTATCCTGACTCCCTCCCTCTCTTGAGGAATTTATCAGTTTTCCATCATTAGCCATGCATCTTAAGGTGAGAATGACTCAGTTTCAGTCTTGGGATGAGCCCCACAAGAAAATAGATGCTCCACAAAAGTAGAAGGAGGGAGAGAAGCCAGATCTTGGTAGCTTGCTGAGCAAGGACTCTCCGTCCAATGCACACAGAAGCAAGGGCTATAGTGCCTGCTTTTGCAGAAAGAAAGCGTTTTGTTGCCAGGTTGGGCAGCAAGGAGATGGGTGACCAGGTTCCAAACCTGTCTCTATATCCAGGGCTCAGGGTGAAATATAAGGAGTGAGAGGCGGAAGCTGATTGGCTAGCCTTAAATCAACCCTGAATATTCACTGAAAGGACTGATGTTGAAACTGAAGCTTCAATATTTTGGCCACCTGATGCAAAGAGCCAACTCAAATGGAAAACACCCTGATGCTGGGAAAAATTGAAGGCAAGAGAAGAAGGGAGTGAAAGAGGATGAGCTGGTTGTGTGGCATCACCAACTCAGTGGACAAGAGTTTGAGCAAACTCTGGGAGATAGTGAAAGACAGGGAAGCCTGGCGTGGTGTGCTTCATTGGGTCACAAAGAGTTGGACACAACTGAGCAACTGAACAACAAATCAGTTCATATAAGTTACTCTGGGTGCGGGAAGCCAGCTTTTCCATATTGAATGACCTCTCTTGTAAAGGGCTCTGGCAGCAACATTGCTATTCTTTGAGTTCCCATCCTAGAGGCATGGGATCCTGTCTCTGTTAAATAACTCAAGGTTTGATTAATCAACAACCTGTGTCAAGGGAGCAAATCTGGTTTAAGTTGGCCAACGTTTTATGGGCTGTTTTAGCATCACTGGGGCAGCTAATTCAGGCCCCACTTCTTTGATTTGTTAGTAACAAGAACCAGTATATCCCATTCATTGTTTAAACAAGTTTAGTTGGGTTTTCTATCACTTATAATGTGAAGAGATTTTACTAACTCAAAGAGGATAGTATGCAAGATAAACTTGTCATAATCTTTATCGACTAAATAAAGCCTAATTATTGAACTGTATAAAGAAAACTCAAGAAATGCAGGAGAGATAAAATTGCAGTGAAGACTTTGAGAGTCCTCTTTAGGGGTGAACTAGGAAACAAAGACAAGCATGTTTAAATCTGAACACTATAATTAATAAGACAGGTCTAATAGATGTATTGACTTCACCCAGGATACCTGTGCAGCTGCCAATGGTACCTTTACAGAGTTTCCACAAACTCCAACAAAATTTGATGTGTTTCCCCAAAGAAGAAAAAGTGCCACAGTCTCTGCTAAATATTCTGGGAGGTCATAACAAAAGTGGACAAAAGACAAACCTCCCGAGCCTCTAAACCAAACGAATGTCCTCCTTTCTAACCCATTTTTTAAGTCAAAAAGGAAATAAAATGAATAACTATAGGATATCTTGGAAATGGCTACAATAAAAATGTGACTTTAAAACCTTTGAGATATAGCTGAAGTTGGACTCTAATGGCATTTTCCATTAAGCACTTTGTTAAAAAAAAAAAACATAACTCAAGTATCTAAGTAATAAAAAGAATCTGTGTTTTCTGCTCAGTTTTGCTGTGAATCTGAAAGTGCTCTAAAAAAATAAAATCTGTTAAATAAAGATTTCATAAATCTTAGGAAGTAAAAAATTGAGAAAAAATTAAATATTGATAAATTATGAGATGGTATCACTAATAAATAAGCCCAAGAGGTAGTTCTTGAGAGGCGGTGATCAATGCATTGTATTAATCTACTAACTAGCTTAGTCAAGAACTAAAAGAGAAAGCCTAAATATGCAAAACTAGGAATCACACAGGGAAATGAAGCGTGGAGACTGATGAACTCTGAAGATTTTAAGATAGTACTTTGCTTAATTTATGCTGATTCACTTAAATATAAGAATGAAAGAAGTGGTTTCCAAGGAAAATACCCAAGTCCACAATCAATGGAAAGGTAACTAGAAAATCTAAATGGGCTGATAACCAAGGAAAGAGGAAGTAGTTTTAAGAAGTCTTGACCTACAAAGGTTCCAGAGGGTTTTACGGGTGATTTATTTAGACTTTCAAAGAACAGATAATTTCTATGCTTTGGGAGCTCTTTCTGGTCATAGGAAAACCTATAAAATCTGGTTAGAAAGCCAGAATTTGTAAACAAAAGCAGGCAACAAACCAAAAGGCCTGCTGACAGACAAACGGCAGGACAATTTCCCTCAATGCCCAAGTGAAAATCAGGGTCCTCTATTGAAATACAGTCTGCTGCTTCTGCTCAGTCGTGTCCGACTCTTTGGGACCCCATAGACTGTAGCCCACCAGGCTCCTCTATTCATGGAATTTTCCAGGCAAGAATACTGGAGTGGGCTGCTCTTTATTCTGTAGGGATCTTCCTGACCAAGGGGTCGAACCTGAGTCTCTTGCATCTCCTTCATTGGCAGATGGATTTTTTTTTTTTTTTACACCACTAGTTCTATGGAATATTAAAGGAATTATGACCAAGAGGAGTTCTTTGTAGAAAAATAAAGATGGTTTAATATTATGAGACCTAATAATATATTCCACCATATATTAGCAATAGATGCCAAAAATTCTTTTGATACATTTTGATAGCTATCCCTTAGTAAAGCCCATAGTAAAATAGAAATAAATGATTGCTTCCTAGATATAATGTTATGTGTGTGTGTGGCGTGTGCATTTCATAATGCAAGACAGTAGCCAATATCCTGCTTACTAATAGAATATGAGAAGTAACGCCCATTAAAGTCAGTAAAAGATGAGTGCTAGTTACTATGACTGTTATTCGAGAGTTATCGCTAAATTCCCATGCAACAAGCTTTTGACAGTTTGTACTACCACCAACTGAACAAGAAAGTGCCTGTTAAGCTACACTGTTGTCTACACTATGTGTTTTCACCCTTTTAAATCTTTGTCAACTTGATGTACAAAATAATATTTTATAGTTTTAATGATCATTTCCTTCAGTGTCAGTAAGCTGAATTTTTTCAAGTTCAAGAGCCATTTTTACTTTTGTGAATAACCTACTCAATTGTCTTTCTGATATTCTGTTTTATATTGTTACATATGCAAATTAACATTATTAACCCTTTGTCATAGAGCTTATAAGTATTTTCTCTGTCTTTAAACTTGTTCATGTTTTTGACATGAAATTTAAGTGTTTTTATATAATAAAATATTCAATCATTTCTCTAAAGTTTTCTGTTCTTGGTGTTTATATTGAGAAAGGATCTCTTCCAAGAGCATGAAAATATTCTCCACTGTTTTTTTCTAACAACTTTATAGTTATAGTTACAATTCTTCATTGAACCGTTGGACTAAAAAATCACTAAGGATGTTGACTGCAGCCATGAAATTGAGACACTTGCTCCTTGGAAGAAAAGCTATGAAAAACCTAGACAGCATATTAAGAAGCAGATATCACTTTGCCAACAAAGATCCATATGGTCAAAGCTATGGTTTTTCCGGTAGTAATGTACAGATGTGAGAGCTGGAACTTAAAGAAGGCTGAGCACTGGAGAATTGATGTTTTTGAATTGTTGAGCTGGAGAAGACTCTTGAGAATCCCTTGGACAGCAACGAGATCAAACCAGTCAATCCTAAAGGAAATCAATCCTGAATATTCATTGGAAGGACTGATGCTGAAGCTGAAGCTTCAATACTTTGGCCACTTGATGTGAAGAGCCAACTCATTGGAAAAGACCCTGATGCTGGGAAAGATCGAAGGCAGGAGGAGAAGGGGGAGGACAGAGGATAAGATGGTTGGATGGCATCACCGACTCAATGGACATGAGTTTGAGCAGACTCCAGGAGATGGTGAAGGACAGGGAGGCCTGATGTGCTGCAGTTCATGGGGTCTCAAAGAGTTGGACACAACTTAGTGCCTGAACAGCACCAACAATTTTACATTGAACCCTTTGAACCACTTGTAATTCATTTGGGCCTCCCTGGTGGATCAGTGGTAAAGAATCCCCCTGCCAATGCAGGAGATGCAGGTTCAATCCCTGGGTCTGGAAGATCCCCTAGAGAAGGAAATGGCGTCCCACTCCAGTATTCTTGCCTGGGAAACCCCTTGGACAGAGGACCCTGGTGGGTTACAGTTCCTGTGGTCACAAAAGAGTCAGACTCACCTTATCAATGAAACAACAACAACAAACAAGGAGAGTAAGGTTTCAAATAGCTAGCAAATTTCCCCGTCTCCACTTAGTAATTCACCCTTCACTCCTTGATTCCGGGCCTTGTCCTTAAACACTGTTTACTTTTGTAACCTCAGGTTTCCTTGTGTGCATTTCGCGTGTCTGTCTATTGCTGTGTCAGTACATATTGCTTTGCTGCTGCTAAGTCGCTTCAGTTGTGTCCGACTCTGTGCGACCCCATAGATGGCAGCCCACCAGGCTCCCCCGTCCCTGGGATTCTCCAGGCAAGAACACTGGAGTGGGTTGCCATTTCTTTCTCCAATGCATGAAAGTGAAAAGTGAAAGGGAAGTCGCTCAGTCGTGTCCGACTCTTCGAGACCCCATAGACGGCAGCCCACCAGGCTCCCCCGTCCCTGGGATTCTCCAGGCAAGAGTACCGGAGTGGGGTGCCACTGCCTTCTCCAACTTATTGCTTTAGAAACCAGCATTATTGACTCTAATACTTGCCAGAGCAAGTGCTCCATTATTTTTGTATTTCAGATTTTTCTTGTTATTCTCATAAGCTATTCTTTTAGATGAGCCCTAAAATGATTTTTCTCAAGTTCCAAAAAAAGTTCTGTTGGCATTATGACTGAGACTCTATTGAATTCTAGTTAGATTTAGAAAGAAGTACTGAGTATTTTTACCTGAGTAAAATATGTTTCTCCATGTTAAAAATCATTTTTATGTTCCTCAGTGGAGTTGTATATAGTTATTCATGTACATCCTATGCATTCTTCACTAACTTTATTCTTAGGTGTATTATATTTTTGAGACTAGTGTAAATTTTCCATCATATTTCTTTAAATCATGCTTTGAAACTGGTTATTGACTATATATTAAAAGCTATCTGTATAATAATTTTAATTGGTAACTGACATGGTGTTATAAATAATATAATATTATAAAAAATTACTATATTTTCTAAAAACATAATAGTAAATAGAGTGGCATTGTTTTACAGTTTTGCAAATCTCTTTAATGTTTGGCTTAATGCAAGATGACTTATCTGCTTCTGCATTCAATCTATTGTATTATGACACAGCGTGTAGCCTCTGGAAAACTCTGTACTACATGCTAGTAAAAGAGTGAGAGCGAAAGAAAGCAGATAATATCTTTATATTATTATAATATTCTCAGGGACCTCCAGAGGCCCCCCCAAACACACTCTGAGAACCACTGCTCATAACCACTATTATCAATATTGTTTCACTGGCTATAGAACATCATTTTTAGAAGAATTCCACTGTTAGGTCTTCCCTGTAGCTCAGAGGTTAAAGCATCTGCCTGTAATGCAGGAGACCTGGGTTCGATCCCTGGGTTGGGAAGATCCCCCAGAGAAGGAAATGGCAACCCACTCCAGGACTCTTGCCTGGAGAATCCCATGGAGGGAGGGGCCTGGTAAGCTACAGTCCACGGGGTCGCAAAGAGTCGGACACGACTGAGCAACTTTACTTTACTTTACTTACTGTTTGTTGAATGTTTAATTCTGTGCTAGATCCTGTCTTGAAGTCTTCAGAACAGTCCTTCAGGGTAGCATTATTACCTCCTCCCCCCAGTTTAGAGATGAGCAAACTAAGACACAGAGACTCAACCATTTTTCCAAAATCTTACATGGGACGATAATGGTACTAGAATTCAAACCCAAGTCTCCCTGACTTCAACGCTCAAACCCTTTGCATCTTCCCTGTCTCTCAACATTTTTCATTAAAAACACTGTTAAGGTGAATTAAATGAGAGCCATTTCTTTGATCTCCTCCCTGAGTGCTCTGTTTAAATGCAACATGGTATTTCGGTACTTGGTGAGGCCAGGATCCAAGCTGACCTAAGTCTTTCCCTGGCCACCGTCCGCAGGACAACCAAAGCCCCTCCATGTGCTTCGCTGCCATTATTTCTGATGAATGGCCCAGAACACACGTTTAGCATATTGCATCACACGCTTTGGTGTTAAGGACAATTATTCTGTAATAAATGAAAGGATCACATCCTCTCATGAAGAATAGGCAGAAGTGGTAGATCAATTTCTTAAAAAGATTTTCTCTTTATGACTGTCAAGGGGTTAGATCTAGGATAGTGTAGCACACAGATAATAAAGGTGAAATACAGGATACTTTGCAGATAACTACTACCCAGTTTCTTTTTTCTGACAGTTATGGAAGGAAAGGAAAACCACAGATGTCTGATAAGACCTAGAGACATCCTTTCATTATGTGTCTTAAGAGACAGAAATAAGTGAGACTAGACGAGAAAGAGACACAGGGGGAAATTAGTAGGATAAAGAAAAAAACTGAAACAGTCCTGTATAATATGGGTGCTTTCTGATTCCTGCACATCTGCAAACAATATTTGAGATTTATTTCTTCTCTCTGGGGATTCCTTACTGGGCTAAAGTTGATGTCTGGAGCTATGTATAGCTTCTGTGAAAGGATCCCTTGGCAAATTAAATTCTATGGTTTTGTCTTCATTCATAATACATACTTTATACATCTCTGCAAATAACCATTGGAATTTAAACTAGAAAGCGACAAAATAGTCCTGGTGGTGGGTCTAAACGAAATTGGAACATTTGAGTATTCTGAAGTCATCCCTGATCATCTTTTTCTTTTAACTCTAGACTTCTCTTTTCCCATTGAAATAGTTTTCTCACTTTTAGAATGATCAACAGTGAAGAATGAAAACAAAAGATGGTATAGCACAATTTCTCAAAATAAGCCTCTAGGCTAACATCATCCATATGAAAATAGGGAGAAAATCGCCATAAACGTTTAAAAGGAGAGGAAAGGAAAAAAGAAAAATACAAACTCATCTGCACTTCCTGCCTGTACTGGCCTGCCCTCGACAACATAGTAAAAGTCCTTTACAAATGACCACAAGTCACTGCGGGCAGATTCAACTTTTTCATGGCTTTATGTCAAGACCTAAAGTTAAGGTTCTCATACACACAATTCCCGATCTCAAAGAACTCCAAAGCCCTTCACCCCAGTCAAGCAGGGTAAGTATGACATTCCTTACAGTCAAGATCACTAAGATAGAAACATGCCACGCTACAGTATTGGAGGTGGGGCTCACCACTGCTTATGGACTGATGAACTGACCCAGCCTTTCAAGTCAGCTTGAGAACTGGGAATGTTCTAGATACACTGTGAAAGTAAAAGAGAAAGTCGCTCAGTCGTGTCCGACTCTTTGCGACCCTGTGGACTATTCAGTCCATGGAATTCTCCAGACCAGAATACTGGACTGGGTAGCCGGTCCCTTCTCCAGGGGATCTTCCCAACCCAGGGATTGAACCCAGGTCTCCCACGTTGCAGGTGGATTCTTTACCGGCTAACAGTGAAAGTGAAGTAGCTCAGTCATGTCTGACTCTTTATGACCACATGGACTGTAGCCTACCAGGCTCCTTCATTCATGGGATTTTCCCGGCAAGAGTACTGGAGTGGGTTGCCATTTCCTTCTCCGGGGGATCGTCCCAACCCAGGGATTGAAACCCGGTCTCCTGCATTGCAGGCAGACACGTCACTGTCTGAGCCACCAGGGAAGCCTGTTTATCAGGCTTACCAGCTGAGCCACCAGGGAAGTCTGGCTACACTTTAAGTTCAGGTAAAACTTTGTTCTTTTCCCATATTTATTTGTAAGTGATCAGTTAACTGAAAGAGAAGAGCATAGTTTACAAAGAAATTCTGAAACAGAAAACACAAACATAAATATATAAACATAAATATAACAGTAAATGGAAAGAAAAAAGGGAAAACAATTATCCATAATCTCACCATTCTAACACTACTATTTGTAGCACTTCAATTTTTTTCTCTTCTGGTCTTTTTTCCTATGTGCTTATGTATGTATACACTCTTTCTTTTTTAAAAATAGCCATATTCATATTGTGATATAATGTGTATCTGCTTTTTAAAAAAATTTAGTATCACTAGCATTCACAAAGTTCTTACATAATTTTAATAATTCATTTAGTGGATGTACCATAACTGATTATTCCCTTATGACTATAAACGCATGTTGTGTCTAAATTTTGTGTGTGTATGCAAAATATCTTCATGCATACTGATTTCCCTTTTTCTCTTTCTCTTTTCTGGTTTTTCATCTTTGTTTTCTTTCATCTCTGATTCCCACTTCCCCATTTCTTACTTTCCTCGCTGAGCACCAAGTTTGCGGTCCATCCACATTGCTATGGCGTTTTTTCTGGCCGCAGTAAACATCCCTTTGTGCGTGATCACGCCGCTCTGTGTGAGCTGTCTACTGTCCGGGCTGGGACCCTGCATTACCTTCAACTCCCCTCCACTACCTGTAACCCTGTTCCTCCCATGTCCCTTTTAGGAACATACTTGTACACGCCCCCGTTTGAGAACTTCTTGGGGAGGTATAAACAGGATGAGATTGCTGGATAATAGGGGTTGTAATAGTAACACTGACTAAGAACAGCTGAGGTTGTTTTCACAATGGTTGTAACTTTTTATGTTCTTACTAGTAGTCCATGGAAATTTCATATCTCCATATCTTTCCCAACACTTGAAGTCATCTCACTTTCTAATTTTTGCCAACCTCGTAGATGTAAAGTGATATCTCATTGCTGGTTTAACTGCCACTTTCTGATTTTTAGTAAATTTGAGTTTCTTTAAATTGTCCTGCTAGCCTTTTAGGATTCCTCTTCTGTGAATTGACTTTCCATGTCTTTCCCCTCTTTTTCTATTGGGGCTGTCCTTTTCTTTAGATTTGCTGGACATCCTTTGCTATACCAGATATCTTTTGTTGGTTTAGACACTGCAAATAAATTCCATGCTTTTCTTTCATGGACCAGAAACTCTTACTTTTGATGTAATTAAATTCATACATCTTATGCTTTATGATTTGTGCTACTGAAGCTTCATTATGAAAGTCATTTCCTTCTCTTGGATCATAAATACACTGATCATAAAATACTTTATTGAATGGACTTTATGATTTTTTATTTACAATTATGTTTGATTTGCCTGTAGTTTGCCTTTGAATATGGTGATGGGTGGGAATTTGATTTTTTTTCTCCTATCATTTACTTTGTGCTTAATTTGATTTTATTTTTCCATATTATTAAAGGAGAAACATAGATCATTAAGATTAGACTATTCTTCCTTTCTAAAACAAGTATTTAAAGTTATAGATTTCTCTCTAACCACTACTTTAACGTCAACCCCAAAAGTTTGACATGTTGCATTTTCATTATCATTCAGTTTAAAATTTTTCTAATTTTTCCTGTGATTGTTTCTTTGTCTCATAGGTTATTTAGAAGTGTCTTGTTTAATTTCAAAATATTGAAGCATTTTATATTTGCAAACAGTGCAACTGACAAGAGCTTAATTTCCAAAATATACAAATAGCTCATATAACTCAATAAACCAAACAACCCAATTGAAAAATAGGCAGAAGACCTAAACTGACATTTCTCCAAAGGAAAAATACAAATGGCCAATAGGCACATGAAAGATGCTCAACATTGCTAATTATTAAAGAAACGAGGTAACCACCTCACAGTAGTCAGAATAGCCATTATTAAAAATTCTACAAGTAAATGCTGGAGAGGATGTGGAGAGGAGATAACCCTCCTACACAAGTTGGGAAACCCACTATGAAAAACGTATGTAAGTTCCTCAGAAAACTGAAAATAGAATCACCATATGTTCCAGCAATCCCACTCCTGAGTATATATCCAGACAAAATCCTAATTCACAAAGATGCACACACCCCTATGTTCATAGCAGCAACTATTCACAAAATCCCAGAGGTGGAGACAACCTAGATGTCCACCAAGAGACAAATGGATGAGGAAGATGTGGTGAGTGAGCATCATACACAATGGAGCACTGGGGCTGCCCAGGTGGTGCCAGCAGCAAAGAGCCTCTAACCCTAACCCTAACCCTGCCACCGCAGGAGACGGAGGAGACTTGCGTTCAGTTCCTGGGTTGGGAAGATCCCCTGCAGGAGGGCATGGCAACACACCCCAGTATTCTTGCCTGGAGAATCCCATGGACAGAGGAGCCTGGTGGGCTACAGTCCACGGGGTCACAAAGAGTCGGTCATGACCTAGTGACTAAACAACAGCAACAAGCTTATAGAGAATGCAATTCTCTTGGTGTCTGACTTTTTGTCTATTGGTCCATCAATTACTAAGAATGGAGTGTTAAAATCATCAGCTGCTACTTCTCCCTACAGTTATTTTTTAATGTGTTCTCATGCTCCGTGATTGGGTGACTACACATTTAACATTGTTACCTCTTCTCAATTAGTGAACCTGTTTTCATTAAAAACCTTCTTCTTGATCTCTTGTAGTACTCTTCGTCTTTAATTTTATGTTAATAGAGCCACATTAGCTTCTCCATAATTTATAATATATAGTTAAGATTCAATATCTTTTTCTATCCTTTTACTTTTAACCTTATAATTCCTTGAAAGCCTTTATATTTCAGGTGAAACTCTTGTAAACATCAAATAGGTCTTCCTTTTTTTTTTTTAATCCAATGGAATTAAACTAAATAAAGTGTCCTGAGAATAGAGAATACATTTTGCCAAGATGTTATGGACATCAATTTGAGCAAATCTGAGAGATGGTGGAAGACAGAGGAGCCTGGCATGCTGCATTCCATGGGGTTGCCAAGAGTTGTACATAATTTAGCAGCTGAACAACAACAACAACGACGACACCAAGATGGGCCCAGGAAACTAGTAGAAAAGCAGGAGTTGTTTTAGTAATCGGGAAAGTGCCTGGTTAATAGGCAAGAAAGAACATTTTAAATCCAATTATCTGGGTGGCCTGAATTTACTAAGCTATTTCTTAACCTCTAGTTTTATGCTTTCTTGACAGTCCTGATCCTAGAATGTATGACAAGAGGGAGGAAGGCACTTAATTTCAACCTCTTAGGGGAAAAAACAGCAAGCCAAACAATCAAGTAAGAAATTTTTGATTATTCCTCTTTAGAACTCTGCCTGTTACTGGAGATGTGCTTGCTGGATAATTAAGTACTCTAGCGATAATCGGGGGAGTTAAAATGCTGGAGCAGAAAGACGGGATTTCATTATTTTCCAATAACCTGGAGTCTTTAGGCTGTGGTGCCCCTACAGTCAATATTTTTATCTCTGTGAGGGCAGTGTACATTCATTTTGGTACACATCTAGCATTTCCAAAGAGGCCATCGTCTCACACAAACAGAGTCAGCCCAGTGCTCTGTTATTATAATGAATTCTCCTCCAAGAGGCATAAAGTGCTCAGAAAACGGCAAACTCCCGTTTTAACCAGCAAGATTTCCAGCAGTTTTAATGAATGTTTTTTAAAGAAGAAAAAAAATCACCCTGACAACAAACGGTTGTGTTTATCATCTCTGCCACAAAATAGTAAGGATCTGACTGCTGTCCAGGTAATCAATTTCCATGAATTACTAATAATAGTTATAAGACAGAGTGAGTCTCCCAGGCTCAGCAACTCAACAGTTGTGTGTAAGCTATAATTTGTATTAAAAATAGTCATCTCATGATACAAATCCTGGGACCATACTAACTGCTAACTTCTATGTAAAAGATATAGTTTGTTATTTATACAATGTGTGCTTGTTATAAGGTACCTAATCGCACAATTAAGGCTTACTGAAGAATTCTTATATGTCAAACATTTTAATTTAACCTCCAAATTTAGTTTTTCAGCTCTCAACCTACCATGGAAATCATGTTTTTAAAATTTGCAATTGTAACATAGTACAGACTGACCTTTTTGCTAAATAATTAGAATAGTAATTTTAAATTCAGATTTCAAGAAACACTTTGGATCCTAAACTGAAGTGCTGTTTACAAAACCCTCCCTGAATTGAAGTTCACTTCATGAAATAGGTTCTATGCCTTACTGCCTTTGAAATCTGAAAGAGGAAGACTTTGTTGTTTTTATTGTCTTCTGACTATATATTTGCATGCCTCTGACTTTGATTCACTTTGCTCTCTGAATGTGAAAAATGAAAAGGCCATATCAATGTGACACTTGCTGGGATAGTGGCCGAGGTCCCTCTTGGCAGCTGAAAATCTAGATCGTGAATCTCGATGGAGAAAGATGTCACTCCATAAATATGTAAGATGTCCTTAAGCTGAGAGATCGATCATGCTGGCCTTGTTTGTCAGCTGCTGAGGAGCAAAGCTGTTCTCCTGAGATGCTGGGGTCCCAGCAGAAGCTCCCTTCAGAAAGAAGCTGGCCTGATGATTGCTTTCTTTCTGATTGTGCTTCTCAGAGAATGTCCACCAATATGGAGAACAGAGAAGCATTATTCAAACTGCAAAGAGGAAACCCCAGTAATCAACATCATCCACAACTCTAATCTTTTATGGGTTAGGCTGAGAAATTTGGATGGAAGGTCAATTTAGGTATGATTTCCGTTTAGGTGTGAGCTGTTGCTTTATCTTGACAAGTGTGGAATTTCACCTTTTGCCGTTAGATATGAACACACATCATACTATTCCTGCGGTTCTCAAGGCAAGAATACGGAAGTGGTTTGCCATTCCCTTCTTCAGTGGACCACGTTCTGTCCGAACTCTCCAATGATAGACAGGGAAGCCTGGCGTGCTGCAGTCCACGGGGTTGCAAAGAGTCGGACACAACTGAGAGACTGAACTGAACCGAACTGAACTGAATGAATACATATCAGAGGTCAGGGCTGAAAATTTGGGCTTGAAATAATTCCTCCGTTAGTCCCACGTAATGCCTGCCTTCCAAACATTTAGGCATTTTGAGATAACATACAAAATGTGCAGCATAAATTTTTAAAGTTTTCCTTCTATGAAAATGATAACACATAATACCAAAGAAATACAATTTATGGTTCTCTGGGAAAACAGGAGGAATCGAATTATTCATGAAGTTGGATTTCACATGGTTATCAATGGGCTGTATGAAACCAACTGACAGGTAAAAAATACCTTCACCACCAAGAAGATAATGTGACCTTAAGTTCCTTTCTGCTCCATACACTGCTGTATTTGAGCATGTTTTCTGAACTCTAAAATAGAAAGGCCACGAGCATATACAGTGCCAATAACTCAGTTATATTTAGGGAAATGATATTTTGCTACCGTATGCATTTGTGAATGTGTAGGGGAATATTTATCAGGGAGGTGTGGGTGAGGTGAGGGGAGTCTTTTGGGAAATGAAATTGTACAAGTTAAAAAAAAATTAAAAAGACCAACCAGTCATCTGTATTCTAAAGAAAGGTTGGATATATCTTTGCTTTTTACTAATGAATGTTGGATGCAACAGTTGTAACTTAGACACAGTCACAGCAAAATTTTTTTTTGTCTGTTTTTATTTCAAAGTCTTAAAATGCTAATGCAGAGTGGGTTGAGCGAAACTGTGTAGGCCAGTTTCCCTCGAGGCAGGAATTTCTTAGAGAGCAAACATTCTGACAAATAGTTATCGAGAAGTCTCGGGAACCTTCTGTGAGTCCCGCTGTTGAGTCCTGGACTTCTCTGGCAGGGAGCAGCCTGCAAAATCACTGCTGGGAGAATGCCCTTATCTGCGGTGGAAGGGTCCCTCTTGGTGACACATGCTCTTTCATGTCCCCACATCCTCCTTATGACGGAGAGCAGCTCTTCACCCGAGCGTCCTTCAACCTTGGGAGAGGGGATTCTAGCACCTTCAAACCTCCCCTCCTCCAGGCTGAAGAGTGTTTCACAGTCTTTCCTTTAGAAAGCACAGGAAAGGAAGCAAAACCAGCTTTCTCCCATGTTGGAGTCATTGTTCCATTGGAAAGTCAGGGGCAAGCTGGCTCCTTTTCTCTTCCTAAAGTGAACAGATGCAGGCATTTGTCCTTAAATGTGGATGGAGACCTCACAGGTTGTGGGAGTGCAGGTTGAGAACCGATGGGTCTCGTGGAGTGTGTTCCAGGAGTCACAGAGAATGTCCAAGAGCGGTGGACACACTGGGTGTGGAGGGGTAAGAGGGGGTGACATGCTGAGGGAGTTCTGGGCAGGGGGAGGCATGGGGACGTTTGTTTTTATTTTGATTCTTTTCCAATGAAACCACTGACACCAGGGTATTTTGTTTGAAAAACTGAATGCAGATGAATTCTGGTGCATTATGGGTGTGGACGGGCTTCCCAGGTGGCTCAGTGGGTAAAGAATCTGCCTGCAATGCAAGAGACATGGGTTCAATCCCTGGGCTGGGAAGACCCCCCTGGAGGAAGGCATAGCAACCCACTCCGGTGTTTTTGCCTGGAGAGTCCCATGGACAGAGGAGCCTGGCAGGCTACAGTCTATGGGGTCGTAAAGAGTCAGACACGACTGAAGCGACTGAGCACGCTCACAAGGGTGTGGATATGTCAAGGATCTGATTATGAAGACAGACTGGTGTTAATGTCCTCTTTTCCTGGGGACCACTGGCTCAGCCAGCATCCCACACTAACATGGGGGGAGGCCCCGGTGACTGGGAGCCCCCTCCCTTCCCGTCACCATCCTGTTAGATGGCCATTGTTACTGGAAGAGCAGTCAGTCTCTCCTCAGTATAGCACCTTTCACTTTAGCATTAACCACAATGGTGCAGCAGCCTCAGAAAAAGGAGTAAGAAACTTCATTCTCCTTTTACAGACAGGGAAACCAAGCCCCCAGGAAGATAAATGACTTGCTCAGGGTCATGGAGGTGAATGTGTCCAGGACCCAGCTGGCCAGACTCCCCGTGACCCCACCCAGCTCTTTCATCTACACAAGCAACTCCCATCTATTAGCTTAGTGAGCTGGACAACAATCTTAGTAAAATAGGATGAGGGACTTCCCTGTGTGGTCCAGTGGTTAAGAATCCACCGTCCAGTGCAGGGGACTCAGGTTCCATCCTTGGTCAGGGAACTAAGATCCCCTGTGCCTTGGGGCCACTGAGCCTACTGTTGCAACTACTGAGCCTGTGTGTCCTGGAACCTGCATGCGACACTGAAGATCCTGAGGGCCACGACTAAGACACAAGGAGCCAAATAAATAAATAGCTAAAAAAAATAAAATGAAAAATGTCCCATCCTCGCCTTCCCAAGCCTCACTCATTTCAGGCTGTGTCTTCACGGAAGGGGGTTTGAATCCCCAGGAGTGAATCCTGTACTGCTGGTCCCAAGGACTCAGGGGAGACCAGAGGGGAAGAGCAGCCTTTGAAAGGTGGGGGGACCCGTGGAAGGAGGCAAGCTGTCCCCTTCAAGGAGCGGACTTGATTAACCCTCAGCTTTAGGAGAAGAAAATCCCTGAGATTTTGTTCAGGGGCCAGACAACATCTGACAGTAAACAAAATCCTTAAGAAAGCACATCTTGCCTTGGCCTCATCCAAGAAATCTTGAGGATGACAACCAGCCCCTGAGCTCCACGGAGAAACACACACACACACACACACACACACACACACACTCGCACACACGAGCAGATGCATTAGGTTGGCGGCCAGCTGTGTGTAGCTAATCTCTGCTTTTGGGTGTCTGATGCCAGTGTCTGTTTGACTCCAGCAATGCCTGCTCCATATTGACGCTCTTCACTTTCTTTTCTGACCTTGAAAATGCATGGACATATTTTTCTCTGAACCGCCGTTCTGAACTTCAGAAGTAAAGCCCATTCGCGGCAAGGGGGGAGCGCTGGTTGTTCAGACTTGTTGCTGGCGAGCTCTGTAGTAAATCAAGTCCCCTGCATCCCCCCGATTTGAGACAGAATGCGCATCCCAGAGAGGCTCTTAGGCTGGCCAGAGAGCAGAAGTAAGTGCCCCTCTGTGCGCCTGTTCAGGCTCTCCAAACAGCTCGAGGACACATGACCAGGAGGCCCAGCAGGGTGTGTGTGCCAGGCGAGCAGAAACCAAACCGTTAGGTTCTGTTGCAGAGACTCTGAAGGGACCCTGTGTTTTGTTTGCTGTGGGCTTGCCCTGCCTCACCCTACATGATGCTGGACACTGTGATTGCTGAGAGTGGACTCCTCCTAGAAAAGCTGATAGAAGTGGGTCGTAGGTGGGCCCCAGTGCAGGACCCCACTCACTGCCAGCATGTGGCCTGGGGCAAGTCTCACGGGAGGGGAGGACTGCCCACTGTCCAAAAGTGCCAGCTTCTGTGCTGCTGTGCACCCTGCTTCCTCGCCCCAGATTTCAGTGGGAGAAGAGAGCTGAGCCTTGGAGGACCAGATGGCTGATTTTATGCATCACCTTGACTGGGCCACTGCATGCCCAGATGAGAAATCATTGTGTGAAGGTGTTTCTGGGCGAGATTAGCACTTGCACTGGTGGACTCAGTAAAGCAGGTTGCCCTTCCCATGTGGGTGGGCATCTGCCAATCCATTGAGCACTTCCTGGCTCACTGACTGAACCAGGATATCCATCTTCTCCTGGTCGTGCACTGGAATTTCCACCATTGGCTCCTCTGGTCCTCAGTGTTTGGGGCTCAGACCGGAACTAAAGAAAGCTGAGTGCTGAAGAATTGATGCTTTTGAACTGTGGTGTTGGAGAAGACTCTTGAGAGTCCCTTGGACTACAAGGAGATCCAACCAGGCCATCCTGAAGGAGATCAGTCCTGGGTGTTCATTGGAAGGACTGATGCTGAAGCTGAAACTCCAATATTTTGGCCACCTGATGCGAAGATCTGACTCATTTGACAAGACCCTGATGCTGGGAAAGATTGAAGGCAGGAGGAAAAGGGGATGACAGAGGATGAGATGGTTGGATGGCATCACCAACTCAATGGACATGAGTTTGGGTAAACTCCGGGAGTTAGTGATGGACAGGGAGGCCTGGCGTGCTGCGGTTCATGGGGTCACAAAGAGTCAGACACGACTGAGCGACTGAAATGAACTAAACTGAACTGGAACTATATCATTGGCTTCCTTCCAGCTGCAGATGGCAGATCATGTGATTTTTCTCAGCCTCCACAGTCATATAACTCCTCATAGTAGAAGATAGAAAGACAGATAGGTAGATAGATAGATAATCTCCTGCTGGTTCTGTTTTCCTGGAGAACCTGAGTAACACAGAGGACCAGGGCCACAGGACTATTTCGAGAGTCAGAGCCCAGACCTGAGTCTTTGAAACACAAAGCCAAGACTTCCCTGATATCTAGAGCCAGACATCTTGGAACGTGAAGTCAAGTGGGCCTTAGAAAGCATTACTACGAACAAAGCTAGTGGAGGTGATGGAATTCCAGTTGAGCTGTTTCAAATCCTGAAAGATGATGCTGTGAAAGTGCTGCACTCAATATGCCAGCAAATCTGGAAAACTCAGCAGTGGCCACAGGACTGGAAAAGGTCAGTTTTCATTCCAATCCCAAAGAAAGGCAAGGCCAAAGAATGCTCAAACTGCACTCATCTCACATGCTAGTAAAGTAATGCTCAAAATTCTCCAACTCAGGCTTCAGCAATATGTAAACCGTGAACTCCCTGATGTTCAAGCTGGTTTTAGAAAAGGCAGAGGAACCAGAGATCAAATTGCCAGCATCCGCTGGATCATCAAAAAAGCAAGAGAGTTCCAGAAAAACATCTATTTCTGCTTTATTGACTATGCCAAAGCCTTTGACTGTGTGGATCACAATAAACTGTGGAAAATTCTGAAAGAGATGGGAATACCAGACCACCTAGCCTGCCTCTTGAGAAATCTGTATGCAGGTCAGGAAGCAACAGTTAGAACTGGACATGGACCAACAGACTGGTTCCAAATAGGAAAAGGAGTACATCAAGTCTGTATATTGTCACCCTGCTTATTTAACTTATATGCAGAGTACATCATGAGAAACGCTGGGCTGGAAGAAACACAAGCTGGAATCAACATTGCTGGGAGAAATATCAGTAACCTCAGATATGCAGATGACACCACCCTTATGGCAGAAAGTGAAGAAGAGCTAAAAAGCCCCTTAATAAAAGTGAAAGAGGAGAGTGAAAAAGTTGGCTTAAAGCTCAACATTCAGAAAACAAAGATCATGGCATCCGGTCCCATCACTTCATGGGAAATAGATGGGGAAACAGTGGAAACAGTGTCAGACTTTATTTTTCTGGGCTGCAAAATCACTGCAGATGGTGACTGCAGCCATGAAATTAAAAGACACTTACTCTTTGGAAGAAAAGTTATGACCAACCTAGACAGTATATTCAAAAGCAGAGACATTATTTTGCCGACTAAGGTCTGTCTAGTCAAGGCTATGGTTTTCCCAGTGGTCATGTATGGATGCGAGAGTTGGACTGTGAAGGAGGCTGAGTGCTGAAGAATTGATGCTTTTGAACTGTGGTGTTGGAGAGGACTCTTGAGAGTCCCTTGGACTGCAAGGAGATCCAACCAGTCCATTCTGAAGGAGATCAGCCCTGGGATTTCTTTGGAAGGAATGATGCTAAAGCTGAAGCTCCAGTACTTTGGCCACCTCATGCGAAGAGTTGACTCATTGGAAAAGACTGTGATGCTGGAAGGGATTGGGGGCAGGAGGAGAAGGGGACGACTGAGGATGAGATGGCTGGATGTCATCAGACTCAATGGACGTGAGTTTGAATGAACTCCGGGAGCTGGTGATGGACAGGGAGGCCTGGCGTGCTGCGATTCACGGGGTCGCAAAGAGTCAGACAAGACTGAGCGACTGAACTGAACTGAACTGTACTGAACTGTGGATAAGAATCTGCCTGCCAAAGCAGGGGACACGGGTTCAGTCCCTGGCGCAGGAAGATTCCATATGCTGAGCAGCAACTAAGCCTGTAGCCGCAGCTGCTAAGCCTGTGCACCTAGAGCCTGTGCCCCACAACAAGAGGAGCCATCGCAACAAGCCCTCGCACACAACAAACAGTGACCCCTGCTCCCTGCAACCAGAGAGAGCCCGCACAGCAACGAAGACCCCGTGCAGCCAAAAATAAATTCACTAATTAAAAAAACCCACAAAGCCAGCACTCTTCTGACTGGCCATACTGCCCCAGAACCGGTAAGATGGCAACATTCACGACAGGACGGCCTCCCCGACCTGTTCACACAGCTAGAGATGACTGGAGAGGTGGCTGAGCCTGGCGTACAAAGCCCCTGAGATGGTTTTAGGTGGCACCAAGATGGGCAATAACTATCAATGGACTTATGCCAGTCATTCCCTTTGAGTCAGTTTAGTTCCAGCCAGGAACAAAATGCCAGTTGGGTGTTAGTCTTTAAGGCCTTTCCAATGCCCCAGGCTTAGAGCCTTCTGCAGACAATAGCTTCAGGCCAGCTGTTAATAATATTATTGTGTATTCACTGCGTTTGCTTTCATAGTTATTTTTCCCCATTTGTGACAAGTGATACTTATTTTTTATTTATAAAAGTGACATGACATTTAAAAATCAATGTATTATTTTACAAAAGGTAATCAGCTTAAGGAAAAATACTAATTAATTGAGGGGACAAATAGTGCACACATTTCACCAAGATTTGGAAAACACTGGTACAAGACCTAGGGGACAATCTTGGTTTTGAAGCCTGGCTCTGCTGTCCTCTAATCATGCAGCTTTGTGAAATCATCTAATTATTGGTAAATAATGAGATAATGAAAATAGAGTTACCCTTGGAGTATAAAATAATAATCAATTATCATTATTATTGAATAGTTTTATTTGAGTATCACACCTCAGTAATATTTGTAGCTGTCATTTGTTGCTATGACAACTATGGGTGGACAAAGGCTGTGCAGAAGGCACCCAGATACTGTCAGACCTTGGATGGAGGCATAAGGGCTGAGGCCTGGGGAGGGAGGGAAGAGGTTGTCAGTTCTGCTCAGTAGTAGGAAGTGCAGAGCTATTTGTCAGAGAAAGGATCCCTGCTGGTGTCACAAGGGCAACAGGATGCTTGTCACCTGGGCCAGGGACACAAGCTCCTGCTCTTGTGGGGAATGAAAGGGTCTCTGCCAGTGGGGGATCCAGAAAGGGGGGGTACCCAGAGCTGATGCCTGTTGCTCTGTTCCAGATGGGGGCACGTCAGCCAACAGCAGAGAAGCCAGCCCTTTGCTGAGGGAATCCCCGTGTCCTTCAGAGGTCACACTGAGATGCTTGGATCCACTTCTTCAGGTGCCTCTGGGCAAGGCTTCTGCATGTTTCCTGTTGGCCTTGTTTAGGGGAAACTTGGAAGAAGAAGGATCATGGGATGTTGCATAGCTCCTCTTATACTTTTGGGGCCATGAGTGATACTATTTTTCTCACTCATCTACTGCTTTGTTTCACTTAAAAAGACACCCAGCTTTTTGAGTTAACATTGACATATAATAAACTGTCCATGTTTAAAATGCATGATTTGATGGATCGGGGGGTATGTATACACCCATGAAACCACCCCCAGAGTCAAGACAATGAACAGATCTGTGTCCTCCAAAGTTTCCCTAGTTATCCATTCCCCCCATCCTCTCTGCACCCCCATCTCCAGACAGACTTTTCTGTCATTATAGATAAATGTGCATCTCATAGAATCTTATATAAACAGACTCACACCATATGCATTCTTTGTCTTTCTTGTTCGGCATGAAAACTCATCAATGCTGCTATAATAGTTCAGTCCACTGTATTGCTTAGTCCAACACATATGGACTGTAAGTCCACCTGTTGATGGACGTTTGTATTTTTTTTCCAGCTTTTGACTATTACAAATAAAGCTGCTCTGAAGTTTTGAGTACGGTCTTTGTATGAGCATATGCTTTCATTTCTTTTGGGTAAACACTTAGGGATGGAATGGCAAGTTCGTATGGTAGGTCTATGTTTAGCTTTCTAAGAAACTGCCAAAATGTTTTCAGAAGAAGCTGTATCATTTTATATTCCAATTAGCCATGTGTGAGGATTCATTCCAAATCCTCCCCAGCACTTCGTGTGGTCAGTCTTTTCCTGTTAGCCATTCTAATGGATATGTAATGATTTCACATAGTGTTTTTTTTAATTTTTATTTTTTTAATATAAATTTATTTATTTTAATTGGAGGCTAATTACTTTATAATATTGTATTAGTTTTGCCATACATACATTGACATAAATCCGCCACGGGTGTACATGTGTTCCCCATCCTGAAACCCCCTCCCACTTCCCTTCCCATCCCATCCCTCTGGGTCATCCTGGTGCACCAGCCCCAAGCATCCTGTATCATGCATTGAACCTGGACTAGTGATTTGTTTCACATATGATAATATACATGTTTCAATGCCATTCTCCCTAATCATCCCAACCTCGCCCTCTCCCACAGAGTCCAAAAGACTGTTCTATACATCTGTGTCTCTTTTGCTATCTAGCATACAGGGTTATCGTTACCATCTTCCTAAATTCCATATATATGTGTTAGTATCTGAATGCAGAGTTCCAAAGAATAGCAAGGAGAGATAAGAAAGCCTTCCTTAGTGATCAATGCAAAGAAATAGAGGAAAACAACAGAATGGGAAAGACTAGAGATCTCTTCGAGAAAATTAGAGATATCAAGAGAACATTTCATGCAAAGATGGGCTCGATAAAGGACAGAAATGGTATGGACCTAACAGAAGCAGAAGTTATTAAGAAGAGGTGGCAAGAATACACACAAGAACTATACAAAAAAGATCTTCATGACCAAGATAATCACGATGGTGTGATCACCCACCTAGAGCCAGACATCTTGGAATGTGAAGTCAAGTGGGCCTTAGGAAGCATCACTACGAACAAAGCTAGTGGAGGTGATGGGATTCCAGTTGAGCTCTTTCAAATCCTGGAAGATGATGCTGTGAAAGTGCTGCACTCAATATGCCAGCAAATTTGGAAAACTCAGCAGTGGCCACAGGACTGGAAAAGGTCAGTTTTCATTCCAATCCCAAAGAAAGGCAGTGCAAAAGAATGCTCAAACTACCGCACAATTGCACTCATCTCACACGCTAGTAAAGTAATGATCAAAATTCTCCAACTCAGGCTTCAGCAATACGTGAACCATGAACTTCCAGTCATTCAAGCTGGTTTTAGAAAAGGCAGAGGAACCAGAGATCAAATTGCCAACATCCGCTGGATCATGGAAAAAGCAAGAGAGTTCCAGAAAAACATCTATTTCTGCTTTATTGACTATGCCAAAGCCTTTGACTGTGTGGATCGCAATAAACTGTGGAAAATTCTGAAAGAGATGGGAATACCAGACCACCTGCCCTGCCTCTTGAGAAACCTATATGCAGGTCAGGAAGCAACAGTTAGAACTTGACATGGAACAACAGACTGGCTCCAAATAGGAAAAGGAGTACATCAAGGCTGTCTATTGTCACCCTGCTTATTTAACTTATATGCAGAGTACATCATGAGGAACGCTGGGCTGGAAGAAGCACAAGCTGGAATCAAGATTGCTGGGAGAAATATCAATAACCTCAGATATGCAGATGACACCACCCTTATGGCAGAAAGTGAAGAGAAACAAAAAAGCCTCTTAATGAAAGTGAAAGAGGAGAGTGAAAAAGTTGGCCTAAAGCTCAACATTCAGAAAACGAAGATCATGGCATCTGGTCCCATCACTTCATGGGAAATAGATGGAGAAACAGTGGAAACAGTGGCAGACTTTATTTTTTGGGGCTCCAAAATCACTGCAGATGGTGACTGCAACCATGAAATTAAAAGACGCTTACTCTTTGGAAGGAAAGTTATGACCAACCTAGACAGCAAATTGAAAAGCAGAGACATTACTTTGCCAACTAAGGTCTGTCTAGTCAAGGCTATGGTTTTTCCTGTGGTCATGTATGAAAGTGAGAGTTGGACTGTGAAGAAAGCTGAGTGCCGAAGAATTGATGCTTTTGAACTGTGGTGTTGGAGAAGACTCTTGAGAGTCCCCTGGACTGCAAGCAGATCCAACCAGTCCATCCTAAAGGAGATCAGTCCTGGGATTTCTTTGGAAGGGATGATGCTAAAGCTGAAACTCCAGTACTTTGGCCATCTCATGCAAAGAGTTGATTCATTGGAAAAGACTGTGATGCTGGGAGGGATTGGGGGCAGGAGGAGAAGGGGACGACCGAGGATGAGATGGCTGGATGGCATCACCGACTCGATGGACATGATTTTGAGTGAACTCCGGGTGTTGGTGATGGACAGGGAGGCCTGGCGTGCTGCAAATCATGGGGTTGCAAAGAGTTGCACACGACTGAGCAACTGAACTGAACTGACCTGAACTGATACTGTATTGGTGTTTTTCTTTCTGGCTTACTTCACTCTGTCTAATAGGCTCCAGTTTCATCCACTTCATTAGAACTGATTCAAATGCATTCTTTTCAATGGCTGAATAATACTCCATTGTGTATATGTACCACAGCTTTCTTATCCATTCATCTGCTGATGGACATCTAGGTTGCTTCCATGTCCTGGTTATTATAAACAGTGCTGTGATGAACATTGAAGTATACATGTCTCTTTCAATTCTGGTTTCCTCAGTGTGTATGCCCAGAAGTGGGATTGCTGGGTCATATGGTAGTTCTATTTCCAGTTTTTAAAGGAATCTCCACACTGTTCTCCATAGTGGCTGTACTAGTTTGCATTCCCACCAACAGTGTAAGAAGCTTCCCTTTTCTCCACCCCCTCTCCAGAATTTATTGCTTCTAGAGTTTTGGATAGCAGCCATTCTGACTGGTGTGAAATGGTACCTCATTGTGGCTTTGATTTGCATTTCTCTGATAATGAATGATGTTGAGCATCTTTTCATGTGTTTGTTAGCCATCTGTATGTCTTCTTTGGAGAAATGTCTGTTTAGTTCTTTGGCCCATTTTTTGGCCGGGTTGTTTACTTTTCTGGAATTGAGCTGCATAAGTTGCTTGTATATTTTTAAGATTAGTTGTTTGTCAGTTGCTTCATTTGCTATTATTTTCTCCCATTCTGAAGACTGTCTTTTCACCTTGTTTATAGTTTCCTTTGTTGTGCAGAAGCTTTTAATTTTAATTAGGTCCCACCTATTTATTTTTGCTTTTATTTCCAATATTCTGGGAGGTGGGTCATAGAGGATCCTGCTATAATTTATGTCAGAGAGTGTTTTGCCTATGTTCTCCTCTAGGAGTTTTATAGTTTCTGGTCTTATGTTTAGATCTTTAATCCATTTTGAGTTTATTTTTGTGTATGGTGTTAGAAAGTGTTCTAGTTTCATTCTTTTACAAGTGGTCGACCAGTTTTCCCAGCACCACTTGTTAAAGAGATTGTCTTTTCTCCATTGTACATTCTTGCCTCCTTTGCCAAAGATAAGGTGCCCATAGGTGCATGGATTTATCTCTGGGCTTTCTATTTTGTTCCATTGATCTATATTTCTGTCTTTGCGCCAGTACCATACTGTCTTGATGACTATGGCTTTGTAGTACAGCCTGAAGTCAGGCAGGTTGATTCCTCCAGTTCCATTCTTCTTTCTCAAGGTTGCTTTGGCTATTAGAGGTTTTTCTGTATTTTCATACAAATTGTGAAATCATTTCATCTAGTTCTGTGAAAAATACCATTGGTAGCTTGATAGGGATTGCATTGAATCTATAGATTGCTTTGGGTAGTATACTCATTTTCACTATATTGATTCTTCTGATCCATGAACACGGTATATTTCTCCATCTATTAGTGTCCTTGAACTTGATTTCTTTCACCAGAGTTTTATGGTTTTCTATATATAGGTCTTTGATTTCTTTAGGTAAATATATTCCTAAGTATTTTATTCTTTTTGTTGCAACGGTGAATGGAATTGTTTCCTTAATTTCTCTTTCTATTTTCTCATTATTTGTGTATAGGAATGCAAGGGATTTCTGTGTGTTGATTTTATATCCTGCAATTTTACTATATTCATTGAATAGCTCTAGTAATTTTTTGGTGGAGTCTTTAGGGTTTTCTATGTAGAGGATCATGTCATCTGCAAACAGTGAGAGTTTTACTTCTTCTTTTCCAATTTGTATACCTTTTATTTCTTTTTCTGCTCTGATTGCTGTGGCCAAAACTTCCAAAACTATGTTGAATAGTAGTGGTGAGAGTGGGCACCCTTGTCTTGTTCCTGACTTTAGGGGAAATGCTTTCAATTTTTCACCATTGAGGATAATGTTTGCTGTGGGTTTGTCATATATAGCTTTTATTATGTTGAGGTATGTTCCTTCTATTCCTGCTTTCTGGAGGGTTTCTTTTTTTAATCATAAATGGACATTGAATTTTGTCAAAGGCTTTCTATGCATCTATTGAGATAATCATATGGCTTTTATTTTTCAATTTGTTAATGTGGTGTATTACATTGATTGATTTGCAGATATTGAAGAATCCTTGCATCCCTGGGATAAAGCCCACTTGGTCATGATGTATGATCTTTTAAATGTGTTGTTGGATTCTGTTTGCTAGAATTTTATTAAGGATTTTTGCATCTATGTTCATCAGTGATATTGTCTACCAGAAATTTAGAGAAGAGCTAACACCTATCCTACTCAAACTCTTCCAGAAAATTGCAGAGGAAGGTAAACTTCCAAACCCATTCTATGAGGCCACCATCACCCTAATACCAAAACCTGACAAAGATGCCACGAAAAAAGAAAAGCACATAGTGGCTTTAATCTGTATTTCCCTAATTGAGTACTGATGCTAAGCACTTTTTCACATGCTTATTTGTCATCTACAGGTCTTTTTTTCATAAAGTGTCCATTCAAATATTTTCCCATTTTAAAACTGGGTTGTCTTATCATTCAATTATAGAAGTTCTTTATGTATTTAGATACAAGTTCTTTGTCAGATAAATTTTTAGAAATATTTTTCTCCCAGTTTATGGCTCGCATTTTCATTTTCAAAACAAAGACTTCTGAAGGTTTAATTCTTGATAATTTTATTTCTTTACTTTGGCTATGCTGGGTCTTCATTGTTGCGAAGGCTTTTCTCTAGTTGTGAGGAGTGGGGGCTGCTCTCGAGTTGCGGTGTGCAAGCTTTTCACTGTGGGTACTTCCTCTTGATGTGGGGCACAGGGTCTGGGGCACACGGGCTCTAGAGTGAGTGGCCTTCAGTAGCTGTGGCTTGTAGGTTCAGTAGTTGCAGCGCCCAGCTCCAGACCACAGGCTCAGCAGTTGTGGTGCAGGGGCTTCATTGCTCCGAGGCGTGTGGGATCCTCCCGGATCAGGGACTGAACCCGTGTCTCCTGCATTGGCAGGAGAATTCTTTACCCCTGAGCCGCCAGGGAAGACTTCAAGTTTTAATTTTAATAAAATCAATGTAATAGCTTTTTTATTATATGGTTTGTGCTTTTTGTTTTTGTTATATTTTAGAAATCTTTGTCAAATCTACTTCAATGTTTTCTCTAGAAGTTTTATAATCTGAGCTCTTACATTTAGATATATGATCTATTTCATGTTCATTCTTGTATATAGTGTGAGGTAAGGGTTGGATTTTTTTTTTTTTTGCATGTAAATCCAATTACTCTACCACCATTATCCTTTTCCTATTAAATTCTGGCCTCTTTGTTGAAAAAGCAATTGATTGTGTATATGTGGGTTGATTTCTGGACTCTATTCTGTTCCATTCATCTCTGTTTGTCTTTATGGCAGTACCACACTGTCTTGATGATTATAGCTTTTTAACAAGTCTTGTAATCAAGTAGTGTACATTCTCCAACTTTGCTCTTTTTCAAAATTGTTTTGGATAAAATTATGCCCTTTCCATTTCCATGTATGTTCAAGAGTCTGTTTTCTGGTTTTAATTTGCCTATCTGCATGATGAGGGGTCTAGGCACATTCAGTTTCCCTGAGCACCTAGGAAAGGTGGTGAGTGCAGCCCCTCTGGTGTATGAAACAATAGGCTGGGGGAAATGCCTGTGTGTGTCTCTCTCCCTGCACCCCTTCCCCTAACTTGTACACTTATTTAAGGAATACTTCTGGCCATTAGAATTCTTGTTATATCGTCATAGTCCATGTCAAGCACGCCTTCATGGTTGAGTCTCTTCCTCTCATCTGGATGCCAGCAATCAGGAATCAAAGTAGAGATGAAGACAGTGGAGCACTTATTTTAATAGGCTAGAAGGTTTCCTGGCATGTTTGGAGTAAATTGTGCTACAGTCATGCAGAACTGGATTAATGTCTGTTTTATAAATAAGACCCAAATGTTATCACTTTGTCTGCAAAGTGTAACAGCCAGTGTTATCCAGTTACATCTCCGTCTGCTGTGTTAGGAAGCATTCTCGTCCTTACTGTTTTACGTTTCTCTCTGAAGTACTAGGGAAGGACTTTTATGTGACTCAGTCCAAGAGAGCTTTGTACCATAGCCCAGCACTGACAAACACAGAATCCAGCCCCTTTGGCCACAGGACACAGGGCTGGGTCCAGGGCAAAGATGTGAGGTGCCCAGAGCATCACAGGTACCAGCCTCGGGAGTCCTGAGAGGGAGTGATCCATGAGATTTGCACCCTGGGTGCCTCCTCCTCCCTCTAGCCCTGACCTTGCAGGACACGTGGCGGGGGAATGTTTTGAAAACCTGCAGTGGATCTTCGTCATCACTCATTTCCAACTGAGTGTCATGCATTTTCTATATTCTTTTAAATTAAAAAAAAAAAAATCTTGGCCTCCTTATGTTACTCCCATCTTCCAAATCAAACCAAACCAAACCAAAAAAGACACAACATATTCCTTGAATTGAGTTGACACAGTAGGTTTTAACCAATTTAATTTTTTTCATAAATCATACTTTTCTTTTGAGAGGTTTCTTCTTTGTGCCAGGCCCTGGGGTATGACAGGCAAGGCTGGGGTAGACCGTGCCTTTCAGGAGAGCATGACCTCATGGGGAGAGGAATAAACCCACACATCATTAAAGGCAAAAAGGAGCTGGAAAATGCTGCAAGAGAGGGGCAGGTGCCTTCTGTGGCTGCTCAGAGCAAGGAGAAAGCACTCCTACCTCCAGGGAGAGCCCTGGGTAGCGAGTCATTTGACCCGGGCCTGAAGGTTGGTACTTGTCAGTTTTTATCACCTTGTCAAAGGCAAGCAATGACAAAAACACCACATCACAGGTAAGGAACACCTTATAGGAGCCGGGTATCCGCTAAGTGCTTTTGGCATTTTCCCCTTTACTCTCCCCCCAAATCTGGTATGCACACTCATATATACATATATTATATTATATATAATGTATTGTGTATGTATATTGCCCCTGTTTCACAGATAAGAACACTAAGGCTTGGAGAGAGGCTAAGTCACTTAATTGAGGTTTATCATTATTAGCGGCTAATAAGCATAAAAGTCAAGACTTGAACTCAAGCAGTCTCATATTTTAGCCCAAACATTAGCAGAGAAAAGTCCTTCTTTACATTAAATGGACTTGACTTGATGTTAAATGGAGTCTTGAGTGGAACTATTTCAGCCTTTTTTATTTGGACTATTTCAGTATTGCAGTGTGTTGAATAGCTCAATGAATCCTTTCCATCCTAAAGTGTGTGTGCACTGACGGTCGTGAGGCTTCTGCTCGCAAGCAAGCCTGTGGGGAGGACCGACCACACCACCCCTGTGCCCTTACACGCATTCATGGAGCTAAATAAGACTTTACCAGCTACAGTAACACCCATCAGTTATCTGTGCTGTAGTGTAAACAATGAAATTCTTATTATGTACTCAGAATCCACAAAGCCATTTCCATGGAAACTGTTTTCATGTCATATCTTTAATGAATAGGTAATGAAAGAAATGCTGCATTTACAACTTCATTACTAGTTTAAAAAAACCCAGGAAGCACACACACTCACACAAACCCAGCCATAAATTTGAATTATGGTTGTTGTCATGTTTTAGAACATGGTGAGCATCACAGAGGAATTTTCAAGGCTGTCATTTTGGATTGAACGGATGGAGGGAAGACAAAAAGAAAAAATATGTCACCAAAACCCTACCCACCATGCCAATAACTTACAGCGTTAGTCTCACTCTATCTCATCATGATTTTAATAACTTCGGTGCAGAGTGTGTCCCAAGCATGCTTGGGAGTGGAGAAAGGAAATGTCAAATGAAACACTTGTTTCCTTCAGATATTCCCAGATGACTTGCCTCTTATTTGAGAAGATATGTTAAAAATGGTTGTCTTCTTCAAGACTCTCCCATCGCGAGAAGGTTGATGAGATGGGAAACTGATTTGCTCTTAAAGGACTGCTTTAATGGAACATAAAAGATCATTTAATCACTGAGGGGAATCAGTTCTGTGACATCAGTGCAAGTATCTATATAAAAAAAAAAGCCTTTCATAAGTATTCTTAACAAAGAATGTGTAACCTCCTTTCTGATGGTCTGATCAAGACACATGAGCAGGTCTGAAGGGGCAGAGATAGAACTGTGGGAAGACAGGTAAGAGGAAGAGGCCAGGACATTGTCTCCATATGTACAACTGCCCACCTTCCAGACAAGCAGACTGGGGCTTCTCCACCTCTGCCCAACCCCTGTCCAACCCGTGCCAGGGGTGGACTATGCAGATGGGATAAAACATCTCAGGGACAATTCAATTGGCACAGAAAATTATATGAAACCTATTCCCATTCCATCAAACCGTCCTGTCTTCCCATCCTTGCCCAGGTCAAGTGTCTGATGGCTTAGGAAACGTCTCTTATTTCCCTGCAGGGGAATAAGTCTCCTGTACCATCAGGAGACTAAGCAGTGATGCCCAATAGTTCATGGAGCAGCAGGTCCTCATTCACTAGGTCCCACCATTTGAAGTCTCTGATAATCTCAATGATGACTGGCTAAAGCCCATCTTTGTCCATTACTAAGGGAGCGTGCTAAGAAAATCCACAGGGAAAGAAAGATTCAGAAAAGATTTGTAGACTTCTTTCAAATGCCCTTGGGGGGGTGCCCATTTGTCTAGAAAACATAATTTATCTATTCATTAAAGCTGCTTCCCTGAGAGCTTTGGACAGGTGATTTTTTTAGTGCAACTCTAAGTACTTGAAAATCATAAAGCTGCATTTCTTTAATAATACTCTACGGATGAGAGGCATCATGCTGTAATAAAGAAAAATATTGTTTGGGCTCCCTTCTAACTTGCTGTGTGGCCTTGGAAATTCGCTTCTCCAGATGGTTTCCTTATCTATACATTAAATGGAGAGGACAAGATGATCTCTGAACTTTCAGCTTTAATGTTTTATGAATTCATGTGCTTTTTACCAAACCCCAGGCTGACCCACCTTTTCTAGGCTGAAGCACAGGAGTTGTCTGTGTGAGAAGCATCTGGAATGACACAGACACTGCCACTGGAAGGAGCCACAGGGCTCCCGGCCTGATGGAGGTTCCCGCTCATTATCTCTGCCCATGGTCACTGCAATCTGAGTCCACACAAGGCCCTGGGCAAATGACAGCTTCAGCCTCCCTGGAGGATGTTGTCCTGTGTCTTTGTCTTTGAGGGGCCCTTGATGTGAACTCGTGAGGGCTCCACTGCCAGGATCTTACACGAGTCTGCCTCTAACACGCCTTCCAAACCTGGGATAATCCATCCAGCCATTTCGGCTTGATGGACTGGAGCACTGCCTTTGCATGGGGAGGGAGGTAGTCACGGCCCTGAGCTTGCAGTCAGACCTTCTGGGCTCGGGGTCCACCTCTGAGATCCTGGGCAAATCAGTCCACGTCTCCCTGTGCAAGGGAGAACACCGAATCCCCCTCCAGGTGGCTCTGAGGACCACCCGAGAAAATGACAGAATTGACTGATAAACTATAATGTGCAATACAAGGATTACAGAAAAAACGGAGCAGAAGCACTCACTTCCTTCTAAGACACAACAGTCTCCCAGGTTCTGTCAGTCCTGCAACGGAACCCCTGCTGGCACCCACCATATTCAAGTTAGTTCAGGTCAAGGCTATGTTCTGCCATGTTCCTTTGTAATGCCTCTTTTTTTTTTTTTTTTTTTCTTTTTTTTAAAAGAGGTTAGCCATCATCTTTCCTTATCTCTACTTATGGTACCTTTCACAGTGTTGGGCTTCCCTCATAGCTCAGTCAGTAAAATGTCTGCCTGCAATGCAGGAGACTCAGGTTTCAATTCCTGGTTTGGGAAGATCCCCTGGAGAAGGAAATGGCAACCCACTCCAGTATTCTGGCCTGGAAAATCCCATGGACAGAGGAGCCTGGTGGGCTACAGTTCATGGGGTCACAAGAGTCGGACACGACTGAGTGACTAAGCCAAAACAGTGTTGGGCAGAAAGTACTCCGTGATCATAATACCTTATATATGCTTGGGGCATCTACACAAAATACAAAGTGACTTTTTCCCTGTAGATGGCATCTGCTAAAAGACAAAAGAGCCTTTTGATGAACATTTCCATTTCTGGAATTCTACCCTAAGAAGATAATCTGAAACACATAAAAAGTTTAATATGTAAAGATGTTCATTGAAGACTTATTTGTAATAGGGAAAAACTTTAATTTATATACATTCCAAAAGGAGAAAAGGAGTCAATGCATCGGGGTGTCTCAGCTATGTGGACTACAGTGCACCCATGAGAAACAGTATCTGAAAGAGCGGAATTCCACAAACACATCCAGGCAGGACAAAACAACAGTGCAGAACTATAGCCTCACCACTAATCCGTTTACTCAGCAAATATCTCTTGAGCAGGTGCCATGTATTGTTACAGAGCCATGCCCAAGACATGAGAGCTCCAGGCTCTAGTGGAACAAACACACCAGCAGTAGCAGGGAAGGGGTGGAGAACTATGATAAGCCAGCAAATAAGCAAACGAGAAATCCTGGATGAGACAAGAAAGGACTGGGGCCATCAGGGAAAGCCTGTCTATGGACAAGGTATTTGAGCCAAGGTCTGAATTCTAAGATAGAAACACCCGTGAGGATGTCAATGGGACGAGCACTGCTGCAGCGGAGGAGTCAGTGCAAAGGTCCCGAGGCGGGAACAAGGGTGGCTCACTTGCAGGACAGAGGGCACAGTGTGGCAGGGGGACAGCGTGAGAGAAGCTGGGAAAGGATGCAGGGCCAGGTCCTGAGGCCTGATAAGGAGGGGCATCAGCCAGGAGGCTGAGATGAAGAGAGAAGGAAGCCCAGGAGAGGGCAGTATATGAGACCCTAAGAGAGGCATGGAATACTCAGCTGAGGGCCACGCAGCAAGGCGTCAGAAAGGTGTGAACCAGAAGCCCGGTTGGAGCAGGTCAAGGAAGTGGAGACAGAGACTGCAGTCAGGTCTTCCAAGGAGTTCTGATGAGATGGAGTAGAAAACGGGGTAAGAGCTAGAGGTGCTGGGGTCCCCAAAAGTTACAGTCTGTGACTTGGTTTATAGTAATGTGCCAGTGACAGTTTCTTAATTTTGACAAATGCAGCATGTTTATGTAAGATGTTGTCAATTTCTGGACTCTGGGTGAACAGTATCTAGAAACTATCTCTGCAACTTGTCTTTAAATCTCAAAGCACTGCTGAAGCCCTTTTATGCTGTTGGGAGTGAGGAGGGAGATGCTAACAATTCAAAAGAGGAGAAGCAAGTCTCTGAGAAGGCGCTCAGGTAGGAGCAGGACCAGCCTGGACCCCCATGGCGGGGCGGGGGCAGGGATCTCGGGACTGGTGGTGCTGGTCACGGGAAGAGGAGCACTTGCCTCTCGCTACTCCTACTTCCCCAACTAAGAACAGTTACCCGGTGAGACAGGAGCACTGTGAGTGTGTGTGGTGTGTCTGTGTGTGTGTCTGTGCGTGTGTATAATTTCAGAAGTTCTGAAGCAGGAACGTGTTGGGTGCATGAGGGTTCGTGGCTATGAGTTTTACATACTGGTCAGAATGGCCATCATCAAAAAGTCTACAAACAATAAATTCTGGAGAGTATGTGGTAAAAAGGGAAACTTCTCACACTGTTGGTGGGCTTCCCAGATGGTGCTAGTGGTAAAGAACCCGCCTGCCAAAGCAGGAGACTTAAGAGAGGTGGGTTTGATCCCTGGGTCAGGAAGATCCCCTGGAGGAGGGCATGGCAACCCACTCCAGTGTTCTTGCCTGGAGAATCCCATGGATAGAGGAGCCTAGCGGGCCACAGTCCATGGGGTTGCAAAGAGTCAGACACCACTTAGCGCAGTACACAGCACTATGAAGAGGGAGCACTATGGAGGTTCCTTAAAAAACTAAAAATAAAGTTGGCACATGACCCAGCAATCCCATTTATGGGCATATACCTGGAGAAAACCACACTTCAAAAAGATCCATGCATCCCAGTGTTCATTGCAGCACTATTCACAATAGCCAAGACATGTAAACAACTTAAATGTCCATCAAGAGATGACTGGATAAAGCAAATGAGGTACATATAGATAATGGAATATTACTCAGCCATAAGGAGAAGGAAACAGTACCATTTGCAGTGACACGGTTGGTTGGACCAGAGATTGTCATACTGTGAAGTAAGCCAGATAAAGACAAATATCATACAATATCGCTTAAACGTGGAGTCTAAAAAAATGATACAAACGAACTTATTTATAAACTGAAACAGATTCAGGGACCTAGAAAAAAAACTTATGGCTACCAAAGGAGGAAGACTGGGGGGAGGGATAAATTAGGAGCTTGGGATTAACATATACACATCACTATATATAGGATAGATAGTCAATAAGGGCCTATCATGTAACACAAAGAATTCTACTCAGCACTGTGTAATAATCTGTATGGGAAAAGAAGCTGAAAAGAATAAGTGGATATATACATATAACTAAATCACTCTGCTATACACCTGAAACTAGCACAACATTGTAAATCAAATATACTCCAATGTAAAAGAAATATTCATGACTGTGAGTTTTAAAGTCTTCTCTACCCCTAGCATGACTGAGTTTCTCTTAACAACATACACCTGCCCAGGTGGGTGTGTGATCAGGAGGTCTGCACACACCTAAAGCCCAAACCAAAATGATGATGAGAGACACTAGTGGGGGAGTGCTTTTCAGTGTCAAGCCCACGGTGAGATTTCTTTCCTTCTTTCAATTTTATGCATCTTCCAAATTTTCTATATGGAGTTTTAATAATAGTGGAAAGACACTTTTTTTTTTTTAATATGGATGCAGAGATAAAGGTCACAACTTTGTCAGATTTTTTTTTATCTGCTAGGGTTGCTTAGTGACAGTCAAAATGTAATATTCAAATCAACTGGAAAGTATTTCCAATATACTTTTTAAAAGTCAACTTTTAACTTTGTGTAATTTGAGATTTAAAGACAAGTTGTGGAGATAGTCAGAGAGTTTCTATATACCACTCACCCAGATTCCATAAATTGACAACATCTTACATAAACATGCTGCATTTGTCAAAATTAAGCAACTGTCACTGGTGCATTACTATAAACCAAGTCACTGACTGTAATTGAATTTTGCCTGTTTTCCCACTAACATCCTTTTTCTCTTCCAGGATCTAATCTGGGAAACCACATTGCGTTTAGCCAATTAGCTCTAAAAGATTCCTTGGCCAATGTGCAAAAACTGTTAATTTTATCTACTCCATAGTGTCATGGTGAGAATTAACTGAAAAAATCTGTAGGAAAAAGCTTTGTAAAATGAAAAGTGCGGCACTGTACTGAATATTGATGATGATACATGCTTCACGTGGGGGTTAAACCTGTGGGCTGAAACTAAAGGGGGAGATGAGAACAGAAACTTGGATTTGGGGACTTCCCTGGTGGTCTAGTGGTTAGGAATCCACCTTGCAATGCAGGAGGTGTGGGTTTGATCCTTGGTGGGGGGACTAAGATTCCACATGCTGCAGGGCAACTGAGCCCGAGCACCCCAACTACCAAGTCTAAGCAGTGTAATGAAGATCCCAGACACTGCAACCAAGACTCGATGCAGCAAATTAATTAGTTAATTAAATTAAAAAAAGAAACTTGCATTTGTAAACCATCTTTTACTTCTTTAAGTGCCTGGAATTCTCATCTGCTCATGACAAGCCACCGTATATTGTTTACTACATTTGTGCTATCCATCTATTAGCTTCCGAAGGGTACAGTAATGAAGTGCCACTCAATGGGTGGCTTAAGACAGTGTGCGTTTGTTGTCTCACAGTTCTGGAGGCTGAAGTCCAAAGTGAAGGTGTTAGAAGGGTTGGATCCTTTCTGACGTCTCTGAGGGGAGAATCTATACCTTGCCTCTCTTCTAGCTTCCTGAAGTTGCCAGCAATCCCCCGCATTTTTTGTGCTGTAGAAACACCATTGCAATCTTTGCCTCTGTCAACCCAGGTATCTCCCCACCTCCACCCCAACTCTATACCTCTGTATCCAAATTGCCCACTTTTTATAAGGGCACCAGGCATTAGAATAGGGCCCACCCTTATACAGTGTGACTTCATCTTAAATCAATTACATCTGCAAAGACCTTACTTCCAAACAAGGTCATGTTCACAGGTTCTGAGTGGGCCTGAATTTTAGGGGGACACTTGTCAACCCAGTAGAGAGCCCTAATCCATTAGCTCATCTCACATGACTCATCAACTTTGAGAGGCAGATTCTCTTATTGCTCCCAATTTTCAGACAGAAAAACTGAGACTTAGAAAGGTTAAAAAGACTTGCCCAAAGCCCACCAGCTTTAAATGGTTATTTGCAAACCTGGTCTCTCAGGCTCCATCTCTGCCACCACCATCCCAGGGTTTCTCAGCCTGTGGTGCAAGGTTATATTCTTGGGGTTCTTCTAAGTGCCAATGATAACTAGAAATTTTTGTTCTTTTATTCTGACAGTATTCTCCTAAAATCCAGGTCAACATAGTATGGAACCTTGCCATGTAACCAAATGTTGCGCCCAGCCTTGTAACTGTGGGTAGGATGGAGTTGGAGTCAGGTCAACCACGAGCAGACAGAGGACAGTTCATGTTAAGAATACCCGTCACGAGGGAAGCCCAGATGATGTCATGACATGCCGGGCAGGTGCATGGTCCCCAGGAAGTGAACTGGGAAAAGTTCCTGCAACAGAGGGAGGTAGGGGGCGTCAGAGGCAGACACTGGGGAGTTGACACCCTGGAACACCTGACGCTGCCCACCCAGCAGTACCCCAAGGAGAGGATGAGAGGTGGTTTAATTCTAGTGCAGCAACATCAACTGTCACATTAAACTCATGCTTTTAACTGGACTTTTACAACTTTATGCTTTCGTTTGTATGTAATCTTTAAATTTGTTTCGGTTTTTATAGATGTAGAAAGGCTATAACCATAAAGAAATTCTACCTAATTTATGTTTGCACATATTTGAGTAATAATATAATAAAAAGGAATTGAGGTCAACCCAAGAAATTCACAAAGTTTTGCTCTAGTTGGAAAAAAATCAGCCTCAGCTCTCTAGTCTCCTGGCTCCACTCCCGCTGAAACCTACTAAGGATGAGGTGCCCTCACCCTACTCTGGGCAGAGGAAACCTGGTCCCCACGAAGGCAGGTAAGTTCCTAATGAGAAGTCCATGTCAGGCATGCATGTATGCTGAGTCACTCAGTCAAGTCCGACTCTTGGCGACCCCATGGACTGTAGCCAGCAGGCTCCTCTATCCATGGGATTCTCCAGACAAGAATGCTGCAGTGGATTGCCATTCCCTTTTCCAGGGGATCTTCCCAACCCAGGGATCAAACCCGGATCTCCTGCATTGCAGGTGGATTCTTTATGGTCTGAGCCACCAAACAAATCTAACTTAAACTGAAAAGCTTTTGCACAGCAAAGGAAACCACATAACATAATGAAAAGACAACTTACTGAATGGGAGAAAATATTTGAAAATGATATGACTGATAAGAGGTTAAGAGCCAAAATATATAAACAGCTTATACAACTCAACATCAAAAAACCAAACAACCCAGATAAAAATTAGGCAGAAGACCTGCATAGACATTTCTCCAAAGAAGACATACAGATGGCCAATAGGTACATGAAAATATGTTCAACATCGCGAATCATTGGAGAAATGCCAATCAAAACCACAGTGAGGTCTCACCTCACACCAGTCAGAACGGCCATCATCACAGAGTCTACAAAGGATACAGAGGATGTGGAGAAAAGCAAACCCTCCTACACTGTTGATGGGATTGTAAATTTGTGCAGCTGTTGTGAAAACTGTATGGAGGTTCCTCAGAAACTGAGTACCAAACCACCATATAATCCAGCAAGTCCTCTCCTGGGTACATAGCTGAAGAAAATGAAAACACTGCTTGGAAAAAAATACATGAGAGACGGATGTAAAAAATACTTGAGGTCTGAGAGCCCTTGAACCCTAGAGACTACTAGAGGCAAAGGTGTGGCTCAGGGAGCCCGAGGATTCACCTTTCTCCCTCCCAGTGAAGCTGTGCGCTTACTGCTACTGACTCTGGTTCAAGAACCAGGAGGACCCCGAGTGTAAAACTGTCCCTTAGAGGGAAGAGCCTGGAAAGAATGTGTGTCTCTCAGCATGTGGTGGAAATCTGAGCATAAACAGGCAGTGGAGTAGCCAGAATTCCTGTTCTCTCTAAAACTCTGGTGGGATTCAGCTGTGTGTGGGGGGAATGAGGTGAATGGGAAAGGCCAAAACCAAACCAAAACAAACAATAAAATCCTTGCCAGCTCACACTATTCCTGCTTCTGCTCTGTGGATCCATCTGCTCCTCCCAGCAACTTCTGAATCTGGGGGACTTTTACCAGGTGTGTGTGTGTGTGCGTGCACGTGCGCGTGTGCGTGTGTCTGTAACTCCCTTGGCTGCCCAGGCAGTGTCTTTCCCAGCCTGGTATGATAACAACCCCTCCACTGGGTGTTAACCTGCGTGGGGTGATAGGCTGATGGAAAGTATCCTTAGGACGGGGGCAGAGAACACTACTCAACCTCATTCATCTGCAGGGTGGATGCTCTGTTTCAAACAGTTTCAAGTGATCAGAAATTCACCAAGGTGATTTAGATGCCCTAAACATTCTGTTAAAAGTTTTGGTTTTTATAGATAGGGTTCTAATTCAAGACCACGTTGAAAATTTAATTAAAAACCGTGAAAAGGAAATGCAGGGAATAAATCAGTGTGGGAGCCATTCAGGCGAGAACTTTTTTTTTTAAACGGCAGGTTTCTTTCTGATAGGCAATCTGAGGATCTGCAGCATGGAGGGTGGAGAATCATTTTTAAAAATGAAACTGCAAAAAAAGAATGTGTAGTGATGCCTTCTCAGAACTGTCTGATTCATAACCAGGGTAAAAATGGAATGGTATAAGTACTGGTGTACATCAAAATTTATGTAAAGAAGATCTATCAGTGTGTATGCATATTGCTGAAAATTGGGAAACAATCTAACTTTCTAAAATAGGGAAACAGTTATTAATAAATCATGTTATTTTCACAAGCTGGACTTCGATGTAGTTATTAAAATCATATTTGGGGCCTTCCCTGGTAGTCCAGTGGTTAAGAATCTGCCTTCCAATGCAGGGGCCCAGGCTCAATCCCAGGTCTGGGAAAAGCCCCCGTGTCCCAGCGAAAGATCCTGCATGCTGCAACTAAGACCCAACATAGCCAAAAATAAATTAATTGATTAAATTAAATTTAAAATACAAGGGAATAAAATACAAAAGATTTTTTTTAAATTGCATTTGAAAAATATTTAATGATGGGCAAATACCTATGACTCAATGCCCAGTTTAAAATAGGAGGGTTCAAAGCTCTATATGCTGTATGATCCCAATTTTGTTTTAAAATATACAGAGAAAAGACTGGAAGGCAATCTCCCAGTATGAGAACAATGGAAATGAAATGTACATCTTCACTGCTGGGTGGTAGGATTGGTTGCATTATTCTGCTTTCTTCTTTGTGTTTTCTTTACAAATGAATATACATACACACACACATGTGGACATGAACTTGGGAAAACTTTGGGAGATGGTGAGGGACAGGGAGGCCCGGCGTGCTGCAGTCCATGGGATTGCAAAGAGTTGGTCATGGCTTGGTGACCAAAAAACAACAAAAAAGTACATATCACATATATAATATGATGTAAATAGGATGCATATGTCACATTTATAACCAGAAGGCAATTTTGAAGATGCTCAGAATAATAGGAAATAGACATTCGGGCTACAAGCATACATTGTCAGTAGATTAAGAACTTGAACAGTTATCTTGAGAATCCTCACTGAGCTGTGATTTGTGTTGTGCTGTGCTCAGTAGCTTAGTCATATCCAGCTCTTCACAACCCCATGGACTGCAGCCCCCCAGGCTCCTCTGTCCATGGGATTCTCCAGGCAAGAATATTGGAGTGGGCTGCCATGCCCTCCTCTAGGGATCCTCCCGACCCAGGGAATAAACTTGCGTCTCCTGCGTCTCCTGCATTGCAGGTGGATTCTTTGGCTAAATCAAGTCTTTCTGATTCTAAAAGCAGTATCTTCCCTTCGACCCACCTCTCTGCTGATGGCTGCAGACTTCTGTCTTCCTTCTCCTTTCACAGCCTTGTTGAGCTTCCCTCATGTGCCCTCTCTCTGACCTCTGATTCTCTGTCCTGATGATGACCTGACTTCTACTCCTCAGCTCCCAGGCAGTCTTCTTCTTTAGAACCCTGGCGACCTCCTGATGTTTGAACCCCCATTGACTTAGCCTGGGCTGCCATAACAGAACAGCACGGCTGGGGGCCTTCCACAGCAGATGCTGATTCCCACGCGGTGCTGGAGGCTGGATGCTCAAGATCAAGGTGCTGGCAGGTTTGGTTTCTGGTGGGACCTCTGTCCCTGGTTTGCAGATGGCCACCATCTACCTTCCTGGGTCCTCACACGGCCTTTCCTTTGTGCATGTGCACTCTTTGTGTACCTTTCTCTTCTTTTTATAAATATTGACTCACTTCTTTGGCTGCACCCGGTCCTGGTTTCGGTGCCTGGAATCTTTAGTTGTGGCATGTGGGATCTAGTTCCCCACTCAGGGGTTGCACAGCAGCCCCCTGCATGGGGAGCCTGGAGTCTCAGCCACTGGACCACCAGGGGAGTCCTTCTTTCTCTTCTTAAAAGGGCACCAGTCCTACTGGCTTAGGGTCCCACCCTTATGACTGCATTTAACTTGACCTCCTTAATAGCCTTGTTTTCAAATTCAGTCACGCTGGGAGTTAGGGCTTCAGCATCATTCAGCCCATGACACCATCCTGCCAACGCTGACAGCTCTGTGCTCGCCACCTTCCACTTAGCTTTCAGGGACCATGCTCTCCTGCTTCTGTCTGCCTCTCTGGTATTTCTTCTCTGGCTTATTCTGCTTAAACTGTTACACCTTTTAAATTTGCTTCTCCAATGTTCAGGCAGCTGAGGCCCTCTCTGGCCTTCCTGTTGTCTTACCCTGAGTGCTCTCATCAAGCTCCAGAGATGGTGTATGGATGGAGCCCAGATTGCCACTTCTGACTCTCAGCTTCTCTCCCCACGTCCTGTCCCATCATTCACATCGTATACACCAGTAATTCCTTTTTTTTTTTTAATTCAGATCTTCTTTAATCTTTGTTGGAAGAGCTTATCCACGAATTCAGGTTTTTAAAAACTTTGTATTTGGCATTGACGTATAGCCTATTAACAATGTTGTGAGAGTTTCAGGTGAACAGTGATGGGACTCAGTCTACACGTACATGTATCCACTCTCCCCTAAACTCCCCTCCCATCCAGGCTGGCACACGGCACTGAGTAGGATTCCATGTGTGATACAGTTGGTTATCCATTTAGAATATAACAGTGTGCACATGACCTTCCTGGGGCTTCCCTGGTGGCTCAGCAGTACAGAGTCCACCTGCAGCGCAGGACCTACAGGAGACCTGAGTTCAATCCTGAGTTGGGCAGATTCCCTAGAGGAGGGCCTGGCAACCCAATCCACTATTCTTGTCTGGGGAATCCCATGGACAGGGGAGCCTGGGGGGGCTACAGTCCATGGGGTCACAAAGAGTCAGACATGACTGAGGTGACAGCACACTGCACACCCATAACCTTCCCAAACTCCCTATCTCTTCATCCCCAGTAGCCATAAGTTTGTCTCCCAAGTCTGTGAGTCTCTTTCTGTTTTGTAAGTAAGTTCATTTGTATCATTTCTTTTTAGATTCCACACATAAGGGATATCATACGATATTTCTCCTTCTCTGTCTGATTTAATTCACTCAGTGTGACACTTTCTAGGTTGATCCATGTTGCGGCAAATGGCATCATTTCATTCTTTTTAATGGCTGAGTAGCATTCCATTGTATATACGCACCACATCTTCCTTGTCCATTCTTCTGTCGATGGACATTTAGCTTGCTTCCATGTCTTGGCTACTGTGTACAGAGCTGCAATGAACACTGGGGTGCATGTATCCTTATGGATCATGTTTTTCTCTGGATATATGCCTAGGACTGGGATTGCAGGGTCATATGGCAGGTCTATTTTTAGCTTTTTAGGGAACCTCCATAGTGTTCTCCATAGTGGCTGTACCAAGTCACACTTCCACCAACCATGTAGGAGGGTTCCCTTCTCTCCACACCCTTTCCAGCATTTATTGTTTTATACTAGTCATTCTTAAGTGAGAACTGTCCTGCCTCCCAGGGAACACTTGGCCGTGTCTGGAGATGTTTGGGGTCATCTCAGTGGGGTTGGAGGTGCGACTGGCATCTGGTGGTTGTGGCTAAGCAACCTAATGACGCACAGGACAGAACGATCCAGCCCCAGAGTCAACGGGACTGAGGCTGAGAAACCCTGGCGACATCTTGGTGAAACTGTCCCCATCTCCTTTGCCTTTCAAGCCGTGCCCCTCACACCCAGGTGGTCCAGATGAATCCCCGGCCCCACAGCCTCCTCTCCTCAGCTGGGGGATCCTTGAGTCTCCCCGATACAGCAGGTGCTTTGGGCTCAAGACTCCCTCCTCTCTTCCTGTCGTTTTTCTTCTTCTGGAAATTTTTTTCTTTAATTTGAACACCCTGGGAAAAAAAGATCATCACCACCTCACACTTGACCTGTGAAGCAGAAAGCCCTTTCCAGTCGCTCTAGTTCTCGCCTGAGAGAGAACCGCTGATGACAGTTTGGCATGCACCCTCCTAGCTATTTTTTTCTGAAAGGATATGAATACAGACATGTACACTTAAAAAAAGAAGTGAAATGGGATCATGCTATATGTATTGCTCGCAAATTGCTTTTGTCTTTTAAAATTCTATCAATCCCCAGGTCATTATATATAGCTTTTCCTCAATCTCTTTAATGATATTTGGTGGTACTGGTCTACCTGCCCTTGTAATACTACAAACTTTTGCAATATAAAACAACATGTTCATGGTTAGGGCTAATAAATTATTTTGAAGGAATTATATCCCCAGTAAACAGCTATGGGCCTAAACTATTGGCTAAGTCAGAAAACGTGTCAAAATAATGCCATTTGCAGCAAGACAGATGGACCTAGAGAGGGTCATACTGCGTGCAGGTAAGTCAGACAGAGAAGGGGAAATACCGTATGACGTCCTTGACATGCGGACTCTGAAAAGAAATGATACAAATGAACTTACAAAATAGAAAGAGACTCACAGACTTAGAAAATGAACTTATATTTGTTGGGGGGAAGAGGTAATTAGGGAGCTTAGGAAGGTTCTGTACACACTGATATATTTTAAATGGATAACCAATAAGCACTCATTGTATAGCAAACACATGGAGCTCTGCTCAATGTTACGTGGCAGCCTGGATGGGAGAGCGGGTTTGGGGGGAGAGTGGATACATGTACATGTATAGCTGAGTCCCTTGGTTGTTCACCTGAAACTATCACAACGTTGCTAATTGGCTGTACTCCAATACAAAATAAAAAGTTTAAAAAAAAGGAAAGGTGTCAAAATGCATTATCACTTGCAAAAGACTGGCTTGAGTTAAAAATTAAACCTTCCCCCCATCACCCATCAGCCCTGAGCTTTTTTAAAGCTCATGTGCTACCTGTTGGGAGATTACTGTGATATTTTTACATGTATCAACAAAGTTTACAAAACTTGGAATCAAAAATTCTCTCCCTTAGAGAGCCTACTAAAGAGGAGGCAAGCCTCATGCACCTCAGTCCAGTCCACTCATTCCCAACCCAAGAAACACAAGTGTAATTCTGCCTCCAATGCACTACCAAATAAAGGTCATTTCAACTCATTTGAGAAAACTGGGTGGATGGCCTTCTGAATTGTTTTGGAATTTTTGAGTTATGAGTCCCTGACATACACAAATACTACAAATAAACTATCAAACAAGCCTGAAGCACTCAGAATCATTTGCCTCCAGGTATATTTGTTTATCAACAGTGAGATTCAGCAGAACCATAGAAAGCTATTTCCATTCTGTTCTACTGAATGCAACAATGAAGTCTGGTGAAATAAAGAAGTCCTTACTCCATATAAAAAAATAACAGAAGCTCAGGGTACCACAGTGATGTTTTTCTTAACAGGGTTCCTGGAATTTGTATTGTTAATGATGAGAACACACTACTCATTTTATTTATAAAAGTCAGCTAACCAGTGGCCATGAGAAAAACAGTAGCCTAAAGATTTTCGAGACAGAATTTCTTTCCGAAGATATGTGGGGGTTATTGAATCTCAGAGACCCAAAGTAGCAGATAACAGAACAAAGCTACCTGGCACGTAGAGTTGAAGCAACAGAATATCCTAGGAATTTGGATTATGCACTTGAACCTAAAGGATCTTTCAGGCTAATCGCCTCCTTTCACCTCAGTGGTCTTAATCCATGGGAGTAACTGAAGCAATCTGTTGACTATAAGTGGGCTGAGAAATGAAGCGACCGCAGCTGAAAAATAAGGCCATGCAGGGTCAGGCAGTCTTTAATACATCAGGTGACGAAATGAGATCTTTGTTGATCTCGAGGGCATGTTGTTCAGTTGCTAAGTCATGTCCAACTCACTTCGACCCTGTGGACTGCAGCACGCCAGGCTCCTCTATCCTTCACTATCTCCCCGAGTTTGCTCAAATTCATCTCCATTGAGTCGGTGATGCTTGAGGGCATACATGTTTATTTAGAGTTTCCTTAGTGTTTACTTAGAACTGGAAGGGCTCTGGTGGGGGTCACCTTGTTCCACTCCCAACGCCTGACTTTACAAATGGGGAACCCGAGGGCCGGAGTGTCGGCAAGGCACCGGCAGCTCAAAGGTAGAAATGAGCTCGCTGTGAGCCTGCTGAGGCAGGTTCAGTATTCACAGGAGGGCAGAACATGAACTTGGCAGAGAAACTAGAAGTGTAGTGGCTGTGAGGGGGAAGGGTCTGAGCACAAACTGTCTAAATCCTCGGGTGAAGTTGCTGAACTTTAGATAGTGAAGGATAGAGGAGCCTGGCATGCTGCAGTCCATGGGGTCGCAATGAGTTGGACGTGACTTAGCAGCGGAACGACATGCCCTCAAGATCAAGAAAGATCACCTGATGTATTAATGTATGGCAAGAGTGTTCTCTGAACACTTGGAAGGTGAGTACCAGGGCTCTAGGCGCTGTTGCAGCTCATGCAGACTCACACACAGGTGAGATGGCTGATTGAGCAGCCCACCTTGTTGATGGGGTGCGGGTGGCTAGGTCTGCAGCTGCGTCTCTCCCGCCAGGCCCCCTCAGCCTCTCTGGTCCAAGCCCATGCTGAGACGCAGAGGCAGCAAATGGACAGAAACCATCTAATGCTCTCCCATAACAACTCAAAGTCAAATCCCTTAGAAAAATGGCATATTCTCTATCATTCTTAGCGGTTCTTATTGTTGTTTTAAAATCACACGCTGACTGATATAGCAGAATAAGAAAGCTGCGGTGACTCAATTAATGTTAAATAAAATAAGTTTTAAGTCAAAGAGAATTACTAGAGACCAAGATGGGTAATACATAACGACAACAAGGTTGGCACAGCAGGAAGACACGACAATGACGCTTGTAATTACACTAACTTTGGGTCCATGTAGTAGCAGTTACAAAATATATGAAGCAAAATGGACAGAACTAAAAAATGAAATAGATAATCCCCAATTATAGTGGGAAATTTCAATGCTCCCATTTTAGTGCTGGTTTTAAAAAAAGCAGTAACGATGCAGGAGACTTGTTAACAATATCAATCAGTCGGGCCCGTTGACATTTATCTGTTCAGTAAGAGCAGAACACACATTTTTTTTCCAAGGACACCTGGAACATTTACTAAGATAAACTGTAGAACAAGTCTCAGTAAATTTAAAAAGTGTTAAAGCAGTACCCTAATCACAATAGAATTATGCTAGCAATCAAAAATGGGACTTCCCAGGTGGCACAGTGGTGAAGAATCCACCTGCCAATGCAGGAGATGCTGGAGTCTGGGGTTCAGTCTCTGGGTTGGGAAGATCCCCTGGAGTAGGAAACGGAAACTCATTCCAGTATTTTGCCTAGAAAATTCCATGGGCAGTGGAGGGTTGTGGGCTACAGTCCTTGAGATTGCGAAGAATCGGACACAACCGAGTAACTGAGCAAACACATACACAGTAATCAAAAATAGAATGATCTCCGAAATATCCCCCAATATTTGGAAATTGTTGTTGCTATTGTTCAGTCACTCAGTCGTGTTTGACTATTTGTGACCCCATGGACTGCAGCGTGCCAGGCTTCCTTGTCCTTCATCATCTCCTAGAGTTTGCTCAAACTCATGTCCATTGAGTCAGTGATGCCATCTAACCATCCATCCTCTGTCGTCCCCTTTTCCTCCTGGCTTCAATCTTTCCCAGCATCAGGGGCTTTCCTAAGGAGTCAGCTCTTCGTGTCAGGCGGCCAAAGTATTGGAGCTTCAGCTTTAGCATCAGTCCTTCCAATGAATATTCGGGATTCATTTCCTTTAGGATTGACTGGTTTGACCTCCTTGCAGTCCAAGAGACTCTCAAGAGTCTTCTCCAACACCACAGTTCAAAAGCATCAATTCTTTAGCATTCACCCTTCTTTATGGTGCAACTGCCATATTCATACCTGACTACTGGAAAAACCACAGCTTTGACTAAACAGACCTTTGTCAGCAAAGCAATGCTTCTGCTTTTTTGGAAATTAAACACTTCTAGATAACCCATGGATCATGGAAAAAATTTCAATATTTTAAGTTAAATGAAAATGAAAACATGATTTATCAAAATTAGTGAGGTACAGTAAAATCAGTGCATAAAGTAATGAATATCTTTTATCTTGTTAAAAGACTCTTTTGAATGTGGACCATTTTAAAGCCTGTATTGAATTTGTTACAGTATTGCTTCTATTTTATGTTTTGGGTTTTTGGCCACAAGGCACGTGTCGGTCCTCAAGCAGTGACGGAACCCACATCCCCTGCATTGGAATGTGAGGTTTTAAACACTGACTACCAGTGAAGTCCCCAAATGAATGTCTTTAAATCCTTATGTTAAGTAGTAAGTAGTGAAAGTCACTCAGTTGTGTCTGACTCTTTGTGATCCCATGGACTATGCAGTCCATGGAATTCTCTAGTCCAGAATACTGGAGTGGGTAGCCTTTCCCTTCTCCAGGGATTGAACCCAAGTCTCTCACATTGCAGGTGGATTCTTTATCAGCTGAGCCACAAGGGAACCCCAAGAACACTGGGGTAGGTAGCCTATCCCTTCTTCAGCGGATCTTCCCAACCCAGGAATCAAACTGGGGTCTCCTGCATTGCAGGAGGATTCTTTACCAACTGAGCTATCAGGGAAACCCAGAAAAGCAAAATGTTCTTAAGTCAGTAATTTAAACTCCCATTTTAAAAGGCTAGAACTAGAGAAGTAAATTAAACCCAAAGCACGTAGAAAGCATGAAACAGTGAAGAGTGGAAATCAATAAAACGGAAAACAAAATACACAGAAAAAATAACTAAAACCAAAAGTTTGTGTTTTGAAAAACACCAACAAATTTAATAGACATTTACCTAGACTGATTAAGAAAGAAAGAAGACAAAATGTACCAATGTCATGATGCACGAGAAAAGGAATTCTACAGGTATTTTTTTAAAGGAATTATTATGAAGAACCTAATGCCAGTGAATGCAGTAACTCAGATGAAATGACAAATCCCTTGAAAGATACAGATTATCAAAATGAACTCAAGAATAAATAAAACATTGAATAAAGAAACTGAGTTATCTATTAAAATCAGTCTAGACATTCATGACTTTCTTGGTGAATTCTATCAATATTTAAGGCAGAAATAGTACCAATCCTATAGAAAGTTCTTTCAGAAAGCACAGACACTGATTTTACGAAGTCAGAATTACCCTGATACCAACATCAGAAAAAGACATCAGAAGAAAATACTTTAGAAAATCAAATCTAAAACAACAACAACAAAACAAGTACCAGGAATGCAAGGTTGGTTTATCACTAAAAAGTTACCCATTGTAAACCTTTATATTAACAGAATAGCAAGAAGACCATACAATTATCTCAACAGAATCAGGAAAAGTATTTGGTAAAATATAACACCTGTTGCTGAAAACTCTCTGCAAACCAGCAATAGGATAAAACTTCCTCAAACTGATAAAGAGAATTTACATTTTAAAAAACCTATAGAAAAGACCATACTTAAAGATGAAAGAATGAACACTTTCCTCCCTGAGATTGGGAATGATCAAAGGATGCCCACTCTCACCACATCTATTCAGCCTTACACGGGAAATCCTAGCAAGTGCAATGGAGTACACACACACACACACACACACACTCTCTCTCTCTCTCTCTCTTTCTCTCTCTCTCTCATTTATACAGATTGAAAAGGAAGAAGTAAAACTATTTTTTATTCTCAGGACACATGCTTGTGTACATAGAAAATGATTCCCAAGGAATTTCCAAAAAGGTACTAGAACTAATCAATGATTTTAGTAAGATCCTCAATATAAAACTCAGCGATACCTTTATGTACCAGCAATGAACAATTGGAAAGTAAAATTTTAAAACATCATTCACAGTACTATAAAATATGATTTAGGAATGAATTTAATAAAATATGTGCAAGAGTTATGCACTTCAAAATATTGGTGGATAAATTGAAAAACATACAGAAAAGGTGAGATGTAATATGTACATGAATTGGAAGACTGAATATTGTGAACAATTCCCCAAACTGGTCAACAGATTCAGCAGAATTCTAATCAAATTCTTAGAAGTTCTTTCTATAGAAACTGATAATCTAAACTAAAATTTACATGGAAATTCAAAGGACCTAGAACAGCCAAAATAATTATTTAAGAAGAGCAAGTTTGGATGATTCATACTACCTTATCTCTAAGTTTAATATAAAATCACCATAAGGAAAGCAGTACAGTATTGGCATAAGAATAGACATATAGGCTAAGACTCTGATTTAGGTGGTCAATTGTTTTGTACAAGGTAATTCAATGTGAACTGGTCTTTTCGAAAGAACAATTGGATAGCCATAAGAAAACTGAACCCCAATCCTTATCTCTCACCATATTAAAAAATTAATGTAAAATAGATCATAGACATAACTGCAGGACTTTAAAACTATGAAGTCACTGCAAGTCAATATCAGGAAAAACCTTTGTGACCATTGGTTTAAAAGATTTCTTAAAAAGCAAAGCAAAAACAAAATCACAAATCGACAAACAAAAAAACCTTTTGCTCTTCATCAAAGTTAAGAAAGAATAGGTTAAGCCACAGCTCAGCAGAACGTGTTTGTAAAACAAATATGGCAAAGGGCTGGTGTTAAGAATATGGAGAGTACTCTTACAACTCAATTAATACTTTAAAACAGAGGAATAGCCCATTAAAAAACAAGAGCAAAAGATTTTAACAGAAATTTCATAAGAGGAGATCTGCAAATGACCAATAGGCAAATGAAAAGATGCTCACAGGAACAAACTGTACTATCCTGCTGACGACAATAAAAAAACAGTGCAGCCGCTCTGCAAAGCAACTTGACAGTTTTATCAAAGTTACACATGCTTGTCAAATGACTCCATCAGTACTACTTATTGATGTCTATACAAAATGGAATGTGTCTACACAAAGACTAGTACATGAATGTTTATAGCAGCATTGTTCATGAGAGCCCCACACTAGAAACAACCCAGATGTCTTCAAATGGTTAATGGATAAGCATATTGTTGTTTATCCGTCGATGAAATATTACTCAGCAGTGAAAAGGAACAAGTTACTAATACAATACAGATTTGTCTCAAAAATATCATGCGAAAGGAAAGAAGCCAAACAAGAAGACTATAGGCTCACAATTCAATTTATATAAAATTCTAGAAAAGATGAAACTGTAGTAACACCAAATAGGTTGTCAGGGTTGGGGGAAGGGATTGACTGTAGCAGAGAACTCTGGAGTGATGAAACCATTCCATGTCGTGATTGTGGTGGAGGTTATGTGACAGTGTACACTTGCCCAAACTCATCCTGCTGTGTATGTGACATGGGTGAACGTTACTGTATGTAAATTATGCTCCCCAAATGTGTCCCCACAAAAAAGCAAGAATAATTTCTGGACACATATGGACTTTAACAGGAAATTTGCAAAAAAAAAATTACATGGTCTTCTCCCTTGTACGTACATAGTCTATCCTGAAGGAAGCAGTAACCTGATACCTGCTTAAGATTAAAAAACACCAGGCAGCGTTTATGAATCTTATCATTACGGGGGATATCAGAGGGCTTTTGCCATGGATACTCCCGTGCGGTAAGTGTGGCTGTCTTTTCCCTTTCTCCTCCACTAGCTTCAAATCTCAGAGACCCCAGCTCATAGTGAGTTGTACACCTGCAATCTTTCCCCCCTTGTCTAGCACACTTCCAAGCAGGACCAACCCAATGAGACTATTTTATTTTCACAATTTACCAACGGGGGTTTGAACTTCCCTGGTGCCCGGCCTCACTGCCGATTCCTCCTTCTCTACTCCACACCCTTAATGCCCCCATCGTCTCTCATTCCCTTCCTTTCCTTCCCTGAAAATCGATGACGCAAAGCTTATGATCATCTTCTGTAAAATAACCGTGCACGTGCTCGAGGTGTGATCATCCACTCCCACGCCACCCTTGCACACCGAGCTCTTCGTGTTTGCTCTTTTCATATTTCCTCATTATTTCTCCCCAGAGAAAGGCACCCTGGGCCTCTGATTGAGAGTGCACTGTGGGAAAAGTCATTGTTTCCAGGAGTTCAGGATCTTGTGTTCCAGGAAGTAGGGGAATGGGTTCTGATACTTACTCACTGTACATCCTCGGGGCAGGTAGCCTCTCTGAAGCTCAGTCTCTTCATCTGATTATTGAGCATCATAATATTTATGAAGGGTGCTGCTGATGAGCAGATGTTCACTAAATTTCCTCCCCCACTCTTGTTCCCCAATCCAGAAACCTGCCAGCTCCCCTCATACCTTGGAAAGTGTCCCTTGGCAAGTACTATGACTGAACTCCACTTATCTGGGTGATTAAGATATTGCTTAGACACTATATTTTTGAAAATTAATGAAGCAAGATAATAATACCTAGTATTGATATAGTCTTTGGTCTGTTATCTTAATTATGCTTTATGAAGCTACTATAAAAATGTTAAGTAAGATTACTGCAAGTTAATTAATATTTATTATACTCCTGGAAGCAAAGTAGAGCCTTTATAAATCAGGTACAGTGAACTAAATAAATTTCTCCCTGAATTTGCAGGTCCATGGATGCTGTTGATTTGCAGCTAAATTAACCCTCAATTTTCAGCCAGCACTGCTGAAACCAGCAGGGACTCCCATGTATGAGACCTAGTGTGAGCTAAGAACCAGGCAGAAAGAACTAAAAAGTCGTTGAGGACCTGTAGCCCATTTGAAAGTACGGGGCTTGAGATAATGCCTGCAAAATGATAATAACAGTCCTTTTCCCCCTTTTATCTCCTACTTTTCTTTTAGTCTTGTCACCAACTTCCCAGTTTGATGTCTTTCCATTAGGGTATACTTATTCTTTCAGGGGAAGGGGAAGGAGGGGGTGGCAGGAGTAGGGAGGGAATAAAAGGTGTGAAAGCACTGAACCAAAGTAGCTATTGACTTGCCAGTCAGATCAGGATTCTGGACTGCGTCAGTGTCCCATTTACTTGTCCGCACTTCCAGCTACGTGGCCTGGTGGTGTTTGTGACTTGGTGACTCAGTCAGTAGTCATAGTTGATGTCCGCGTGTGCTTTACTTTACATGGTCTTATTGATGCCTTTGGTTTCTCCAGTGGTCATGTATGGATGTGAGAGCTGGACCATAAAGAGAGCTGAGCGCCAATGAATTGATGCTTTTGAACTGTGGTGTTGGAGAAGACTCTTGAGAGTCCCTTGGACTGCAAGGAGATCCAACCAGTCCATCCTAAAGGAAATCAGTCCTGAATATTCATTGGAAAGACTGATACTGAAGCTGACGCTTTAATACTCTGGCCACCTGATATGAAAAACGGACTCCTTAGAAGACCCTGATGCTGGAAAGATTGAAGGCAGGACGAGAAGGGGACGACAGAGCATGAGATGGTTGGATGGCATCACCAACCCGATGGACATGAGTCTGAGCAAGCTCCAGGAGTTGGTGATGGACGGGGAGGCCTGGTGTGCTGCAGTCCATGGGGTTGCAGAGTCGGACATGACTGAGTGACTGAACTGAACTGATAGATGCCTTTAATAAAGCTAAGCATGCTTTACAAATTAGCCTTTCTCATCCTTATCATCACAAATTTGTTATTCGTGTTTATTTCAGAATTGGTTTACATTTAAATATTTAATGGAATAGTGACCTATTTGAGGACAGAGGGGTTGATTACCTTGTATCTAAAAGCCTACCCTGGCCTTCCTTGGTGGTCTAGTGGTAAAGAATCTGCCTGCTAATGCAGAGGACATGGGTTCGATCCCTGGTCTGAAAAGATTCCACATGCCCCAGGGCAACTAAGTCTGTGTGCTGCAACTGCTGAGCCCATTCTCCACCGCAACGAGGAGCCTGCCTGCCATAACTAGAGAGTAGCCCCTGCTCGCAGCAACTAGAGAAAACTGGCGTGCACAAATGAAGACCTAGGGCCGCCAAAGTAAATAAATAAATTAATTAATTAAACAAAACCCTACCCTACACCCAGAATAGACAGGTGTGTGCATGTATACTTATATACATAGGTAGTTCATTTATAAATATTTACAAAGCACCATATGTACAAACCATATTTTGAGCATTTGTTTAGATGCTGAGGTTTACCTGCAGTGTGATATCGGGGAAGGAATGTGGCACCTACTAGAGCAGCCCTGAGGGCAATCCTGCCTCTAACACTCACTGACAGTGCGGCGTTGGAAAGTCACTGCGTTCTCCTGCTGTCTAGTATCCTCTCCTTTAAAATGAGGACCGCAACAACACAACAGCAAAAAGCCCACCCATCCCTCTGGCCTGACACCTTATTGTATTTTCCAGGCACAACACCCATGTGTTTGACAGCTGCAAAATTCTGCCCAAGCCTAGTTATTGCTTCCAGATTTTATGAAAATCTATTTTATGGATATCCAGACTCTCAGACTAGAACTGAATTGCATTTGACCTGAACAAAACAAAATTTCTCTAATGATTTTAAAAGACATAAATTCCATGCTTTTCTAAGATAAGTTTCTATTTCACATCGACTGCTGTTAGTTGCTAAATCCTGTCTGACTCTGCGACTCTAGGAACTGTAGCCCGCCAGGCTCCTCTGGCCATGGGCTTCTGCAGGCAAGAATAGTGGAGCGGGCTGCCATTTCCTTCTCCAGGGGATCCTCCTGACTCAGGGATTGAACCTGCCTCTCCAGTATTACAGGCAGATTCTTTACCGCCGAGCCACCAGGGAAGCCCTCATATCTATTAGAGTGACTATTATAACAAAAATGTTTAAGCCCAGAAAACAACAAATTTTGGCAAGAAATTTGAGAAATTGGAACTCTTGTGCATTGCTGGTGGGAATATAAAATGATGCAGCTGCTGTGAAAAAGAGTATGGAAAACAGTATTAAAGAGTATTCTTTAAATGTAAAATTTAATGAAAATTACCATATGATCCAGCAATTCCAATTCTGCATATATATCCAAAAGAACTGAAAGTAAAGACTTGAACAGATTCTTGTAAACCAATGATCATAAGAGCATTGTTCACACTAGCCAAAAGATGGAAACGAATACACAAAATGTGTTCTCTCCATATGATGAAATGTAATTCAGCCTGAAGTTCTGACACCAGCTACAACATGGATGAGACTGGGGGACATTATTCAAAATGGAAATAGGCAGATGTAAAAGGACAAATATTCTGATTCCACTTTTGGAGCTACCTGGAACAAAATTCCAAGAGACAGAAAGTAAAACAGAGGCTACCGGGGAGCAGGGGAAGAGGAGACTTCTGTGATGGGTACAGAGACTTAGTTTGGGAGAATGAAAAGTTCTGGAGATGGATAATGGTGATGCTTGCACAACAGCGTGCAGATTTAATTCTTAACATTTTTAACTGCTCAAAACATAAATTTTGTGTTATGTATACTTTAGCACAATAAAAAAATGTCCCATGCTTCCCCCACCCCCAATCCAGCTACTCTGATTTAACCATCAGTCCTTTAAACACTAAATTTCAAAGTTACCCAGCTTGGAAGGCCCAGTAGCAACTGGTTAACATCAGGAATTACTAGGCTGTGACCTTGGTTGTATAGCCTGATCCCCACCCTCAAGTCGTGAAACGCTTTCTCTCAGCTGTGGTAGCTCTTAAAGTATAGTCTTGGGGTCAAGTTTTCCATGGTACTCAGCTCAGTTCAGTCACTCAGTTGTGTCCAACTCTTTGCGACCCCATGAACTGCAGCACGCCAGGCCTCCCTGTCCATCACTAACTCCTGGAGTCCACCCAAACCCATGTTCATTGAGTCGGTGATGCCATCCAAGCATCTCATCCTCTATCGTCCCCTTCTTCTGCCCTCAATCTTTCCCAGCATCAGGGTCTTTTCAAATGAGTCAGCTCTCCGCATCAGGTGGCCAAAGTATTGGAGTTTCAGCCACCGGGGAAGTCCTCACTTTATTTTGCTGTTGGATTTGGTATTGTTGGGTGGCGGCAGCTTTCCTTTTGTGTTTCCTTCCTCATTTTGCTTTCTTTCACAGCAAAGCACTTTGCATTATATGGTCACTTCAGTTCCATCACTGTCCTTTCTCACCCTTAGGCGTGTCCGACTCTTTGCGACCCCATGGACTGTAGTCAGGCTCCTCTGTCCATGGGCTTCTCCAGGCAAGAAGACCGGTGTGAGTTGTCATTCCTTTCTCCAGGGGATCTTCCTGACGCAGGGATCGAACCCAGGTCTCCCACGTTGCCGGCAGATTCTTTACCGTCTGAGCCACCAGGGAAGCCCTTCTCACCCTCAGTTGGGCTAATTTATCATGCACTACTTAAACATAACCCTCCTCCTGCATCATACTTTCAGACAATCCCACATCTGCCCGGTTTTCTTCCAAGGAACCTGTAACTCACCAGCCACCCCACACCTGCGCTGTGTTAGCTCTCCTCCTACTGGAAGGCTCTGTCTCCCCCCAACCCAGACATGTTCCACGATAGGTCCCCATTCACCTCCAGGAATGACGCACTTACTCATTCCTCGGTACCTTTTCTTCCATTTCCGCCTCTACCCTGGAAGAGTGCTTTCCCAACACTGTTCACTCAGGTCAAATGCATCACAACCTGCATGTATATCAGGCGCCTTTTCTCTCCTCCTGCCAAGAAGTTCTTGCATCTGGCCTCTTCTCGAGTTCATTTTCATTTCCCTTTGCTGGTGCTAACTCTTTACATAATGTTTCTAAATAGGAATTGGAAATTTAAGAATGTTTCCTATGTTCTTTTTTCCCCCTCAAATGATATCGTAGCATGAGAAACATCTGATTCCCAAGAAAACATCCGAGTTTCATGACGGCTCTTCTCCACTGTTGGTCTAATTTCAGTGTCTTTTCATCACCTTGGCATTTAGTCACATCAGCCTTATTGTTCCATGAGATAATTTCAATCTCTGCCCTGCCTTTTAATGGCTCTGGTCTCCAGCAGCCTCCATGGGACGGTAGACTTGAACGTAGTGGTCTCCTGTGCCCCAGGCAAGAAGGCAGCTCAGGGTGGCAGTTCAAAACGTGGCTCTGAGCCAGACACGCAGGTCTGGACCCTCCGTCCGCCATTGCTGTGCCTTGGTCAGCTTTGTGAACTTGGTGGGTAACTCCACCTCCGTAAGCCTCTGCTTCCTCATCTGTAACACGGAGGGGTGTCATAGCATCTTCCTCGCTGTGGGAATGGATGAGCTGATACACACAAATTCTGGGCCACGTAGTGATAATCACCCAGCATCTAGACTGCTTGTTCCCGGGGCAGGACCTCACTTTCCCCATCTTGTCCCTGGGCCCCGCACCCGGCCTGGCTAGTACAGAGTCTCATGTGAGTGGGAGCGGGTGGAGGACCGAGACAGGCAATGCTCTCATGGTGCCACGCCTGCCCAACTTCCAGGCCCTCACTGGCGGGCGCCTCGTGCACGAGCCCACACTAGAGACACACACACCCTTATCCTGCAGCCTCTTCCCTTCGGTTCTGGCATGCTCTTCATATCAGGCTTCACGTTTCTTCTCAGTTTGGAGAGCCTCATGCTTTTCTATTGTCTCATCCTGACGAAGCTTGCCCCATCCTGCCTGATTCCCAGCCCAGGCCCCAATTCTGGCTCACCCAGTCCCCTAAGAAGAAGTGCGTACCTCCTCTCAGTTCAGTTCAGTCGCTCAGTTGTCTCAGACTCTTTGCGACCCCATGGACTGCAGCACGCCAGGCCTCCCTGTCCATCACCAACTCCCAGAGCCTACCCAAACTCATGTCCATTGAGTCAATGATGAAATCCAACCATCTCATCCTCTGTCACCCCCTTCTCCTCCCACCCTCCATCTCTCCCAGCATCAGGGTCTTTTCAAATGAGTCAGCTCTTTGCATCAGGTGGCCAGAGTATTGGAGTTTCAGCCTCAGCATCAGTCCTTCCAATGAATATTCAGGACTGATTTCCTCTAGGATGGACTGATTAGAGTCCAAGGGACTCTCAAGAGTCTTCTCCAACACCACAGTTCAAAAGCATCAGTTCTTCGGTGCTCAGCTTTCTTTATGGTCCAACTCTCACATCTACACATGACTACCTCTTCTCTCACCTCTTTCATAACCCTGGGTCTCTCTCCCGGAAGGAGATCTGTGCTCAGCTTGGCTCAAATTGTTTGCAGACCATGTCAGCCTTTATAATGAAATGCCTATGCACTGCTATAATCTGATTTTTAAGAACACGAGTGTTTCCAGTTTTGGAGGGAAGGCTTTTCCAATTTTAAAACATGCCTCAGACACTGCCCTTCCCGTTAAGGTCACACCAGAGTGCAGGCTCTGGCGCTGGAAGCCTGAGTTTGAATCCAGCTCTTTAGCTGTGTAACCCTGTGCAAGTGACTGAGCCTCTCTGTGTGTCATCTGTACAATGAGGATAACAGCTTTTATGTCTCACAGGGTTGTCATAGGGATTAAATGAGATAACACCGATATGAGGCTTAGTGTTTAGAAGGCAGTAAGGTTCCCAATGACTATTTCTATGAGATGCCTACCACCAGGAGCAAGTCTTCCTATGCTTTCTAACTTCTGGTTTTTGCCCAGCTGAGCCACCTGGAATTGTAAGGAGACACTCCTGTCCAGTTCCTACCCTGGTCTGCACTCACACCCCTCCTCCCGTCCTGCCGTGCCCGCCGGGGCATTCCCATGGAGTGGGCAGCACTTTGTCAGGAGTCAGAGATGCTTCCTCCTGGCATCCAGGGCAGGTGAGCAGCTCGGCTGAAATCTGTCCTCCTATCTCAGTGTCTCCAGCAACGGCCACTCTTGGTTCCTCGACGGTCACTCTGAGCCAGCCCAGGGCCAGTGGCATGGAGGGACTCTGAACTGGTAACATGTGGTAATGACAGATACATACATGAAACCTCCGAAATCGACACATAAGCTCAGCGAGAGGGAGGCGTGGGCCCTGGGGGAGGTCGCGACCCGCCTGGGGTAGGAGGCAGGGAGAGTGGAGCCACAGAGGGCCCCCCAGGAGGGAGTGATGCCGAGGAGGGGGCCTTGAGGCTGAGGAGGGTGGGCTGGGGGCCGGATGGGCGTTCCAGGCAGGGGGAAGGATCCGAGGGATGCCCAGACCGAGGTACCACTGAGTGTTGCTGGGGTGTGAAGGACAGAACGCAAAATCCCAGCTTAACGGCTGAGAAAAGCCTTCTGGAGAACACAGCTTGATCCTTGGGCCCAGGCAGGCTCCCCAATAAGGAAGATCCCCCCAATAAACTTACCTCCCCAAATTGCTGGCTTCCTGCCCAGGGTAGAACCTGCCCAGTGTCACACCACATGGGATGAGATGGGTCCAGAGGGGCCTTTCCCTGTGAGGGTCTCCCCTCCCCGCCATCCTGTGGGCACCGACCTGACCCACCATTGCCCGCTTTACTCCACGCTGCCCTCCCTTACTGCCTGAGGAGCCCAGGGTGCTCCCTCTGCGGAAGCTCTGTCTACACTCGGAATTCTTGCCTGTCCTGCCAACCCTGGGCACCAGAATCCTGACTGCAGGGCCCACTGCTATATATCAGGAGCAGACATGAATGTCTGTGTGGGTGTGTGTGTAACGCTACTGGCACTAATTTCATCAGAACTTTATATAAAGAAAACCAAAGGATGAGTTGAAATATCATGTAGGCACCTCTAAGTCACAGTCCTTCTCTGTAAACAGGTCCTCTTTCAGGGCCGCCTGTTTCCATGAACTGTTGCAGCAGCCAAGCCTGCCAGAACCGTCCTTACCACGGCCTCTCCCGTCCACTACCAAGTCCTGCCCACCCTACCTCCCAGGTGTCCGCTCAATCCAGGCACATCTCTGTCTCTCCCTCCAAACCCTCAGTCTGAGCTACCACCACTACCTTCCTGGACTCCTAAAAAGCCTTCTGACTGGGCCACCCTCACGCCAACTGGAACATCCCCAACCTATCTTCCAGCCAAATCCAGGGTGACTGCTTTCAAGCTAGAAATCTGGTCGTGTCTTCACCATCCACTCCCTTCTCCGCCTCCCTCTGCTCCAGGATGAAGATCCTAGCTTCCTTCTTCCACTTGTTTCCATACGGGCTTCCCCTTTCCCCTCTCCTCCCCCACCTCCCGGGATGCTGCTCACCTTTGACCTGGGAGCTTCCTCACGCTCACTTCCACTCCCATGCACCCTTGCACATTCAGTCCATGAAGAGTTCCCTCCGGGACACCACTGGTGACCTCGGGTGCCTGGTCGCCTGTCCTGGGAGCCCCGGTCCTGTCCAGCCCTCACCAGGGTTTCGCCTCTACAATCAGCAGCGTCACTGTTTCTGTCTCTCCCACCAGCTTGCAGCCTCTCCGAGGAGGGTTTTTGTTCCCCTCAGTCTCCCCAGGGCCTAGGACAGGAGTAGAAATGCAATATAAATTAATGAATTCCTCATTACTAATTTAGAGGCCATCAAGCAGAGTCCTACCAGTGGGCTCCTTAAGTGTGGAATTTAATGCCAAATCCCCATGTAATTTTAAACATTTCTTTCACTAAAATTTGGGGAGAAATGTCATAATGAGAGCCACATGGGGAGGGTACCTCTTGCATATATTTGCAGAAGTGGAGATGTGTGTAAAATGACTTTCTCAGGAAAAAATCTCAGACTGTTAATATTAACCCAAGGTTAAAATGAAAAGTTATTTCCCTGGTGGGTTGCACTGAGCAGGAGAGAAACACGTGAGGGGAGAGTATCATCTCACAGACCTCTGAGCTCTTGATGACTTTGGAGGAAGGAAAAGAAACTTCTCAGAGCAGGCAGGGGTGAGACAGGAGATGTGTCTGCACTGACTGCTCTAACAGATTCATTTGCGATTATAAGGTGGTGTGACACAGACATGGAATTCACCGCATCGATCATTAGGGAGCTAATGAGAAAACATGATACACATATCACCTGAAAGCTGCAATGGAAAGAATCGCTGTATCACTGGAAGGAGCTAGAAACGGAGTAATCAACATCAACAAAATCTATTGTTCCCAGGTTGCAAAACTGAGGGATTATTTCTACCACAAGTCAGAATGAAACCTGTTTACATTTGTCAGCAAAATGATCACATTTTACACCATTAACATTTGGCAAGACGGAGCACCCTCTATTAGCTAATCTGCAGATGTCCCAGCCACGGATTCGGGAAAACAAAGAGCCTGGCAGTGCTGACTGGTCCCCACCGAGCCGAAAGGATGAGTGAGGGCTGCCTCTGGGTCATGGCTCAGGTAAGGCGGCAGCCGGGTGGGCAAAACAGAACAGTTCATTGAAACAATTCAGGATCTTGTGGCTGCTGGGAAAAATGTCACCAGGATGCATTAAATGTCAGATGGTACCCAGGCAGTGACTGCTGGCACATTAAGATATGCATGGGGTGGCCATAAAAGGCTTGGGACATAGTAGTAAATAAAATAAACACCCCTTGTTAACTTATGTGGCAAGGATGGAGGTTGGGCTCCATGTATTTGGCTCCAAACATGGCTGCTGAGGGCTTCCTGGGTGGTTCAGCAGTAAAGAATCCACCTGCAATGCAGAAGAGGCAGGAGACGGCATGGGTTTGATCCCTGGGAAGATCCCTTGGAGGAGGGCATGGCAGCCCACTCCAGGATTCTTGCCTTGGAGAAGCTCATGGATAGAGGAGCCCGGCGGGCTAGAGTCCCTAGTGTCGCACAGAGTCGGACATGATTGAGCAACTGAGCACACACGTATGGCTGCTTCAGCCGCCAGTGCTAAAGGCTTAGCTGGGACCCCTCCCTACCCTCTGCCCTGGATTTCTCCTGGGGATGTGGCCACTTGACAGTGTCCTCTGGTTTCAGTTCTTCCTGGCGGAATCTAGCTAATGACTTTTCCTAGCTTCACCTGCCCTCCACTCCCAGCTCTCCTTTTTGACTCAAAACTCATTGGCCACCTAGGAAATAATGCTCATAGGGGCCACCCACCTGATGGCCAGTGGACATTCTCCCCAGGGAGAGAAGCCCTCACAAGATGCTCCAAGCCAAACCTGCCTGGTGTGGGGACAGATGCGGCTGAACGGTGAGCAGTGCACCCCACACAGGAGATGCGCCTCGCGATTTGCTGGAAATTCTCTGAAGATCCATCAGCAGTGCTGAGACTGAAAACCAACAGGTGGTCCCCAAATTTTCCTTGATAAATGGGTTTGTGGACTTGTAGACAAGTGGATCTAAGAAAATATTTTGAAATAGAAACACTGCAAGATGTATGAAGAAAGAATCATAGCTCAGAATCTGTGCTGATACACAGGTATTTATGGCACAAACGGATGAATGAAAGAGTGAATCCTCATTCCAAGGACAGACGTGTTACCAAGGAGTAAGGTAAAGCATTCCTGTTATTCCTCAGACTGTCCTTCTTAGCAGAAACATGATAACCAATCCACACAAAGCAAATACATATAAGGCTCTGGGCGCTGCGCAGGTATTTTTATGCAAAAAGATGAGCAACTGTGGAAGTGAAGAGCCATCAAAGCAAACAACCTTTATTCAGCCAACAGAGCCATTTACTCTGCACTAGCGGAGCAGCTTACCATTGTCATGGTTGCGCTAGAATCCAAACTGGAATCTTCTAGCCCAGAAGACTCCACTAATGGATTTTCCAGTGTGACCCCTGCTACCATGATAATACATCAGATTGGCCTGAACTTCAGACAATGGCATCACTATTCGGCATTTGCATGGTGCTTTGAAAAAGTACTTCTATCCATTATTTCACGTGCACACACAGTATCTCTGGAGGAGAGTGAGGCGGATATTTTTCTCTGTAAAGATGGAAAACCGACACTCTGGGAAGCTCCTCTTGCCCTCAGTGGCCCAGGGGTCAACAGTGAGCCAGAGAGAAGCCCCACCAACCCCACCCCACCCCTCTTCTCAGTTCAGACTGAGTTACAGCATGTGGGTAGCTAGATATGAACAGAGAAAGGAGAGCATGGGCCAAATGGCAGGAAAGCATGCATCTTATAGACAGCAAGTGTCCATGGGCAGACAAAGGAAAGCGGGGACCTCCAGACTGACAGGAAACCATATATTTTGGGGTGATGAGTGTCCTGGAGGCGGACAAAGAAAGGTAGGAAAAGGCATTCATCTCCAGCGTCTGAAAATAGCCTGTTGCTCATTATGCTTTCATTACAATAAAGTTAGCCTTGCAGATAGGAAGTACCTATCATACACCAAGGCCGTAACACTTCTGATCAAAGCTAAATATGGACCGAAAGCTCCCTTCCCTAGAACCTCATGCATGCGCGCTCAGTCGTGTCTAACCCTTTGAGACCCCATGGACTGTAGCCCACCAGGTTCCTCTGTCCACAGGATTTCCCAAGCAAGAAGTCTGGAGTGAGTTGCCATTTCCTACTCCAGGGGAGCTCCCCGACCCAGGGCTCAAACCTGCATCTCCTGCTTTGGCAGGCAAGTTCCTTACCACTAGCGCCACCTGAGAAGCCTTCCCTGGAACGTTGGTTAGTGTCTACTCAGCCGCTGAGGTCAGGGAAGCGGAGAGCACTCAGCATGGGACACGGCCAGGGATGACCTTGGGTGGGCCCTGCAGGGACGTGGTGACCATCACATAACTTCTTTGCGCTGCTCTTGCTTCTGCCTCACAAGGCCCTGGAGGGCCACCAGGAAGGGCAGGGTGCTAACTGCGGACATGATGCGGAGGGATGAGGCTTCCAGATGCTGGCGGTTCCCGGCACTGAAGACGACCTCTGCTGTGGGAGAGCGGCTGTCACGGGTTACTTTGCTGTGCCCGGGGCTGAGGGTACTCTGCAGCGCGAAGAGGCTCTCCTCCACTCTGCAGGATAATTACTTCAATTTCCTTCACTCACATGGATGTTTAATTTTATAACATTGTTATTGGACCCAGGGAAAAAAATCCCCTCAGAGCCCATTATTAACATCCTGAAAATGGCAAGCGTCATCTCAGAACAAATAGCTAAAATAATATTTTGCCGGGGTTTTATTTTTGTGTTGTGAAGGGGGCATGCTGAGCTGCCTTTTGGAGTTCGGTGTGTTAGAACCAAGTGCTTTAGAAACAAAGGAAACTGAACAGAATGGGATGGGAGATGCGGGGGGGACTTCATTCCTTCCACAACCTTGGAGAACAGTCATCACACCCCTGCAGAGAAAGGGGCAGAGCGGACTGGGGCCGAGGTGAGACCTGCCCCCCTGAGGAGGTCCTGGCCTCCTGCACGGTGCCTGGGGCTCCTGCGTGATGGTTTGGACCCCGGGCTGTTCCCCACCCATTCTGCCTCTTGCATCTGCAAGCTCAGAATCTGGCATCTCTGTTATAGACGCAGGAGATGTGGGTTCATTCCCTGGGTCGAGAAGATTCCCCGGAGGAGGGAATGACAGTTTGCTCCAGTACTCTTGCCTGGGAAATCCCATGGACAGAGGCGTCAGGTGGGCTACAGATGGAAGTGTCATCTGTGTTTACAGCTGCGCCCCATCGATTGCGTCTTCTTTATTGACAGGCTGATTCTTTACCACTAGCACCACCTGGGAAGCCCCTGGGTTTCCTGCTCCTTGGGTTGGGAAGATCCCCTGGAGAAGGAAATCACAACCCACTCCAGTATTCTTCCCTGGAAAGTTCCATGGACAGAGGAGGAGCCTGGTAGGCTACAGTCCATGGGGTCACAAAGAGTCAGACATGACTGAACGACTAAGCACACCCCCTCACTTGCGTTACTGCCTAAGCACCTCCTCTTGTGAGATCAGTGGTGGCATCAGGTTCTCATAGGAGCTCGGACCCCACTGAGAACTGTATGTGAGGGATCCAGGGATCGTGCTCCTTATGAGAATCCAGTGCCTGATGATCTCAGGTGGAGGTGATGCAGTGATGCTGGTGAGCGGCTGCAAATGCAAATTATCTTTAGCAAAGAGTTTGACTGCACAGAGACGGTAATACAGCAACTGCTTGCAGACTCACATCAAAATCCGATCAGTGAATGGCAAGTGACAATTGTATAATTATTTCATTATATATGACTACTGCTACTGCTACTGCTAAGTCACTTCAGTCGTGTCCGACTCTGTGCAACCCCACAGACCACAGCCCACCAGGCTCCCCTCTCCCTGGGATTCTCCAAGCAAGAACACTGGAGTGGGCTGCCATTTCCCTCTCCAATGTATGAAAGTGAAAAGTGAAAGTGAAGTCGCTCAGTCGTGTCCGACTCTTGGCGACCCCATGGACTGCAGCCTACCAGGCTCCTCCGCCCATGGGATTTTCCAGGCAAGAGTACTGGAGTGGGGTGCCAGTGCCTTCTCCATTATATATGACACTGTAATAATAATAGAAATAAGAAAGAAAGTCACTCAGTAAGGACTGTTGCCTACCAGGCTCCCCCTTCCATGGGATTTTCCAGGCAAGAGTACTAGAGTGGGTTGCCATTTCCTTCTCCAGGGGATCTTCCTGTCCCAGGGATTGAACCTGGGTCTCCCAAATTGTAAGCAGACGATTTACCGTCTGAGCCACCAGGGAAGTGACACAATAGAAATAAAGTGCACAATAAATGTAGTGCACTTGAAACACCCCGGAACCACCCCTCCCACCCCTGTCTTCCACAAAACGGGTCCCTGGTGCCAAAAAGGTTGGAGACTGCTGCTGTGATGCATGGCACTCTCAGTTACAGCTGGGCTGAGCATCTACTCACACTGGGCCCACCAGCTGGCTATTGGTTTGGGATTCTTTCCTCAATACCCAGACTGAGAGTTTGGATCAGGCTTACCCCAGAGCCGGCAACACCTCGGTTCACAAACCATCCTGAAAACAGAGACAGTGACAGTGGCTTTCTTCCTGCCCTAGTTCCCTTACTTCCGTGCGCTCATGGCTTCGCTCATTACCTGTCACCAATCACCGAGGATTTGTCATGGGGCTTCCGGGGCCTACCTTTGCCCCCGCACCTGTGAGTGCTGGGTGTCTGGTCCTACAGCCTGAGCCCCCCAGGGCAGCACACTTGACTGACCTGGCATCATCTTGAGGAAAGGCATTTAATAATTTACTGGTACAGGAAGCACTCACTCTGAGACTTATTCAGAAACATGTTTTAAGGCTATAATCCAGAAATGTAATGTAAACTTGAAATATACACTGCTGCTGCTGCTGCTAAGTCGTTTCAGTCGTGTCCGACTCTGTGCGACCCCATAGACCACAGCCCACCAGGCTCCCCCGTCCCTGGGATTCTCCAGGCAAGAACACTGGAGTGGGTTGCCATTTCCTTCTTCAGTGCATGAAAGTGAAAAGTGAAAGTGAAGTCGCTCAGTCGTGTCCGACTCTTAGCAACCCCATGGACTGCAGCCTACCAGGCTCCTCTGTCCATAGGATTTTCCAGGCAAGACTACTGGAGTGGGGTGCCATTGCCTTCTCCTGAAATATACACTAAACAGTGCAATTTGAACAAGGCTGCAATGTGTTGAATGCTGACATTGATCTTAGAATTCCAGTACCCCCCCCCCCCCCCCACGGCTCAGATGATAAAGAATCTGCCTGCAGTGCAAGAGACCTGGGTTTGATCCATGGGTGGGAAAGATCCCCTGGAGAAGGGAATGGCTACCCACCCCGGTATTCTTGCCTGGAGAATCCCATGGACAGAGCCTGGTGGGCTACAGTCCACAGGGTTGAAAAGAGTTGGACATGACAGAGAGACTAACACAGTCACCCCCAAAATGCCTGAGTTGTGGGTTGGATGAACTGGAGGTTGTTCTGGAACCTCCTATGGATGTAGGAAGCTGGGTCTAGAAGACCCTCTTGCAAGCAGAGGCCGAGAGAAAAGGACTGCGCTGACCTGCAGCGGGAACATGCTTGCTAGTGCAGATGCTGATTTTAATTATACCTTCTGTGTTAGGTACTAATACGTTAGATCCTGAGCTAAACAGTCCCCTCCGGAGAAACTCCCCTCCCTTCTCGCCAGCCTCCTCCCCGCCTCCCACTCTCCCATCCCCAAAGCCTCTTCCACACATGCTTCAAGCTTTATTTCATCCACTTAATGCACTCTGCTCTGTGCTCAGGTACTTAAAATCTCCCATTACTATCACTCCGGCTCTTTTACGGCTTTTTTTATTTGCTCTATCATTTCACAGTCCAGTTGCTCTTTTCGGTCAGGTGGACTATAAAATACTCCGATAACAAGTTCACACCAGGAGCCCATGGCGGGCTCAATCCATAATGACCACAGACTCTTCTATTATTTGCGTGTCCCAGATCAACACTTTGCGAAGGCGGCACATTCTCGTCCTACCCGGAGAGCTGACTTCCTCACTCTTCTGTCAGCTGCTCTGAGGGTATCTCCTTTCCTACGAACAATTTTTCTTTTAAATAATCCAGCCTTACTCCTTAATTAGCTCTCTCCTCTAAAGGTCTTTTTTATCTATTGCTAGACATTTAATATTATTTCTTACTACACTGGCGTTGATAACTATGAAATAAAATCGACGATGTAGCTCATCTCTGTGGAATGTCTTCATTGGCATGCTAGCCCTGCCTGTACCATCAGGACACACCTTTGCGGGCTCAGTGCCCACTTGGGGAGGGACAAGGCTAACAGAACACAGCCCTACCCCGCAGGGGCCAAACCTCCCTCTGCTCGTTCTGTGTCCTTGAGCCTCTCTGAGCCTTATCTGTGAGACGGAAATAGGAATAGTTCCTTAGGGCTTGTCCTGAGGACAGGAGGTGTCCTGCTGTCCTTCAGGAGGTAAACACCTGGTGTGAAAGTGAAAAAGTCACTCAGTAGTGTCCGACTCTTTGTGACCCATGGACTGTAGCCCACCAAGCTCCTCCATCCAAGGGATTCTCCAGGCAAGAATACTGGAGTGGGTTGCCATTTCCTTCTCCAGGGGATCTTCCCGACCCAGGGATCGAACCCAGGTCTCCCACATTGCAGGCAGACGCTTTAACCTCTGCACCACCAGGGAAGCCTACCAGGGGTTACATGGAGTTTTTCTCTACCCTGGGGGCACACCTCGTAGAAGAAGACAGTCCTTGGTGATTCCCTTCTTGCCTCAGTCTCACCCAAGAATGGCCCAGCCAAAATTCAAAACCTACCATCCCTGCTGCCCGGGTCAAGGTCAAACCTGTATCAGCCAAATGCATCTGGTCCTGAGTGATTACTCCCTGCACAAGGACATGGGGTGTTCACTCACTACTTCAGATCCAAGATGACTAGGGCTTCCACCATCTCGTTTCCTTAATTCAAATTTGCTTTAAAGTGTATTTTCTAAAGACATCTTCAGGAACTTCCCTGGTGGTCCAGTGGCTAAGACTCTGTGCTCCCAATGCGAGGGTCCTGGGTTCAGTCCCTGGTTAGAGAACTAGATCCCACAAGCTGCAACTAAGAGTTTGCATGCCTCAACTAAAGATGCCATGTGCTGCAACAAAGATCCAAGGTCCCGAGTGCCTCAACTAAGACCCAGGACAGGCAAATAAATATCTTAAAAAAAAAAAAAAAAAAAAAGACATCTCCATAGCTTCTAATGTGAGTAGAAATCTGCTATCACCCAGGGCAAATTCAGGAGTATTACTATCACCATCTTTCTTCAAAAGAATGTTTTTTATTACATATTAACTGTATACCAGAGTAAGGATGAGGAGCTCAGCAAGGATCTTAACTCCACCTTTGAGGTGGGTGTTATTTTCACCCATTTTACAGATAGGGAACTGGAGGCTGAGAGAGGATTTAGCCTCTTCAGTCTTTCTCAGCAAGGTCATGCCCCTGGAAAGTGAGTGGTAGACGGGACACAAGCTTTAGCTCGCCTGGTCCCTGCTCTTGGACACTCCCTCCCAAGCCCACCCTCTAGGAGAATACATCTCTTGGGCCCCACCTGGTACCATATAGGCTGGCCCCTCATTGCCCACAGCCACCTGGAGTCCCAATCTCATGGGTCAGAAAGTGCCAGTGGATCCAACCGTTGGCAGGCCCAAATATCAGCTCTGGGTATGAAGGATGGAGTATTTATTACCTGCAATCACTCTTCACATCGAACCCCTGCCACACTGATTGCTGGCTGGAATATAACATGGCTTCATCCAATGATAGCAGTTCATAGCACATCCATCTCATTGTGCATAAAATCTGCATACTTTTTCCTATCAGTTCATCCAACTAAAAATAATAATCTACAATTGAGATTCTTCTGTCTTCTATCTTATTTTTCTCCCAGACATTTTATCTTTTTCTGAATAGAAAGCACCTTGAAAATAAGATGGATGGATCAATTCATCAGTAGGACATGGAATCTACTTATTATCCCAGATAACTCTATTTACAATGTATCCCATCCATTTCTAAAAATTATTTGAGCTGACTTATGGTAACAAATATACAGATGCCAAGGTCATTAGGACAAATCTAAGAAATTAAATGGTGTAGAAATGGAGAGGAATATATGGTATTTGGCCAAGTGGGAGTCCCATGAAACTGCTACGTCTAGTGGAGGTTAGTTATAACACTATCAGGCATTACCTCTGTCATTTGTTAGCATGTCCTCTTTTATACTTGCTTTCTATACACTATTTCATTAGAGCCACCCAACCAGTCTCCTGTCAGGAATTATTATCCCTGGTTTCAAGACAGAGTGACAGTGGTTACAGTAATCTGCCTAATGCTCCAACTTTCACAGGCCCTAGGAATGCTCTGATTGCCTTCCTGGCCTGGTCTGGTCAAAGAAGTTGGCATTGCCTCCTTTGGCCAAAGGGCAGTTCAGTCCACCCCACCACACCCCATCTCTGAGCAGCATTCCCTCCCAGCACTCAAACCAAGCTCCCAGTGTGCTGAGCGGGCCTCGGTTTAGTCCTCAGTCCACTTCCCAGCCACAGCCTGATGTTAGGGACTGAGTGTGTCCCCCACCCCAGATTCATATGTTGAAACACAAACCTCTAGGGGACTTCCTGGGCAGTCCAATGGTCAGGACTCCATGGTTTTACTGTCCATGAGTTCAATGTGGCGCTGGTGGTAAATAACCTGTCTGCAGTGCAAGAACTATAAGAGATTTGGGTTTGATCCCTGGGTCAGGAAGATCCCCTGGAGAAGGCCCTGACAACCCGCTCCAGTATTCTTGCCTGGAGAATCACACGGACAGGGGAGCCTGGCGGACTACGGTCTGTGGGGTCTCAAAGAGTTGGACATCACTGAACTGACACAGCTTTCATGCATGCTGGGGAACTAAGATCCTGAGTTGCAGAGTGTGGCCAAAAGAAAAAGAAAAAGAAATACAAGTCTCTCATGTAAGGAGAGGCTTTTGGGGGTGATTAGTTCATAAGGATGGTGCCTGTAGGAATGGGATTAGTGTCCTTATAAAAGAGACCTCAGAAACCTCCCTTGCCCCTTCCTCCGCGTAAGGATATGTGAAAACGGCTATTTGCAACCTAGAAGAGGACCCTAGCCTGACTACACTGGCAGCCTGAGGAGGTATTACAGCCTCAAGAACTGAAAGAAATAAGTTTCTGTTGTGCATCAGTAATCCAGTCTGCATCTTCTTGCCACAGCAGCCCAAACTGACTAAACCCTAAACACTATTCTCCTTTCCATTGGGCCACCAGCTCTCCACAGTTGCCCCAGGGGACTGGCAAACTGGGAGGACCCAGTATGTACTAGATATGTATGTATATGTATTGGATAACTGAATCACTTCAGCTCAGTTCAGTCCCTCAGTCGTGTCCGACTCTTTGAGACCCCATGCACTGCAACATGCCAGGCCTCTCTGTCCATCTCCAACTCCCAGAGCCTACTCAAACTCATGTCCATCGTATTGGTGATGCCATCCAACCATCTCATCCTCTGTTTTCCCCTTCTCCTCCTGCCTTCAATCTTTCCCAGCATCGGGGTCTTTTCCAATGAGTCAGTTCTTAGCATCAGGTGGCCAAAGTATTGGGGCTTCAGCTTCAGCATCGGTCCATCCAGTGAATATTCAGGACTGATCTCCTTTAGGATGGACTGGTTGGATCTCCTTGCAGTCCAAGGGACTCTCAAGAGTCTGCTCCCACACCACAGTTCAAAAGCTCTTTGGTGCTTCTTTGGTGCTCAGCTTTCTTTATAGGCCAATTCTCAGATCCATACATGACTACTGGAATGAATCACTAAGTGAGGGAAAGATAAGTGGATGACTGGCAGAAGCCATAGGGTCACACCCCTGGATCCAGACCCCTGTATGCCAGAATCTCTAAGGTTCAGGCTTTTTCCTCTGTACCCTGGCCTGCTTGGCAAGCCTGACCTCTTGAGCTTTACACAAATCTGCCAGAGCTCTGAGTGCACTGCACAGCCTCAGGCCACTGCTCTGTCCTGATTCCCTGGGACGTGTCTCCTGGAGCTATGCAATGCCACAGCCCTGCCCGCCCTTGTCAACCACCTCCACATTGTGCAGAGGCTCCCCAGCAGCAGAGAAGTCTAGACTCTGCAATTCCAGAGTGCCCTGCTGCCCTGATACCAACAGCAAAGTCATGGATCTTGCCAAAGGGAAGACTACGGGGCTTAGAGCAGGACTGAACTTGACTTTCTCACAGGTTTGGGCCGCTGTCTTTGCCTTGGGAAGGAACAATGGAATATTCCATGAGAGTCACACTTGGCTTCCTTATAATGCCCATTCAATACACTGTTTTGATGGAAACATCATAAATCCATTTTGTGAAAAGCCAATGATATTTGCACCCAAGAATTCAATAAAAGAGGACATGAAACTCTGGGAAAGAAATAATCAAATTGTCCACCCAGAGTGGAGTTAAAATTATCGTAAACATTGATCCTTCATTGCAGGGAACAGAAATAATAAACAGTTGCTGAAATTGCATAGCTGCAGAGACTTCATTCTCTAATTGTCAAAAGGCATTAAACATCACCTATTTATTCTGCAGCCGAAGAAGCGAAAACAGACTCCAGTGCCTCCCTTCACCAGAGGTTGTCCCTGATTGTCATGCAGAGATTGCAACAGAGGTTACTGAGAAAAATTGTTTGCATTTATTAATCAAAAGGAGTCAAAGGCATATAAGATATCATCAAGGCTCCCTTGTGCTGGGGGTATGCTGACAACTAACATTCCTGATGAAGTGTTTGCAGAGTGTTTGCAATCTGTTCAGAGCCTTTTTTCTTTGCAGGTGCAAATCTTTCTATCTGAGGCATCAAAGAAACAATTGAAAATTAAACATAGTAAACATCGCGATACAGGTTTCAATCTTCCATTTTTTAAGACAATGGAAGAGGTATCACTAATTTCAAAGCAATGTTTGTGTTCTTTCAAAATTTATTTGTGTTCATTAGCATTTCATTAGTTGGATATTAAGCCCTGTGGCTCCACTCCCTCCTCTCTTTTGCCCCTTTTGTTTTTTAAAAATTAGAAAGTTGAACTGCTCCCGAGAAGTCTTTTACACCGAAGCATCCATGCATAGATAATCATCTTGCTCAGCCTGTTTGATCAGTAGAATAAGTCACAAGTGCTTGGGTAAAGTCAGGCAGCAGACGATAGATTAAGGGAGAAAGCATTCTTTCTGGTAAGAATTTCAGAAGCAAATACAGCCTCACTAACTTGCTGCTGAATAATGTATTTACTGCACTCATGGTAGGTGCCTTTTAATATGTTGATTTTCTTAAATTGCTTCTCCCCACTCTCACTCCATTTGGTTTTAAACTCATCCCCACGCAAGATAAACTAAATGAAAATACAATCAGCATGTATTATCCTGTTTGACATCTAAATATTAGAAGTGATTTTTAAAGTATCTTGTATTTAACCAATATCTGGCTTTGGGACATTACATTTAACTTGTGATATTTCTTGCACCGTATGGGTTAGCTACTAATAAGCTTCTTCCTCAGGGACTTTCCAGGTGGCTCAGTAGGGAAAGAATTTATCTGCAATGCAGGAGACCCAGGTTTGATCCTTGGGTCGGGAAGACCCCCGGAGAAGGAAATGGCAGCCCACTCCAGTATTCTTTCCTGGAGAAACCCACGGACAGAGGAGCCTGGCGGACCACAGTCCATGGGGTTGCACAGAGGCAGACACGACTGAGCGACTCAGCAGGCACACAAGTACACACAACCTTCTTCCTTAAGGTCTACTCAATTTATACACTCTGGACAGGAAACTGACTTTCTTAAGCAAATGCAAGGTCGCTGGTGTTAATAAAAATATAACCCTTTACTGTGCTCCATAAAATGGTACAAGTTAACATGAATTCTGTGCTTACTTTTTTAGTAAATAAGAATAATGCTTAAGGCTTCGGTTGAACATATTTATGGAGATAATGTGTTATTCAGTTACTGTCCATTATTCAGGTATAACATATAATGACTTTATTTGCATTTAAAATCTTTAATTTGTATAGCTCCAGTGGGTGGCGAGTAGAATACTTGCTCACCTTCGTGGGCTGCTTCAATCCCCACCTCCGGGGTGAGCTCTATGTGATGCTTGCTCTCTACATGGCAGGTGCAACAGGACAGGTTGTGACCCATGGTCTGTCTAATCAGTGCCAATTGCACAAGCATTTAGCGAACAGCTACTCTGTGTCCAGCATCAGCCTTGTAATAAGCTAGGATACCATGGGATTCCACAGCATTGAAATGTGCCTATTAATACCATGCCCATCTGCTGTAGCACCCCCTTCCAAAACTAAGACTGGACAGATAGAAATTTGTTTCTAAATTGCCCTTGACCATCACAGAGTGTTTTAGAAGCATTGTAACCAGAAATTCATAAATATTTTATTTGGGTGACTTCAAAGTAGTGATATAGGATGACATGTCCCCCTATCCAGGACTGAAAATGACTAGCGGAACTGATATTGCAAAATTCAGAGTGTTATCAAACTAAGAGCCATCAAAACCGCCCACTGATTGCCTGGACAAATGGTCACAGCCTTGGAGACACAGTTGCACGAATGCAGGTCCTTGATTTCATCTCTCAGATTTGGGGATGTGCGATTGTCTTGCCACTTTGTGCCCTTCTCCTGGGTCGAGATCCAGAGACCCTAGCAACCACCATTCATTAGATGGTTAATTACTTGGCCACTGGCACATTTGTAGTTAACCTCAGACCCTAAGGAAGAGAGAAGCGAGGCTTAGTTAGTGACTAGTCCACCTTGTCTTTGAGTCTGGGTGGTTTCTTTGGGTTGAGAATGCTAACTAAATCTGAATGGGAATAAGCCAAGGTGTTCTGGTCATTAAACCAGGATGAGAAGTTTTTGACTTCTTCACGCTTCGCAGTTTTGAAGAACTTTCTTTTAAAAAACTGGAAGTAAGGTTTGAGTCGTCCCAAGAGTGGCATGAAATACCCTCCCTTCTTCTGGAGCCTCTGCTCTCCTCTGAGATCTTAAACATTAAGCCCACGACGTTCGAGTAGCAGGAGGAGAAAGTAAAAGAAATCGGGATGGAATAGAGAGGACCACGTTTGTGAAAGCTCATCTGATCACTTTAGGAAAACTTCTGACTAGGAGTAATATTAACTTCTCAGATGAAGTTCTGTAGGGTTCTTCTCAGGGCTCTGTAGAATCACAGGCGTGGGGTACTAGCTGCTGACTGCCCCATATCTTGACAGTGAACGCCTGAGTTCTTCTCAGGGTTCTGTAGAATCACAGAAAAACCTGAAAGAAACATGTTCCAAAGAGCGATTTTCCGTGCCAGTGGGGCTCCCTCAGGTGGGGGTGTTAGCCCGTGTCCCCTGCGGGGCGGCCTGGGTGCTCCTCATACTTCCTCTGGAGGCTCCTCGGACTCGAGGCTGCTTACATCTTCGTAGAAACATCTGATGAGGTCACTTGGAAATGCACCCGTCTAAAACTGTCAGCCTCTCTCGAGTAAGTAGTTGTTAAAGAACATACTCAAGCTCCCCAGTAATTTACTTGCTCAAGACGTCTCAGAGGCTGCGTTTGATGCTGGAGACAGTGGGCAGAGATTAACAGCTGAAGGCCTGCTCTCCGGAGGGCTCCCAGCTGGAAGGGCATTTACATCCTGTGCGCTTTCCCAGACAATAGGGTATGCAGGCTTTATGCGCCCAGTAATGAAGGTTAACTCTAGGGTAGCTCTGTTTATTTGCTAGGTCAGTAATTTCAGTGACTTCTTTTCAAAGACTTCCTTCAGAGAGGAGAGGAGTAGTTCCGCTCAGATGTAGAGTTAAAGCATCTTCAGTGAGAGATGCCGTGTTTTTCTTTTGAGAGCCTAAGGCCCCATACTGATCAAGAAACACAAATTCCATGTTACATGGAGCACGGTGATTTGAACTGTGATGCAAACTCAAAGCAGTGAGCTTCCAAAAGTTCTGTATGCCTGCTGAGACTTGAAAATGATGAAATTTTGGAGAGATTAAAAATTTCTATTCAAGTCAAGTAAAAGAACACAGGATTATTTTACTCCCTTTTCATGGTTCTAAAATGACTTACTGGGCGATCAAAGGGGAAAATGTTCACTCACTCATTTTATAGGAAATTGAGAGTACCTCCTATGTGACCACTTCCGGGCTGAAAATACATGGAATGCTTAGGGGCAGGTATCTGAGTGGGGAGGTGAGCATGCAGTCAAGAAGGCAGCCATCTACATCAGGCGTCGACTGAGTGTCAGGGTCCCCCCCACGCTAGGCATCAGGGCACTGGGGTGGACACGACAGACCATCTCTGTTTTCATGGGGCACGTGAAGGTGTCCTGCATGAGACACAGACACGAAGCAAATGACTCCATGCTTCTGAACTGCTGAGTGTGGCTGGTGCTCTGAGCCCGTGGGATGGGGAGACAGCCCCCTTGCAAGGATCCGGGGGGGGGCGGGTCACAAAGAGTTGGACACGACTTAGCAATTGAACAACAGTTTGGATATTAGCAAGCTCATCCTGGGGACAGTAAGGAAGAGAATGGGAGGTGGATAGAGCTGGACTGCTTCGTTAGTTCCGTTGGGAGACCATTTCAGTTGATAACCAGGGCAGTGGCCGCGGGGCTGCCTTTTCAATTTCATCATCACAAACTTTGCTGATGGGTGGAAGGGGTGCAGCAGATTTTAACAATTAGGACTACAGCCTGGTTACAGGTGGGGACAAGTCACCTTCAGTAACGTGTCCCCCTTCCCTGGCCTTCTCTTGCTAACCTTTTGAGAAGAGGAGAACATGTCATGTTCCCTGCTACATTCCCAGTGCCTACAATGGGGTAAGTCATACAGCTTTTACTTAAGAAAGTGAAGCTCAGCCCTGTGATGGGAAGACTGTGAAGTTTCCATTGAAATATAAGCAGTGTTTCCAACTGGTCATGACAACGCTGCATAATAAGGTTTCTATCCATGGCTGTATTTCAGCCCCCAAGACGTCTGCTTGGTGATTCTGGGGGATCGCTGCTCCCTTGCTGCTGACAGTCCCCACCCCACTTTAGTCCTTCCCTGCTGAACAAAGATGGGTGGGGTACTAGCTGCTGACTGCCCCATATCTCGACAGTGAACGCCTGAGGCCGGCTCCCCTTTTGTAATCCATCTTTACAGTCCCCCAGCATAAGCTTATCTTTCCCTGTTGAGAGGTCCCCTGAACTTTGGAGGCATGAACGTCCTCCCTTGCTGCATCAGGATTAGTCGTCCTAGACCTGACTTTGTTGACGACAGACGAGTCCCTGGTCGTCCAGGGCTCCTGGCCCCCAGCACTCAGGGGTGGATGCTGAAGCAGCAGGCAGCACACAGAGTTTGGGACTCTGCCAGACTGGGTCCACTTTGGTCACTCACTAGCTGGGGAGGTTTTAGGGAGTTATTTGGCTTCTCTAAATTTCAGCCTCTGTGTGTGTGTGTGTGTGTGTGTGTGTGTGCGCGCGCGCGTGCACACACGCGCGCTTCATGGCTCAGTCATGTCTGATTCTTTGAGACTCTATAGCCATTCCCTTCTCCAGGGGATCTTCCCGACCCAGGGACTGAACCTGGGTCTCTTACGTTGCAGGCAGATTCCTCACCATTTGAGCCACCAGGGAAGCCCACATTTTAGCCTCCTCTCCCTTAAATGGAGACGATATCTTCCACTCTGGGAGGCTAATGGGGGCAAAATGCTATAACTCATAAGAAGAATTTAGCACATGGCTCACAGCAAGGAAGCTCTGCTCAATAAGCAGTGGTTATGTGGGCGTGATGCTGGAAGCTCCTTCAGACCTCCTGTGACTCTGAAATAAGGGCACACACAATAAATAATGTTGGTAACTTTCCCAAGTGATAGTTTGAAGTCTGCATGAATGGAAGTTTCTGGAAGTCTAGACACCTTTCACCCAAAGTGACTTATTCTTTCAGACTGATACACGAAAGAGAAGCACATCACAGACAGAATGAAGAGGATTCTTGTCAAGCGTGAGAGACAAGAGCTAAACATTAAAGCCATGTCTTCTTTGTTTTTAATAGTTGAATTCTAGAGTGATCAATTACTACTGCCTGGAAAAACCCTTCCAGATGGTATTATGTACCTTCAAATAAGTGGCTGTAATAATAAAAAGTTACATCCACTTAAATGGATGTGGCGTGGAACAACTTCTGAGAGCTCAGCACAGGCTGACACAGGCTCAATTTGTTCCCCAACACCGGAAGTGAAAACAGGTTTGGACCACCTGGGGATCTGAGGTTGCCGGGAATCTCCGGGGTAGACTGTGTTAGGCTCCCTGGAGTTGGTAAGTTTCCTTAGCCTGTAAAAAGCTGAGAGGCTGGACTTCCCTGGTGGTCCAGTGCCTTAGAATCCGCCTGCCAATGCAGGGGACACGGGTTCGATCCCTGGTCCGGGAAGATTCCCCATGCCGCGGGGAAGCTAGGCCCTTGTGTCACAACTACGGAGCCTGCTCTGCAACCAAAGAAGCCGGCGCAATGAGAAGCCTGCACACCTCAGTGAACACTAGCCCCTACTCGCTGTAACTAGAGAAAACCTGCACCAAGCAACAGACCCAGCACAGCCTAAAAGCAATCAGTCAAGTTTTTAAAAGAGCTCATTAGCTTAAGAAGGATCCCAGTTCCTGCTGTTCCACATGTGACTGCCTCGGTGCTTCTTCAAAGAAAGTCCCTATATGGACTGAATGTTTCTGTTAGCCCCCAAATTCATGTGTTGAAACCTAACCCCCAGCGAAATAGTATTAGGAGAAGGGATATTTGAGGGGTGATTAGGCTACTTAATCATTAATGGGATTAGTGTCCTGGTAAAAGGGACCCGTGAGAGGTCCCTCCATTCCTCTGCCACGTGAAGACATGGCAAGAAGATACCAGCTATGAAGTAGGAAGCAAATTCTTAAAAGCTGCCAAAGTTTTTGGTAGCTGCCAAAAGCTGCCAAAGCTGTCAGTGCCTTGATCTTGTCCTCAAAATGGTGAGGAATAAATGTCTGTTGTTTCTAAACCATCTAGTTTATGGACTCTAACAGCCTGAAGAGAGACCCAACAGAATACAGACCCAACAGAAGTAGTTTTAAAAACAGGACAGATACCCTATCCCTATTTCATCTCATTTTAGGCCATGTTTAAAATATGCAGTGGCATTATCCACTGAAACTCATGAACATTAGGTATCACCTACTTTAATGGCGTTGGAGAAGACTCGTGAGAGTCCCTGGACTGCAAGGAGACCCAACCAGTCCATCCTAAAGGAGATCAGCCCTAGGTGTTCTTTGGAAGGACTGATGCTAAAGCTGAAACTCCAATATTTTGGCCACCTCATGAGAAGAGTTGACTCATTGGAAAGGACTCTGATGCTGGGAGGGATTGGGGGCAGGAGGAGAAGGAGACGACAGAGGATGAGATGGCTCACTGACTCGATGGACATGAGTTTGGGTGAACTCTGGGAGTTGGTGATGGACAGGGAGGCCTGGCGTGCTGCAATTCATGGGGTCACAAAGAGTCAGACACAACTGAGTTACTGAACTAAACTGAACTGAACTGAACTTTAATGGCCAACTAAATTCTTCTAGATTTTTCACTAGATGTTCCATATTGGGGTGGACATGTTTGGAGCTAGAAAATATTGGAATCTCAAGTGTCAAATACTATTTCAGCCAAGTTCTAAAGCGTATGAAGCAAGACTTTCTGAATTGAAATTCTAGGTACAAAAAGACAAAATATATCCACAAGCAATGGAGGTAGAGAGAGAAAATGCTGGAAAAGTTTGATTTGCCAAATTCCATGGACACTTTTGTAAAAGATGTCATTACTTCCAGATTCTCACTGTTCCTTAAGGATATATTTTTAGAATAAAATTATTGAAGATTTGAAATATATAGTAAAATATTTTTTAAAATGGGGAAAACACATATATAATCTCAGTTTCGTGGGATTTTCCCCACTCCATTTCTGGTATACAGTTTTTCCCCCCTCCATAATTTAGATTTTATTGTGTATGCAAGTTTGCATTTTCAATGAAGAACACAGCATATACTTTTACTATTGTTATCATACATCTTTTGTAGACATCATTTTATACATTTCCAAAAATTCCCTGTAGGGTGTGTTCCATAGTTTCTATGGCCGTTCCCCTGTTCCTCTAGACATGTTGTTTGCTGTTTTTTTCCTATTATAATTTGCATGGCAACTGAACTTGTGCATTAAGAGGTTTTAAATATGTGCTTTAAATTATTCACTTGATTCAAGTATGAGATATGGGGTTATCGGGTTTAAAGAAGGTAAGAATTCAGGGCTCTTGAGACCTACAGTGCACTTAGGTGATGCTTATCTCATAAGTCACTAACCATATGTAGTGGCGGCAGCCTGAGCACTTAATCCCATCAGCTATCTGATTGGGTCCAACATTTGCTGGGTCTTTACATGAAGTGCCCTGTGCTAAACTTCGTGGGAGGAAAAGAATTGATGACATCATTCTCAGCCTCAAACAGCATATCTTCTATTAGCTGGGGGTTGTCACTAGGATATTTGTACATCATCCATCATGTTCCTCCTGCCCATTCTCTCTTCCTGGGCTAATTCTTTCCTTAACCCTCTCCCCAACCTCCTGCTCTGTGATCTGACCTCTGGGGAGCACATACTTGGTGTCCTTGCCTTCTGATTTCCAGTTGGGTCAATGGACAGGATGTTCAAGAGACTAGAGAGAGGTAAAGGGTGGGAGAAGTCTCGCTCCATCCCTGCCTCATCCCAGTTCTGGTGGCATCTGTGGTTGCAGCTGCCATGGGACGTCCCTCTTCGAAGCTCTTGCCGGGCCTGATGGCACCAATCCTCCAGCTGCCCCAACAGCTCTAGAGGCAGGAATGGTTTTTGACTGGAGCTGGTTTCACCCGTTGTGGTTCTGACCATCCCATCTCTGCAAATAGTACATTCATTATACTCTCCTCCAGCTGAATTCTCTGAGCTTCATCTGTTTGCTCTGGAGGCAGATACACCTCCCACCCAGCTTAAGTTCCCCTTGCTCCCTGCCTCACTTCCACATCTTCTCACCTGCCTGGCCAATCACAAACTCCAGTGATGCTCAGCCTTTGGCTCACCCCAGGCCAACACTCAACAGCTGAAACGTGCTCTTGGGTTGAGTCCCACCCTCAAAATCAGCGCTCCCTGATGATCCTTCTAAGCTTCTTGGGCATTTCACCTTTCCCCATCTCCATGACAACCGTCCATGCTACTCTTTCTTTCCTCAACTCCCTCAGCACTCTTCCCTGTTCACTATGTCAACCCTTCACTATCCATTGTCTGCTACCCTCCACATCTTCGACCTTACCTATTAATGCTCTCCCACTTGCTGCCAATATTCTGGCTATACTGGTTTTTCTTCTGATCCTTAAATGCATTAAACTTCTAACTGCCTCTTGCTTCCCTGAGAAAAGGCACACCCTCCCGTCCCCAGCAGTTCCCTGCACAGGGACCCACTCTGCCCTCCGTTCTTCCACTGTGAGAGAAGTGCCCTTGCTTCTCCAGAAAGCTACTCTCTTCCTCGTGTTCTGCCTCCCCGCCCCTCTTGCCTCATCATGCAATTCCGCTCCCTCACCCCTGCAGGACCACTTCTCTCTCTATCTGATCATCTCCCTGAGCACTTAGGCATGTTTGATGAATATCTCCCATGGTAAACACCATCTCCCAGAGCCCTCTGCTGACTCCCCAGACTCCTCGCTCTGCTCCGGTCACATTCAAGCTTCTTAGACGTGTCAACACATGCATCTGCCTCCTCCCATCCCATCCTCTCCCTGGCCACCTCGCCAGCTGTGTTTGTGCCCCAGTGGGCCCCTAAGGTTACTCTTGTCAGGAACACCAAAGATCTTCCAAACTGCCCAACACAATGATCTTTTCTGTCCTCATTTCACCTAACCTGTTCTTATTGTCCAGTCACTAAGTCAACTCATTGCAATCCCGTGGACTACCGCATGCCAGGCTTCCCTGTTCTTCACTATTTCCCGCAGTTTGCTTAAACTCATGCCCACTGAGTCAATGATACCATCCAACCATCTCATCCTCTGTCACCCTCTTCTCCTCCTGCCCCCAGTCTTTCCCAGGATCAGAGTCTTTTCCAATGAGTTGGCTCTTTGCATCAAGCGGCCAAAGTATTGGACCTGTTAGCGGCATCTAAGAGTTAACCACTCTCTCCTGGAAAGTGAATTTCCTCTTCTTGTGGCTTCTGGGTCCCCTCGCTCACTGATGGCTTCTTTCCAGTCTCCTTGGCTGGTTCTCCCTCCTCCACCAGAAACCCCAGTCTCAGCACACTGTCTTCTTTACCTACCTACCCCTTGCTAATGTCATCTAGTCTTATGGCTTTCAGTGCTGCCTGGGGGCTGATGAGATACTGGGCTTGTATGTTTGGCCCTGACCTCTCCCCTTGTGCTCATGCACTGGGCTTGGCATCTCCAGGCATCTCAGACTTACTATGGCCACACAGAACTCTTGAACCTGCATCATGCTTCCCCAACTCATATACTCAGCATCATATGAAGGAAGAAACTCGTGCAGTTCTTCTGCTTTTACCACTTGGAGAATCACTCCACCCTCTGCCACCTGCTCAAGCTAAACCCAGCTCCCTCTTTCTCTCCTCATCTTTCACCTGCCTCTCCCGCACAAATGGCTCCACCTCCTAACTACACTCTCAATCCACGCATCTCTTTCCATCTTGCTGCTCCCAGCTGGTCCCAGCTGCCTTTATTTCTTACCCAGATTGGGGAAATAGCTTCCTAACCAGTCCTCCCATGTTCATAGTTGCCTCTTGCAGTACTTCACAACACACTGGCTAGTGTTGTCTTCTAAAAGTCTTTCTACATCACTTCCTTGCTTTAAACCCTTCAGTAGGTGCCAGTGTACTGGGAATAAAACCCAACCCTTTTAGTCTGACCTACAAGACCCTACAAGAACTGCCAGCCTTCCCCGTCTCTACAGCACCCATGTCTATGATCTCAGCTACCAACGCTCTCTGCCAGCTGACCATATCTTAGCCAGCATGCTGTTTTTCTTCTCTTCCTGGTGTTCACTGAGCTCTTTGATGTCTCAGAGCTTCTGCACCTGTGTTCCCCTCTGCTGGGAATACAGCCCTGGGAGCATCTCAAGGCTGGCTCCTCCCTCCTGTTCACAGGACAGCGCAGATGTCACCTCCTCCCTGAGGCCTCCAACCAGCTCACCTGCTCCTGCCTCTGTTCCACTGTCTTGAGGTAGCTTCTTCACAGCACTGACCTCAAGTTGTTTTGTTTACTTGTTTGTTGTTTGTCTTGCCTGCCCTCCCCCGCCCCATCGGCACATACGCTGCAGAAAGTGGAGCTCTGCTTTGTTTATTCACAGTACTGGGTCCCCCATCCAGAACAGCACCTGGCACATAGTATGTGCTCAAAAACTATGTGTCTAATAGCAAATGAATTCAGCAGAAACCAAAATAACTGTAACAACTATAACTTAAATAACTGCAACAGGCAGACGGGAAAACACATGCTCTGTGCCCTGAAAAGGAACTCAAATGTATTTCAGCTCTGAGCCAGCTGTATTATATAAGGCTCTCAGTGACTCTGGGGAGTAGGGATTGTTCCCCACCTTTTAAAAATGAGGAAACTGAGGCACACAGTGATTGAGTGGCTTGTCCAGGGTCATACAGAGCAGCTGAGCTGGTTGGTTACGGCCTGAGTCCCCTTCTGACTTAGGATGTCAGTGACATCACCACTATCAGATGTCTGACTATCACTCCACAGCGGTTAATTTCATGTGGCAAGTTGGCTGTGCCACAGTGCCCAGATAATTGGCCAAATATTATTCTGGATATATCTGTGAACGTGATTTTTGGATGAAACTGACATTTAACTTGGTACATATTGAATAAAGTAGATTGCTCTCTGTAATGTGGAGAGCCTCATCTAATCAGTTGAAGGCTTGACTAGAACAATGACTGATGTCCCCCAAGCAAGAGGGAATTCTGCCAGTGGTCTGCCTTTGGTCTTGACCTGCAACTCTTCCCTGAGTCTCCAGCTTGTTGGTTTACCCCATTTGAAGGGAAATCGGATTTGAATCTGGCTTATAGGATTTCAGAATGTGTATTTTTTCCACTAGGCTATGGTGCTTTTCAGAAGAAAGAAAAGGAAAAGGGCACATGAGCAAGAGAGACACAGAGATGTGTGTGCTGTGGGCTGTGCTTAGCTGCTCAGTCGTGTCCCACTCTGTAACCCCATGGACTGCAGTCCTCGAGACTCCTCCGTCCGTGGGATTCTCCAGGCAGGAATACTGGAGTGGATTGCCATACCCTCCTCCAGGAGATCAAAGATGTGTAGAGGTGCAAGCAAGGAGTGACTCTCTCCTGCCATAGTGGCAGCCCTTCTCTGAGCCTGATATGCTGCTCAGGTTCCTGACAAGAGAATTTCTGAGCCCACTGATGCTGATGACTGCTGGTAAGGGTACAAGAGGGCTTTAAAAATTCTTGCTAAAATCTGTTTCAAACTCCAAATTATAAGTTAATGAAATCTAACATCACAATACCATACAATTTCCCAGCACAACCCATGAAGCCTCTGCCTTAGGACTCTAACTTTCGGATAAGCCTTTATCCCAAGACAGGCAAAGGGGGTTTGATGAGGTTCTTGTCACTCAAATTGCTGCATTATTTCTGTGAAGATATGGCCAAGAGGCACTTGGTTGAGAAATACGGAGTACTTAATCCAATTAGTAACTCAAGCTCTTAATGTGCTATTACATCCAAAAAAGCTTTTAAATTGCCATGTTTTAAAATAGAAAGATGAAAACAGAGATATTTTATTAAATATTTATCTCATTAATAAACACAAGATAATCATTGCTTTTTATTTTGAATTAACTTTTCCATTTGGGTTCAATGCACTTTTCATAGACAGGTTCTTTTCTCCTGATGGGAGGGAACTTAATTACAAAAGCACAATGGGTCTTCTACTTTGTATGAAAATGAAGCAAATGAAATTGCTTCCCTCCCCCCGCAAAGGTTGCTGCAATGAAGAAACACAATGGAATATGACAGTTCTCTGCTACCCAGGAATTGTTTTTGGATGAAGTTCGAGGATTATATGCAATTATACTACAGTAAATTTTCCATGACCATTCATGTTCAAGGACTCATTTTAAAAATAAAAGGAAAGCCTAAGAACAGAATTTAAGCAGAGTTATGATAAGAATAAACAGGTCCATGATAAAAAGTGCCCTTTATACCTCTGTTATATCAGTATAACAGTGTTCGACTTGTGTATCAGAAATCAATATAATGAAAAATGGGCAGCAGAAAGCGAATCGAGCTTGTGGGAAAATCACGCCAGTAAGGCACGGCGTCTGCGTACCTCCTTTTCCATGTGCCCAGTATTCGTTCTTCCTTCTTGTTACAAAGTTCTTCCTCCCTCACTCCAGGGCCAGATAAGACAAAGTGAAAGATAAGGGAATGTGGTGTCTGGCCTGTCGCCTGCGGATGGATGCAGAGTGCCGGTTCCTGGCTTGCTCCCCCATTTGCCAGCAATTACGTCTGCAGATGGCTTCTCCCAGCAGGTACCACGGCCCAGGAGCACTGCCTAAAGCCTGCAAGGCTGTGCACTGCGTGGCGGCAGGGGCTGGGCTGGGGAGAGGAGGACACAATTCACATGGACTGCAGTGAGCAGGACACAGCCTCAGAGTTGTGCGGTGCAGTGGCGCACCCCACGCTCCAAGCCAGCCCCCCTCAAAGGAGAGCCAGCCCCTCTCTGGCTGGCCTCTGTGGGCCAGCCTGCGGCTTCTTATCTCCACTGACACCAGCTCTACGAAGGGGCCTTCGTGACCTCCAGCCCCAGAGCCCTTTGCCCCTGAGTAGAACTCTGGGTCCACGCAGCTTCTGAACTGCAGCACCCCTCCCCCCATTGCTGTGGTTGGCACGAGGCTCTCGGAATAGGCACTGACTCAGTTTCCCTGCTAGGTGACAGCCAGTTGCCCTGCTCCACAGCCCACTTCCTCACTCTAGGGTGGCACTTTGGCACTCTTGCCTCTCTATCTCTTGCTGACCTCCCTTCCACGGGGCCTGCATCTTGCCCTAATCCTACCCTGGAGTTCATGGTCAGATCTTCTGGACAAGGACCATGGCCTTCCAAGTTTTGACTGGAACCCATCCTCCTGGCTGGATACCGCCAAATTCCCAAATCTGGGATGAGCAGGCATGGTTGCCCCCCAGACACACTGGGGTTGCTTGGCTGTTCTCTTTATGCACCCTCCCCCAAAGCTCTTCCCCCTAGTGGTGACTGAGTTCTCCGACCTGCCTTCCGTCTCATTCTTGGAAGTGAGCAAGTCCTATCCAATCCAGTATGCTGCTCCATCTCTGACAAGAGGCCCCTGAGAAATATTTCAGGAAAGAATTTTATCTGATCACTACAGGCAACGATCAAAGAAAACTAATTCCACTGTTTGTTACAACATCAGTGAAAGAAGTCAAGAATATAGTCTCAGAAGGAGCATAAAGTATGCAATAAAGACTAATACATAATTAATGAATATCATGTCTCTAACATGGCGCTCTTCAAAACCAAGCACACAGTGTGTAATTATTCCTCACTTCATCATAAAGTCGGGAGTGGGCAGATGATAGCTGCCTCATAAATAAGGAAACAGGAGAAAAGCCAAATTATTTTTCCAAAGGAAACCACCACTAGAAAGTAGAATGAAACCCAATAATCTTGAAACCCAGTTGTGATGCACTTAAAATGTCAGCATATCATATATATGGAATTTAGAAAGATGGTAACAATAACCCTGTATGCGAGACAGCAAAAGAGACACAGATGTATAGAACAGTGTTTTGGACTCTGTGGGAGAGAGTGAGGGTGGGATGATTTGGGAGAATGGCATTGAAACATATATAATATCATATGTGAAAAAAATCGCCAGTCCAGGTTTGATGCAGGATACAGGGTGCTTGGGGCTGGTGTACTGGGATGATCCAGAGGGATGGTACAGGGAGGGAGGTGGGAAGGGGGTTCAGGATGGGGAACACATGTACACCTGTGGCGGATTCATGTCGACGTATGGCAAAACCAATACAATATTGTAAAGTAATAGGCCTCCAATTAAAATAAATAAATTTATATTAAAAAAAGAAAAAAAATGTCAGTGTATATCTCCATTTCAAATTTCCACTAATCTAAGACAATCACTTGGCATTTCTGTTTAATGGAGTCTGCTGGTGAGAATCCCAGCGCTGCCACGAGGTTGAACTAGTCTACGAGACACAGGAAAATCAGTCTAATTACTTACAAATGATTACAGTCTCATCATGGGTAAGAGCACAGAGTTTGTTTCATGTTGCTTCTGTTTTAATCCCAGTTCTGCTGCTCACTCACATAGCTCTTTCATAAAGATTAATTAAATTAATATTTAGGCAGATAAACTGATGTTTTGATTAATATATATGTTTAGTATATAGTGAGCATTATATAATCAGAAGATTTTATGATCACATTATATTCATGTTTCATTTTGACCCCTAAATGGAATTATCATCTTGATCATGCTTGTTATTCACCACAACTGATTGGAAAGATCTCTGGTTTTAAAAAAGATTAAAGGGAATTCCCTGGTGGTTTATGGTTAGGACTCTGGGTTTTCACTTCTGGGGCCTGGGTTCCATCCCTGGTCGGGGAACCAAGATTCTGCAAGCAGAACAACAACAAAAAAAAAACAAAAACAAAAACAAAAATGCTCTGGATGAAGCACAAACTGAAATCAAGATTGCGGGGGGAAATATCAATAACCTCAGGTATGCAGATGATACCACCCTTATGGCAGAAAGTGAAGAGGAGCTAAAGAGCCTCTTGATGAAAGAGGAGAATGAAAGAGCTGACTTAAAACTCAACATTCATAAAACTAAGATCATGGCATTCAGTCACATCACTTCATGGCAAACAGATGGGGAAACAATGAAATCAGTGACAGACTTTATTTTCTTGCGGCTCCAAAATCACTGCAGATGGTGACTGAAGCCATGACGTTAAAAGAAGCTTGCTCCTTGGAAGAAAAGCTATGACCAACCTAGACAGCATATTAAAAAGCAGAGTCATTTCTTTGCTGACAAAGGTCCATCTAGTCAAAGCTATGGTTTTTTTCGGTAGTCATGTATGGATGTGAGAGTTGGACTATAAAGAAAGCTGAGCACCGAAGAATTTGGAACGGTGGTGCTGGACTGCAAGGAGATCAAACCAGTCAATCCTAAAGGAAATCAGTCCTGAATATTCATTGAAAGGACTGATGCTGAAGCTGAAGCTCCAATACTTTGGCTACCTGATGCCAAGAACTGACTCACTGGAAAAGACCTTGATGCTGGGAAAGATTAAAGGCGGGAGGAGAAGGGGACAACAGAGAATGAGATGGTTGGATGGCATCACCGATGAGATGGACATGAGTTTGAGCAAGCTCTGGAAGTTGGTGATGGACAGGGAGGCCTGGAGTGCTACAGTCCATGGGGTCGCAAAGAGTCAGACACGACTGATCGATTGAACTGAACTGACTGTAGATAAGCTGAATATATTCAACAGAATAATTCTACAAGTTCTAAAGGGAATGGAGGCAACTTCAGAATATTTTGAAGGGGCCACAGATTCAAATGTCTCCAGGCAGCTTGTATGAAATTGAGAAGTAACTTGGTATAGGGCAATAGGAAAACTTTTCCAAACAATACTGGCGAAACAAAGCAAGCCTACAGGCAATGCTGAGTGAGTGCTGGTTCATGATGAAATTGTTCTAATATATTTATTTGCACCTTTTTGGTGTCTTATCTCACACTCATAAAACAAAGTTTTAAATAAATGTACATATTAAATTATATCCCATGTGCAGGCCTTCTTTTATCTTTATATTTTAAAAGACCCTATAATGGATTCTAGGTTGGAGGTGAATTTACAGAGCCAATCCTTTTTTGTTAGGATTATTCTAATTATTCTAGCAACCCCTCAGACTGTAACTGGTACAATATATTTGTGCCTATTTATGTAAATCTAATTTGTGTTCTTGGGAATTTGGGTCTTTGTTTGTTCTCTTTTCTCCATTAGAGTGGAAATTCCTCAAGTGTAAGAACCATATTTCTACTCAGCCTAATTATCAAACATATCTATTAAGCATCTGATGGTATTCAGCGCTGAGCTAGGCAGACAGTAAGAGATTTCAGAGCACTAGCTTGCGTCTTATTCTTGTATCCTCAGTGCTTGGTGAAATGCTCTGCAGAACCGTGGCTATCTCTCTGAGATATTTACCAGGGGTTTGATTGTGCCTGATCTCTTCTAAGTGCCTCCTACCTATTATTTCATGAAATCCCACAACCCTGTAATGCCATTCCTATTATTACCCCCATTTTACAGACCAGGAAACGGAGCTTGTTGTGGTTTGAAATACTTGCTAAGGTGGCCCAGCTGGTGAGTGCAGACCTAGGCTAAGAACCAAATCTAACCCCAGTGTGGGGGCTTCCCACAGGTGGCCCAGCAGTAAAGAATCCACCTGCCAATGCAGGAGACGTAGGTTCAATCCCTGGTCCAGGAAGACCCCACATCCTGCCGGGCAACTAAGCCCAAGCACCACAGCTATGGAGCCTGGGCTCTGGAGCCCAGAAACCACAGCTGCTGAAGCCCTTGTGCCGCAGAGCCTGTGCTCCACACCAAGAGAAGCCCGTGCTCCACACCGAGAGAAGCCACCACAGGGAGAAGCCGGTGCATCGCCACTAGGGGCTGCCTCCCGCTTGCGACAACCAGAAAAGAGCAACAAAGGCCCAGTACAGCCAAAAATAAAGAAACTATTAAAAGAAAACCCCCAAACTCAGTCAGCCTTCTGCACATCACATGTGTGTGCAGAGGACCTGCAGTGCCTCTTCGGGAATTCTTGTGCAGACCTCCTCACTTCCCAAACACAGGCCCTTGCTATAATATGAGATTTGGACACAGGTAATACTAAGAGAAGGGAAGCTTCATTGGGTATAGGTATCTATTTTTTGTCTTGCCCCCAAGCCCTAGACATGGTAGGTAAAATAATTTTTAAAATATTAACTCTATAACACTGAGAAGAAAAAGCAATGATAGTGATTTCCTGGATACGAGAAAGCAGATGAGATAGGATATATGGGAAAATGAGAGTAGACATTTCTCAGAAATTTATAGATCCAGTTGACAAAAGTGAGCTCAAAGGTTATTAGAATAGCACAACTTACAAGCTTGACTTAATAGGTATACAGAATTTACTGAACAAAAGTAGAGACTTGTCATTCTCTTCAAACATTAAAAAAGCGTTCATAAAATTAAACATTAATCATGCTAAAAAAATAATATCTCGAACTGCAAAAAGCATAAATCTCAGAGGCCACCTTTGTTGCCTGCATGGCATTAAAATCCAAAACTGGCAATAAAAGAAAACACTGGAAATGAGGGTAAAAATGTAACTTTTTAATTTCTTCTTCTTATTCATTATTATTATTTAGAAATGAATGGCATATGCCATGCAATTAAGTACTAGCAAAGATAAAGTGAGGGTGCTTTTACTAGGGTAGTGGATAAAGATGGTAAGAACAGGGTGGATGGAGAAGTTCTTTAGAAGCAGAGTCCGGAAACACATTTGACAGGTCTCCCTCGACCTCCGCTGACCCGCCTTTTGGGCCCACAGCCTTGCTTTGTCTGAGTAAGACTTTGTCAGCTTGCTCATCGCTGGATCCCAGGGCCTAGTATAGACCCAGACCTGAGCCCAGTGATTCATATATTTTTGGTGAAAATCTTTTTCAGGCCTGTCCACTCAGCATGGAATCCCACCCAGTGAGGCCACTAACATTTACTTACAACCTTTTCCCATCTCCAGCAAATACCATGCCTGGCTGAAGCTTTGAGAGAGAAAGACCATCTCACCTTCACAAATACTCTGAAACTGATGAAACTCTTCAGTGTAAATGATCTTGTTTTGATCCTTAAAACAAGATTATTCTCACTTTTCAGATGCTGAAACTGAGACCCACCTTATCCAAAGTCACAGCTGGCAAGCGGCAGAGCCAATATTTGCTACTCTAAAGGAAAATGGAATAATCTATGAAAATAAGTAAATAAGCTAACATTTATTGATTTGTCCTTTCATACTGTTCATGGGGTTGTCAAGGCAAGAATACTGAAGGGGTTTGCCATTCCCTTCTCCAGCTATGGTTTTTCCAGTAGTCATGTATGGATGTGAACGTGAGACTATAAAGAAAGCTGAGCGCCAAAGAATTGATGCTTTTGAACTGTGGTGTTGAAGAAGACTCTTGAGAGGTCTTGGACTGCAAGGAGATCCAACCAGTCCATCCTAAAGGAGATCAGTCCTGAATATTCATTGCAAGGACTGATGCTGAAGCTGAAACTCCAATACTTTGGCCACCTAATGTGAAGAACTGACTTCATCAGGGAAAAGACCGTGATGCTGGGAAAGACTGAAGGCAGGAGGAGAAGGGGACAAGAGAAGATGAGATGATTCAATGGCATCACTGACCCGATGAACATGAGTTTAAGGAAGCTCTGGGAGTTGGGGAAGGACTGGGAAGCCTGGCATGCTGCAGTTCATGGGGTTGCAAAGAGTTGGACACAATTGAGCAACTGAACTGAACTGAACTGTTTGATTTGTTGGGTGCCTACTCTGTACTCTGTACTAGGCTTCCCAGGCGGCTCAGTGGTAAAGAATCTGCCTGCCAATGCAGGAGACCTGGGTTCGATTCCTGGGTCGGAAAGATCCCCTGGAGAAGGAAATAGCTGCCCATTCTAGTATTCTTGCCTGGAGAATCCCATGATCAGAGGAGCCTGGCCGTCTCCAGTCTATGGGGTCCCAAAGAGTCAGACACCACTGAGCACACATTCCTTCAAGACATTCATGCTGGGCTTCCCTCTACCTCAGTCGGTAAAGAATCTGCCTGCAATGCAGGAGACCTGGGATCGATTCTGGGTCGGAAAGAGCCCCTGGAGAAGGAAATGGCAACCGACTCCAGTATTCTTGCCTGGAGAATCCCATGGACAGAGGAGACTGGTGGGCTACAGTCTGTGGGGTCACAAGAGTCAGACACGACTTAGCAACTAAACCAGCACCACTCTATACTAAGCACCATGCTGGTATTTAAAAATAATTGTTATCTTCTTCTTTAAAAGAACTTTGCGAGGTATTTATGATATATATCCATTTTCTAAGCTAATGAGGAAACCAGATGGAGATCTGTCTAAGGTAACAAGTAGAGGAGCCACTTTGAACCCAGGTCACGAGTTCAAGGCTCATGCCCTTTTGCAAAGGCATACTGCCTCTCTTCAGACCCTGTGGATTCCACTTCACCATGTCAGATCAGTGACGAGTAAAGTTTCAATGTAATTCAATTATGATCTGGATCTTTTCTAAAGGAGGACGCTGTTTTTGTAGTCTAAAAAGGTGATGCTTTACGAAACTAAGCTAAGAGACTATTTGAGAAATTGAAATCCTATTGATTGCTTAATAGCTGCTACATAAATAAGCTTAGGCTCATCTATTACTCTTTAAATATCTGGAAGAAGCTGGACAAAGGATAGCACATGTATTTTAAAATCTGGTAGAAAAGACCCACAATAAAAGTGGTTTATAAATATTTCATAGGCTCAATAGCTACTTGTCCTAGAGTTCTAGTTTGTATAACCACCATAGTCAGTTATTTTTAAGAGAATACCTGGAATAGAACCTTAAATCCTGACAGGTAACTAAAGCAATATTATAAAATCACAAATCATCTGGATTAATTTTATGTGAACTGTAGCCTAAAAGATATCAATGTATTGATTTAAGAAATAGGGTTGGAGGCAGAATCAATTCTCGGATACCTTCGTATCTTAAAATGAATAGCTCTAATCACGGGGTGTGACACTCACTTTGTGTTTGCTACGAATTTTAGAGCCAAAAATTGTAAAGCTACTTTGTGTCTCATATCTTAAGTGTTCTGAAACTGGAATCAATGTCCAGCTACACATGAAAATTGTCCTGAAAGAATAAACTGTTTGTTCCCATTTTTTCAGCAGGAATGGAAAATACGGAGGCATTTATGTTAGGATAAATAACAGGCTGGTAACTGGGCTGATTTACTCATTCACAGGTTTAAGGAGCATTTAAGGGATAGTCATAGATTGTTGTTCTTGTTGCTTTGGTCCCTAAGTTGTGTCTGACTCTTGCCACCCCATGGACCATAGCCCACCAGGCTCCCCTGTCCATGGGATTTTCCAGAAGAATACTAGAGTGGGTTGCCATTTCCTTCTCCAGGGGATCTTCCCAACCCAGAAACTGAACCCATGTTTCCCGCATTAGCCGGCAGATTCTTTACCACTGAGCTACCAGGGAAGCCCAGAAACTTTCGGTTAATTGTTGTGGGGAAGGACAAAGGTGTAGGTAAGCTAGAGCCAGAATACTTCATTGATTAGTATTTCTTAAAAAGAAACAAAACACTTTGAGATATTATTGACATACAATAAACATGTTTAAGGAGTACAATTTGGTATTTTGACATTTATATATGATTGTGACATCATTATCACAATTAAGATAATGAACATATCCATTACCCTAAAACTTTCCTTGGGTCCGTTTGCAATCTTTCTCTCCCACCTCTCTTCACTAGCTCACCAGCTCAGTTCCCCAGGCAATCTCTGATCTACTTCTGTCTCTGCAGATTAGTGTGCATTTTGTATAATTTCATATAATTGGAATCACACAGTATGTACTCTTTTTTAGTTTGGTCTGGCTTCTTTAACATTCATCCACGTTGTTACATGTATCAGTAGTTTATTCCTTTTATTTCAGAGTTGTTGCTTAGCAGTGGCTAAGTTGTGTCAGACTCTCTGTGACCCCATGAACTGCAGCACACCAGGTTTCCCTGTTCTTCACTATCTCCCAGAATTTGCTCAAACTCATGTCCATAGAATCGGTGACGCCATCCAACCATCTCATCCTCTGTTGCTCCCTTCTCCCCGTGCCCTCAATCTTTCCCAGCGTCAGGGTCTTTTCCGGTGAGTCAGCTCTTTGCATCAGTAGAAACAACACAAATGTGTATCAACAAGTGAATGGAAAGAAAAGCTATATATCGCCACCATAATCCATTTACCTGTTGATGGACAACTGTGTTGTTTCTAGTTTTGTCCACTATAAATAGAGCTGAGAATATCTGTGTACAAGGCTTTGTGTAGATTTAAGTTTTCATGTCTCTTAGATAAATATATAGCAGTGTAATGACTGATTCATATGGTAGATATAATTTTAACTTTGTAAGAAACAACTGAACTGTTTTCCAAACTGGTTGTACCATGTTACATTCCATGTGAGGATGTGAGAGTTCCAGCTGTTTCTTATCCTGTCCAACACTTCTTATGGTCAGTCTTTTCCATTTTAGCCATATGTGATTTGCAAATATTTTTTCCAAGTCCATAATTTATTTTTTCATTCTCTTATCAGTATCTTCTGAAGAGCAGAAAGACATATATAGTTGGATCTTGTTTCTGTTTTTGTATTTGCTTTTAATCCCGTCAGATAATCTCTGTCTTTTGATTGGAATGTTTAATCCATTCATATTTAATGTAGTTACTATGTGGTTTAATTTATAGCTCCCATTTTGCTATTTGGTTTCTATGTCTCATAGCCTTTTTGTTCCCATTTCTTCTTTACTGCATTCTTTTGTATGTGACCCCATAGACTGTAGCCTGCCAGGCTCCTCTGTCCATGGGATTTTTCAGGTAATAATACTGCAGTGGGTTGCCAGTTCCTTCTCCAGGGGATCTCCCTACCCAGGGATCAAACCTGGGTCTCCTGCACTGCAGGCAGATTCTTTACCAACTGAGCTGCCAGGGAATAATCAGATATTTCCTAGTATACCATATGAATTCCTTTGTTTTAAACTATTTCTGAATTACTTTCTTAGTGGTTTCTCTGAGGATTACAATGCATATTTTAATTTATTATAACATACTTCAGATTAATATCAACTTAATTTCATGAAAATAGAAAAAAAATTTCTCCAATATAGCTCCATTCCTTTCTCCTTTCTTTGTTTGATTGTCAGCATATAATTTCATCTATATCTGTTACAGATTCAACAATATAGTTCTGTTAAGTACTGCTTTTTACAATCTTTTAAAGAAGTTAACAGAAGAAGAAAAATATACACATAAACTCTTCTATATTAACCTGTATACTTATCATGTAGTTACTCTTCATTTCTTCGTATGGGTTGGAATTACCATTTGGAGTCATTTTCTTGCTCCACTATCCTCCATTTCCTATCCCCTCCATTGAGCTTTTATTGTCATATGTCACATAGCTATATGTTGTAAGCTCAATAATATAGTATCATAATTGCTGTTTGTGTAACTGTCTTTTTAATAAGTTAATAAGAGAAAAATATATTTATACTTTTATAATTAACTTTACTAGTTTTCTTTATTCCTTTGTGTGGATTTGAGTTACAGTTATTATTTCCTTTCAGCCCGAAGAACTTCCTTCGGTATTTCTTGAGCAAAGATTTTGCTGCATTTTGTTTGAAATAAAGCCAGCCTCTCTGCCACATCCGGGTAGAACTACCACACAGTGGAACTGGGTGGAAAAGAGGAGGAAGGCAGTAGCCCTAGGCTAAAATTCCGCAGACTCCCACTGCTCCTTTCAAGGTTCAGTAGTTTTATTGAATAACTTCTCAATCTGTTGTCTGCCTTTGGTCAGTTCCTAGAGACCTGAAATGATTATTTGTGACCATTTTTCTAGTTTTATTTTGCTTTTGGGGGGAGAGGATTTGCTGAGACCCTCATTCAAACATTTAGGAGTCTAAAGCTACCATCTACCTGTATTTATTTATTTACTTTTGTCCTATCAGTTTTTGGTTCTCTTTTCCCTCTTTATATGCCATCTTTTGGATTAAATAGTTGTTTTTTAAAATTCCATTTTATCTGCTTTGTTGGTTTATTAGTTATAGCTCTTTATTGCGTTGTTTTAGCATTTGCTTTAGGGTTTTGTGTATATATTTGACTTTTCACAGTCCATCTTTAAATGGTATTATACTGCACCCCATTAGCCATAGAAGGTTTACAAGAATAGCCTTCTATTTCTCTCCTTCTGGCCTTTGTGCTATTGTCATATATTTCACATCTGCACGTATTATCAACACATCATACTTTGCTATTTTTTATGTAAGTAGTGGATTATCTTTTTAAAAAATTAAAATGATATTTTAAAAAACTTAATGTTTATACTTGTAGTTACCATTTCTGGTACTCTTCATTTCCTTGTGTATTTCCATTTTGTATCATTTCCCTTCTGCCTGAAGGACTTCATTAACATTTCTTGCTATTCAGATCTGCTGGTGATGAACTGATCCAGCTTTTGTATATAGATGTATGTATTGCCTTTATTTTAAAAGACATTTTTGCTGGGTAGAGATTCTGGATTGAGGCTTTTTCCCCTAGTATATTAAAGATGTTGCTTCATTGTCTTATTTCCACCAAGAAACCTGCTGTCATTCTATCTTTGTTCTTCTGTGTGATATGCCTTTTCCTGTTTATTTTCTTCTTATCACTTGTGTCAAGTGATTTGGTTATGATGTGCAGTTGTATAGTTTTATGCTTCTTGAACTTGGGTTTGTTGAGCTTCTTCTACCTATGGGTTTATAGTTTTCATCAAAATTCGAGAAGATTCTAATTTCTGTTGTTTCAAATATTTTTCCTTCTCTGCTCTTTCCTCTTCTTTGAAATTGAAAGTGTTAGTCACGCAGTCATGTCCAACTCTTGGTAACCCCATGGACTGTAGCCCTTTAGGCTCCTGTGTCCATGTAATTCTCCAGGCAAGAACACTGGAGTGGATAGTCATTCCCTTTTCCAGGGGGTCTTTCCAACCCAGGGACTGAACTGGAGTCTCTTGCGCTGCAGGCAGATTCTTTACCATCTGGGACATCAGGGAAGCCTTCTCCTTTAGAGGCTCCAATGATAGGAAAATTAAGTTAGTTGAGGTTGTATTTTTACCTTTGATGCTATTGTTTTCAACCCTAGAAGTTTGACTTGTATTCATTTTTTATGTCTTCCATGTTTCTATTTAACATGTTCAGCCTTTTTGTATCTTCTTTATATGGAATACGGTAACAATTATTTTAACATCCTTGTCTACTAATTCTATCACTGATGTCATTTCTCCATCAGTTTCAGTGGATTGAACTGTACTTTTCAGCTTCTTTGTATACTTGGCAATTTTTAAATTATTTATTCATTTATTCCTAAAAATATTCCTGTGCTTTGATCCGGGACCCAGTTAAATTATTTGGAGACAGTTTGATATTTTTGGCTCTTGCTTTTAAGCTGCACTAGATGGAAAAAGAAATGTGCTTAGTCCAGGGTTGATAGCCCCACTTCTGAGGCAAGACCCTTCATAGTGCTCTATTACTCCATGAATTATGAAGTTTTCCACTGTAACTGTTGGGAACATGCACTATTTTCTGCCCTCCATGAACTTTAGGCACTGTTCTCTCTAACCCTCTCTGGTGACTGCTTCCCTTGCCTTGAGCGGTTTCCTCATATGGATACATTTATTGATCAGTTGTTGTTTGGATATTCAAGTGGGACCATCTGGAGAGCTTCAGAGCTCTCTTTTTGTGCAGCTCTCTTCTCTACAACACTCCTCTCTGATTGTCTCTTAGTTTACCTTGGCAACCCAAGACTCCCTGCCTGTCTCCTAAAATCAGGGAGTCCACTGTCCTCTGCAGATTCCCTGTTCTATGCTGTGGCCTGGAAACTTTCTCCAAGCAGAAATTTGGGGGCAATTATAGAACTCATCTCAGGGGAGGAGACAGAGAGGGTGGGACAAATGGAGAGAGTAGCATGGAAACATATACTTTGTGCAAAATGGATAGCCACTGGGAATTTGCTGTATGGCTCAGGGAGCTCAAGCCAGGGCTCTGTGACAACCCAGAGGGGTGGGATGGCGGGGAGGGAGGTTCAAGAGGAAAGGGACATACGTATACCTACAGCTGATTCATGCTGATGTATGGCGGAAACCAATACAATATGGTAAAGCAATTATCCTTCAATTAAAAATAAATAATTTTTTTAAAGTTTATTGAGAAAAATTAAACTGAAATATCACATAGAAATAAATATCCAACTAATATAGAATGGCCTTTTTTTTTTTTTTAGTAAGAAATCATCTCATTAGTTCTTTATCTCTCGGGAATCTATTTTCTTTTTTTTTTTTTTTAATATTTTTTATGTTTTTAAACTTTTTATTTTGTATTGGGGTATAGCCACTTAACAATGTTGTGATAGTTTCAGGTGAACAGTGAAGAGACCTAGCCATACATACACATGTATCCATTCTTCAAACTCCCATCCCATCCAGGCTACCACATAACATTGAGCCGAGTTCCATGTGCTATACAGTAGGTCCTTGTTGGTTATCCATTTTAAACATAGCAGTTGTACATGTCCATCCCAAATTCTCTAACCCTCCCACCTCATCCTTCTCCCCAGTAACCATAAGTACTTTCTCTAAGTCTATGAATTTCTGTTTTGTAAGTAAGCTCATTTGTATCGTTTATATTTTAGGAATCTCTTTTCTTAACAATTCAATGTACAATGTCTTAAAAGTCATTGCTTCTAATAGCTTGTCTTGCTTTTTAGCTGTTCTGGTGGAAAAGTAAATCTGTTGCTTCATCTTGGTCAGAAGCAGAAGTCTGATTAATATTCTTTTTGAAAGGACTCATTACAACACTTTATTCAACATTCACTATGCACCAGGAACTCTGCCTACTATGTTTATGATCCCATGAGGTTTTTATTGATTTATTTTTTTGGAGGCGGGCAAGAGGGATGAAATGGGGGGAAGGTAGAATGCAAAAGCGATGACATGATCACCCCCTCTCCCCCCAACAAAGGAACTCACAATCTAGACATGATACATTCACAGTTCAGCACAAAGACAGCTAATACTACAAAGGAGAGGATGAGGACCCAGAAACATTTATTCAACAAATGCACATTGAGGGTCTATTCCAGGTACTGTGAAGCTGCCTGGTGAACCAGACAGATAAAATCTTTCCCCTCATGAAGCTTACATTTTAGTGGAAGTATAAAGGGATAGAAAATGATTGGGATGCTATTTTAAAAGGGAAAGGCTTTCTGAAGCATGACTATTGGAGTAGAGACCTGAATTCAATCAAGCAAGTAGTAAGAATAAGTGACCTATACATTAATTTCAAAGGAAGATGTTCCTCTTTTAACTGGGGTGATCAAGGAAAGCTCATGAAGGTTACATCTGAGTTTTCACAGGATTTTCATGAAGAATGACTCATTGCTGGTGGGGGGGGGGGCGGTAATGATAAGAAAGCAAAAGGCATTTTTGTAGGACTGAGAATAAAGATGCTTACCTGAAAGTAAGTGTTCCAGGATTGCAGGTAAATTAAACATGGAGGAGAAAAGCAGTCTTAGGGCCCCAATTCAGAAGGCTTGCATGGGCAAGCTAGAGGGAATTTGGTCTTTGTTTTTCTGATATTTGCAAGAAGTGAGGCAACTGAAGTTTTAGGATGACCACTCAGGCCTAAGATACAGCATACATTAAGGATGGAACAACAGGCGGGAGCCAGTCCATCAGTGGCTGTGGGAAGATGCATTGGACCTGGAGGGGGAAGATGGCATCACAGTTCAGAGGAAGAAACTGCAGTTCCTGGACACTCAGCGGGATGCTGGGCAGCCAGGGGTGTGGGGTCCACGAGGCCACCGGTGTCCAAACTCACTTTAAATTATAAGCATAAACTCAGGGACCACAGAGGGAGGTGGTGACAGAGCCTTTCTGCAGAGTAAAGACCCAACTTGAAAATATCTGACTGTCAGTTTTAGTGTTTTGCTGTGCCTTTTCTTAAGCCACAGAAAGGACAGTAATGCCAATGGTTCCTGTGCTCTAACAGAGTTGATTTTCAAGTGAACAGCTCTAACCCAGCATCTTTGAAACCCCTAAATGTCCCACGTTCCCTGCTAACTAAAGGCATTGCATTAAAAAACAACGACACCATTTTGAGAAAGTCTTTTTAGTTTTCCCATCAGGACAAAGATTTCTGAAAAGACAGAGGCGAGTTCCTTTAGACATCACCGAAAGCAAACGACGCTCGAGGGACAGTCGCAAATGAACTAAGGGAAGCCGCAGCCAAACGAAATGCGACGAACAACTGTCGTCTTCCAAACGGCCAATCAGAAGCTGGAACAACTTGAATGTGACAGAAGTCTATTATGATGAAAATAATGATCTCGGGACAAGGGATACTTAATGATTTGGAAATTTAAGTGCAAAATAAATATTCATCCATGTCCAACGGTAACTTTCAAGCTCTAACTGTTTCATATGGCTAACAGTGTTACCTGAAACGGTGGGGGCATTTTTAAAGTGAAAGGGGAAACAAATAATTCATCTTCATTTTAATTTCAATACAATTGCAGAATGCACTGCTATGCTAGAAATGAGAATGATACACTGAGGGGTATCTTTTTTACATTCCAGAGTATCTCACTGTTTGGGCAGAATGGTTCTCTTACTGGAATTGTTCACAAAGCAACCTATTATATGGCGAGAGGTACCCTCCGGGCACCATTGAAATTAATATGAAAGGAACAATCAAGAATGCCAAGTGCAGTGCATAAAACGCAGGTAGGTGGTGGAAGACAGATAAGCAGCCTAGGAGGTTTAAGTTGCGGAATCTGAAGCTGCAGAGAGATGTGTTATACAATTTACATTACAACCAGTCACAATTTCAGAATGGGCAATGAAAAGCTCATATAGTTAAGTCCATAAAAAAAACACACACACAAAAAGCTTCATAACACAAGGGAACTAAATGATGGGTAAATAGACAAAGAAGATAATCAGAGAGCAGGGGGAGAAAGAAAGCTGGACTCGTTTTCACAAAATTCCTCTGGTTTTGGCAACTTAGCCCCCACATCCCAGGTAGCACTGTCTCTACAGTGGGATTATTTTAAAAGAGGCTTTCTCAACCTTGGAACTGGTGACATTTGGGGCCAGATAATTCTCTGTTGTGCGGGCTGTGCTATGCATCACGGGATGTTTAGCAGTGTCCCAGACCTTTGTCCATTAGTTGTTGATAGCACCTGCTTCCTCGGTTATGACAACCAAAAATGTCTCCAGACATTGCCAAAGTCCCCCGGGGGGAGAACTGCCCCCATTTGAGAACCACTATCTACGAGAATACAACAGTGTGAACTATATGAACAGTGTGAACTCCAGTGAGCTGTTTCCTCCATAATCATATGCACGTCATTCTTTAAAGAGCATTATTTATAAACAAATGCCAACTTTGGTCAAAAAGCCCTATTACACACCAAATTAATCTGGAGGGTAAACCTAACAGTAGTTTAAAATAACCAAGTTCCATGCAGTCTAAAAAGTCTCTTTGCCGCTTTCTCCCTCAATCTATCTTAAAAAACAATACCAACAACAACAACAAAAACTGGGAAAGTGCTTAGTTTCCTATCCATTTGTGCAGTGAGCAATATTTTCTGGTCACAAAATTAAACCACAGACAGCACCCTCCTAGAATATAGCAGTTAAATAGTAGTTCAACACTCTTTCCACTTGATGAGATAGAAAGAGAAATCCAGGTATAATCTGTCAGTGAGAGACTGAGGGAGAGAGGTTTGCTTTTACCTTGAGACACTGAAGCAGCAGCAAGAGCTTCAGGGTCATCAGGCTATTAGAGAGAGGAAGGAGTCATTTTGATTTTTCCTTGAAGGTTACTTTTTTAAAACTGCATGCTGCCTGCATGGTTAATCCTGTAAGTGAAGCTAGTTTCTGCTGGATCTTTTCCTAACCGAGAAATGGGGCTAGACTTTACCTCTGTAAAGGTGGGGACCACGTCTTGTGTGCCTCGCTCACCACTGCACCCATAATCCCTAGCCGAGTGTCTGGAAGACATGTTTCCTGAATGAATGAGGACAGAAATGCCGAATTGCAAGCTAATAGGTTAGGATGCCAGCTCCTTATAGGGGTCTTTTCTTATTTCTGTACCACAGTTCTGTGGTGGTTGGTGCACAGTAGGTGGTCAAGGAATGTTTGTGGAACTCATCTGGATGTCCGGTGCCTGCCTGTATCTTTAGGGCAGCAAAGCCCCATCAGGGCAGCACAGAATCGAGGCAGGTGGGCTACCTGAATCTGGTGACCATGTTCATGCATTAGGGTCTGTTCAAGTTCAATACAAAGACATATTCCACCACGAGGAAACAAACCAAGACATCTGTATGGAAAGATTTCGGTACGTGCCTTGCAAATGACCTTGTCACCCCTCCGAGAGACGAGGCAGACTTGTCTCAGTATCATGGTCACCCCAGTGGAGAATTTTCTCAAGGCCCACAAAAGCCACCCATACGGGACGGGCCATCGTTGCGGTGCTGCGTCTAGGCAGAGGCCGGGAACATACTGTGCAAATTATATCATCACAGGCATCAGGGAGTTTATCCTCATCTTAAAAGGCATTATCTCTCAGGTTGAAACTTTAACAACTCATCTAGAATAAAAGCATTTCAAGTGTGCCAAAAGGCAGAGCTGCTGGAGGAGTAAGATGTGGCTTCCGGGGAAGGCTTGAGATTCTCTTTAAGCACAGAGGGCCGGGTGAGTAGCACTGGGTACCTGAGAGGCTGCTGGAACACAGTGCCCAGAAGTTACTATGAAAGGTAATGACAGGCAATAAAATAGCCCCTTAAAAATCCAGCAAAAGATGAAGACAGTAGATTATAACAACACTTCAAAACCCAAGCGTGAGTAGATTAGCACAGATACTGCACAATACACACACAAAATTATCCGATTTTACCAAATACTTGCAGGGAAACTAGGCCAAGCAAACAATCGAAATCAAATAGAAGCAAGGTGTGTTTATGTAATTCAGAAGCTCAAAAAAATCGACAAATGCATTGCAAAGATTTTTCAAGAAAAAAATTAATGAAACCTTCATTCAGATGAAGAAAGAAGAACACAGTTCAGTTCAGTTGCTCAGTCATGTCCGACCCTTTGCGACCCCATGAATCACAGCATACCAGGCCTTCCTGTCCATCACCAACTCCCGGAGTTCACTCAAAATCATGTCCATCGAGTCGGTGATGCCATCCAGCCATCTCATCCTCTGTCATCCCCTTCTCCTCCTGCCCCCAACCCCTCCCAGCATCAGAGTCTTTTCCAATGAGTCAACTCTTTGCATGAGGTGGCCAAAGTACTGGAGTTTCAGCTTTAGCATCATTCCTTCCAAAGAACACCCAGGACTGATCTCCTTTAGAATGGACTGGTTGGGTCTCCTTGCAGTCCAAGGGACTCTCAAGAGTCTTCTCCAACACCACACTTCAAAAGCATCAATTCTTTGGCACTCAGCTTTCTTCACAGTCCAGCTCTCACATCCATACATGACCACTGGAAAAACCATAGCCTTGACTAGTTGGACCTTTGTTGGCAAAGTAATATCTCTGCTTTTGAATATGCTATCTAGGTTGGTCATAACTTTCCTTCCAAGGAGCAAGCGTCTTTTAATTTCATGGCTGCAATCACTATCTGCAGTGATTTTGGAACCCCCAAAAATAAAGTCTGACACTGTTTCCACTGTTTCCCCTTCTATTTCCCATGAAGTGATGGGACCAGATGCCATGATCTTGGTTTTCTGAATGTTGAGCTTTAAGCCACCTTTTTCACTCTCCCAAAGAGCACAGTGCTTCTCTATTTCTCGCCCCCAACCAGTGTAACTAGGGGATGTCATATCTCGTGTGAGAATTCCAGGACACAAGCATCAAACACAACACACGTTTCTACAATTTGAGTTAAGTGTGGTTATACAACACATGTGGCAGACCTCTTGAATTAATTGCATCAAATGTTTTCAGTTATAGAAAGAAGATCCATGACTCACAGAGACCGTAAATGAAATACGGCGTAGGTAGGTAATTACATGAATTGCATTCTTGAGTCTCTAAAGATAAATTAACCAACAATGAGAATTTGATAGCTAATGTTGCGATTAGTTACAGGTATCACGCGGTGACCTATATAACTTACTATTTTTAAAAAGTCTAAAATTTACACAGGTTAATCGCATAAACGATTCTTCACAGTGACTCACGGCAGCAACACAGTTCTATAAATGCACTAGTGTAGCCTTACAGTAATTGCTGAACTCCTCCAATGGAAGGAGAAATACTCACGGAAACCCTCTGACTAGGAAAGGCTCAGAGCAAGCTAATCCACGGAACATCGGCGTATTCTAGGCACTTGGACAAAGAATATCTCATTCTGTCTTTCCACTGCTCCTGTGTGGTTATGTCGCCAGCAAAGCCCATTAACAATTCCTAGAAAATAAAACTAGAATCTGGGTAATAAAATAAAGTCTAACTTTTTTTTTTCCTCCTTGTGCTCAGTCTGCTATCACTTGCTCACAGCAGGCCACGTGCAGAGGCCTCAAACTCGGCGCTTCAGACCAGAGCTCCTGGTGAGAAACAGCCTGCGCTGACACCTCAGCCCTCAGGCTGTGGGCGGAAGGCTGCGATGGACACCTCAGAAGGCTGCACGCGACCCTCAATTCAAGATGGTGGTGGCAGAGGGCCGGGTGCAGAGAGGCTGCACCTGGACCTGGATCCAGTGAGCTGCGCACCTGCCCCGCCCCCTGGAGAGCCCCGCCCCCTGGAGAGCCCCGCCCCCGGAGAGCCCCCGCCCCCCGGAGAGCCCCGCCCCCTGGAGAGCCCCGCCCCCTCCCCTCCCTGCTGGTGAAGCCCGTGAACAGCGGTCCTGCCTGGTAGAGCCTGTCCTCTAGAGAGAGCTCATCCCTCTCTATTATGAGATCAGCAACAGAGCTTTCCTTTTGCTCCTGAACCAAACTTGGCCTGGTTCTAATGGCACCAGCAGTACCAGGCAGAAGGACCCTTGTTGGGGACTGACTGGGGAGGGTTGGTAAGAGTTAGAGACACTTCCATCCCAAAGCTGCGGGGGGTGGGAGGATAGGGGTAGTGGTGATGCAGCTTCCACAAGCCATGTGTAGCTGCTCTTCAAGCCCGCTTGTCACTGGGCTGGAGTTGGGTTGTCCCTCCTCCTGGGAAACCAGCTATCCCTCAGTCCCTAGTAATCTTCCTGGTCTATGGGGTTTGAGAGTAACTGATGGCTAATCTTAGTCCAGGAAGGAACACTTGACCCAGGCAGGGTGAAGTCGGGTCGACTGGAGAATTTCTTCTTCTGGGTTCTCAAGGGGTCGAAGCTGCAGCAGCCTCATTGCTCTAAGATGAGTCTGCCTGAGAAATGATCAACACAGGCAGAGGATGGAGAGAGAAACATAAACAACATTTTAATTGTACCCTGAAGGCAACTCCATCTCAAAAAAATATTTGTTGTTAACGAAATTCTCTTCTCTATCACAATTTCATTAATTTTCCTCTAATAGCCCTTGTCTGTCTCAGGATCCATCCAAGACAGTACATTATAGTTAGCCTTCAGGTCTTGGGTCTCTCTGGGCTGTGACAGCCTCCCAGACCTTCCTTGGTTTTTGCTAGCCTTGACCGTGTTGAGGAGGACTGGTCAGGCATTTTGTAGCATGTCCCTCCATTTGGGTTTGTCTGATCCTTTTCTCCTGCTTAGTCTGGGGTTGTGAGGTTTGGAGAGGGAGACTGCAGACTCATCACATTATCAAGGGCACGTGACTGTCAGTGATGATGCTGTGAATGTCGTTTGGTCAACAGCCACCAAGAACACCGCTGCACTGAAATTTGTTGGGTTTGTCATTCCCTGCACCAAGAGTACACACATCGACAGAGCTGTGGGTGTCTTAGTAGAGGTACTAGAAAGAACCTTTTGGTTCTTTGAGCTTTGATGATGGTTTAGGGCTGACTGAAGGAAATAAGGGCTTCCCAAGTAGTGCAGTAGTAAAGAATTGGCCTGCCAATGCAGGAGACGCAGGAGATGCAGGTTCAATCCCTGGGTCAGAAAGATCCCCTGGAGTAGGAAATGGCAGCCCACTCCAGTATTTCTGCCTGGGAAATCCCATGGACAGAGGAGCCTGGCAGGCTACAGTCCATGAGGCTGCAAAAAGTCAGACATGACCAAACACACATGGAATAAGGAAATGAAGGTCTCCTCTGCACCGTAAGCTCTAGCTGGTCAGAGAGCAGAGCAGCTCTATGACTGGTATCTATAGGAAACGAATCTTGCACAACATTTTTCCTCCCCATAATTAGTACTTGTTGAAAAGCTGACCCCAAAATAGATCAGTGCTATATACAAGAGAAAATTGCACTATCTGGTTAGATTAACTAGAATTACTGAACTGCTGAATCTCTCTGTGACAGAAGGCAGTCAGGAAGGCGTGTGGATGGCCATTGTTGCTTTCTTCTAAGTGAACATCCTTCCTTGAGCCTGGCTTTTCCTACTGTCGGATACACAACACTGCTGAACATTCTGCACAAAGAACTGCTGTCTCAACACGGCTGGAAGCCATGTTCATCTTGTAGCAGCCTGGACATTATATATCTATAAAATCAGAATTTGGATGTTAAACTAGCTACGTCTTTTTATGCTTTTCCTTTTCCTTTTCCAAAGATGGATATACTAAAGGAAAGTGAAAGTTGCTGAGTCGTGTCTGACTTGTTGCAACCCCATGGACTATAGCCTGCTGGGCTCCTCTGCTCATGGGATTCTCCAGGCAAGAATACTGAAGTGGGATTCTCTTCTCCAGGGGATCTTCCTGACCCAGGGATTGAACCAGGGTCTCCTGGACTGCAGGTGGATTCTTTATCACCTGAGCTACCAGGGAAGATCTTTAGCCAAAGGCTACTGATCCTTCTCTGTATTTGTCTACCTACACAGATACCACTGTATCTAAATCTTATCTATGGGAGGCCAGGTTGCACATTGAAAAACTGTCATGGTGAAGAGGTGCAGTCACTCCTTCTGGCTGAGAGAGGGGGTGTGTGGGATTTTGTGGGTGACATAGTGATCTCCTTTTGGCCTGGGCTTAGATAAAAGTATAGAGTGACCTTGTTTTGTCTCATTTAATCATGGTCTCAGAATAAGTGAGTTTGGTTCCTGTGAGACGGGGACTCATCAGAGAAGAACATGGCTAACTGTGAGCACCAGAGCAACTTCTGAGCCTCAGGGGCATCTTCTCTGGCAGTGCTAGCCTCCAGCAGCTCTGTTTGCCGAGTTCCTCTGCTGCGTCATTGCTGCCTACCCCACCTCCACGCTGTGCTTTTTGGAAGGAAGTCACAAAGGCAGGGCTTTTCCGGTGGCTCAGTCAGTAAAGAATCCGCCTGCAATGCAGGAGACCTGGGTTCAATCCCTGGGTCAAGAAGATTCCCTGAAGAAGAAACTGGCAACCCACTCCAGTATTCTTGCCTGAAAATTCCCATGGACAGAGGAGCCTGGCAGGCTACAATCCATGGGGCTGCAAAGAGCACGCACAAAAGAGTGGCTGGCATTTGAGGGGTGGGAGTTGCACTCCCCCACTTGGGAGGGAGATATCCTTGAACTTCGAAATCTTTTTCACTTAAGCTGGTTGGGAAACTCTGAACAGCTCTGATGAGTGTTCTCAGGTCTCTGCTGCTGCTGCTGCTGCTAAGTCACTTCAGTCGTGTCCGACTCTGTGCGACCCCATAGACGGCAGTCCATGAGGCTCCCCCGTCCCTGGGATTCTCCAGGCAAGAACACTGGAGTGGGTTGCCATTTCCTTCTCCATCTCAAGTCTCTATGTTCTCATTATTAGGGCTGTTGTGATTATCTCAGGCCTTCTTCTTCATGAAAACTTCACAGTGAAGTCACCCAGGAGATTTCTTTGAAAACAGATTAAGGAAGATGATATGTCTCAACCAACGGATTGGATTCTAGGTTTTTCCAGGTTTCCTGTTGGCAGGGCCCCTGCATAAACTAAGAACCAACCGTGCTCCTGTGAGGCTGGGGGTCCACGATGCTCAGAAAGAGACTTACTTTGAAAATTCAACTTGAACAGAGAAGCAAGTGCTACTCAAGGCATCTGTCTAGAAACAACAGAATACCACACTAAGGGGGGAAGAGTTTCTCACAAATGAACGGAACAGCATTCTGGCCCTGAGCTGGGATGATCTCAAAACAAGTTGCTTTTTTTTTCCAAGGCACTTTTGTTCTGCGCTAGAAAAGATAGGGTTCTTTTACTTCAGCAGTCAGTTTTTATTCACCACAAGCGTTCTCCTGTGTAGGAAAATCAATAAAGACAATAAATAAATGGCAATCCCATTGAGGGCTGCTTACTAAGTGATTAAATGTTTCAAACCCCAAATACTTGCATGCTTCAGGGATACAAATCTGAATGAACATATGTAAATGGAATTAATGCTCAAATAATTTTCTAGTTACTTAGCACAAATGTGCAATTATTAATACTGCCATAATTTATGTTTGAATATTTATCCCCATTTTCCTAAGCATAAAACCTTTAATCTACTTTTCTGACATAATTTGAAAATAGACGTGGGAATCTTTTTAATCATCTTATCCTTTTCAGTGGAGAGAGAAAATAGACCAAAAAAAGAAGCCTGCCAGGAAAGTTCTTTCTGGGAGGGGATCATTTCTGATGTCTCTACTCCCTCCACCCGAAAGGGAAGCAGTCTTCCCAAACCCAGGATGAATTTGGTACTGGGATATCAGTTTATACTCCACTCTTCGTTGCAAGTGAGTGAGTGAGTGGTTGTCACTCGGTTGTGTCCAATTCTTTGAGACCCCGTGGACTGTAGCCTGCCAGGCTCCTCTGACCATGGGATTTTCCAGGTAAAAATGCTGAGTGGGTTGCCATTTCCTCCTCCAGGGGATCTTCCCCACCCATGGATTGAACCTATATCTGTCTCCTGCATTCCAGGCAGATTCTTTACCACTGAGCCACAGGGGAAGGAAGCCCCCTTTGCTGCACAGACCATACGAGTGAGGGTTTTTACAAGTTTTTACAAAGAACCTCAAGTGAGGTTCTTTGAGTTACAGTGAGGTGCCTGCAGGAGGGATCCAGTATGAAGATGGCATGTTTGAGTCTTCTGACATACTGACACTGAGAGGAGGGTTTACACCTGAGCTGGGAAGGTGTTTTCTGCTTGCTCTCACCCCTCCCCTCTGCCTCCGCTGCTCCTTGGTGAGCATGAAACCAAGTGGGACCCTGTGGGGCTCCTGGGCATGGAAGCTTTTCCGTGTCCCCAGTTCCTTATTTGTTGGGGACGGACTTCAGCCTCCACAATCTTCCCTGAGTTCCAAAGGACAGATCTGAACAGTTGCTACACAGGAAAGGGAGAGGATACAGAGACAAGGGAGGGGCAGCCAAGAAACAATAGTGCAGCCTTGGAGCAGGGTCTTGGTTCGGCCTCAAAGGATACACGTAACAGTATCTGTGAGCTCCTTATAGAGCTTAGTGTCCGACTCTTTGCAACCCCATAGACTGTAGCCCACCAGGCTCCTCTGTCCATGGCATTCTCCAGGCAAGAATACTGGAGTGGGTTGCCATTTGCTTCTCCAGGGGATATTCCTGACCGAGGGATCAAAGCTGGGTCTCCTGTATTGCAGGCGGATTCTTTAGCATCTGAGCCACCAGGGGAAGCCCTTAAAGAACTAAAGCCCCCCAACAAATGGAAGACATCAGCATTCTTAACTCCACAGAGGATCACCTGAGACCAGGCTAAAGAAGTGTAGGCCCTGCACACACTCTAATCTCATCAGCAACCCTGCCCTTGAACCACACGTATAAAAACTCCTCACCAAATCCTCCCTAGTGGGGAGGGCAGTTTTCAAGGGCAGGAGCCCACTGTGTCCCCCTTTGCCTGGCAAAGCAATAAAGCTATTCTTTTCTAGTTCGCCCAAAACTCCATGTCCAAGAATCAATTTGGCACGTGCAAAGAGGTTGAATGTTCGGCATCAAGCGCAGCTGCGCCTGGACCTTCTCAGTTCGCATCATGATTCGCGCCAGCAGGAGTGTGTGTTCTGCTTGTCACTCCCAGCCTGTAGTCACATTGCCACGGCTTGAAAACTACGGTCCTTCAGATGCTACCCAAGCATTTTTTAGACTTTGATGCAGGACAGAAAAGTCTTTGTGTTCAAGCTCCTCACCTGCCTTCCCTCTCCGCCATCCACAGTGGGAAGGAAATAAAGCAGACACTGAGAAAAGTTGAGAAGATGGGGGGAATGGTCTCTTAACATCTGCACTGTTTTTCCAAAAGAAGACTTGGGTCTGATTTCTAGTTCTGCCACGCACTTGCTGGAGGATGTTGGAGAAAGTTCTTCTCTGAACCTCTGTTTCATCATTTCTTAATGAAGGAAGGAGGGAGGGAAGGGAGAGGGAGAAGACGGAAGGACAGAAGAGGGAAGCAGGGTGGCAGGGGAGGAGAAAAGAGGAGTGACATGAATAGTCTCTAAAGCTCCCTCCCAATCAGAGTCTGCCGTCCTGACATTTCCGGGTGCTCCAGTCCTTGTTTCCTACACCTTCTATGTTTCTCACGTGTCCTGCCAGCCTCATCTCTCCCATCTGCTGGCTGCAGGCTGACCATACTCTTTAGGGAGGCCCAACAAATTGAGATCAGTATGCAGAATTATCACTGTCTACAAGTCCACAAAGTCCCAGGCACCTAAGGATTGGAGGAAGTGAAATGGGTTTGAATGTCAAGGAGATAAACGTAGTTCTAGTTTAATGAAAATTAAACTATACAGGATTAGGAAGTATTGTTGACATTGACATTAATAACAGGGAATGCAGAATTGAGTAAGAAGAGAAAAGCTACATACAAAGTTGCCTTGGTTGTAGAAAGTAAAAGGTATTGTCATTTACAGAAACTCTTCATATCTTCATCATAGGGGACTGGAATGCAAAAGTAGGACGTCAAGAAACACGCGGAGTAACAGGCAAATTTGGCCTTGGAGGACAATGAAGCAGGGTAAAGGCTAAAAGAGGTTTGCCAAGAGAACGCACTGGTTATTGCAAACACCCTCTTCCAACAACACAAGAGAAGACTCTATACATGGACATCACCAGATGCTCAACACTGAAATCAAGTTGATTATATTCTTTGCAGCCAAAGATAGAGAAAGTTTATACAGTCAGCAAAAACAAGACCGGGAGCTGACTGTGGCTCAGATCATGAACTTATTGCCAAATTCAGATTTAAATTGAAGAAAGTAGGGAAAACCACTAGACCATTCAGGTATAACCTAAATCAAATCCCTTATGATTATACAGTGGAAGTGGAAAATAGATTTAAGGGACTAGATCTGATAGAGTGCTTGATGAACTATGGATGGAGGTTTGTGACATTGTACAGGAGACAGGGATCAAGACCATCCCCATGGAAAAGAAATGCAAAAAAGCAAAATGGCTGTCTGAGGAGGCCTTACAAATAGCTGTGAAAAGAAGGGAAGTGAAAAGCAAAGGAGAGAAGGAAATATATAAGAATCTGAATGCAGATAAGAAAGCCTTCCTCAGTGATCAATCCAAAGAAATAGAGGAAAACAACAGAATGGGAAAGACTAGAGATCTCTTCAAGAAAATTAGAGATACCAAGAGAACATTTCATGCAAAGATGGGCTAGATAAAGGACAGAAATGGTATGGACCTAACAGAAGCAGAAGATATTAAGAAGAGGTGGCAAGAATACACAGAAGAACTGCACAAAAAAGATCTTCACGACCCAGATAATCACAATGGTGTGATCACTCACCTAGAGCCAGACATCCTGGAATGTGAAGTCAAGTGGGCCTTAGAAAGCATCACTACGAACAAAGCTAGTGGAGGTGATGGAATTCTAGTAGAGTTATTTCAAATCCTGAAAGATGATGCTATGAAAGTGCTGCACTCAATATGCCAGCAAATTGGGAAAACTCAGCAGTGGCCACAGGACTGGAAAAGGTCAGTTTTCATTCCAATCCCAAAGAAAGGCAATGCCAAAGAATGCTCAAACTACTGCACAATTGCACTCATCTCACATGCTAGTAAAGTAATGCCCAAAATTCTCCAAGCCAGGCTTCAGAAATATGTGAACCATGAACTTCCTGATGTTCAAGGTGGTTTTAGAAAAGGCAGAGGAACCAGAGATCAAATTGCCAACATCCACTGGATCATCGAAAAAGCAAGAGAGTTCCAGAAAAACATCTATTTCTGCTTTATTGACCCTGCCAATGCCGTTGACTGTGGGGATCACAATAAACTGTGAAAAACTCTGAAAGAGATAGGAATATCAGACCACCTGACCTGCCTCTCAAGAAACCTATATGCATGTCAGGAAGCAAACTAGAACTGGACATGGAACAACAGACTAGTTCCAAATAGGAAAAGGAGTACATCAAGTCTGTATATTGTCACCCTGCTTATTTAACTTATATGTGGAGTACATCATGAGAAATGCTGGGCCAGAAGAAGCACAAGCTGGAATCAAGATTGCCGGGAGAAATATCAATAACCTCAGATATGCAGATGACACCACCCTTATGGCAGAAAGTGAAGAGGAACTAAAAAGTCTCTTGATGAAAGTGAAAGAGGAGAGTGAAAAAGTTGGCTTAAAGCTCAACATTCAGAAAACGAAGATCATGGTATCTGGTCCCATCACTTCATGGCAAGTAGATGGGGAAACAGTGAAAACAGTGTCAGACTTTATTTGGTGGGGGGGGCCTCCAAAATCACTGCAGATGGTGACTGCAGCCATGAAATTAAAAGACGCTTACTCCTTGGAAGGAAAGTTATGACCAAGCTAGATAGCATATTCAAAAGCAGAGACATTACTTTGCCAGCAAAGGTCTGTCTAGTCAAGGCTATGGTTTTTCCAATGGTCATGTATGGATGTGAGAGTTGGACTGTGAAGAAAGCACTGAATAATTGATGCTTTTGAACTGTGGTGTTGGAGAAGACTCTTGACAGTCCCTTGGATTGCAAGGAGATCCAACCAGACCATCCTAAAGGAGATCTGTCCTGGGTGTTCACTGGAAGGACTGATGCTGAAGCTGAAACTCCAATACTTTGGCCCCCTCATGCGAAGATTTGACTCATTGGAAAAGACCATGATGCTGGGAGGGATTGGGGGCAAGAGGAGAAGGGGACGACAGAGAATGAGATGGCTGGATGGCATCACCGACTCGATGGACATGAGTTTGGGTAAACTCCAGGAGTCAGTGATGTACAGGCAGGCCTGGCCTGCTGCGATTCATGGAGTCGCAAAGAGTCAGACACGACTGAGCGACTGAACTGAACTGAACTTCATATCTCGTTACAACACAGAGTCTTGTTATCCTAAGTATATGTTAAATTGTTTAAATGTTTAAAAATATGTATTTATTTTGAATTAGGCATTTCATTCACTTTGTTCAGAGTATCAAAGCTTCAGACTGGTTATAGTAAGAAGTCTTCTGATGCTCTCCCTCAGGAATGCAGTTCCTCTCTCTAGGGGCAAACAAATCCTTGTTTATAAATGCAAATATATAGATTAAATAGGTTATTCTTCCTCTCTTTTCACACAAATGATTACACTTCATAACTTGTGTACATTTTATTCTTTGAAGTTCTAAAGTATTTTTTATTTCTTTGTTTCCAGTTTTTATCCATCTTATTTCTTTCATTATTTATTTAGTTAGTTAATTTCTGACTGCACTGAGGATCTTAGTTCCCCAAGCAGGGACTGAACCTGAGCCACTTGCAGTGGAAGCTCTGAGTCTGAACCGCTGGGCCACCAGGGAAGACCCTGTGTACATTTCATACCATTAAAAATATCAGCAGGTCAGCGGGCTCAGCCCTCATACTCGTCTGCTCATTAACTTAAGAAAAGCCTGGCATATTTCTGTTGGCATTGACTCTACTTATTTATGTATATAATAAATGCATATACAGGGCTTACAACATGCCAAGCATTGTTCTCAGCTCTTTAAAGTATTAACTCATTTGATGGTCCTCTATGCTGTGATCTATTAAAGGTTTCATGAGGAGGGCTCAGTTTATTTAATCAGTAGCTCTTGAGGGAGTTGCACCACCCCCTAGGGGTATTTTAGAAATTTGCAGTGGTGATTTTTGGTCATTACAGGGCTTGTTTGGTACCACGGGCAGGTATTTGGCTAAGACCTCCTAACCAAATGGTCGGGATGGTCCTACTTGACAAAACTATCCTTGGTACAACCACTGAATGTCTCATTCAGGTAGGTAAATACCCCACTCATCCTGCAACCTAGCCCAATGTTCAATGCATAAGCACAAAATACTTCTTGCATGGTTTTTGTATAACAATGCAATGTCCAGGAACGCAACAATGACGAAAACTGAGGGAAGACTGTATTTTATTTCATTGTTCACTTTATCACGTTTCCTCTTATTTTAGAACAATCATATCACTGACAGTAATTTCTTATGAGATCTGAGTCCTCAATGTGGCACGCTTGTATCAGATCAGACCATGTCCTTGCTAGTCAGCCGACATCATCAGTTGGCTTGGGCTCACTTTTCTCTCTCACCATGATTTGGAATCAAGATACGCAGACATAAGTGTCAGAATATGCTTTCAAGTACCCATCAAAACTATTTTAAGTCAACAGACCGTGACAATACCAAAGCCAAGTCACCGAAGAATTGCTGAATGAGCGTGGCTGTTGTCTTAGGACTCACAGTGAGTCTTGCATTGTTCCTGAGGGCCAGCCTCACCTCTGCACGAGTGGGAGCCTGGGACCTGGAGCAGACAGATATAAAAACCAGGGTGTGGGAGGCGGGAGGACCACTTAAGTTTATCTCCTTGGCAAGAGCTGGCCCAGGAAGAAATGATGGACCCAAACATTCACAGTGGATGGACTGGGAAAAAGGAAGAGAAACTGTTGAATCAGGAAGCAGAGCTGAAGAGACTCTGGGAGAAAGCAAGGGGGATAACGTGAGGGGGAGCCAGGGAACAGGAAGGAGTTACAAGGACCCTGGGGTGGTTCCCCTTCTGGAACCAGCCTGCTATCAGCCAACCATAAGGATGAACATGGCCACTTGCTGAAACTAGCTAAAGTCAAGGTTAAAGACTTCACAGCTTGTTTTTGCAGAGGGCTGGGTCGTTGGATGAGAGAACTATGAGTGGGGTGTTTACTCAGTGGGGTGGTTTAATTATCATCCACTACATGGACATTCCTACTGCTTGAATTTGACAAAACACTGGAGACAAAGGACACAAACATTTAACATAAAAAGAATTAGACAATTTTTAGTTGACCTTTGAGGAATGTAAATGTAGGGTGAGCTATTCAGCCACGAGTGAGTATATGGATTTAAATGTAGGGTGAGCTATTTAGCCAAGAGTGAATATATATTTCTGGTAATTTAACCTAAAACAGGCTGGACGATTTGCCTTGAATGTGAGACTGAAGACAAGGTTAGCATCCCTACTGCTTCCATCTCATTCTCACTTTCCTCTCCAATCCATCCCCCATGTTCAATAAGAGCAAATTTGTAAAAATGTGCATCAGATCATGTCTTTTGCTTAACATCATTCGGTGGTTTCCTATTGAATTTAAAACCAAGACAAAACACAACTCCTTAGCAGGATCTGGACGTCCTTGTACAATCTGTCCCCTGCTTCCCTCTCAAAGCTCAAATTATACAGTTCTTTCAGTCACCGTTTTCCAGTTATATGAGCAGCCATCACCTCTATTCATATGCTCCACAAGTGTTCCAAGCTTTCTTCCACCTTGTGCCTCCCATAGATTTGCCATCTACAAGCTGGAGAACCAAGACAGCTGGTGGTATAATTTAGTCCAAAGGCCTGAGAATCAAGAGTGCTGATGTTCAAGGGCAGGAGAAAATGGATGTCCAGTTCAAGCAAAGAACAAGTTTTGCCCTTTGTCCATCTTTTTGTCCAATTCAGGAATTCAACGGATTGAATGACACCTGTTGGCACTGATGAGGGTGGTCTCACCTACTTAGTCTGATTCAGATGCTAATCTCCTTTAGAGAGACCCTCACAGACACATCTAGAAATGCTTTACCAGTTGTCTGGGCACCCTTAACCCAGACAAGTTGATTAATCATCATTTGTTGTTGTTGTCTAATTGCCAAGTCGTGTCCGACTTTTCACAGCCCCATGGACTGCAGCACGCCAGGCCTCCCTGTCCCTCACCATCTCCCAGAGTTTGCCCAAGTTCATGTCTTTGCATACGTAATGCCATCCATCCATCTCACCCTCTGTCGCCCTCTTCTCCTCTGCCTTCAATCTTTCCCAGCATCAGGGTCTTTTCCAATGAGTCAGCTATTCACATTAGGTGACCAAAGTATCAGGACTGATGTTTCAGCTTCAGCATCAGTCCTTCCAAAGAGTATTCAGCGTTGATTCCTGGTTTGATCTGTTTCCTTGCTTTCCAAGGGACTCTCACTGTCCATCAAATCAGCTCACAAAATATAATGAAAAAACGATGATGAACAATAGGAAGACATATCGGGGGAGTTTATTGAACTTTAGAAATAAAGAACATTCCACACAGAGAAAAAGACAGGACAAGTCTCTTTGAATGTGAAAAGCTAAGCTGGTCTCAAAAGCTCTGGGACTGCCCTGACTGTTCAGATGGTGAAGAATTTGCCTGCAATGAAGGAGACATGGGTTGGATCCCTGGGTTGCGAAGATCCCCTGGAGAAGAGAATGGCAACTCAGGGGCTGAACCCTCGTCTCCTGCATCTCCTGCATTGGCAGGCGGAGCCTTTACCACTGAGCCACCAGGGAAGCTCAATGTTATTAAACACACAATGTAAATTTATATCCAAAATTTTAAAATTTTTACTGATAAAATTATACAAAAATTGTTGTTACAAAAAAGATGTAAATGTTCCATGCAAATATAAAAACATGAAAATACACTGAGATTTTAAAATATATACCAGTTAAATATATTAGAATGTACCAATTAAAATTAGGAAGGAAAGGAGTGAAGCAAGCAAAAGAAATGTAAGGGTACTAATTTCACCATAACATTTCATTTTCTAAATTGAAGTGAAGAAAGGTTTTAAAATATTGTTTAAAATTATAAAGATAACCATTTGCTGGAAATTGAAACAGATTGTGTGTCTTCTATCTTGCCCTGTCTTCCCAGGGCAAAAAATAATCAAAAACAAGCCAAAATATATAGCAAAAGAAAGAACACAAAGAAAAAAAAAAAACAAGGAAACAAAAAAGCCATAAAATACTAAATAGAATTACCAAATGGAAATGATGCATAGTTATTATAAAAATCAATGCAAATGGAATAAAAAACTAAAGGCAGCTATATCTTAGTGACAAATTTTGAAAGCAAAAGACTGGCCAGAGATACACCAGGCAGCCACAAACAAAATAAAGGAAAGCAGGGTTTGCAATGTTAATATTAAGTTGAATTCAAGGAGAAAAGTACTATATTGTTGAGGTACAAAATTCAAAATGCAAACACATGTTTTATTCATTTCTGTATACCAGACAATGTAGTATCAAAATAGATAAAGTAAAAATTGTAGGAAATAAAAGTATAAACTAATTGAAGCAGGATAGTAAGGGGAGACTTTAATATGCTTGTCTTCATCGCTAGTGACTTCCATAGATTAATAAGAGTAAATACACACACACATTGGATCAGACTAATATAATTAATAGCAATTTCTATTTAAGTGTCTATATATTTTTCAAGAATTTGGTAACAGATAAAACCTCAGCAAATTCTAAGAAAAATAAAAGGTACAGACTTTCTGATCATAATTCAATAAAGCTAGAGTTAAATAGCAAAGGAGAACAATAAAAATAAAAACACTCGTTGCTATTAGTAAATGTACAGTTATCTCCTAAACTACTCCTAAGCCAAAGAAGAGATCAAAACCATACACGCAGAGTAGTTAAAAATAATGGCAACAGAAGCAGTGCAAAAGGAATCCCAAAGCTGTTCCCAGATGATAACACCCCTTTCACATTCTCTCACTACCAACTGTAAACACTGAAGCAAAGGAATCAGGCTTCCAAACCAGGTATTTAGGAAAATAACAACAAAATGTACACAAAGAGCAAAAGCAAGGAATTATCAAAGATAAATGCAGATATAAGTGAATTAGCAAACAAAACTGGAAGAACTGGTACTATAAAATCAAGAGCTGGTTCTTTAAGAGGAAAGCTCTAGAGTAAAATAAACACCTTGGTAGATTAACCGACAAAAACAGGGAGAAAGCATAAAAACACAAAATCAGAAAAAAGGAATAGAAAAGTAACCATAGATATAAAGGGAGTTAAAAGAATTCAAAACAGTAGCTTGTACAACTCTGGCTAACACATTTGAAAACCTCGATGAAAAGTCAGTCATTATATTTCTGTCCTCCCAGGTTCCCAGCCTCCCTTGCCAAAGGGGCACCTGCTGGGGGCTTTTGGGAAAGCATCTGCATTACAGATAAAAGAAACGTGAATGTTGCGGCTCTTCTATATGTTTAATGTTATCTATATTTTGTATTAATATTTATATATTAATGTGTTAATGCTGTGTTTAAAACACAGATGTGCTCCAGAGCATGACTCAGACACTGGACAGGGTTGAGCCACCAAATAAACTGACACTTTTACCTCCAGCCTTCCTGCTGCACGTCCACCATTATGCTAGAAGTTTGAGCCAATGTAATTAGACAAATAAATCAAATAAGAAACATAGACAAGAAACACGAGAGGGACAATTATCATTAGTTTTAGATGCTATGACTGATAGAGTACACACGTGAAATAAAAACTAGTATAAAAATATGGGTTAATAAGGTAGCTGACTATGACATTAATAAACAAAACTAAATGGTTTTTATCACCTAAATATAATCACTAATTAGCAAATATAATGAAAGAAAATATCCTATTTATAAAGCAACAAGTTGATAAAATAACGAAGAACACATTTGCAAAAACAGGACTTACAACTGCGAAACTTTACTTGATATACGCAGAAGCATGTGCCCAACAAAATGGAAAACAGTCATTCTACTCAAAACCATTTCAAATGTTCAAGTATTATATCAAAGAAATCTCAGTTCTCAAAGGTAGAAACCGTAAAAAGACACCACTCTTTGACTATAATTCAATTAAACTAGAAATTGACTACACTAGAAAATTCTAAAACCTTGGACATTAAAATTTCTCTTCTAGATAACACAATTTAAAAAGAAAATAAGTATAAAATTATAGAACAGTTAGCTCAATTGGTAAAGAATCCACCTGCAAAGCAGGAGACCCCAATCCAATTCCTCGGTTGGGAAGATCCGCTGGAGAAAGGATAGGCTACCCATTCCAGTATTCTTGGGCTTTCTTTGTGGCTCAGCTGGTAAAGAATCTGCCTGAATGCAAGAGACCTGGGTTCGATTGCTGGGTTGAGAAGATCCCCTGGAGAAGGGAAAGGCTACCCACTCCAGGATTCTGGCCTGGAGAATTCCATGAAGTATACAGTCCATGGGGTCGCAAACAGTGGGACATAAATGAGTGACTTTCACTTTCTCCTGACTCCTGAGAGGCACACTCCAAGATGCAGTCAAGAAGCAACAGTTAGAACTGGACATGGAACAATAGACTGGTTCCAAATTGGGAAAGGAGTACAACAAGGCTGTCTATTGTCACCCTGCTTATTTAACTTATATATAGAGTACATCATGCAAAATGTCAGGCTGGATGAATCATAAGGTGGAATCAAGATTGCTGAGAGAAATATCAGCAACCTCAGATATGCAGATGATACCATTCTAATGACAGAAAGTGAAGAGGAACTAAAGAACCTCTTGATGAAGGTGAAAGAGGAGAGTGAAAAAGCTGGCTTAAAACTCAACATTCAAGAAAACTAAGATCATGGCATCTGGTCCCATCACTTCATGGCAAATAGATGGGGAAATAGTGGAAACAGTGGCTGACTTTATTTTTCTGGGCTCCAAAATCACTGCAGATGGTGATTGCAGCCATGAAATTAAAAGATTCTTACTCCTTGGAAGGAAAGTTATGACCAACCTAATCAGCATATTAAAAAGCAGAGACATTACTTTGTAAACAAAAGTCTATATAATCAAAGCTATGGCTTTTCCAGTAGTCATGTATGGATGTAAGAGTTGGGCCATAAAGAAGGCTGATCACCAAAGAACTGATACTTTCAAACTGTGGTGCTGGAGAAGACTCTTGCGAATCCCCTGGACTGTACAGAAATTAAACTAGTCAATCCTAAAGGAAATCAACCCTGAATATTCATTAGAAGGACTGATGCTGAAGCTCCAATACTTTGGCCACCTGATGCAAAGAGTCGACTCATTGGAAAAGACCCTGATACTGGCAAAGGTTGAAGGCAAAAGGAGAAAGGGGTGACTGAGGTTAGATAGCATCATTGACTCAATGGACATGCATTTAAGCAAACTCTGGGAGACAGTGGAGGAGAGAGGAGCCTGGCGTGCTGCAGTCCATGGGGTTGCAAAGAGGCAGGCACAAGTTACAATGACTAAGCAACAGCACCTCCATTGAAAGGAATCAGGGCTCTTTGGGAGAAAGTGATGATTCTAGCACTAGGGCAGGAAATATACAAGATGAGCTTGAAACATCTTGGAGGGCTACAAAGTATGCTAGTGCTTAAAAAAACTAACAAATAGAAAACAAATAGAAAAGCCTCTCTAAAATAGGGATATGTCCAAGAGACATAGGAGCCAGCTGAGAGAACTTCCAAAGGCTGAAGATGGAGCAATTAAAGCCACAAAATAAGGTTGTATTAGGTTATAATTCAAAGTATAAAATAACTATCCATGGGTCCATGCTGATAAAAATCAATGACTGAATAGATTAAAAATGGGGGCAAACAGACAAATCTTCTTGCAGAAGAATTCTAATAATTTATGCGGATACTCAACCCTCAAAAAGGTGGAGCATAACTCCGTATTCCTTAACAACTCCCTAATCCTTAACTGTTTTCCTTCCAAAATGGAACAGGGGCAAAGAAGAGTAGCTTCAAGTGGAGACCGCTTCCAAGCACTGCCTCAGTCACGTGGTCAACAGCAGCATTCGTGATCAAAAACCACACGAAGACGTACTCTTGACATGATGAGATGAACGTGGCACTTGACCTCTATGATCTTCCTCCCACGACCTCTCCCATCTTATCATGAAAAACTTCACACAAATTTCCATAGAGGGGCACTGACAGGATGTCCAACCCACACTCCTCAAAACTGCAGAGGACAGGACTTCCCTGGTGGTCCAGTGGTAAAGAATCCACCCTGCAATGGAGGGGACACGGGTTCAATCCCTGGTCAGGGAACTAAGATCCCATATGCCACAGGGCAACTACGACCACAGTGAAGGCCCAGCAGAGCCAAAACACAAACATTGTAGAGGGCGTCAAAAACGAGGGAAGTCTGAGAAGCCACCACAGTCAAGAGGAGCCCAAGGAGACACAATGACTACATGTCATGTGATGTCCTAGATGGGATCCTGGAACAGAAGAAGAACATTAGGAAAAAACTAAAGGGCTCTGAATAAACTAGGATCTTTAATAAGAAGGCGTCAATAGGGACGTCCCGGGTGGTACGGTGGTACAGTGTCTTCCAATGCAGGAGGTGTGGGTTCTATCCCTGGTTGGGGAGAAAAGATCCCACATGCCTCTCAGTCCAAAACCATAAAATAGAAATAATATTGTAATAAGTTCAATAAAGACTTTTAAAAACCTTATAAAAAAGTTATTTAATTGTTACAAGTGTGCCATACTATGTCAAGGATAGGGGAACCTGGGTACCAGGTATAAGGGAAATTTCAATCTTTTTGCAAACTTAACTGTAATAAAAAGCAAAGTCTATTTCAAAAGAACTGGTAATTGATGGAGTTAGACTCCATTGCTCATACTATTAACAGAAAATTACTTCCTAGAAAAATAAAAATTATCACAATTTTCTTAACAAAGGCAATAAAAAACCCTAAATAGAACACTAAGCCCAGATAAGTGCAACACGCTGTCCAAATTGTCTATCTTCATGTTCCTCCTCCACTTCAAAAAGGACAACAGGCCCAAAAGGTTTAATCAGCAAGTTTTTCCAAAGGAACCAATGACTTCTGTGGCATTTAGTTTGTTCCAAGGAATTCACAAAAAAGACTGAGGGTTTCTCAACTCATTCAACAGAGCTAGTATAATTCTCACACCAAACATGACACAAATAACACATAACACATACACATGAAATAAACCAATGCTACTTGTGAACACATATGCAACATTTGATGTCATAATAGATTTTGTGCTGGGAAGGAGAAGAAGCAGTCCAAGATGAGTTAGTAGAGAGACCTGGAGGCTGCTGCTGTTCACCAACTAGTAGCTGGCAGCTTCCCAAGTGGCGCTAGTGGTGAAGAACCTGCCCCCCAATGCAGGAGACACAAGAGACGCAGGTTCGATCCCTGGGTCAGGAAGATCTCCTGGAGGACGGCGTGGTAAGCCACTCCTGGAGAATCCCACGGACAGAGGAGCCTGGCGGGCTACCGTTCATGGGGTTGCAAAACAGTCAGACATGATGAAGAGGCTGAGTAAATGGAACTAGTTCATTATTTAATAGCTTTCCTTATAGTCTGGCTGACCATCAGCCCTGGTGTCAGCCCTTTGTTGTTGTGTACCTGGGCATACCTGTGTTTTCAAGTCTGTAAATACAGGTGTAAATACATAGATCCGGCTCTTGAAGGACACAGGCCAAACTGCTAACAGGGGTGAGAGGGCTGAGACCAGAGCCATGGGAGGCAAGAAAGGAAACTTTTGCGTTAACTTAGTAATCTTCTGCTATTTGGGCAGTACAAAACTTCCTCTAACAGATATTAAAGTATATTATGAAACTCAGTATTTTAAGAAGTGTCATAGTGACTCAGGAATTGGTAGAGGTGTCAATAGATCAGAATACAGCGCCCAGCATATACTCGAGCATCTACAAAAACTCAGTGTATGATAAAAGTGGCATTTCAAATCAATGAGGAGATGATGGATAACTCCGATGTTTAGCCATTTGGAAAACATAAAGTGAAATCTTTATTACATTGTTTACATTGAAATAGATTAGATGCTTCAAAGGCTTAAATGTAGAAATCTAAAACCATGAAAGTACTAAAAGAAATCATGACTGACTTGTATCACACTGGCATGGGGAAAGGTTTTTTTTTTTCATATGGCAAGGAAAATCAAAACCACAGACAGTGAGGCTCCCTAAAAATTAAACACATTTGCACAATAAAGAAGACTATAAACGAAATCAAAGATAAAGGATAAGCTGGGACATGTGCTTGCCACACATGTAGGATAGGAATGTATATCCATTGCTGCTGCTGTTGTCCAGTAGCTAAGTTGTGTCCGACTCCTTGTGACCCCATGGACGTGTCAGGCTTCCCTGTCTTTCACCTTCTCCCGGAGTTGGCTCAAACTCATGTCCATTGAGTTGGTATCCATTGTAGAAAACAAGAAAAAGTGAAAAATCCCAAGACAAACTGGAAAAAGGACATGGTGCAAGGAGAAACAGGCAAAATCCTGCTGGAGAGCCATTTAGTGATTTTTCCTCACATATAAAATGTACATGTTCTTTGGTCTAGGCATCCCACTTCTAGGAATTAATTCTCTAGACACACTCACAGAAATTGAAGCATTGCTTGAAAAAAGAAAAATATGTAGAAAAATCCAATGTACACTGATGGGGTACTGATTAAAGAAACTGTGGTATATCAATACAACAAAATGCACTGTAGCCATCAAAAATTAAGGGTAAATCTATGTGTAATGACATGAAAGTCTCCAAGATAACTATTTAAGTGAGAAAAAGTTGCATAGCATAGTGGCCACATTTTTATAAAGTAATTACAATGCGTATATTTGCATAATTATAAAAAAAGCTCTCGGAGGAATATATACCAATCTGATGGGGCTTCCCTAGTGGCTCAGATGGTAGAGAATCCACCTATAATGCAGAAGATCCAGATTCAATACTTGGGTCAAGAAGATCCCCTGAAGAAGGAAATGGCAACCCAATCCAGTACTCCTGCCTAGAGAATCCCACGGACAGAGGAGCCTGGTAGGCTCCAGTCCATGGGGTCGCAAAGAATCAGACGTGGCTAACACTTTCGCCTTTTTTCACACACCAATCTGATACAAGGATGATTTCTACGAAGTGAGAAAAAAGTGGAGTACGGACATCTGCATTCTGTTTCTTATATTTCTGCATAGTTTGACTATTTTTACAGTTTGCATTATACAATGAAGGAAAATGACAATTAAAATTGTGAAATATTAACAACTAAAAATTGTTAGGGTTCTTTTCTCACTTCCATCGTCTGCATTATTAGCAAAATAAAAATTTCTAGAACAACAAAAAAGGCCATCCACCTCACTGATCCGCCAGCTTAAAGAGTTCAGCGTCACAGGCAATTTCAAATTTTCAGCCAGAGTGCTAGTTCAGTCATAAGGAACACCAAGAAATGAGAGGAGGAGGAGAGTCCCAGGGAAAACCATCGCAATCTCCCCTACAAAGTGGTCCTGAGTTCTCCATCCTCCAAACAGACAGATGGTGGCATTAGCCAGGGACAATGAGTGGAGAGTAAACAGCTCTGGGCAGGAAGCTGCCATTCCAGTGGGAAAGCTGGCAGGAGATCTGAACAAATGGAAGCTTTGTGAAGTGGAGAAAGCGCCCCAGCTGTGGAACACTGCTGACAACCGTGGGGCATGAAAACACCCTGGACTTGAGAGTCCCATTTGGGCTCAGGATCTCATGGATGCTTGAGCTAGAAAATTAGATGGTCTCTTTGAGGCTTGTTTTCTTCATCTGCCAAGTGGGACTAATACCCATCTCACAGGGCTGCAGTGCAAGATTAAGTTTAAATATGTGTACGGGACACTTTGTGAATAGGAAGACAGGGTGCGTGCGAAAACTGTTTCTTTTCTAGGTGGGGAATGTGTAAGCCAGTAGCAGGCAGCAGCGGGACCACAGCTCTCATGAGGCTGACGCACCACGGAAAAGCTAGGCTTGCTGGACAAAATACAGGCTGGCCAGTTAAGCTGGACTTTCAGATAAACAAGAACTTTTTTCTTAAGGTAAGTGTGCTAATGCTAACTAAGCCCAAGTTAACATTTAGTTTTAACTGCTTTCTACGGTTCTCTCCTCATTTCAAATAAATTAGATGCATCTCCCCAAGCGTATGTTAAGCGCTATGGGAATACAGAGCACACCGTATAAACACTGTCATGCACTTAACTGGAGTGAAATAAACGACGATAAGAGCCGGGGTTTGTTGTGGGTGTCACTAGTTCCACTAACACCTTCAGGGTTTGATACATATGCTAATATCCTCAGGGCCCCCCCCTTCTCATATGGCTGCCCCCAAAACCTGTGAATGAGCGAGTGCTCGAGGGCTCAAGTATTGGCCCATTTCTGAGTTGAGGAAAGAAGGTCTCAGAAACTTGCTGTTGTTCTGTCACCGGTTGTGTCCATCTCTCGGCAACCCCATGGACTGCAGCACTCCAGGCCTCCCTGTCTCAGAAACTTGAGTATGACAAAAATGGCAGTGAGCCCGTTCTTACCTGCTCCTATACGACAGAGGATGAGATGGCTGGATGGCATCACCGACTCAATGGACATGGGTTTGGGTGGACTCCGAGAGCTGGGGATGACAGGGAGGCCTGGCGTGCTGCGGTTCATGGGGTCACAAAGCGACTGAGCAACTGAAATGAACTGAGCTGAACTGATACCATTGCCAATGAGGGTGTGAGCTGAGTTATCCACACTTGCCTTGAAACCTTAAATTCTTCCTATACTTTGTTCTCGTGTTTCCACATGGTCATACTTCACTAAGAGATAAATAGAAACATCAAGACTTTATTTGATTCGTTGAAAAAGAAGAACGATAATTTATACTTTTAAACATGGAGACTACATTAATTGGCTGGTTTTTAGGCTACCAGATTTTGAAGACAGTTTTCGTAAATACTGGTCCCTGTTATTGTCTTACTTGGCTCTTTCTTGCTAAGCTTTTCAATGAGACTTTGGAGCTGCCACCAAGGTCCCTGGGTTAAAAGAACATATTAAACCAGTGTTTGGTTAGAAGAAGCGTGAAAAACCAAAGACTATAAGAGTTACTCTATCCACAGACAAGATGATAATCTGGATGCACTCTGCATAACGCATGGTGGTTTCTTAGTTCTGGGGGGTTTTGGTTGTTGTTATTTTTTGTTTTTGAGAGAAGATACAGAACTTTCTCTGGAATTCTTTGATGAAATATACACTTGAATCACACAAAAAGAAAATGTGACAGGGAAATGCTTTGCATACTGAGCTGTGGCCACGATTATGTAGGAGTATGCACCATTCCCAATTAAACAAAGAAATAGGCAGCAGAAAACACTTTTTGAAAACCAGAGAGTCTCTTTGAAAGAAGAGTGGAATTTGCACTCTACCTTATTCATTAAAGTTAGAAGCTGCCATCCCTTTAATGAGCAGCCTGAGGGTGGAGAAAGTGTCTTGAATAGCTATATTCCAGGGAGTACTTGGCATCATCACTGAAACATAATGTGGGATTGCAATTGTATGGGGGTTTTTCCCAGTGAATAGGAAGTGATCAAAGATAACACTGCCTGAGAAAGAATTAAAATAGTGTAACATTGCATCAAGTTATAGCCAATGCCAATCATTATATGGATGAATGAACAAGATCCTTTAAATAAAGGTATAGACGTGCTGCGGCATTCAAAATACAATGACCAACTTCAGTGGGGTTTAAATAAAAATGCAAAAGCATGTGCCCACTCATCTGGCTAGAACCATGAAGGATAAGCACGTCTCTAAATAGATCCGTAAGCCACATCCTTCATTTACATCATCTATAAAACACTGGACAACAGGAAGTAAATTAATTCCAAAAAACTGCCTTAGGAATTTTATCTTAGCAAAGGGAAGTGGTATCTACTAGGAGACTGGAAAAAACTAGGGGCACAATCAGAAAAAAATAAAGTAAAAAGGACTTCTATAATTACAGTGTGATCACCTTTCCCTCTGCGAAAGGACAGGAAAGGAAAGCACAACGCAGGAACTGAATTCATCATTGTGTGGATGAGAGTTCCTGGCACACAATGCCATGCAGAGCTATTTACTGGAAAAAGTGTTGGTTTATTTACATGCTAAACAGCACCACCTTCCAGCTTCCACCGACTGACAAATAACAGCACAGCAAGGAACAGAAAGAAAAGGCCATCGTTCTTACACCAGAGAGAACGAGAACAGGACAGACAGGGGCTGTCAGACTCAAACATCTTGACCCATCATTATGAAGTGGAATGCCGAGCTTCTCCAGACATCTCCAAAGACATAATCTTTCCTTTCTCAGTAACAAGAATCATAGCAAGGAAACTTGACTCTGCATCCAAAGGGAGGGATGAGAGAGCAGGGGGAAAAAAATCAATACTCACCTAACCTAGTAAATCTCCACAGCACAACTCTTTCAAAAGATGGGAAAAATAAAATTTAATCTTTGTCAGAGGACTCATAAATAAGGCCAAATGCACTCTTGTGCACTTGACTAAAAACAAAGGTGCACAATATCTGATTTGATGAACAAAGACTGCCCGGTGAATGCAGTGAATTGTTTTAATACAGTAAACAGGAGATCTGAATAAAGAGATCAAAGGAGGCCAGAGAGCGCAATGCACCCACAATTGCAACTGCTCCCCAGGGAGTGACAAGAATAAAATTGGAAGATTTTGCTCAGAGAGATACTGCCACTGATTCTAATCTTGTTGTCTATGCTAATCAAGGCACAGCCTTTGAGCTTCCTCTAAAAGTTTCCACTCTTTTGATTTAGAAAATAATGCTTGAACTTGCAGTTGTTATATATAAATTCTGACAGATATCAAGAGGGGAAATGAGGGCACTGCGCAGAAAAACAAAACATTCAGGACATTGTTCTAGTCTTGCTATTTCTTGCTATGCAAGTTTTGACAAATAATTTTCTCTCTGGACAGCCATTTCTAAATTTTATGTGTTCATGTTATCCTAAATATTTTTATTTAGCAATAAAACACACCATCCAAAACAGAGCTCATTCTTTTCCCCATCCAAAACAAAATTAGGTAGAAAGAAAATTTACATGAACTGTATTGACAGAACATCCACATTTCTTTTCTCATTTGAGATTTAGTTTACGGAGCGGGATAAAGTCTACAAAGAGGTTATCTGGGTACCATTTACTTATATTATTTTACAATTTGTTAGCAAGGCTATAGTTAATTGGACAGATTAAAAAACTAATGATCCCACGATTCTGTTTGGATTTCAGTTTAAGTGGCGCAGGAAGTGACAATAAGCTCACAGTGAAGCCCCGCATGGGAAGGAAGTGATGAGATGATGGGTGAAAAGGGGGATGGTAGCCGTTACCTTCTTAGAAATTGGTAATACATCCTTCACAGATTATAAAGTGTTTAGTGCATTCAGTGAGGGGCCTCCTGGACCATGAGTGCTTACCAAGGATAGTGCCCCATGAGGAAATAAAGCCCGGATGGTCATCTTACTGCTGACATGGGCTGGGCCAGGCCAGGTGCCAAGCCAAAGCCCAGCATCCATTACCCAGTAGCCATTGCTCATCCGCTATTGCCCAGTATCCCTTACCCAGCAGTCTTTACCCAGCTGCCATTGGACAGCAGCAATTACCCAGCAGGCTTTGCCTGGCAGTCATCACGAGGCGGCCATCAACCACTGCTGTTACCAGCCCTTGTGAGCCGAAGGCCCCTGCCCCCTGCTACTGTCCAGCAGCCATTCTTGTTGGTCTCCAGTGACCCAATATGAAACCACTGCCACCCATGCCATAGATGCCCTCTTGCAAGAGGAGTTGACAGTGGAGTCTCCCTTCCTGACCCAGGAATTCTTTAGAGCTATAAGGCCACCCTGAGGACCCAGGCCAGTGTTCCCTGGGGATTCCTGGCAGTCAGGCCCCGCCAGGACGTTTGCAGGAGGGTTCCCAGGCCTTGGGGGGATGATATCTTTGGGAGGGAGAGAAAGTGACTTCTCACATTGAGCAGAGACTGAGGCTGAGTGACACCTGACCACATAGGCAGTTGTCCAAGAACCAGCCTGTAAGGGTAGTCTGGAATCCATATGGAATTCTAAAGAGATTCATAAATTGTTTTATTTACCACAATGTAGCTCACTTCTGGGGCTGGACGATCTCTTTCAGATGTTGATTTGGGTAAAATTGACCATCTGAAAGGATGGGTTAACTATGAACTTCTGACCTGCCCAAATGGGTGTGCCCTCAGCCTGCCAATCCACATCATATTTGGTTGGCCCATCTTCATTTGCTCCCTCCACCCCTTAACCTCTACAGTGCTGTCTCATCTAGAAGTAAACACAGCACAAAACAGTTACAGGATTGTGCTCCTATAATTGTGGAGGAAGAGGACTTGGGGGTTAGCAAGAGTATGTCATTTACAGTGTATCCCAGCCCAGAGCCTTGTCACTTTGCTGTGGTGGGACAAAGCCCAGGTCACCTTGAAATCAAGAGGTTCTACCTTAGAGAGCTTGGAGCAGAGCAGGGCCCCAGAGCAGCAGGAGACCTTATTCACAAGAGAAGGGAGGAGTATGGTGAATAACTCAAGGGATTTCCCAACTCCCTGGAGGTAGAATGAGAGCAGTCTGTTTTGTGACCGTCACTGTGACTCTTTTCTGCCCAGGCTGGGTGGCCTGGGAAACACGGAGAACTAAAGCTACCGTGGAACCTCAGAACTTGGAAGACTGACAGGCAAATGCTGGCAGAGAGACTGATGGCTTTGGGAGTCATTTTGTAAACAGGCTCCTGTTTGTGCAAGTGTTTGTGAAAGGTCTTCACATTCGCCTCCTATGCAGAATGCATGACTTAGGTTTCAGAACCTTGGACCAGTCCAAGGCACCACACACTCCCAGACTGCTACAAATGACCTCAGTGGACAATGTGAAGCAGTAGAAAGGCTCTATGAAGAAATCAACCAGAAAATGGATTTGTTTTTATTAATGAAATTTCAAAATCTGTGCCACATCCAAATACAAATCATGGACTAGAACTGTATCCTAGAATGGCATAAAAAGTAAAAAGGTTTTGAATAAAAATATGGCACTTCCATCAGGGAAACAGAATTTCATCTTGGAAGCTTCAAGTTCCAAGCTTCAAATATTAAACTTACAAGCTTATCACAACATTTCCAGCACTGACTGATCATGCAAGTAAAGTGGTGAATTTATCATTTCATTTTTAAAAGAAATGATTTTACATCATTTATATCCCTTGCTGCTGCTACTGCTGCTGCTAAGTTGCTTCAGTCGTGTTCGACTCTGTGTGACCCCATAGACGGCAGCCCACCGGGCTCTGCCGTCCCTGGGATTCTCCAGGCAAGAACACTGGAGTGGGTTGCCATTTCCTTCTCCAACGCATGAAAATGAAAAGTGAAAGGGAAGTCGCTCAGTCGTGTCCGACTCTTCACGACCCCATGGACCGCAGCCTACCAGGCTCCTCTGTCCATGGGATTTTCCAGGCAAGAGTACTGGAGTGGGGTGCCATCACTTTCTCTTGGGTAAAGTCAACTTGGGGGCTTTGGTTTTTGTTTCTTTTTTTTAGGAGAAGGCATTTCTGATGAAAATAAGATTCACAAGGACAACTCCATAAGCTCTAGCTGCAAGCAGATTAGCCTGTGGGCTGCAACTACAAAAGAGCATGCCTGACAAGATTACTTCAAGTTTGTGTACATCATATTCTTAACACTGTATTCTCTAAACTAGGGATCTTCAAACGGGAAGAGTGAGACAGAAAAAGTGGACAGCGTGTTGAAATTTCTGTAGGGTTCATGGTGTGCTAAAGAAAGACTATTCTTTAGTTGTAATGTACAATATACAAATTATGGAAGTTAAAGCTTGACAAATCTTTCTAGCCCATGGGGGATATAAAGGTTAAAGGTTAAAGAAGAAAAGTTGATTTAAAAAGATTGAAAAATGATCTTAATATTAAGCTGGGCTGTAGAGCTTATCAACTAAGGAGAAATTTAGGTAGAGAAAATAACTATATGAAAGCATAAAATGTGGTATAAATTGAAAAAATTTCTTGATATCAGAATTAAAAGTCAACATTGTCAGAAAACTTCAGTTATGGATGGTACATGATAGACTGTTGGTTCCCAAATTTAAGAGACTAAGATGATGAACTTATATGCAGAGGACATCATGAGAAACGCTGGGCTGGAGGAAGCACAAGCTGGAATCAAGATTGCCGGGAGAAATATCAATAGCCTCAGGTATGCAGATGACACCACCCTTATGGCAGAAAGTGAAGAGGAACTAAAAAGCCTCTTGATGAAAGTGAAAGTGGAGAGTGAAAAAGTTGGCTTAAAGTTCAACATTCAGAAAACGAAGATCATGGCATCTGGTCCCATCACTTCATGGGAAATAGATGGGAAAAGAGTGGAAACAGTGGCAGACTTTATTTTTTGGGGCTCCAAAATCACTGCAGATGGTGACTGCAGCCATGAAATTAAAAGACACTTACTCCTTGGAAGGAAAGTTATGACCAACCTAGACAGCATATTGAAAAGCTGAGACATTACTTTGCCAACAAAAGTCTATCTAGTCAAGGCTATGGTTTTTCCAGTGGTCATGTATGGATGTGAGAGTTGGACTGTGAAGAAGGCTGAGCACCAAAGAATGGATGCTTTTGAAGTGTGGTGTTGGAGAAGACTCTTGAGAGTCCCTTGGACTGCAAGGAGATCCAACCGGTCCATTCTGAAGGAGATCAGCCCTGGGATTTCTTTGGAAGGAATGATGCTAAAGCTGAAACTCCAGTACTTTGGCCATCTCATGTGAAGAGTTGACTCATTGGAAAAGACTGTGATGCTGGGAGGGATTGGGGGCAGGAGGAGAAGGGGATGACCGAGGATGAGATGGCTGGATGGCATCACTGACTCATTGGACATGAATCTGAGTAAACTCTGGGAGTTGGTGATGGACAGGGAGGCCTGGTGTGCTGCGATTCATGGGGTCACAAAGAGTCGGACACGACTGAGCGACTGAACTGAACTGAAGATGATGAAGTTCACTTTTCATCCCTATTTTTAGACTAAAATAAACTTAGATTTAAATTTGAAAGCGACAAGTATTCAGGACCCTAATACTGTGATTTCATTCTGAATAATTGCCTTTTATTTTCAATGCCTATTGTGTCTTTACTGTACCTCATGTCACAATTTAATCTCTTTTTAAACTTAATTTAATGCCCAATTTAATCTCAATATGACAGCTAATAATTAAGAGAACTCATGTTGTGTAGCTTAATGTTTGGTTGTGTTGGTCATGTATATGTGTCATGTACGACATTGTTTCATACCATGCAATTTAATGAACAGCATCACTTGATATGTTTATTTCTGAAGAACAAAAAACCAAGCTACCATCTTTTGAGAACCAAAACATAGGTTTTCATGGTGATGTTGTGAGCAGCAAGAGGTTCTATACACTACACTACTTTGAGCATTTGTACGTTACATGTAAGAATGTACAAACCTCTAGGTTATGTGTATGTTACATGTACAAATCTAGACATTATACACACAAATATGAAATAACCGTTTTGTAATTATAGTAATTATCTGGATTAATACTTTGTATCTGTGGTTTTCAACCTTCTCCCCCTTTTTATTCAGTGAAATCTTCAGAAGGAATTCTTTCTTGGAAGCCCAATTTGCAAAACAGACAAAGGTGACTCTGCTCGGGTGTCTGTGGGGGCTGAGAGGCAGCCTTTTACTCTCAGTGGCACGCAAGCCCTTTCGCGGGGGTCTCTGGCTCTGGAGCCCTGGAAACCACTCTTGGTGGGCAGCGCCCTGCATTTGCAGGGGGCTTGTGGATATGTCCCAGCATTTCAACTCCATAATGCTGTTCAGTGTCACTGCATTTTGCAGGTGAGAGAATGAGGCATCGGATCCATTTACTTTCCCACTGCCCCGTAACTACTGAGCGACTTGAGCTCAACCCCTGACTCCAGTGGTATTGCGGTGATCTCACACTGTCTACAACAAGAGAAAGCACACTCGGAGTCTCATCCCAAGTAGGCTGAGGCAGAGTTCAGGTAAAGCGTGTTTCCTGTTGTCGTCCCTCTTTAGCAGATATGACTAGCAGTCTCTACATGGGTCTCACGCCTGTGGTTTACCCAGATTACTGATTGCAGAGGTTATGAGATGTGTGTAATTCCCAGCCCATAAACCTGGCCCTTTTGCTCCCACTTGAGAAAGTGTCTTGGATTATGGGGCATGAGGGTGAGGTTATTATCCGGATCTGTTTTTATTTATGAACGAGGTGAACAGTTCACAAGTTTCAGTGTTTTAATTATTAGTGGAAGCAATTGCTTTTCATCATCCTAGTTGAGAGACAGTATATCTAAAGAAGTAGAATTAGTGCTCAGCATCTTGAGAAACTATTAGAATACAATAATAGAATCAAAAATTACCTTGGTGGGAGAAGAGACTCAATAGGAGCCAAAGAAAAAAGGAAAATTAAGAAAGAAAAGTAAACTGCTTGGGTATAAGATGAGAGGGGATTAGTATAACTGGAATTAATGTAGCAATTATAATATTTAATGCCAGTCAGTGATGAAACACTTCATTTTGCATATGGCAAATATATTTAATACCAGGCAGATGTTTACCAAATGAGCTCTCCAATTTTACTTCTGAGAATCTAAAATATCATGGAATAGAGGAAGGAGCTACAACTCTCAGGGAAATGCAAAACCAAACCACAAGATATTACTTCTCACTTGTTAGAATGGCAATTATCAAAAAGACGAATAAGTATTGGCAAGGAAGTGAGCAAAAGGGAACTCTTGTGCACTGTCGATGGGAACCTAAACTGGTGCAGCCACTGTGCAAAATAGTATGGAGGTTCCTCAGAAAATTAAAAATAGAACTGCCATATGATCCAGGAATTCTACTTCTGGACATTCATCTGAAGGAAGTGAAAAAACTAGCTTGAAAAGTTATATGCACCTCCATAATCGTTTCAGCATTATGAAAGAAGCCTAAGTGTCCACTGATGGATGAACAGATAAAGAAAAAGTGATATTTGTGTATATATCATGGAGTATTATTCAGTCGTAGGAAAAGAAGGAAATCTTGCCATTTTTGACATGTATGGACTTTGAGGGCATTATGCTAAGTGATATAATAAGTGAGATACATAATAAGTCAAAGACAAATACTCTATGATCTCACGTATGAAGGCTTAAGAAAAGAAACTAAATCTATAGCTACAAAGAACAGATTGATGGTTGGAAAGGAAAAATGGGTGAATAGGGTCAAAAGGTACAAACTTCCAATTAAAGTCTTGGGGATGTAATACATAGCACAGTGACAATGATTTATAATATTGTATATTGAAAGTTGCTAAAGAGTAGATTTAAGTTTTTATGATACTACACAAAAATTTGTAACTGTGTAGTGATGGATGTTGGAGAAGGAAATGGCAACCCACTCCAGTGTTCTTGCCTGGAGAATCCCAGGGACGGGGGAGCCTGGTGGGCTGCCGTCTATGGGGTCACACAGAGTCGGACACGACTGAAGCGACTTGGCAGCAGCAGCAGCGATGGATGTTAACTAGACTTACTATGGTGATCAATTTGCAGTATATACAAATGTTGAATCACAATGTCTTATGCCTGAAACCAATGTCAGATGTCAATTATAGCTCAAGGACAATGACAAAAAGGAGGTACAACTTAAAATCTTTGAGAAAAAACAGAATGATTTGAATCTAGAGAAGAGAAAACTAAGGTTTCAACTGAATCAGTTTGAGGAGAGAAACATAAAAAGAGTATGGAGCCATTTTACCTCAGTCTTTTAAAGAGCAAGAAATAGGTAAGATAATTTTGCCACATTGATGGTGTTAGAATGTGATAGGAGAACAAGTGAGGTTTAGAAGCTCATTAAATACAGGGAAAGTTCTCACTTAGCTAAACAACTGAACTTCGTTCTTTAAGACAAAGACATGGGCCAAGGAGTCCCCCGGGGTCCCTCATATATGGTTTTATGGCTCCAGGGGCTAACAGGGAGCTTCCACAGCGGCTCAGCAGTAAAGAGTCTGCTTGCAGTGCAGGAGACGCGAGTTCGATCCCTGGGTGGGGAAGGTTCCCTGGAGGAGGGCATGGCAACCCACTCCGGTAATCTTACCTGGAGAATCCCAGGGACAGAGGAGCCTAGTGGGCTACTGTCCATAGGGTCGCAAAGAGTCGGACACGACTGCAGTGACTCAGCACACATGCACACACGGCCAACAGAATGCAAGAGAATTTTTAGCAGAGGAATTACAGACATGTGGCCACAGTCACGCCTCATGATACATTAGCAGATACTATGGGCACACTGGTTCTGGTTCCCATCATTTTAGGGAGTACTAGGTTTAGAAAAGGAACACAGATGTGTACAGGACAAGACTTCTCAGAACCCTTGATAGGCTCACGTACATTGTAAAGCTCTCAGCACAAGAGAACCAGAAGTATTTTACTAACTTAAACTTTTTCCTTCCCTTTTTTACCTCACAGAGCACGAGAGTGCTGGGGAACACAGTGTGAGAAATGCTGATGTACAGCATTATTCTTGAGCAAGGACGCACAGTCAAGAAAGTCGGAAGATTCCTCCTAATAAGAAAATTCAATATGTCTGGGATCAAACTTAGGAGTTTCACACTCGCTTTCCCTCCCGCGAATGACACAGGAGTAGGGTTCTTTGGAATACCAGAGAGGAAGAAACTGGAGGGTCTTGTCCTCAGGAAGCTTGCAGATCCGCACGCAGCCACTGATCTGGAGCCTCACCAGTGTTTCCTCTGTAAATGTTGTGTTTATACCTCTCATATAACTCGTATCATATTTTGCTCTGTACAAGAGTCATTTTAAATTTCGTATTAATTGAGTGCCTGCTACGTGCCAGGCGCTGTGCTTAGGGCCACAGAGGACAAAGAAATGAGTCTTGTCTTCTGAGCAGTTAGCATTCAGGTAAAGGGCAAAACTGAAGCGGAAGCTCCAATACTTTGGCCACCTGATGCAAAGAACTGACTCACTGGAAAAGACCTTGATGCTGGGAAAGATTGAAGGCAGGAGGAGAAGGGGACGACAGAGGAGGAGATGGTTGGATGGCATCACCGACTCGATGGACATGAGTTTGAGAAAGCTCTGGGAGTTGGTGATGGACAGGGAAGCCTGGTGTGCTGCAGCCCATGGGGTCACAAAGAGTCAGACACAACTGACCAACTGAACTGAACCAAAAGGGCAAAATGTTAGAAAGGTACTTACTGATTGTTTTTTTTCTATTTTGACAAATTGACAAGTAATGGACAAATGAAATTGTATATATTTAAATTGTACAACATGACGATATGTGTACATTTTGAAATGGTCACCATAATCAAGTTAATTAATACATCTATCATACCACATGGTTACCTCTTAAAAAAATAAATAGAATGTAAATTTGCATGCCATTCTTACGAAGGGGCCATACTAATTTTCGTATGATTCCAACTGTAGTGTATGTGCTGCCAAAGCCAGCACTAGTCACTGACTGTTAATACAAGTCTTAGATCTCCTGAGATATGTAAAAATGTTCCATTAGTTTTAGACATGTGAGTATACAGAGGCACCTTCATAGCTGTTATTGTCCTTTGCCACACACCCAACCTCTAGTTCCATATAGGAAATGAAAAGCTCTTTCCTAATATAGCTTCAAATTCATGTTTTGTACGTGTGTCTAAGGTCCCCAGAACCTATTTTTTTAATTGATTGGAAGGAGAGGTAGAGAATTTAATATTAATGTTGCTCAATCTTACATTCTTTTTACTTTACAATCTTTTGGGCTTACCCTTTATTTCTTAATTATTTTCTTCTATATTTATTTTTTTCCACTTAAAGCTAAATAATACAAAATGAAGTGAAAGTGGAAAAGTTTTTAAAAATAATTATCAGTATTACCCTTTAAAATTTTGCTTTATGAAAAAAATTTTAAAGCTATTACTCATGTGGAAGTTTTAGTATTCATTAATACATGCATTTTGTGCAAAATCAGCAAACTCTACATTCCCGGTTTGGCTGTTATATACACAAATTAATGAATGTACTTTAATGAATTTGATTAATATGCAGCAGTTTAAGATCCATTTTGTATTATTAGCACAGAAATGTTTCTCACTGAATGCTGCTGAATCAGAAGGCTGTGTTTGCCTGGGAAGGCTGTCATACACACACACGCACACACTTCACAAATAATGTAAAGCTAAGATTTCTATAATTATCATAATTCACTCATTAAGATATTAGCAAACTGTCGCATCCACAAAAGAGTCTCTGTGCGTGGAATTTCCCATCTTTGCCTGCGCTAAAGATATACACGCAGTGCCAGCGCCAGCGAGTGTAAATGGAAACCCTACTTCTGCATTTTATTAGCAAATTTTGCAAACTACAAACAGCTTGAGTGTTGTATAAATTTATAGTTGTACTTGCACATTTGTGATGGTGGTTTTCGGCATGCAAGTTTTATCTGAGAGCTTTTACTTGAAACTGCACAGAGCAATTCCAAAACCTCAAAACTAAAGGAAAATAAAATTGAAGTGCCTTCACAATTGAGTGATTTATACATTAAAGTATTTATTTTAAAACAAGATTAAAAATACTGCACTGCTAGAAACATTCTGTCCTGGTAGAAGCCACTCAGATGGAAAATTTCATCTATTTGAAACTGATTTTGTGCCTGAATGACTCTCACATATTTTCCTAAAGCCTAGTCATGTCAGATGATTTATTCTACTTTTAACAATACTGTGCAAGTAGCCAGGAAGATTCAAGTGTTGAAGTGGTAGAAGGCAGTTGTCCAATTAGGTGCTCAGCTATATTTTGATTCTTTATGCTTACACACACTTATTCTTTTCTTACCTTCTGATCCCCTACTCAGCAGCATTTTCTTCTAGATGATAATATCTGCATATTTCGGTCCTAGGAATACTTGGCCAAATTTGAACTATAGAATACATTTTAGATCAAAATTCCAACTAAGGATAAGGTGGGAAATCCATTTTTGAACAGTTTAAGAACAGAGGGAGCGCAGGTACAGTGTACACACGGTGCACATATTTCAGCATCCTTTCCATGCTACCCCTCCCCCCTTCATGGTGCAGGGCCAGCTGTACTCCCACAGTGCCCCTACTGGTAGGGATGCTCTGTGTCTTATTCAAGACAATTGGTCTGAGCTAAGCTACCTGGTTACACACAATACACAAGACCATTCTTCAGTTAGACAATTGATGCTTATTTTCAGACCTTAGCCTCTCAATTAAAAAAATGATTTTTTGCTTCACACTGGGTTCTGGTTCCATCTTCTGAACTACAGAATTAAGACATAATAAATTTGTGTTAGTCTAAGCCACTAAGATTATGTCAGTTTGTTATAGCTGCAATAAGAAACTAATACATCTGACATTTGAGACTGGGGGTCTACTTTTCTGAGTGTTGCTTTTTTCGTCATAAGCTTTGACATTTTAGCTTGCAGGTTCACCTTGAGCGGGTGCTTCCGCCTCTCCATGGACTACCCCTACCCTGTGTACCTGTTTGTGGACACTGGGAAGCACCCTGGGACCCCAGGGCCTGATCTAGTAATTCAGTGTCCCTTCCCACAGTGATAACAGTGTCATCCCAGAGCCAGTCACCAGACCAGGGGACAGCTTGGCCCAGGGCTACTCTGTCTGCCTCCTCCCACCAGTGCCACAGCCAGCAAACAGTAACTGGGCCTTTTCCTGGCTCCTTCCACATGCTGAAAGCCTAACTCAGACCTCAGTTGTGTGCAGAAAGCCCCCACTGTGTGTGTGTGTGTATGTGCTCACTCAGTTGTGTCCGACTCTTTGCAACCACATGAACTATAGTTCATGCCTGGGATTTTCCAGGCAAGAATACTGGAGCAGGTTGCCATTTCCTTCTCCAGGGAATCGTCCCCACCTAGGGATCAAACCTGCGTTTCTGGCATTGGCAGACAGATTTTTTTTTACCACTGAGCCACCAGGGAATTCCAAGCTCACCATTAGTCCTCGACTATATGCTATTGTCCCGGAGGAGGCAATGGCACCCCACTCCAGTACTCCTGCCTGGAAAATCCCATGGACAGAGGAGCCTGGTAGGCTGCAGTCCATGGGGTCGCTGAGGGTTGAACACGACTGAGCGACTTCACTTTCACTTTTCACTTTCATGCGTTGGAGAAGGAAATGGCAACCCACTCCAGTGTTCTTGCCGGGAGAATCCCAGGGACGGGGAAGCCTGGTGGGCTGCCGTCTATGGGGTCACATAGAGTCAGACACGACTGAAGCGACTTAGCAGCAGCAGCAGCATATGCTATTGTCCAGGTCACAGGAGTCAACTCTTTATCACCCTGTCTGCTTCAGTGCTCAAAGCTCCATAGACTTCTGGCTCATGACACTTTCCATTTTGTAGTTCTGTTTCTGGTCCATTAAGATGTTTAGCTCACGTTTTTAGCATAGCCATATTTTTATATTTATAATATATATTTAATACTTGATTTAATTTATAAAATCCGTATGAAATACCAGCTGGGTATTTTGTTGTTGCTGTGTTTGGAGCAGAGGGGAGAAATCCCAAGCACCGCTTTCACCGTGAGACCACCATATGCCACACCCACGATTAACATTTCACAGAGCATGCTCCAGTTTGCACCGTGTTTCAGCTGAAGAGGAAATATAGCGAGTGGTTAGAGATTTCCATTGCTCTCGGTGATTTGCTTTTTGTATTCTCAGGGATGTCACTTTCTCCAACAAATAATACCCTCTTGGCAAAGGCTTGGCTGGTTGAAAATTATAAGAGAAAGTTTCATTGTATTGCACCTTGAGGTGGCTGTTCCAGAAATTCATCTTAAAACTTGCTATTTCAGGAAGCTGGCTTGGCTCCTCTGCTTTTTCTGCAGTCCATCAATTCCATAAATTGGCCAGGCGTTCCTGGAGGATGACTGTTAGGATCAGGAGAGGGGAGGGACAGACCACCAGGTGTTACATTTTAAAAGGTGGCAGAAGTCCCTGGTTTCGTCATGTGCTTTAAGAGTGTGGAAAATAGCAGTTCGCAGTTAACACCAGAAGTGCTCATTAAACTGATCTTCTTTGGGGAATGATTTCCCCCCAAATGTCTCAGGCTATCAAGTAGCTAAAATTCTATCAGGATTATGATACCCACCAAGTTACAAGTTACACGAAATGATACTTGAAATAAAGGCTTCGCAGGCAAATTAAAATAGTAATAATTTCAGTTAATGTAATGGTATCTTTTTTTTTAAGCCCCTTAATATCATTCAGCCAAAATTACATATTTGGGGGAAAAATGAGCTACTTAAGAAGATTTCCTAATTGTATGTAATAAGCCTGAAGGCATATTGGAGATGTAATTCAGAAGCCTGGACACAGAGGAAGATGGCTCTGAGGGTGATATTGTGCAATAGAACTACATTTTAGTCACAAACAGTCATAATGTAAAATTATTTCCCAGAAAAAAGGAAGCTGGGGATATGTTACAGTTTCCACCACAAGCTCTGTAATCTCAGCTCCGCTCTGGAGATCACAGAACCACGTGTGCTGGCTTCTCTGTAAGCCCCCAAACCTTGCAGATCAAATGTTGCCCTCGAACAACGCAGTATTTTGCAAGCGATAGAGCTTATTCTCCTCAAATTCCATGAAGCCTTCTCTGTTTAGTTTATGCCAACGTGGTATTTGGCTCATTTTGACTCATTCCAACTACAGGGAGCAAAACTCCAAAGTCATTTCTTGAGGTAAAAGGAGGATTAGTTAAACTAAGCACGAATCCCTTTACCTATAAATAGGATAACTATTTTTACAAAATTTTAAAAAATCTTTTACCTTGTTTTGTTACTTGTTGTCTATCCATCCATCAATGAGTGTGTCTACGTTTGCTATAGTTCAAATGGCTCTTGCATAGAATCTGGAAAAGGCACATATGTGATCTTGACAAATGACTCAAAAGCAATACTTCAGGACACTGACATGGAGTCTAACTCAGGTGAGTAAATTTGAAATCTTTTGTTAAAGCTCAGGCAGATTTCATAGAGCAGACTAGCAAAGGCTCCTATAAAAATAAGTCTTGCGGTGGTAAAACCCCTTCCTTCCTGAAGTCCTATGGTTTCTTTCCTTGCCTTTGTTAGCTCAGGAGTCAGGTACCATCATCCCTGTCATGTTGATTTTAGAATTCCCAAGATAAAGGCTCAAAACCTGTCTGGGCCTCACTGCCGTGAGCTCCGCTTTCTCACCAGGCTTGGAGCTCGTCATGGTGCCTCCTTCAACCAGGCCGATTCCCTTCCCACCCTCCTGTCTCTGGGCTAAGTGCATCCACAGGGGTGGCTGGCATGATGGAGGATTCTGGGGTAGCCTGAGCTTCCAAGCAGCCTTCTGGGCTGATGAGTCAGGGCTCTCGGTTCAGTCTCCCTGCTGGGCATGTGGTCTATTTATGCCTGTCTCCATAACCCCTCCTGGCCAGCTTCATCACTGCTTCTTAGTTGGGTCTCAGTCCCAGCAAAGCACAGCTGTGGATTCTAGCCTGAGATTTGGCCGGGGTTGTCCCTGGCTTGGGAATACCCCCAAGGGGGAGACTGGAGATGGGAGAACGAAGAGGGATAAACGGTTGTTTGTCTGGCCTTGTTCAAAAGTCTCTCCAACTGTTTTGACATTTGGAAAAGCACTCGGTGTACAGGATCAGCTCAGGGCATGTCTTTCCAGAAAACAAAGGAAGATGGAGGTCTTTACCTAAATTCAGGCTGGACTTTGTAAGGAGGCCTGGCCACCTGATGTGAACAGCCGACTCACTGGAAAAGACCCTGATGCTGGGAAAGATGGAGGGCGAGAGGAGAAGGGGGAAACAGAGGATGGGATGGTTGGATGGCATCACCGGCTCAATGGACATGAGTTTGAGCAAACTCCAGGAGATAGTGGAGGACAGAGAAGCCTGGCGTGCTGCAGTCCATGAGGTTGCAGAAAGTTGGACACAACTTAGCGACTGAACAACAAAAACAACTCCACCTCACTGCAAAGGCTGAGTGAGGCGCCTTCAAACAGAAAAGGCCCCACTTTTGCTTGTTTCCTAGAGGAGCCAAGGAATTGTTCTAGCTAAGAGGAGACAGCAGCGCTAGTAGGCATAACCAACACCAGGTGCTATACGAGGAGCAAGCTATGGTTCCTCGGATAACAGTGTAACACTGAGACCAAGGCCAAGAGTTAGGCTGAGCTGGGGGAGGGGGCAGCAGGGCAGAGCGCCCTCTGACCTCTTCCCACTCCACGATCCCAGAGATCTGCCTTCCTGCCTTTACCATCCGTGTGAATAAAGATGACAGATATAATCCTGTTTTCCCTCACAAGAGGAAAGGTCTGTGCAGGCATCTATTTGATCAGTGTTACTTCTCGTTTGTGAAGTGTGGAGCCTTCCCTGTGCTCAGTGGGGAAGACAGGGAGAGACGTTTAGTGTCGTGGAAGAGTCCTGCTCTGAAGATCTAGGCCTGAATTTGGCTCTCATGAGCCACTGCTCCTGAGTTCCCGATTTATTCCTCTGCAAAGACAAGAAAACGGCTCTGTTGGCTCCCTGAGTTTGTCCGGAGGAGCATGTTGGAAAATGGAAAATGTAAGCTCTCAGAAATGATGACAAACATGTTTAAGAAATATCTAGCGAGCAGCACTGTTCAGGGCCTGGAGATGAGGAATGAAGCAGACACTGACCCCGCCTCCTGGAGACCAAACGCTTTCAGCCATTAAGAGGTAAAGTCACTGCCCCGTCAAAACATGACATTGTTAGTATAACCTCTGTTACTGACTTTAGTTCTGCGTCCACATTGCTGCAGGGTTACTTTTTTTCAAGTCATGATCCATATGGGTTTCTCCCCACTCCACTCCTGCCTAATTCTTTCCCTGTATCTTCCTCTTCTTGTGAAACTGAAGGTAGTGTTTGGGATAAATAAGAAACAGCTGGTTCTGGGAGAGACATCAGGGACCAGGGAAGGCTTCAGGCAGAAGGGACATCTTATTGAGATCTGAAGGAGGAGCTTGATTTGATGAGGCCAAAGAGGGTTGGAAGCGACAGAAGAGGAAGTCCAGGCTGAGAGGGAACACTGGGCATTCGGAGAAATGTCAGTGATTAGCAGTGATCGAAATCAAGAATCCAAAGGATGGAGGGAAAAGAGGTGAAAATGATGAACATGTTCAAATATCTGGCCGACAGGCACATGGGAGAGAGATTAGCAGCTGGCTCAGCTATGGGGCAGAACCGGAATCAGAGATTGGAAATTCAGTGCCAAGGACACTGACTACAATTTAAATTACTAAAAATGGCTTCCACTTAGTCCTTACAATATGCTAGACACTGTGTTAAGGGTTTTATATCCGTCGTCTCATTGGATCCTCAGAAGAACCCTATGTGGTTACTGCCATGAGGAAACAGAGAGGTTAAAGGACCTAGCCCGAGGTCACACAGGGAGGACGGGGCGAGGCTGGGATTCCTACACTGGTGCTCCTAGTCACCACCCTCCAACTGCTTCCTTGTGAGAGCTATGTAGTCACAGAGCAAATGTGTGACCTTGAGAGTCCCCGTCACTGCAGAGTTAAACTATGTGACATTGCAGAGAATCCAAGCATCAAGTTGAACCAGTAACATTCTGAGGGGCTTCCTGCTGTGAGATTCAGGGATTCAGTGATGTGTCAATAGTCCCCAGAGTCAACCCCTTCTGTGTTTGGGGCAGCTTCATCGTGGTGTATAGTGGGCTCTCCTGAGCTACCTTTAAATGGGGTGTGTGTTACTAGTCTCTGCCATTGCAGAAGAGAGGATATGGTGAGCCCTGAAAGGGAGGCAGAGTGAAATGGACCGAATTAGGGCAGCTCAAACCTCCAATAAAGACATGCATCTTTCACAAACATCTGCTTTAGCTAATGCTGGCCTTGGGCAGTATTAAATTATGTATTCCGCTCTTAAACTATCACAGATTCATGTTTCAAGAGCATAACCGTGAGAAAATATTGCACCAGTAGCAGAAACGAAACAGTCTCGCTCATTTTGCATTAAAATTTTTTTGGTGGATCTCTATAATAATTCTTCATTTTCTTTCAAATTAAAGGGCTTTGTGAGAGACCAAATAGGTTAGAATGCATAGGATTTTTTTTGCACTGGCTTATTGAATTTAAAAAGTGAAAAAATAAAAAGATAAAGGCTTCTTTTGCTCACTCAAACAACAAACAACGATAAATTATACGATGAATTTGGGAATCTTAGAGGTAGAGGGATTTTAGAAAGCATTTCAGCGTATTTACTAGAACATGAGAACTGCCTTTTATTTATAATGAAGTGCTCCTCTAAGGTCCCAAATCATTAACCAGGTGCCCTGGGAAGCCTGACTCCTTCCTGGTCCCAGCATTTTCTTAAAACAGAGTCACAGACTCTCACAGTATGAGGACTTTGAAATCAAAAAGTTGCTCAGTCATGTCCGACTCTATGTGACCCCAGGAACTGTAGCCTGCCAGGCTCCTCTGTCCATGGAATTCTCCAGGCCACAATACTGGGTGGGTAACCTTTCCCTTCTCCAGGGGATCTTCCCAACCCAGCAATCACACTCAGGTCTCTCCCACTGCAGGTGGATTCTTTACTAGCTGAGCCACCAGGGATGAGAGCTTTACCTTTGAATATTAAAGAGGTGCGGGTGGAAGACTCCCTTTTATCCTCAACTCTGACACATTTAGTGGTGAGTAGTCTTCCCTAGAAGCGCAGACAGTAAAGAACCTACCTGCTATGCAGGAGACTGGGGTTCGATTCCTGGGTTGTGAAGATCCCCTGGAGAAGGGAATAGCAGCCCACTCCAGTATTCTTGCCTAGTGAATTCCATGGACAGAAACAAAACAGCCTCGCTTATTTGACCATGGACAGTCTGATTCACAAAGAGTCGGAGGCCACTGAGCACTAAACAGCAACAGTCAGAAGATAACACCAAGAGTTTACAAAAACGTGTGCTTTTCAGAAATCCCAATAAAATAAGACATCGAGTTATCGACCAAAGTCCCCTCTGTTATGGCCACCCCAGGTCCTTGTGTGCTGATGGGAGCTGTTTCCTACAGCGATGAGGTGCACGGGTGTCATCTCGAGCAAAGCTCGGGGTCGATTCTCCTTTTAGCTGAGCAAGGTATTTTCATTCCCTCTCCCTTTCTTCTCCCTCCAACGCATAACAGCTTTCACATTCCTTAAGTACTTGCTTAACTAAAATTCTGTCTTCTGAACTCTTGGGCTTCCCACGTGGCTCAGCGGTAAAGAATCTGCCTGCCAGTTCAGCAGATGCAGGTGACACAGGTCGATCCCTGGGTTGGGAAGAGCCCCTGGAGAAGGGAATGGCAACCCACTCCAGTACTCTTGCCTGGGAAATCCCATGGACAGACACATCCAGCTGGCTAGTCCATGGTGGTGTAAAGAAGTCGGACATGACTTAGTGACCACAACCACGATAACTACTATAGCTTCTGAACTCTTTCCGGTTCTTTCTTTTCTTTCATGAAGGAAAAACCTCATCTCTTGTATATGTATCAACAATATATGCAGCATATTTAAAAGTTGGGATAAACCAAATTTTTAAAAATAGCATTCAAAGTCACCACTTTCGCAGCAAATCGTTTCCTACATTACTCCTTCTGTAAATATTTAAATAAATGTTTAGATTGTAGTTTTTTAAAGATACATCAGGAGCCTTATAGAAGAGAATTCTTCTGGCAACTTGAAAATGTACCAGTAGTAACTTATAATAAATGGATAGTAAAGATTTTACAATAAGGGCCCTGTAACAAAATATCTCAGCTGCCAATGAACGGGCAGGTGGGCAGGTGTTTCTTAAACAGAATTCAACCCACCAGTGCCAGCCATGGTCCAAATGAGGGGCCCGCTGTGGGTCAGGGAAGGGAAGACAGAGTTGTACGGAGACAGTTACAGTTGCGGTGAACTGAAAACCCCTCTGTTCATTTCCTCTCTGGTCCAAAGCACACTGGAGGAGCATTGATCTTTGCCAGCCAGCCCTAAACACAGTCTGTAAGAGGAAGATGAATTAAGCTCAGCAGCATTGCGCTTGCTCCCGTGGCTGCTCAAGAGGCTGGGAGGACTTTGGTGTGGGCAACAGCAAGACAGATGGTGTCTGAGGTGGGCAGGTGGGGCGATGCTGGACGGTGCTCAGAGACCAGCAGAGGCTGGGACTCCCGGGCCTGTCCTTGTGCCCAGCAGCAGCTTCTCAGCATGGCGGTTACCATGGGCAAGACTTCTGAACACCCCGATGCCTCTGTGCCAGTGATTAAGTGGCTGGAAGAGGTGTAGAAAACAATCAAGTTTCCTTTTGACAACATTTCTCTCTGAGGCCTTCCACTGGTTTAAATGATTGACCATCACTGAATAGTATCAGTCATGTCAAGCAGTCCAAACCCACAAGACAGTCTTCATCAAGCACTTTATTCCTCCAAGCCAACACAAAATTTGAGGTCTGTAGGAAATTCTGCCACTGTTTTTTGTTTCCTGTTTATCCTTCCCTTGTGGCTCCGCTGGTAAAGAATCTGCCTGCAATGTGGGAGACTTGGGTTTAATCCCTGGGTTGGGAAGATCCCCTGGAGAAGGGAAAGGCTACCCACTCCAGTATTCTGGCCTGGAGAATTCCATGGACTGTATAGTCCACGGGGTTGCAAAGAGTCGGACATGACTGAGCAACTTTCACTTTATCCTCCAAAGCCATTTTTTCAGGTTGCATATTTATATATGCATGTTAAAACTAAAGATGTCCGTCAAGCATGTTTCATTTGAAATGGTTTTTGTGTTTGTGTCTTCGTGGATAGGGACCTGTTTTATTTTCCTTTACTGTTGTCTTCCTTCATCTGGCAAAGCCATCCATCCACCCCCAGTGATTTAGAACAGAGAGGAAATGAATATCAGGCCTTTGTTTAACAGCCGCACTACAGCTGCCATTAGACAAATTTTACTTCCTCTCTGAGTAGCAGAGAAACTGTCTTTCCTCAACCAAAATGTCAAATGAACACAGTCCTTAAATAAGAACACGAATTTGACCTTTACCGGATGTCTTTATTCTTTAACATTCTTCGAAGATACACACTTGAAAAAGTTTAAGACTTCCTAATACCCAGCCTTGATCCTTTATCATCTGTTGTTTCCAGAGGGTCTCATATGTGAACAAAATGATTATCTCTATCATAATGGAGCCCAATTATTTATTCACCTAGCAGAGCAGAGGAAATCATTTTTAAACTGAAAACACAAAATGGGTTGTTTCTACCACAAACTTCCTACAAAGGCAGGAATCTTACTTCATAAATAGAACCAGATCCTCACTCCATTCTCTGCCCAGCAGAAAAATTACATGGCTTTTAGCTTTAATGGCCTTTTAGGCTTGTCGCCAAAAGAAGTTCCAAAAAAACTTTCTGGTCCCAATTTGCCCTCTCAGCCCGGTTCTTTTGTAAGCACGGAGGAGAGACACTGGAGACCATCCACAACCAGGCTCTATGAAAGGAAGCCTGAGGCCAAAGAACCACTCCGCACAATCAAGAGGAGAGAAAAGGAGGCCCTTGATCCCAGTGAGTCAGACTGTGACTGGGCACGCTGTGGGGTGGTGGGCATAGCTTAACTGATGGAGTGACTGTCTGGTACGTGTGTTATTGACGTTGTAGAGGCTGGTACGTGGCTGCCCAGGTGTGGCTGGGGGAGCACGTGGGCCAAGCGCCGCCAGAGGTGTGGCCGATGGTCTCTTTGGCCTCATTGCTCTGTGTTCTCATCCGCCTCTGCCTTCTTTCTTTTTTCTTGAAAGCTTCGAGTTTTTACTTCAACATTTCACATCCCAGTCCTGAGCTGTTCCTGACAATGAAGCCAAGACCACGACGTCTCTGATTCTTCACAGGCGTCTCCAAGCTACAGAATTTCAGAAGAACCTAAGTGTATTGGAGCCAAGGCCACAGGGGAATTTGAGCACAATGTCCGTCCGTGGCTGGTTAGACCTTATCCTCCCCATTAGCTCGGCTTCCTCATTCTTAAAACAACTGTACCTGGGACTTCTCTGGAGTCCAGTGGGTTGAGACTTGGCCTTCCAATGCAGGGGGTGTGGGTTTGATCCCTGGTCAGGGAACTAAGACCCCACATGTTGCAGGGTGCAACCAAAAATTAAAAAATACTACATTATAAATCAACATTAAAAAAAAAAAGAAGACAGCTGTAACTAACTGTTAAAGCTGTAGCCTCTGTGATACCTGCGTATTGCATATAGGCTTTACTCTCTGAAACTTCATTCTGTCTGATTCTCTCCTTTCCCTTATTCATTCAATACCTGTTTTTGTGCTACTGAGGCATGGTGAGAAACTCAAGCTTGAATCCCATTGAGTGCCTGCCTTCAAATAACTTAGTGTTACCTACCCAAAGAGATCAGAAGATGGCACAAAGGTCAGGAGTCACGATTTGCTCAAAGTGGTGAGCCGTTAGGAAGGCACCAGAGAACAGCAACTCTTCGAAGGAGGGCAGGTTTGTCTCTGCTGTGGTGACCCAACATGGCTCCCAGGAGGAGCCTGCACCTGAGCAGTCCTCGAAGGGGCCCTGCGCTGAGATCCGCAGAGGCTGAGGGCCGGCATTCCAACCTGAGCCAGGAAGCTTGGAGCACCACTGCCCTTCACTTCCTCCAGCCAGGTCAGCTCCTGAGGGAACTGGGAGATGCCTCAGCGATGCTGGTGGGTGTGCTCCAGGCACTCGATTCACCCACCACACCTAGGTTAAAAAAAAAAAAAAAATTGAAAGCTGACACACATAGACAAAAATAAAACAAAAAATGACCCGGATTTGAGGAGCTTAAAAAAAAAGAAAAAGATCTCTAAAACTTAGAAAGGAGGTGCCGTATAGTATCAGTGCCTCGTTCGGCTGGGTTCTAAACCATGCCTGGGTGCCCTTGAGCCCGGGCTTCGAGTTGCTGGAATGCTCCTTATGCCCGAGAGGGTCTCAGAAACAATGGGAAGACGAGAGCCCTGCCCTGGAAGCCTCTGGAGAGGGAGCGTGTGTGACTGTTTTCAAAACAAAAGATGATTCCTGAGCATCAGAGAGCTGCAAACGCTGTGACAAACTCACACCTCGGGTTCTGTATGAACAAATCTCAACCTGTGACTGGAATGTTCTCACAGTTATTTAAGCTCCCAGAGTGTGTTGCATTTTCCTCCTCACCATATCATTATCATTGAAATGTTAAGAAAAAGAAAGCTGAGTAACGCCATCTTCTGAGTAAGTGTCAGAGAGCCAAAAATGTAGCAGGCATTTCCAAACCTTTCAAATATAAGACAACACTGTTAAGTCATTTTTATTGAAGGCATAAAATAAAAATTAGTATACAATATTAAATGTTTATGAGCACAGACTCTGCCTTTAACAGTTTCTAATTTAGACAGGATGATTTAGCAATTAAATTATCTCATAATTACTCTCCTTGATACATTATAAGTGCACTAAGTTTCACCTGCAGTCATTTAATGGCAAAAGACAATGATGTTTTTAGTCTTATTTAAAATACTAGATCTATAGTCAAGAAAAGCCTTTTTCTTCTCAGTTCACTAGTCTCTCAATGGTGCACAGTGAGACAGCGGGAAGGTTCAAACCCCTCGGGAGGGAGGTGGCAGTAGGCAGGAGGTGCTATTCCAGGGCATGGCAAGTGTGGCGGGTACACCCTGGAATTTCTGTTTTCAGCCCAGCTTACGAGAGTGGATTGGGCAAGGCGGCATTTGTGATGGGGAGGGCTGGGAAGCTTACCAAGGCCTTTTGTGCAGGCTTCCCAGGGTACAGGAGCAGCTGCCTGCTCACACTTATGTTACACCCATCACAGGGTGACAGCTTTCATTCTGGGAGGCCACGTGGAGCAGGGGAGTGGACTGTCTCCCCCGGCAATATTAGAAGGCTCCATCACTCCCTCACCTTTCTGGGCCAATGCAGTCCCCAGAAAGTTTCCTTAGGCTACAGCATCTAACTAAGGCTGTGTGAACCAGTAACGAACTTGATAATAGTCCAGTGCAGAGAAAGTGGTCAGTGGGCTTGAGCAAAAAGGCATCTGTGGGAGGCAGGGGGAGCTACAGTGTCCCAGAGCAGGGGTTTGCATTTGCACCTGACTGGCATGAGGGGGGCATCTGTACTTCCAGGAATGTAGCTGCTCAGTATAGATGTTGGGATGAGGAAAAGGGGGCATCTTGTTGGAGGGGAGGGGGTGGAGATGGGCTGATGAAGAGCGTCAGAGTGTGTGAGTGAAGACGGCATTCACTTCAGAGTCTGATGAATTAAATACTAAGAATAATAGGAACTAGGTTTCTCATTGTCTGAGAAGGGAATTACGATTATGGGAAAGAAGAAAGTTAAAATCTTCATGTGTTGATGTGAACACATGGTTTTCAATAAATATAGATGTATATAGTGGAAAAGGAAATGGCAACCCACTCCAGTGTTCTTGCCTGGAGAATCCCAGGGACGGGGGAGCCTGGTGGGCTGCCGTCTATGGGGTCGCACAGAGTCAGACATGACTGAAGCGATTTATATGTCGCAGCAGCAGGAGCAGATGTATATTTAAAAAACAGTGTAAATATGTATGTGTATATGACATATTTCCTAATTCTGTCCAGCAGAAGGACCAAGAAGCAGGGACATCTCAATAGCATTGAGCACACCTAGCATTCAGATATTGGTTTCTAAATACCATTTTTTTACTAAAAGAAACTGAGGCACCTTGGAGAAATGACTGATTCCATGGCTGATACAGACAAATAACAAAACAAGCTTGGAGTTTCTTTTTGTGCCCAGAAGTAAGAAAGTGCTTAAAGAATGATGAGGACAAGTCAAAAGGACAGGAGCCAGACTGAAGGAGCTCTCATTGGCCAAATCTGGTATAATTTGAGGATCAAACTAAATAATTTTAGCAATGAATTATAACCCATCTAATAGAATGTGAAAGTGAATTCACAGTGATATAAATAAATGAATGAGTAAATTAAAATTTTGATGATGAATTGGATGTCTACATAGTCTCAAAATACCTCCCCACAAAATGCTTATTAATTACAAGTAGAAAAAGAGAACTTCTACAGAGGAGAAGTCTGGCAGACTCCACTTTAATCAAAGGATTTAAGCATCAGTAATGGGACAAATTGAGATTGTTTGCCATTTCGTGGGATCCAACAGAAGAACACAGAATCATGCCTGTGGTATTCTTGTCACAGATATGTACTGTGAATCTAATCATGAGGAAATAGCAAACCCAAATGGAGGGAAATTCCACAAAATAACTGGTCTGTAATCTTTAAAAAAAGTCAGTTCAGTTCAGTTCGGTTTAGTCGCTCAGTCATGTCCGACTCTTTGCAGGCCCATGGACTGCAGCACGCCTCCCTGGCCATCACCAACTCCCGGAGTATACTCAAACTCATGTCCATTGAGTTGGTGATGCCATCCAATCATCTCATCCTCTGTCGTCCCCTTCTCCTCCCACCTTCAATCTTTCCCAACATCAGGGTCTTTTCCAATGAGTCAGTTCTTTGCATCAGGTGGCCAAAGGATTGGAGTTTCAGCTTTAGCTACAGTCCTTTCAATGAATATTCAGGACTGATTTCCTTTAGTATGGACTGGTTGGAATTCCTTGCAGTCCAAGGGACTCTCAAGGGTCTTCTCCAACACCACAGTTCAAAAGCATCAATTCTTTGGCACTCAGCTTTCTTTATAGTCCAACTCTCACATCCATATGTGACTACTGAAAAAACCATAGCTTTGACTAGGCTGACTTTTGTTGGCAAAAAAATGTATCTGCTTTTTAATATACTGTCTAGGTTGGTCATAACTTTTCTTCCAAGGAGCAAGCATCTTTTCATTTCATGGCTGCAGTCACCATCTGCAGTGATTTTGGAGCCCCCCAAAATAAAGTCCGTCACTGTTTTCCCATCTATTTGCCATGAAGTGATGGGTGACAACTAAGCTTAACCTATGATTCTAAACTGGATCCTTTTTCTATAAAAACATTATTGGGATAATTTGGAAGCTTTGAATACTGTCTGAGGGTCAGATAATAGTATTATGTCAATGTTAATTTCCTGATTTTTTATTTGAAATATATTTATGTTGGAGAACATCTTTTTTTTGGAGGAATACACAATATATACTAAATATTTGGAGCATCACGTATATAACTTTCTCTGAAATGGTTCATAAAAAGAGTTTTCTATACCATACTTGTAATTTGTCCATAAGTTTTGAGATTTTTAAAAGCAGTCAATTAATTACTTCTGTCTTCAGTGAATATTGACTCTCCTTGTGAAATAGCTCGTGGTACCCCACATCAGGATTTGTACAATCCTCTATTCTCAAATACACCTGTTGATGAGAAGATGAAGTTTGGAGACATTAGGAACAGTTGACTGTACAAACAATGCAATTTCTTTCCTTACAACTACAAATAGATAACAGTTTTCTTTGTTTATCCTATGTCTCTTGGTTTATTAGGGATTGCTACACTGCGGAGTTTTTTAAGCTAGATTATGTCTGAATGCATGCAACATATTACATCAAATGTAATTCTCCAGTAGATGCATTAATGGGGCTTCCCTGGTGACTCAGGTGGTAAAGAATCTGCCTGCAATGCAGAAGTGAAGTGAAGTGAAGTGAAGTCACTCAGTCGTGTCCGACTCTTTGCGACCCCATGGATTGTAGCCCACCAGACTCCCCAAATCCATGGGATTTTCCAGCCATGAATACTGGAGTGGGTTGCCGTTTCCTTCTCCAAGGCACCTTCCTGACCCAGGGACAGAACCCAGGTCTCCCACATTGTGGGCAGATGCTTTACCATCTGAGCCACCAATGCAGAAGACCTGGGTTCAATCACTGGGTCAGGAAGATGCCTTGGAGAAGGAATTGGTAGTTGGCCTAAAGCTCCACATTCAGAAAACTAAGATCATGGCATCCGGTCCCATCACTTCATGGCAAATAGATGGGGAAACAGTGGCTGATTTTACTTTTCTGGGCTCCAGAATCACTGTGGATGGTGATTGCTGCCATGAAGTTAAAAGACGCTTGCTCCTTGGAAGGAAAGTTATGACCAACCTAAATAGCATATTCAAAAGCAGAGACATTACTTTGCCAACAAAGGTCTGTCTAGTCAAAGCTATGGTTTTTCTAGTAGTCATGGATGTGAGAGTTGGACTATAAAGAAAGCTGAGCGCCGAAGAATTGAAGCTTTTGAACTGTGGTGTTGGAGAAGACTCTTGAGAGTCACTTGGTCTGCAAGGAGATCCAACCAGTCCATCCTAAAGGAGATCAGTCCTGGATGTTCATTGGAAGGACTGATGTTGAAGCTGAAACTCCAATATTTTGGCCACCTGATACAGAGAGCTGTCTCATTTGAAAAGACCCTGATGCTGGGAAAGATTGAGGGCAGGAGGGGAAGGGGACAACAGAGGATGAGATGGTTGGATGGCATCACCAACTCGGTGGACGTGGGTTTGGGTGGACTCCGGGAGTTGGTGATGGACAGGGAGGCCTTGCGTACTGCGGTTCATGGGGTCGCAAAGAGTCGAACACAACTGAGAAACTGAACTGAACTGAACTGAACCACTCCAGTATTCTTGCCTGGAGAATTCCAGACAGAGGAGCCTGGTGGGCTACAGTCCATGGGGTCACAAAGAGTCGGGAGTGAGTGAGCAACTAACACTTTCACTTTCAGATGCACTGATAGATCTTTTTTGAAAAGTGATATACTAGTGATGCAAATTATTTAATTCATAATTACTGTTACGAATTTCTTATCATCTTGATTTATGGAACTTTGTATAACCCTCATTTATGGAACTTACGTGCATGCGCCTATGAATCTGATATTCCCACATAAGTAAAAACTTTTTAGCAAGCAAATTAGTTAGCCATTTTCCACCTTCTTCCTGATCTAAAGTATCATTTCTCTTAAAACCACATTAGAGCAAGTTATCTCCTCAAGGAAATCTTTGGGATACCACCCTCTCAGAATTTTTCCACACTTCTATTGTGGTATATAACCATTCTGTTACTCAGTAAGAAAAGTAAACATTGTGTCTGTATGAATAATTAATAAAGTGACATCTTTCTCAATGAGACAATTTTATTTCTTTGGTATGTTTGCATTACTTCTCAGTACATTGCAGGTACTCATGTTATTAGCATCGTTCTTAATAAAAATAATTTCAAAGATTTAAAGGTTTAAAATATACAAAGGATATATTATACAAATATTTCTTTTTTAAAACCTTTTTATTTTGTATCGGAGTATAGCCGATTAACAATGCTGTGATAGTTTTAGGTGGACAGCAAAAGGACTCAGCCATTCAGATACAAGTCTCCATTCTCCCCCAGACTCCTCTCCCATCCAGGCTGCCAAATAACACTGAGCAGAGTTCCATGCGCTATACAGTAGGATCTTGTTGGTTATCCATTTTAAATACAGCAGTGTGTACATGTCCATTCCAAACTCCCTAACTATTCCTTTTCCCCATTCTTCCCCCTGGCAACATAAGTTGGTTCTATAAGCCTGAATACACATATTTTTGAGGCTTGCCTTTTGAATTCAACAGAACCTCACACAAGTCCCTCCAAAACAACGTGTATAACTTTAGTTCATTTTATAATAAATTGCCACAGTATATTTCATAACGTGGTTGTGTCATGATTTATTCAACCATTCTCCTCCTGACAGGGTTTAATTTAATTTCCCCCTTTTATTTTTTTTTGCTAAATAATGCACAAATAAATATCCTCTTATGTATGTCCTTATGTCCTTCTATTTTTATTTCTGTGGATTAGACTCCCACGAATGGGATAAACATTTCCAGACAGCATCTTAAAAAAAGGCTTGTGACAATTTATAATGTGGGCATATCCTTCAGCACTCATCCCTAGCAATATTAATAATAAAATTTGAGTTATTTATCTTAGTTTTGGCGGTCCTGGGTTTTCATTGCTGCGTGGACTGTTCTCTTATTGCAGAGAACAGGGACTGCTCACTAGTTGGGGTGCACGGGCTTCTCATCTCGGCGGCTTCTCTTGTTGTGGAGCTTGGGCTGTCGAGCCCAGGCTCGGTAGTTGAGGCACACGGGCTTAGCTGCTCTGAGGTACGTGGAATCTTCCCAGACCAAGGATTGAACCCATATCTCCTGCACTGGCAGGCAGATTGCTTACCTCCGAGCCACCAGGGAAGCCCCAATTTTGAGTTACTTGAAATTTTTCTAGTCCACTGGCAGTCAAGTCATTCACTCACTCATTCAACACTTACTGAACACCTGCTATGTACCAGGCACTGCTGTTGCCAGCTGTATACAGTTGTGAACAAAGCAGGTCAAATCCCTCTGCTCACAGAGCTTCCATTCTAGAGGGACAGATGGACAACCCAGGTGCGAATGCACGGGAGTCAGAGGGGAGGGGAAGAGAAGGGGATGGCAGTGACAGAGGCAGTGGAGGATACAGCGCTATTTTAGACAGAGTGCTCGGGGAGGACGTCGCAGAGCTGGCACCTGAGCAGAGATGCGGAGAAAGTGTGCAGCCGGGTCACGGGAAGAGTGGACATCTGTGCAGACTCTGGGGCTGGTCCTTGTTCCTCCTTCCCTGGAGGAACAGCATGGGACTGGTGAGACTGGCATGGATCTCCATCACTAGAGACACCTCTGAACTCCTGGCAGCCCCCTGCAGAGGTGGTGCTGCTGAAACTCACAAGGGGTGTCCCCACTGGGTGTCGTGCACACTAGGGGCCGCTGTATACAGCAGAAGCAGGCTGAGAAGACACTAGAACAGGAAGAAAGACCCCTATCTGCCCCAGTATTCCTCCGGAGTCTCTAAGGGCAAACTGACACCTAAATACATTACAAACACATTACAAAATTACCATTTGTCTGTTGGGCTTCCCAGGTGGCTCAGTGGTAAAGAATCTGCCCTATCAATGCAGGAGATGCCAGTTCGATCCCTGGGTAGGGAAGATCTCTGCAGGAGGAAATGGCAACCCATTCCAGTATTCTTGCTGAAATAATCCCATGGACAAAGGAGCCTGGTGAGCTATAGTCTATGGAGTCACAAAGACTTGGACACAACTGATCACACACTGATTACCCACACACACACACACACACTGTTGACTGTGTACTGAGCCCAGTTTGTCTTCCTAGAATTTAAAGACTTGTTCTACGTGTGTGTATGTGTATGAATTTAAAATCTATGACTTATAGGCTTCCGGTGGTGATTAAGAAGGCCTTTTCAGTCCCTAGATGGTATGCATACAAATTCTATATTTTCTTGAAATTTTTAGTTTCTCTTTTTTGTTTATTTTCAAATCTTCAGTCCATCTAGATTACGTTTTTTAATGTGATGTAAATAAGGATCCAACGATATCTTCCTTCAGACATCCATTATACTGACACGATTTATTAAATAATCCATCTTTTTTCCACTGAAATGAAACCTTGTGGTCTATTATATTTTCGTACTTGCCGAGATCCAATTTTTGCTTCTCTCTTTGGTTCCACTGATCTCGTTGTCTCTTTCTGAAGCCACACTGACTTGATTGCAGAGCTTAAATCATGACCCATTATTTTGTGAGGAAGTGTACTCACTGTTCTTTCCCGTAACTTTCTTAGCTATTCTGGGGGCACTTACTCTTCCATTTAAGCTTTAATATCATTGCATCCAATTTGGAAACAACTCATTGAGATTTTAATTGCAATTAGATTACTTTCATATATTAATTTAGGAGAATTGACTTTTTATGGCAGTAAGCCTTCTAACCCAAAAAAGAGTATTTGTTCAACTCTTTATCTTCTATCATCCAATATGTGCCTTTGGTTTTCTCCTTTTAGAGACGGCACATTTTTTGTGAAATACTATTTGTGGATTTTGTTACCGTTGTGAATGAAATATATTTTCAAGTTTACACTTCTAGGTGCTTGTGGCAGTGATCTGGCCAGAAGCACATGGAATATGGAGTAGCGTACTGAAAATATTTGACCAGAAAGTGCAAATATCGTATATTAATGCAAGTATGAGGAATCTAGACAAATGGCACAGATGGGTCTATTTTCAAGGCAGGAATAGAGACTCAGACATAGGGAGCACACATGTGGACACAGCGGGAGAAAGGAAGGGTGGGACGAATTGGGAGACCAGGACTGATGTATATCCACTACCCTGGGCGTCTCTGGCATCTCCTGCATTGCCGGTGGGTTCTTCACCACTAGTGCCACCTGGGAAGCCCTGGAAAATAGCTAGCTCGTGGGAACTGGCTATAAAGCACAGGACGCTCAGCTCCATGTTCTGTGATGAAATTATATTCCAATAAAAATATTTAGAATAGAGGAAAGAAAGTATGCATAAAAGGTATGGGTATAAGTAAGGGAAGCCAGTGAGCAGAGAAGCATACCAGGGTGAGCCAAAGCAGGCAGGAGGGTTGCCAGGGAGCTGCTTACAGAACCTGGAGGGAAAGCTACAGCTTCAGGACAGGCTAGCTGGAGAGGGGCCTTTGGCAGAGGAACACATCGCCCATCCACAGACGGCGAAAGAAAGACAGCCTCTCTCTCCCTCCTGCTGTCCTCTGACCTCCTACCAGTGATTCCCACTGGCTGAACCCAGCTGGAATCCAGAGGACAAGGACGTCCACGCACGTGAGCAGAGCCAGGCAGGAGGCGAGGGCAGCGGATCAGGAGGGCAGACGGAGGGAATCCAGACAATGCTCACACTGAGAAGAGAGGAGAGCCCACTGCATGGCGTCCCTTCATCTTGTATGAGGACGCCTTACATATTATTATTCTAGTAACAAAAAAAATATCTTTTGGGGTTTTCTGGGTATAAGGTTGTAACATTATTAAAAACAGGTAGTTGTCTCTTCTTTTCCAATGCTTATATCCGTCATTTAATTTTCATGTTGCATTACTTTGCTAGGGTTGCCAGAGCAAAGGATTATAGAGTGGCTTAAAAACAGAATGCATTGTCTCACAGTTCTGAGAGCAAGGTGGACTCAGGGCTGGGTCCTTCTGAGTTGGGAGGCAGAATCATTTTCCTGCCTCTCCCCAGGCTTCTGGTGACTGCCTGGCAATCCTGGGTGTTCCTTCGCTTGTAGAAGCATCACCCCAATCTCTGCCTTACTATACTATGGCATTCTTCCTAATTGCATGCTGTTCAGTCATTAAGTTGTGTCTGGCTCTTTGCGACCCCATGGACTGTAGCACATCAGGTTCCTCTCTCCCCTGCTATCTCCTGGAGCTTGCTCAAATTCATATCCATTGAGTTGGTGATGCCATCTAACCATCTCATCCTCTGTTGTCCCCTTCTCCTCCTGCCCTCAATCTTTTCCAGCATCAGAGGATTTTCCAATGAGTTGGCTCTTCACATCAGGTGGCCAAATTATTGGAACTTCAGCTTCAGCATCAGTCTTTCCAATGAATATTCAGGGTTGATTTTCCTTAGGATTGACTGGTTTGATCTCTTTGCAGTCCAAGGGACTCTCAAGAGTTCTCCAGCACTACAGTTCGAAAGCATCAATTCTTTAGTGCTCAGCCTTCTTTATGATCCAACTCTCATATCCGTACATGACTGCTAGAAAAACCATAGCTTTGACTACATGGACTTTTGTTGGCAAAGTGATGTCTCTGCACTGTCTAGGTTTGTAATAGCTTTCTTTCCAAGGAGCAAGTGTTTTTGAATTTCATGGCTACAGTCACCATCTGCAGTGATTTTAGAGACTCCTCCCAACACACACAAAAAATCTGTCCTGAGTACATTGTGTGTGTCCAAATTTCTCCTTCTTATAAGGACATTGGAGGCAGTGGATTAGGGCCCAGTCCTAATGACCTCCTTTTAACTCAATCATCTGCAAAGATTCTATTTCCAAATAAGATGGGACTCACAGGAACTTCAGGTTAGGGCTTCAGCATTTTTTCAATGGAAACACAATTCAATCCATAATACTTGTATTGCTTCTGCTAAAACTTTAAGGACAATAATTAATAATAACAGCAATGGCAGACATCACTATCTAATTTCTAATTTAACTGATATGATTTAATATATTCCTCTTATAGAATATATTTGCTGTTGATTTTTATTAAATGGTCTTTATTAATTTAGTAAATAATCATTTAGTAAACAAGTAAGTAATGTAGTTATTAAGTTATTTACTTCTCTATCCATTTTACTTAAAATTTTTATTAGGGATAAAGTTACCACTGTATTTTATCAATTGCCATTCTAGCATCTGTTGATTTGATCAAATGATTTACTCCTTTAATTTACTAATGCAATGGATTGTGTTGATAATTGTAGAGCTGCTGAACCTGTTTTGCCTTCTTATGAAAAGTTTTTTAATAAAAATATCAAAATATTCCTTTGCTACATTGATGGATTCTAAAAAATTCTATTTAGACTTTTTACATTGATTTTCATAAGTTAAATCAGACTATAATTGTTATTTTTGATAATTTTTTGGTCAGATTTTGGGGTTAAAGGCATGCAAACTACATAAATTTAATTGGGAAGACTTCTTTATTTCTGGCCAAGAATACTTTACATAATATTGGATTTATTTATCTGATCTTTAAAAGTTAGATAGAGTTCAGCTGTGAAACTATCTTGCTTTGTATGTTTCTTAATATACCTTTAAGTAGCTTTGCAATTTCTTCTGTGGTAACTGGTCTATTCAGAGTTTCTACTTTTTTATTGGACCAATTTAGGTAATTTATACTTAATTTTTTCACTCTCCATTTTCAAAGTATTTGCCATAGTATTACATGTTACATTTCCTCATTTTTTTTAATAAGTTCTCTTTTACCTGTGATTCAATTTCTATTCTCATTTTTATCATGCATATTGTCCTTAATCACACTTTTTTTAGTGTTCTTTTGAAAGAAACAGCTTTTGGATTAATTTACCCTTCTACTATCTTGGTTGCTATGGTTTTCTATTTCATTAACTTTGTTTTTTAAATTAATAAATTTCCACTTTCTTTCTTTTCCTTTATTTATAGTTCCCTTTCTACTTCCTGGTTTCTTTCTATTATTCTTTCCTTATTTTTCATCTTTGATAACTAAACACTTATTATAGGTTTTTTAAAGCATTTCAATGTGTATTATAGATTTTTAGAATAAAGTGTTTCTTCATTGTTTTCTAAGTGGTTTGCTATTTGCCTTTAATTTTCTGTTTGACCTAAAGGTTAGCTAGCACTGTGGTTCTCAATTTGCAAGATTTTTTGTTAGTGTTTAATTATTTATATGGTTTTTGAATTTCATATAATAATATAATCTTTAAATATCTACATTTTGATCCATCTGTGTCTGTGCTTACTTTTGATTTTTCATTATTGTTTTGTCTTTTTCCTTTAAGAAATTTTCTTGTTTAGCCAAGTAGGTATTTGGTTCTTTTTTCCCTAGCTAATATGGAATTTTAACTAAAGATTTCTATTCAATTAATCGTTATTGGATTTTCCCAAGAACTCTTAAATAGAAACATATTTCTAAATTATTATTTTAATCAACATACTAAGTACTTTCCCCACCAGGATGCTGTAGCTAGATATTCCACGTGGTGTAGAATAATGATACTTAGAGAAGGTATTCTTGTTTTATTCCTAATTTCAGTCCAAATATCCTTATTTAAATATTAATTTTATATTCTATTATGTATTCTATTTCATTTAAAAAGTTGTATTTTATAGCTGTTTTGTATTTTATAGCTATTTTCTAAGAGTTTTTCCTTTTCATTTCAATCTAGAATAAATCTGAAATTTTGTAGGCTGTCTTGATGTCACCTAAGATGACCACTAGATTTTTTTTCTTAATCTTTCAATGTAATAATTTACATTACTACATTTCTCAATGCTGAAGGGTCTTTGCATCCTTAATCTATTTTACACCCTGTTGTAATTGATTTGCTAAAATTTTCTTTTGGATTGTTGTATTTGCATTTAAAAGCAAATGACCCATAGTTTTTCTATCTTGATCTACCCTGTCTGATTTTGATATCAGGGACACATTAGCCATTTTAAAAGTGTTTGAAAGAGATTTCAAACGTGTTTTTGCCAAAAAAAAAAAAATGAACCATATCTTAATTCTATTGAAAAGTATCAGTCATGCTAGTAAAGTCTTGAAAAGGAAGGATTCCATGGTCCATGAAGTCTGATAAGTGTTCAGTTCAGTTGAGTTGCTCATTTGTGTCCAACTCTTTGGGACCCCATGGACTGCAGCACACCAGGCTTCCCTGTCCATCACCAGCTTCCAGAGCTTGCTCATACTCACGTCCATCGAGTCCGTGATGCCATCCAACCATCTCATCCTCTATCATCCCCTTCTCCTCCTGCCTTCAATCTTTCCCAGCATCAGGGTCTTTTCCAATGAGTCAGTTCTTCACATCAGGTGGCCAAAGTATTGGGGCTTCAGCTTCAGCATCGGTCCATCCAATGAATATTCAAGACTGATTTCCTTTAGGATTGACCGCTTTGATCTCCTTGCAGTCCAAGGGACTCTCAAGAGTCTTCTCCAACACCATAGTTCAAAAGCATCAGTTCTTCAGAGCTCAGATTTCTTTATACTTCAACTCTCACATCCATATGTGGCTACTGGAAAAACCATAGCTTTGACTAGATGGACCTTTGTTGGCAAAGTGATGTCTCTGCTTTTTAATATGCTGTCTAGGTTGGTCGTGGCTTTTCTTCCAAGGAGCAAGTGTCTTTTTTTTTTCACCATTTATTTATTTACAATATTGTATCGGTTTTGCCATACACTGATAAGCATCTTTTAATTTCATGGGAAGTATACCTCTCTGTTGGAGATTCACAACACACCATGTACAAAGGCTCTGAAAATTCCTGCACAGAAGATGCTTATTTCTTCAACCCAGGCTTTAACAAACTAATTTGAGCACAGGACACTTTATCTATTAAAACATCTTACAGGATATCTTTGAAGAGATATCAGTTTTAGAAATGCCATTTCAGGCATGAAGATGTTTCTTATGAATTATATATAACAGAAAAGCTTAGGAAACAACCTAAACAATAGTGGAATGTGTAGGTAAATGCTGTGTACAGAGTTTTTATACAGGCATTCATTTTCATGTTGAATGAAACATCAGGATTAAAAATAAACTATGTGTTCACATATACACTAAAAGAAATTAAAAACAGAAAATGATTGGGAATAAGTTCAGCAAGATTCAAACAGTCATTTGTTTTTCTTTCCTTCTTTTTGTTTCTATAAGCATGTATTGCTTCCATATTTGGGGGAGAATGGTAACACCAAAGGGGCTTCCCAGATGATACTAGTGGAAAAGAAAGGGCCTACAAGTGCAGGAGATGCAGGTTTGATTCCTGGGTCGAGAAGATTCCTTAGAGGAGGGCATTGCAACCCACTCTAGTGCTCTTGCCTGGAAAGTCCAATGGACAAAGGAGCCTGGCAGCCTAGAGTCCATAGCGTCACACAGAGTTGGACATGACTGAAGTGGTTTAGTGTGCACAAATGCACAGTAATACCAAAATAATAGAAGCCTCCAATTTTAACCTGAAGGGAGAGGGAAGGTCAGATTTGTTGGCAGAGGAAGGAACATCAGAGAAGGTGCTGGGTGCCAGGGTGCTCTTTCTCACCTCTTGCCTGGGAGAGGGCTTCCTAGGGCTGGCCACGTCCCTGATGTGGATTTAAGTGTGAGTAGCCTCTCCTAAATGGCAACGCCAGGCTCTAACTTAGCAAACGGGTTGCTGAGCACATGTTCTACCCCCATCCTCACTCTCTTTCCATCCCGTTTTTGTACTGATTGTATGAGACTCTCTTTCCCATTTGACCACAGCCTCCCCAAGGCCAAGGACAGTGTCTAATGGATCTCTGAGTCCTTCCGGCAATTAGCACAGGGCTTTATGAAGGACATACCTGGGCACTTGTTTGTTCATATTCTAAAATAAGTGGTGTCATTCTTCTTAGACTCCACATCCCCAAGTCAATCCTGTTCAGCAGAGTCAAGAAGGAAGCAGGAGGATTCTATGGCTCCAGGAGGAACAAGTATTAGAGGCACCAGGAGCTCCATGGGGTCACTGAGGCCCCTGCAGACTCTCTCCCTCCAAATCCAGCTTCTCTATTCTTGGACCCTTGAAGTGAAAGTGAAAGTGAAGTCGCTCAGTCACGTCCAACTCTTTGCGACCCCATGGACTGTAGCCTACCAGGCCCCTCTGTCCATGGGATTTTCCAGGCAATAGTACTGGAGCAGATTGCCATTTCCTTCTCCAGGGGATCTTCCCAACTCAGGGATCGAACCCAGGTCTCCCGCATTGTAGACAGACGCTTCCAGCATCTCTATTCCTGGACCCTTGAAGGAGACACTTTCTAATCTGCCTTATGGGCTTTCCCGGGGGCTCTGTCAGTAAAGAATCTGCCTGCAGTGGGGAAGACCTGCTTTGATCCAGGGTTGGGAAGATCCCCTGGAGGAGGGCATGGCAACCCACTCTAATATTCTTGCCTGGAGAATCCCCAGGAACAGAGAAGCCTGGTGGGCTATAGTCCATGGGTCACAGAGCGTCAGACATGACTGAGCAACTAAGCATACATTCTACATTATGGAATTTTAATCAATTACCCACAAGTATTACCCAGTCTCAGAGTAACAGTGAAAGTTTGTACACTGGACAATCACCCAATAATAGACGTTTTTCATTACAGAAAGAATGGGAGTGTCTAGTAACAGCTCCAGCTCTTGATAGGTTTATTAATGGGATTCTGATCCTGACTAATTCCACGAAGGTTTACATAATTCTTGACCTCTTCTAACACAGAACGTTTCACTATGTGATTTTTGAAGGCTAAAGATACAGAATCTCCTATAAGGCCTGAGTTCACACAAAGATCAAGAGATAATTTTTCAACGAGCAATTTCTTTCCTGTTTTTAAAATTCACATATGCGATCCAGAATCTCTTCAAGCACTACCTCACTCTGTACTATTTTTTAATTTTATTTATTTTTATTTATTTTTGGCTGTGCTGGATCTCTGTTGCTGTGTAGGCTTTTATCTAGTTTCGGCAAATGGAGACTACTCTCCGGTTGCAGTGGGAGGGCTTCTCATTGCGGTGGCTTCTCTTGCTGCAGAGCAGGGCTTTAGGGCACACGGGCTGCAGCATGGTGGCACGTGGGCTCAGTAATTGCGGTTCCTGGGCTCTAGGGCACAGGGTCAATAGTTGTGGTGCAGGGGCTTAATTGCATGTGAGATCTTCCCGGCTCAGGGATTGAACCCATGTCTCTTGCATTGGCAGGCGGCTTCTTTACCACTGAGCCAGCAGGGAAACCCTCTGTATTATTTTTACTTTCTGTGTCAGATTAAGACAAAACCTAGTTTTCCTAAGATTTTAACATAGTTTTGACCAACGACAACTTAATCCTAAGAACAGCATGACTTTCACAGACTGAGCTCTTCCTTGGGGACACGCACCAGGTGAGTGCTCCCTCATTTCATCCTCAGAACCCCAGGTGGTGGGTTCTGCTATTTCAGGTGAGCAGACCGAGGCTCAGGGGGGTTAAGTCACGACATGATATGGCACAGCTCGTGAGTATGCACTAGATCAGAGGTTTTCAGGCACCTGTCTGACTTCCTCCAAAACCAGACCATTTTTTGTAACTGTTCCGTGGGGAAAGTGGAATTAGCATATGAAATAGACAAAACTTTTACAGTGTGGTAGTAAGCGGAGGAAAACTAACTGCCTACAACCTGAGTAGCACCAGGCACAGTTCTAAGCGTCTAAGTCAGAGATGAATTCATTATGTTTGCAAAAAAAAAAAAAACAAAAACAAAAACCCCATGGGGGCGGGGGTGGGGACGATGAATGTCTCTGGCTTAGAGCTGAACCAGTGGGAAGTGAGACAACGTGCCCAAGGCCATGCCTCTAGCAGGAGCCAGGCCGGGCTGGGGTTCCAGGAGTCCGGCTCCAGATCTGGGGAAGAAGTGCTCCTTTCCTCTGCGCGAGAGCAACAGAAGTCCTGGGGCTCCCTTCTTAGCTGTTGGTCATCTTTATTAAAGCTGATTAATCCAACACTTGCTCTGCCATCCTCAGCTTGAAGAAATTTTTGGATTCCCGTTGGAAATTGGCAAGAGATATCTGTTCTGGCCTCCTTTCTATTGAACGTGTGTCTTCAAGCACCCTTGTGGGGAAGGAGCAGGGGGATGGATCTGGCTCTTGACTCGGGATTTGTGGAATCTGCATGTCGTTTTGGTATACATGGGGCTTTGGGCAGACTTCTTGATTTAATCAGACATCTATATCCATGCGTGTGTGTCTGTGTGTACAAAGACTTCTCTTCGGATTTCTTTGAATCCAGGAAATAATAAGATGCTAGGGAGGGAAAGGAAAGTTCTGTACTTCAGAACTTCACATTCTGGGGCACCAGCTGTCTTAGAACCACATTAGTGACTCTTGTGAAGTGCTCTTTTCCCAAGAGACCACTATCATCAGAAGAGCACCTCAAGTTAACATTTTCCGAGAGCATCCCATCCTCTTCGTATTTATTATTTGGCTTCAAATTACCTCAGTCAATAACATTACCATTGTTGGTTCGCACCTTTCAGAAAATTTGTGTGCATTAAACACTTTGGCAATATTTATTTATTCTGCCATCTGTCTCACTATCTACACATTCTCAACAGTCTGGCCTAGAAAGCACCCAAAATCACCTGAGCATCATAAAATTAGCACATGGCTGTCAGAGCAACGCGTGGAGAACACAGCTGCTGTCCTGCTGCCTGATTTAATGAGGTTCCGAAACTATGTGGACAAGGATGCTTTCCCTTGGTTACCATGGAAACAGGACAGGCGCTTGGAGCAAGTGTCAGCAGCATCGAAATCAAGATGAATCAGCTGATGGCTCGTCATCTGGGGGAGGCGGTGACCACACCAGGGTGGCTCCAGTGTGCACGTAATCTCGCCCTCCTGTTCCTTCCTTCAGACAAACTCCGAGACAGAGACCCAAACTCCACCCCGACATTTTCCTGAGCACACCGTGTTGCCATATAAGCTTTGTGAGTCTGAAGGTACTTACACTTTGAGAATTACAAAATTAGAAATGCCTAGAGTACTTCTGTTCTTTCAGATCCTAATTAATTGGCGATCTGTTGTTTTATCTGAGATGAAATAAACAATCCACCCCCACACTTCCTTTCCTCCAGCACCGGTTTGCTTTATTCAAAGTCAAACTCACCTCAGGAGGAAACTGTTTATTTTAATGAAGAGACTAGGATAGCCAGAGCTTCTAGTTAAATCACCATTCCTAGGGTCTAAGCCTTTTCACACAAAGTCAATTTTCATCATAAATTACGTTGTCACTGGGGAAGCGCCAGAATTTATAAATTTTAGTGTTAGCTCCATGAGTCAGTAAAGTTTCTCAAGTATTCTTGACTCACTGGTAAAGAACAGAAAATTGAATATAAAATAATTCTCTACAATTCATTCTACATTTATGGAATAGTTTTCAGGTGAGAAGGTGTGAACAAAGAACACAGATGAGCTGAAGCGTTGCTGGAGACCTAAGGAAAGTCTTGAACACCATTCTTCAGAAAGTTCCAATTTGGCACCAGAAAACTGCAGCAGAATAATGTTTGGTAAATATAGATCTCTGCCGACTTTTGCAAAGAGGAAGAATCTTTAACTTCTTGGCTTCATCTTCTTAAGATTTTTCCTCCTCTTTGTACAGGGTCAAATAGAATTCATTAGCCAATTAGCTCAGAGAAAATAAGGCCGCGTATATGCTATTTCATGTAGAAAAAGAGCAAAGTGTTCAATTTTTCTGCTTTTCGGCTGAACTGACAGATATTCTTTGTTCTCTGGGAATGTGATGATTTAGGCTAAAATTCTGGTTCCTGAATAATTCAGATAATTGCCTCAACCCCACACTTTGCTGGAGTTGGAGAGACTTTGACTTCAAAAGGCAGGTGATCAAATTAAAATCATGTTCTGATGAACCTTATTTTAAGCTGTTTTTGAAAGAAAAAAAAGATAGATATTCACTGCTTAATTAAACATCGCTATGTATTTTGAAAACATAGATGAACCACACTGAATATTATTAGTCTAATGTTAAGTGGTAAGCAGTAAAAATTTTCTTTTGAAAACAGTATGCTTGATATGTTAGACTTTGTTCCATAAGAATCGTCTAATCAGACACTTTTTGTCAAGCAGATGTTACAGTTTAGATGTTCCAGGAGACAACGCTTTCATCCCGAGCCTTAGCAGTTGTATGCACAAAGTGATGCTTGTTACGCGACTCTGGCTGCCAGCCTGTGTCATGCCACTCTGCGCCATTGTCCTGAAGAGTCTGAGGGCTGGTTATACCAAGCATTTCTTCTTGGGTGTCACTGACATAAGAGCATCTAATGTGCGCATGAAAAGAAAGTTAAAAGAGTTCATTTAAAGAAATGGTACTGCTGTCAAACTTGCCTCCTGTGGTACAATAAGAGCTTCATCTTGGTATCACGACGCAATTGCTTACTTACTATGTGGACATCTTCCCGCGCTCTTGGGTAATGCTCCTAACTTAGACCTGTGATGAGCACAGAAGTCTTTTCCTGGCGGGTCCATGATTCAACCTGCATCAGCTGCACGCCTCACCCCAAGTGAGCCAGGCTTGCTGTCTGGGGAGGACATGTATCCCTGCAGGTGCAGGACAGGACGAGGGTGGAAGAAAGGGACGGGTGTCCGCGGTGCCCACCGCACAGGCCCCACCTTGGACGGCCCCGACTCTGCACCAGCTCCCGGTCGGGCTGCTCACTGGCGCTGTCACACCCTGAGCGAGGTGGAGCCTGGACCTGGTGGCACCAAACTCAGCCAGGCTTCAGTGCTGACCTTTTTTGGGGAAGCTCCCCCTGCAGTGCTCAGTTAAGACCACTTTGCATCTTAGCCCCCTCCTCAAATGTCTGCACGACTCTTCCAGGGCGGCCCCTCCTCTCTGCAGGTGAACTTGCCCACCGGTTGGACAGAGAAAACAGAAGCCCTCAAACCAGCCTGACCTCGTCCGTCCTTTCCTCGTTTTCGCCTGTTTCAATAATAATACCAACAACACCATGAAGTCTCTCCATGTGTTACTTTACTGAACCCTCATGATAACCTGATGATAAAGGCACCAGTACCACCCCCACATCACAGGCAAAGAGCCTGAGGGACATCGAGAGTGAGACCCTTGCCCAAGGCCACACACACAGAGTGCGGTAGAACCAGCATGTGACCACTGTCTAACCACGAAGCCCAGATGCAGAGCTGGCTCTTCATCTCGGGCCCCGGATCCTATCCCATCCCCGCTTCTGAGGGACTCACTCCGAGGACTGTTTCTGCCTCCTCCTGGGTCATCGGTCTCTCTCTTCCTATTGGCCGCTTCCTTGAGTCTCTCTCGAGTCTTCCACCCATCAAATCATTTGAAAATCCTGGATCCCTCCTCTGTCTATTATCTTCTCTTCCCATCCTTCCCTCTCCTTCTCTCTCTCTCTTTCTCCTCTTCCAAACCAGCCTTCGTACAAAAGTCACGCGCACTCACAGAGCCCATTTTGCCACCTCCACTGATTAAGCCCAAGGCAACCTGGCACGTGCTCCCTACAGAAACGGTAACCAGCAAGGACCTACTACATAGCACAGGGAACTATGCTCAATGTTTTGCAATCACTATAAGGGGAAACAACCTTCCCTGGTGGCTCAGCGGTAAAGAATCTGCCTGCAATGTAGGAGACATAGGAGACACGGGTTTGATCCCTGGGTCGGGAAGATCCCCTGGAGGAGGGCATGGCAACCTGCTCCAGTATTCTTGCCTGGGAAATCCCATGGGCAGAGGAGACCCTGGTGGGTTGCAAAGTGTCGGACGTGACGGAAGCAACTTAGCGCTCATGCATAAAGGAAAATAATCTGAAAAAATAGATAATAAGTGTATGTATAACTGAATCACTTTGCTGTACACCTGAAACTAACACAACATTGTAAGTGAACTATACTTCAATTAAAAAAAATGTTCCTTAGGTTGCCAATGACCTCCAGTGGGTTGCTTCAGTCCTTTCCTTGACACATAATTGGTATTAAGTAAATGTTTGTATGGGCTTCCCAGGTGGTGCTAATGGTAACAGAATACACCTGAATGCAGGAGACACAGACGATGTGGGTACAATCCCTAGGTTTGGAAGATCCCCTGGAGAAGGGTATGGCAACCCACTCTAGTATTCTTGCCTGGAGAATCCGATGGACAGAAGAGCCTACAGTTCACAGGGTCTCAAAGAGTTGGACATGACCAAAGTGACTTAGCATGCACGCACAAATGTTTCCATAAAATAAATGAAGAAATGGATAAACAAGTGAATATATAAAGTCTTGTAAGAAAAACTCAGCTGACTTCTCCCTACTCTGTTCCCCATCATTCTAACCAGCTTACTTTTGGAGATCCCCTGAATCAGCACACACCCATAGCACAACTTCTCAACCTGAGGACCTGGGACCACCTGCTTGGGAATTTCATGCCCATCCCTGTCCCCTAAGACCAGCTAAGATGCTCTGGGTGGGGTCCACGTGCACGCCGTGAGCACACACTGGAGGTGGCATTTAGGCACATGACAGCTGGAGGGTGGGTGATCCCTTGTCTGCCCTTCTGTCAATCTTCATGATTCAGTGCTCCCCTTATAAACAAAAACTTTAAGACTATAAGAAGGGATTATGCCTTTGGAAACATTCACAGATACAAAGGAAAACTAAGCGTTATCTCTGGCATGCCATAGCGCTCATGGAATTTCATCAGTTCTTGCCTTTTGCTTATGACACTTACCCTTTTCATCAAGGCTGTTATTAAAGGTTGACACAACAGAACAATAGCAGGAGCAATCAAGGCTCAGACATTTGCTCCCATCAGCTTCCGCCTGGGAGCTGACATCTTGGAGACTGATGATCTATTTTCTCTGCTCCCACTCTTTGGAACAAGAAAGTCTTATTTAGAAGGCAGAATTGCTTCCCAGGCAAATGCAGATCAGGGCATACTTTCCCCTTATGTGAAAACACGCAGTGTTTCGCCTTCTGTGTAATTAATCACTCTGCTCTTCCTGCTCGTATGTTAGTTTGCCATTTACGCCACACGCTGTGCGTACTTTAGCACATTTGACGACAGTGCCGAGAAGTGGGCAGGGCCTTCGAGGCACCATTCCTTCCACAGATGCCTGACAGGTGCCTGCTACGTGCCCAGCCCCAGTCTTGGTAACTTGGATGCTACTCTCAGATACCTTGCAGGCTAACGGAGGAAATAAGTCACGGATGCAGCATCTGGTACAACCAAAAGGTGCCAGGGGCTTTGAAACTAACTTGTATTAAAAGCCCTGAGTGCAAGAACTGGCTCCATCATTTGGATCTCAGTGCTGAGTACAGGGTCTGGCAGGAGACAAAGCTCACTGAACAGGGTTAAATGAATAAGACAGATCAAGCAAAGCTTTGGAAATTCAGAGTTAGGTTGGGATAGGGGAGTGGATCACGTCCTACCTGGGGTGGGCCTGTGGATTAGGGTTTCTTGAGGAAGGGGACGTGTGGGCCTAGCAGCTCTCACAATCCTAGGACTTCATTGGATCTCTTTGCTCAAACCTTTACAGATTAAGTGTAAATTCATAGTATCCTTGGAAAGACAAGTGTCTTTCTTCAAATGTCAACCTGCATATCTTATAGCTTGTGTTTGGGCGAAAGGCTTTCTCCACTCCAGTGCCCACCTGCATTCAAGAGTCTTTTGGTATTGATTTCAAAGGCTCTTCTCCTTTCCTGTTTTTGTTTGTTTTTATTTATCTTCTCATAAGAAACTGGGAAAGCAGGCTCACTATAAACAACTTGGAACGTAGAGAAACATTGGAAGAGTTTGAGAGAAATTATCCATAATCCTGCTAACCTAGAGGCAACTATGATTATTCTTTTTGGCATATTTCTTTACAGTCTTCATGTATGTATGTATTTTTAACATTGTTAAGCACTATTAAAAACAGCTTAGAGTCCTTTCCACCATCATTAAAAATTCTTAACTTTTAAAAATACTATGGAATGTGATAGTGTTTCATTATGCAATGACTTAAATTTTCTTCATGTTTGATATTTTGACTGTTAGATTTTATGTTAATATAAATAGAGCTGAAATGAAATATTTATAAAGCATTGTCCACATTTTTAGTTATTTGCTTGGAGTAGATCCCTGCATCTATTGGAATGGTGGAATTTAATGGAACCAATAGAAACAAATGAAGATCCTAATTAGGGGACTTCCTTGGTGACCCAGTGGCTAAGACTCCAGCACACCACCACTAAAGATCCTGCATGTTGCAGGGAAGATCAAAGATTCTGCATGCCACAACTAAGACCCAGCACAGCCTCTCTCTCTCTCTCTTTAAATATATACATAACATATATATATATACACACACATATCTTAATTAGGTACATATTGCCAAATTGCTTTCTGGAAAGTTTTCCCTAGTGTTTCCTGCTCCCATAGGGTTTGAGAGTGCTTTCAACACTCTGGTTCACTTCAGGTTTTCCCATTATATACCATTCCAGAACAAACTATTCTAAAAGTAAGCAACTTAAAGTTACAGCCATTTTATTCTCTGACAATTGTGTGGGTTAAGAATCCAGGCAGGGCTCAGACAGTTGGTTCTTCTGCTCCTCATGGTCCCCGCTGGATCACCATTTCTGAGAGGCTCTTGGAAGTTTTTATGTCTAAGCGATTGTATTAAAACAGCAATAAAAAAATATGTAATCTCAAAAGATAAAATATTCTTAAAATGGGGAACATAAGTCTAGTTTTTTGGACTGGGGTTTCTTGGCGGTATTAAGCTGGCATTTGGTCTTGTCTGGAGGGTCCAAGAAGGCTTCCCGACACGGCGTGCACCCTGGCAGGGGTGGCTGGAAGGCTGGTCTTTGTCAGATCCTTCACTGTCTTCATGTGGTCTCAGGGCCTCCTCCCCAGGTCTCTCCAGCAGAGCAGTCAGACCTCTTACAGGGCAGCTCAGGGCGCCACAGGTGAGCCAGGATTCTCAGAGACAGGAAGTAGAAGCCACCAGTGTCCTAAGGCACAGCATCACTTCTGGCATAGTCTGCTGTCAAAGCTGTCACAGAGCCCATCCAGGTTCAAGGAGAGGGGTCTGAGACATCATTTCTAAATAGGAGGAACGTCAAAACATTTGTGGCCACCTCTAATTCAATGAGTTGGACATGACTGAAGCAACTTAGCACGCATGCACTAATTCACTATATCATCACTGAGTATTAGTATAAGAAATATTTATTTGCTTACTAATTTGAAAGATCAGATATGGTAAACCAGTGTTGCTTTCATTTTAATTTATTCCAACCTTTAATTTTTCATATGTTTACTGCCATGTGAATTTTCCTACCTGTGAACTGTTTGGTCTTGCCCTTGGGCCTCTCCTAGCTTTACTGCTTAACAACTTAGAGATGTTGGGTGGGTTGTTTAAATTCTGTAAGCCTCCACTTCTTCTCCATCTATAGAATGGGGAGTAATAATATTATCTACCTGAAACCTGCAAGAGTTGTTGTGAAGCTTAAATGAGAGAATCTAACCCATGTCTGATTCATCACACTCACTCAGTACTCACTGGTGACTACTGCTTGTTCAGAATCTCGTCGTAATACTGAGGGGCCAGCTTGGGAAGTGCATATGGAGAGAATGCAGGGGCTTTGGGTTGCAGGGGGGAACCTCAGGCAAAGGAAAAGCCAAGCATCCTCTGTGTGCTGCTTGATACCAGTTTACAGCCTCAGTTCCCTGGCACCTCTGCCCAAGGGCAGGGAGCTGACGGCTTGTGAGTGGGCATAGTGCCATTCTCGAGATGAGAATGAGAACAGGCAGCCAGGGGAACATGTAAGTGTCCTGCCGTGTTTGTTAAACAAACCATTCCCAGCTGGGGAGCTCTAAAACAGCTGTCAATCCTGGTCTTACAAACTCTGGTAACAGGAGACGTGCAATCATTAATCCAGTTCTGGGAAGAATTACCTTTCAAACTTTTTTTGTTGTTGTTAAAGAAATAGTATAGTACACCCAGCAAATACAGAGAAGTTGATTTAAGCCTCATCCATCAAATGGAAATAAATGTTATTCCATGGGAACGAGACCAACACTTTGAGACTGGAGGTAGTAAATTCATTTGCTGAGTCCCAACGGAGGGGTACTCTCATTTGTCACTTGCCCCTCTTGTCTGAAGGTGACACTCTGCACCCCGCCACCAGCAGCACAAGTTCTTTCAGTGGTTTTTCCTCCCCGTGAGTAATGATGGGCCAGGCACACACTCCCTTCCTGATTTGAACCTGATGGTGCCTGGCTGCAGCTGGTAGCCCTGTGAGTGACGTTTTGGACCACAAGCAGACCAAATATCAGCCTTGCAAGCCTTTGCCACCTCAGGATGTTTTGAGGGGAGCAGGTGATGGACCTGGGTAGGGCAGCCTGGTGCTGGATGCAACACAGAGGCAGAAGCAGGTGACGAGGACTCAAAGGCCAGGGCTCCTCTACCACCTATCAGCTGTGGAACGTGGACTTCCAGAGCCTCGGTTTCTACATCTGCGAACAGGGACACAAATACCTGCCCTCTACTTCACAAGATGTGAAACCAGGACTTCTTGGTGGCTCAGTGGATAAGAAACCGCCTGCCGATGCAGGGGACTGGGTTCGATCCCTGGTCCAGGGAGATTCCACGTGCTGAGGAGCAACTAAGTGAGTCACAACTACTGAGCCCTCTCTCTAAAGCCCTTGACCAGCAACTACTGCAGCCCATGTACCTAGGGCCCGCGCGCCACAATGAGAGAAGCCACAGCAATGAAAAGCCTGCACCCTGCAACCAAGATCCAGCACAGCCAAAAATAAAAACAAATTAATACATGTTTTTTAAAAAAGAGTGTGAAACCCCACAGAACAGACCGTATTACTGTGTGAGACATAATCATAACTGAGGCAAACATTATGTATTCCTTCCGTAGTGTTCTTTTAAAAGGACCTTTACATCTAATACATATCTTATTCTTTAACAGCTTTGGAGGGGCTTAATAAATGTTATTTTTCCACTTCACAAAGTGGAAAGCTGAGGTTTGCTGAGTCTGACTCCCCTGGGTCATAGAGTGGAGCCCAAGTCTCCTGGTTCTCAGCAATTCCCACTGGAACACACTGTACCCAAATGGCACAAGGATACACTGGAATCTGGACAGCCTTCCAAGGCCCTTTTTTTAGGCTCCTGGAGGTCAGTTCCAGCCAGGCCTCAGGGAGCTGGTGCTCAACTTGTATGGCTGCAGGTTTCCCACCTGGAGAAGCTCCTAGGAGCCCAACTCTCATCTTTCTCAGTCCACAGAACCCTGCATGCGGACGACTGGCTGGTTTGGAGAGACCCAGACTGGCAATATGGCAGGAGGCTTGGACAGGCCAGTGCCCTGCTGTAAAGAGGTCAGGTTTGCCAAGCAGGTAGAACTGGGCTTTAGCAACACGACTTGCAGTTGGTAAGTTGTCAACCTCTCTGAGACTCAGTTTCCTCAAACCTGGGGAGGGCAGGTCACGAGCATGTAGTTGTTGGAGCACCAAGAACACTCAGTGTGAAGTGTCAGCCCTGGCGTCTGGCTCAGAGCAGGGGGCATTGTTTCCTTTCTTCTTTTCTCCTTCTCTCGCCTTCTTCCTTTCCTCTCTTTCATTTTTTTCTTCCTTTGGTAGGGGTTTTGAAAATATCTCAAATATGAACCAGACATAATGTGAACTTGGGGATTTCTAAGATTTTTGGTTTCAGCGTGGACCTTTTCTTTTTTTTTGAAGTCTTTATTGAATTACAAAATTGCTTCTGTTTTATACTTTGGCTTTTTAAGGCTGCAAAAATCTTAGCTCCTCGACCGGGGATTAAATCTCCATCTCCTGCATTGGAAGGTGAAGTCTTAACCACTGGACTGCCAGGCAAGTCCCAACTTGAGGATTTCTTGAGCAGATGTGTTTATATTCAAGGTCTGCGATGCACTAAGGCAACACTTATGGTCAAGCAGATAAAATGGAAAGAGTCCATTCCACAGCCTCAGGAGGGACTAGGCTAGCCTCAGAGGACAGAGACAAGGCAAAAGGGAGCTGGCTGTTCATGCAATCCAACTCATTTCATTTAAGTATTTCTTAATTGGCCCATGGCTCCTCATATGCTGGATAGCAAAATAACCTCAGAAGCCCTGGAAGTGGCTCCAACTTTTCCAAGATGACCATGCGTAACCTGAGTAAATCCTGAGGCCCCACATGGTCCAGTCTCAGATAGTGTCATGTTAGAGGCCATCAAGCAACAATGAACAATTACAAATAACTCCAACCTTTCCTTTGGAAGAATATCGAAGGAGACCCAAATTATAGTATCTAGAAACACTCCTGAAAACTCTTTTTTTTCCTTCTTTCCTTTTTTCCCCAGCTCTTATACAATCTCTGCTGGGGTTCTCAGACTATAAACACTTCACTCTCAAAATTCTTCTTCTGGGTGTCCCAGATCCTTAATTCACGTGGGTTTCAAGTCTCTTCCTTCTACTGAATCCCTCTTCCCACTCCTCATTCCAGCCTGGGTCTCTCTATCCAGTCTTAGAAGTCTGGGATGTGTGTGTGGAAAACAGAACTCTTTCTGGAGGCAGAGGAGAAAGAGAGGAGCGAGAGATGTTGGGGGGACGTGAAGAGGGTGGTTGTGGCAAGTGACAGGGTGGGAGCACCACACAGGGATATCTTGCTTACACTGCACGTGCCCAAGGGCCAGCAGAGCTCCCCAGCACGAGCAGAGACAAGACACGATGATCTGGGGTCCCCGGACTTTCTCCAGCGTGGTTGGTGTGGAAATGGTACACAAGGGCCCTTGTGTGCACATAAAGGGGCTACAATGAGGTATACAGTCCCCAGGACTGTATAGACAGATCAGAATTCTTCTTTTTGAATAGAGGTACTGTGTAATTTTTAAACTACCTGTGTAACCAAGAATTAGTTTTGTCAATTTCACAAAGATACTGGATTTCCTGGTGGCTCAAATGGTGAAGAATCTACCTGCAATGCAGGAGACCAGGGTTCGATCCCTGGGTAGGGAAGATCCTCTAGAGAAGGGAATGGCAATCCACTCCAGTATTCTTGCCTGGAAAATTTCAAGGACAGAGAAGCCTGGCAGGCTACAATCCATGGGGTTGCAAAGAGATGGACACGACCGAGCAACTAACACACACACCCCAACCAAAGACATTTTCATATCTCCCCAAATATAACAAAGTTAAATCAAATTTTATCATATTCCGGCTGTAAAGAAGCCTTCCCTCTGCTGGGTGACTAGTACCTTCACCTGTTCTAGGCCGGGTGCTCACCACTCACTGCCACCCCTCTCTGCTGCGTTCAGCTTGATTTTGCCACCTTGAACTGGGGCATTCACGCTGCTGAGCTTAGATTTAACAACACTTGCTCATGAATTCCTCTGCCCTTTCACTGACCTTAATGGTCAATGTCCCTAGGTAGAAGCAACCCTATTTGAAAGGCTGGAGGATATTATGGGTACCACTGGATATTTTTAGAAGGAGAATTTTGGGGGAGAAGAGAGATATAGCCTTTTTGATACTAAATATCCCACATAAGTAACATAGTGTATTAAGAGTATTTAGTGGTGTGCCTGCATGTGCGCGATTTATTAAGCTCACAAACTGCTGTATTCCTATCACTGCAGTTACCACCATTATTCTCTTCTATAGCTAGGGAACTGTAAGTTTTTGACCTCCTCAGAAGCCCTCAGGGATTTCTGCTGACATTCTCTTTTTTCAGAAAGCTTAGATGTTTCAAGCGGTCAGGCTTTGGAGGAGGAAGGCAGTCCCCCATGGTCTAGGCAGATGTGCCTCCCAAACTGTCGGGTCAGCTGCAGACTCCTCCTCCCAAAGAGGACAGTGTGAGCTCTGGCTCCGCTATCTACTGGCCAGGCTACTGGAGTGGCCCCACACCATTACCTGGTCCCACTGTCCACTTCCTCCTTGAGAAAGGAGGGCTTCAGACTGGATCCTGTAATGTTAGAGCCAGAAGCAAATTCAAAGCTCACTTAGCCTAAAGCCCGAGAGGTCACATGATTTGCCCAAGGTCAAACGGAGGACTGGTGGCAGGGCTGGGACCAGACCCCTGCTCTCCTGGTCCTCACTGCCCTGGGCATCTTTAAGGTCTCAACACACAGTACATGGCTTTTCGAAGCAGCTCATAATCACACCTCGGGAGATGCAAACACTCACCCCAACTCTGCTCACTTCCGCATCTGGGATGTAGTGCTTTCTAAAAATGCAGCAGTTTCCTTTTCAGCTAACTCTGGAGTGTTTTTTATCCTCTTCTGCCCCCAAACTGCTGAATGGTTTCTATCTTCCCACTTCGTCCCTCTCTAGTCTGTGACCCAGAGGCTCCTCAGGCTTGGTGGGGTGTGTGCCACCCCCTCTCCTGCCCCTGGGTTCAGAAGTGCCCACGGCTTGAGTGGCACAGCCTGCTACCTCCCCGAGCACAGCTCTGCTCCTCGCCCATCTTCACCCAGTCATGGCCGGCTAGGCATCCCCAGGAAGCTTTCCCACCACCCTCAGCCTACCCAGTCCCAGGTGGTCCGGGAGGGCAGCCTTTATTGGTTTCTCCTATAGAGGGTCCGGGGCCAGGCAGGCAGATGCAAAGATGAACAAGACGTGGTATTGCCTTCCGGAAGCAAAGATGTGGGGGAGATGGACGATGCTTCATTCCCCTGCTGGCCTTCACCCTGGCTGCTGGCCTGTCTCCCCACTGTGCCCCTCCGGAGTCCTGGGAGGGGATGTCACCTGCCTGAGCCCCTACACCAAGCACAGGTCCAGGTCTATACAGTCCTGAGCCCTCAGCGGATGCATGAACTGCTGAGTGAGTGAGCAAACATTCAGCCGTGGAGGTGCATGCTGGCGTGTAAGGTGCCATACCCCCCGAGGTGCTACCTGCAGACTGGCTGTCATGCTGGAGGCTGATAACCTGTTGGGCATGTGTGCTGATGAAGAAATTCATACTCTGGAGTTCCTTGAGCAAACTCAGAGACAGAGGGGTGTCCCTTTCTGAGAGAGTCCTGCTGAAATTCTCACTTCCTGCAAACCTGCACTTTTCTTACAAATGGGAGTCATTAGGTCCCTCCAGGACAAGAATTCGTGTGAGTGACTTATGAAAGCCTTGCTCCCGGGGACCCAGGTGGCACTGGGACAATTTCAGGACCCATCCAGCCCCAGCCTGATCCCACGGGAATTCTAGAGCATGCGTTCACCTGTGATGGCCTATTCTGTGTGTCCACTTGGCTGGGCTAAGGGGGCCTAGACAGCTGGTAAAATATGATTTCTGGATGAGTCCATGAGGGTGTCCCCAGAAGAGACTGGTGTTTGAACTGGCAGACTGAATAAAGAAGAGCGCCCCTCACCAGGGAGATGGGCATCGTCCAATTTGTTTAGGGCCGAAATAAAACAAAAAGGCAGAAGTGAAGATGCTCAGTTGTGTGTGACTCTTTGCGATCCCGTGGACTGTAGCCTACCAGGCTCCTCCATCCATGGGATTTTCTAGGCAAGAGTACTGGAGTGGGTTGCCATTTCCTTCTCCAGGGGATGTTCCCAACCCAGGGATTGAACCCAAATCTCCCACACTGCAGGCAGACACTTTACCCTCTGAGCCACCATGGAAGCCCCCAAAAGGCACGGGAAGGGCACATTCTCTCTCTGCAGCAGCTGGACATCCATCCTCTTCTGCCATCAGGCATTGATCCTTTGGTTCTTCAGTCTTCACACTTGGACCAGAACTCACACAACCAGCTCCCTGGTTCTCAGGTCTTGGGACTCAGATTAACACCAGCTTGGGACACCAGCTTTCCTGGTTCTTCAGCTTGTAGACAGCAAATCATGGGACTTCTCAGCTTCCATAATTGTTAGGGGAAACACTGAATGAAACCGCCCACCCTGGTCAGGCACCACAGTAGTCATCTGCATGAGCTATTTTGTGACAGGAGGTCCTGGTAAGGAACACGGAACTGACCAGCCACCACCGACTGGAAGAGTTCAGGAAAGGTTGAAAGGAGAGAAGAGACGGCAGCCCACGTGTCCACGCGACCTCCGGGAATCCCCCCCGCTGCAATCCATCTTGGCTGAGCAGTGTGTGTCCCACCAGGGAGGATCAAGTCAGAGTGACTGTCCAGAGACAACCAGGAAATTAACCCCATCACTATAAAACCTGAGGCTGCAAGCCACGTGGCAGAGCAGTTCTCCTGGGTTACCCGCTGCTCTCTGCCTGGGTGCCCCTTCCCAATAAAGTCTCTTGCTTTGTCAGCCCACGTGTCTCCTGGACAATTCAGTGAGTGTTAGACAAGAGCCCACTTTCAGACCCTGAAAAGGATCCTCCTTCCTGCAACATAATCACCTGAACAACTTCTGTAATAAACCTCCTCATGTCTGTATCTGTATCTCCGTCCACATATCTGTATCTCTGCCTACACCTCTGTTTCTCCCGCTGCTGGTTCTGTATCTGTGGAGACCGTGACGGATGCATCGCAGAGCTGAGCCCAGGGGAACATGACCTCAAAGGCCCTTTCGACCCCAGTACTGGCAGACAGGCCTCTGAAGGAGACAGGCCAGGAGAGCCAACGGCCAGGAGGCTGAGCGTCTGGGAGGGACACTTACACCTTGTGGGAACAAGACTGTTTGAAAGCCCTGGGCTGGGCGACCCCTCGCTTCTATTTTTATCTCAGAGTCTGTTTAACTGGCCAACGCTGACAGCCACATTCAGCTTCCTACATGCTGAACACCCTGTACATGTCCTGCAACCTCACCGTCTGGCCGGATGGTGAAGGTCAATGCCGTGGGCATGGCTGAACCCAAACACAGGCTTCCGGTCCAGTTCTAAGAGGGACTCTACCTGTGCACTCAGGTCCTCTGCTTGGGACTTTATCAGCCTGTGTTGGAGCGGGCAGGGGTGGCTCGGTTAGTCCAAGAAGGCAGAGAAAGGCCTTTCTGAAGATCAAAGCAAGCCCCTGAGACACCTGCTGAACCGCTGGAGACTATGAACAGGCAGGTTGTCATGGAAGCCCCAAGGGCTGGGCACGGAGAGATCGGCGCTCTTTCCTTCCTTGTGAGTTCATGTCTAGAAGACACTACTGTTTAAAAAATCATTCAAAGCTCTATTCACGGAATGCCGTGGCCAAAACATTTTAGGAGGACATACCGTTCGCCTCGCTCCCTGCTGTCTCCAGTTCTCAGGAGTGAAAACGTTTTTTCTCCAGAAAAAAATGAGGGCTAATGTAAGAAAGAAGTGCTCGGGGAATTATACCACTTAACTAACTTCATAAGTGTTTACAGCAAACACAGCCTCAGTGGAAACTTTGGAGGGGAAGAGGAAGCCTTTCAAAGCCTTCATAAAAGGTAGCGGAACCCCCACTGACACTGGGTGGAAGGCGGGGATCACAAATAAAAGAGCATCTCAACATTCAAAAGAAGGAAGGATAGCTGGAGGGGGTGGGGGAGGCTGAGAACACATGTAAAAAGACATCGTTCCCACTTTGCTGATTACAGAGATCAACCAAATCCTCCCACGCCGGAAAGAACAAAGTACTCATTTCTAGGAACCCCAGAGCAGAAGAAGGGGATATTGGCAGAATCCCTTCTTATTAAGGAGCAATTAAGTTATTAGGCGATTTCAGAGAAGTTCCAAGGGAACAGGGCCATTTTATACATTACAAACTACCTCTGAGTCCTTCGCAAAATCACAAGATACAGCACCGTTGCGTTCCTTGCTATTTCTTGGCTGTTGTGTTCACTGACTCACTCAACAAATATTTATCAAGTAGACATCTATGCACAGGCCATGGAGAACAATTTTAAGGACCCAACAAAATCCTAACAATCTGGAGTTAGAAAGCTACGTTCTAGCCCCCATTTTGCAGGGTGCGTGCTTTTCCACAGGCATTTCAAATTCCAGGGCTTCAGATTTCTCCCCTGTTAAACCATACTCTGATATGATAATGTTTCACATTATAGAAATGGCTGCTGCTGCTGCTAAGTCGCTTCAGTCGTGTCTGACTCTGTGTGACCCCATAGACGGCAGCCCACCAGGCTCCCCCATCCCTGGGATTCTCCAGGCAAGAACACTGGAGTGGGTTTCCATTTTCTTCTCCAATGCATGAAAGTGAAAAGTGAAAGTGAAGTCGCTAAGTTGTGTCCAACTCTTCACGACCCCATGGACTGCAGCCCACAAGGCTCCTCCGTCCATGGGATTTTCCAGGCAAGAGTCCTGGAGTGAGTTGCCATTGCCTTCTCCAATAGAAATAGCTAGTAAACCATAAAGTCCTTTACAATGGTTAGCTATTATTTTTGTAAAGTTCTCTGATGGGATGGGGGGACCACACATCCTGGTTTGCCCAGTAAAGTCTCAGGTCGCATCTGTTTTCCCAAGCTCTTTTCACTGTAACAGGTGTCCCAGTTTGGTGGATAATTTATACGATTTCCTACTGGTAGGATCATCTGTGCAGGAAAACAGCATGAGCAGAGGACCAGAGTTCCAATGAGACTGTTCCGTCGCAGGAAATTTCCATAACTCACTAGCTCTTCACCAAGGCTCCGCTCTGCCTGACAATACCTGCTCTTTTTGAAGTTGCAACCAACTCAGGTGTGAAAATTAAATTTGTTCACAGAAATGAGTGCTCTGCTGCACACTTGCAACAGAGGTTTCCAAAAAAAGAAAAGAAGGGGGGATAAAGTGATTCATGGAACTCCCATTACGAATGTAGAATCTCGACATAAGGAAATGTGTTCCTGCACAAAGGCATTCTTGAGTTCATAAACTGAGATATTGTATTTCAAGGCATCAACAGTAAGCACAGAGCACTGGCTGAGTCTGGCAGCAGCTGAAACCCAGGAGATTTGGGGCTTACCAAGTGGAATTAGGCTGCTGAGTTGTGATCAGTGGGGGACACTGCTGAGGCTGGGTCTTGGATTTTAATTCCTGGCTCTCCTGCCCTTGGCTGTGTTTCCCAAGCCCACTGGCTTCTGTTCCTGATGTGGGGAGTGGGTATGGCTAGAACCTACCTCCTAGTGCTGCTGTGAATGTTAGGAGACCTGGCGCCTGTAGAGGGCTGACGCAGTTCCTGACACGTGGCAGACTGTCTGTCAAGTGTAGAAAGGCTTGTCGTTCTCAGTTCTGCTGCTCCCAACAGAGTGCTCTGTAGGTGTTTCATGAGCAAGAAAATACGTGGCAGAAGGAAGGAGCCAGGCCCTGTTATACCCTTCTCCTTTGGCCTTGATGAGAGTTGACCAGAACAGAGCCTTTCAAATGTGGTCAGTGAGTTTGGATCTTATCTGCATCCGTTAGCCACTGCCCCAGTAATGCTGCGTAACAAACTATCCCAACCCTCACCAACGTGCTGGTGAGCTGGTGTCAACGAACCTGCTTCTGACTGCTCTGGTTGGGGGGATTTTGGTGGTAGCTCTGCAAGGACCTGTGTCTCTTTCTCCTGCTGCACTCAGGGCTGATTCATAGGATGCTCCTCGGATGACAATAACTGGGGCTGGAGGGCCCAAGGTCGAGGTTCAAACCAGTCACTTCTGCCCATAATTATCATTGACCAGAGCAAGTCACGACATGTGTACATGCCAAGTTGCTTCAGTGGTGTCCAACTCTTTGTGACCCTATGGATTATAGCCTACCAGGCTCCTCTGTCCATGGGATTCTCCAGGCAAAAATACTGGAGTGGGTTGCCATGCCCTCCTCCAGGGGATCTCCCAACCCAAGGATCAAACCCACGTCTCTTACATTTCCTGCACTGGCAGGCAGATTCTTTACTACTAGCACCATCTGGGAAGCCTGCAAGTCACAGGGCCAAGCCCAAAGTCAACACTCCCCCGAAAGGGCCATGACAAGAACGTGGTGGGAGACAGAAGCAAAGAACTGGCGTCAATTTGCAACATTTCATCTTTTGCAGAAAAGGAGCAAACTCTGAATACCGCTTATAGGCTAGGACTCGTTTCAGCTTCAAGAAATCCTCTGAAGTGAGTAATTACTCTCTGTTTTATAGATGAATAGACTGAGGGCTAGGACTGACTCAATTAGCTTTTGCCATATAACAAAGCACTCCCTAATTTAGTGTTTAAACCTCACCGTTTATCCAGCTCACAATGCTGCCCATCAGCAATTGGGGCTGGGCTAGATGGACTCTTTTGAGCTGATCTCAGCTGAAACTTGTATGCATCCGTGGTCAGCTGGCAAGTTGACTGGAGACTGCTGGTCTGAAATGGCCTCACCCACCCGTGTGGGGGTTGGCTGGTCATCAGCTGGACAACAGAGATGGCTAGGCCACGTGTCAGAGAAGGCAATGGCAACCCACTCCAGTACTCTTGCCTGGCAAATCCCATGGACGGAGGAGCCTGGTAGGCTGCGGTCCATGAGGTCGCTAGGAGTCGGACATGACTGAGCGACTTCATTTTCACTTTTCACTTTCATGCATTGGAGAAGGAAATGGCAACCCACTCCACTGTTCTTGCCTGGAGAATCCCAGGGATGCTGGAGCCTGGTGGGCTGCCATCTCTGGGGTTGCACAGAGTCGGACACGACTGAAGCGACTTAGCAGCAGCAGCAGGTCATGTATCTCCTCATCCAGCAGACTACGTGCGATTTGTTTACACATGGATATACTGGTTCCAAAGGTAGCAAGAGAGCAATCCTAGGCACTCTGTCCGCCTTCACTGGCTTATTTGCTCATGTCCCAGAAGCCAAAGCAAGACAAGCAGGCAGCCAGAGCCAGTGTGGGAAGGGACAAGCCTCGGGGGTAGACAGAGGAAGTCAAATAACTGATGGCATTTTGGTGATCTATATGAGTACCTTGCTCGGGGCACACGATAAATACATGGCAGGCTTCCTTCTCTGGTGCTTTGGGCTGACAGGCATGTGGTAAGCACAGTCTGCAAGTCATCTGAGTCCCTGATGGGTTCCAGACATTCATCACCTCCCACAAGGCTGTATAAACTGCCTGATCCTCACTGGACTCATACACGGCCCAAGAGGCTTGTGCTGCAGGAGTTAAAATAAAAATTAACCAATAAATGTATTTACATGGCCTTCGGAAAAACGATGTGAATGTCTTAAAAGTAAATTTCACTTTCAGATAAAGAAATCTTGCATATTTAATTCTAGATAAATTCTCAAAAAGGCATTTGTATAAATGGAAGTAGGGGATTCTGCTGGTCTACACCCCAACAGGGCACCCATTTGTCAGGCTACTACTGAGTCTGGTTTCTAAAGAATTGCCTAGAATTTGCTAACCATGCCCAGGTCTTAGCATCTGAGCTTTTACTATGTAAATATGTTCAAACGCACTCACCCACTTTGCATCATATATCTGGAAAAGGGCAAAATCATTCTCCAAATTGGAGGGGGTGCAGAGTAGGGGAAAATGTGTTCAGTGTTACTGCAATTAGTCACGCTTTGGAATATCCTGGGGAAAGTCGACTCTCGAGTTATTATTGACATAGTGAAGTGGAGAAGGTTAAAAAGAAGTCTGCAGGCACCCTTAATTAACCTTGCCATTATTTTTATTTCCCCGTGCATTTTCCTGACGGATGGGAGATCACGGGGTCAAACCCTGTTAGAATGGCCGGTATCCTGGCATTCCCTGAGCCCCAGCCTCCTGCTTTCCTAGATGGAAGGAGCTGTGGGCAGTCTGCACCATCAAAGTGGGCTGCCCGGTGGGCACAGGTCACAGCCCACCGTATCTGTGAGGTGGCTCCTTCTCCAAACCCTACCCATCCTCCAAATGCTGCTCATATGCTCCATCTCCAGACAGCCTTCCTGAAATGGACTTATTCTCCCTCTGTAACTCTCAGCCCTTTCTTGGCACCTCCTAACAGTGGGTAAGAGGGTATTCTGCCCAGTTTCAAGGTTTAGGGGGGAGGCATTTACGACCCCTGCTGCTCACAGAGGCAGGCCTCGCTGGCGATTGCTTTTGGCTGCAGAGAACACACTGGCTCAAGGTCACGTGCCTCAGGGGAGCCTCAGCCGATCATTGGCTGAGATCAGGTTCAGCCCATTTCCCTCAATTTGGGCACATTCTGGCTTCAGAGCTCCTGTCAGACCATCTGGGGCTGGGGCTGCCCCTGCACGGCGGGCCCTTCCCCTGTCCCATCCCTGCTTCCTGAGACCTCGCTCCCAGGGACACCGCTGCATGCAACCCTCCCTCTCAGATTCTGTTTCCAGGGCATTCAACCCAGGACACACCTCCATGGCTCCCAATGTTTGCCAACTGGGCGCACTGGGGCTGAACTTAACACTGTTTTGTTATATAAATTAATATATATTATATATTCTTATATATTATATCTTATATATTTTATACAGTAAATATATCATGTTATATATATTATACATAGATTAATATATTACATATATATTATAGTTTGTTATATATATTAATATATTGCTATATATTATATATGCTATATATTTATGTATATAAATTTATATACCAAAACAGTGTTAAGTTCAGCCCCAGTGCACCCAGTTAGCAAACAAACATATATAAATAAATAACATTTATTTTTCTGAAACTTTGATGGCTAAAAATGAGAACTGCAATTTTAAAGTGGCCCACCGTTTCTTCCTTAGCTATAGGTGGGGTCTCATCTTGTCCCTGAGAAAAGACTGGGTGTCTGGTCATTTGGGGGTGGGAAGGACATGTCGGTATCCCCGTGGTCACACAGCATGGAGCCTCAAGCCTGCTCTGGGCTGGGGAGGCTGATACCCCAACATGATCAGACTCCGTGAGCTGTTGTGCCAAGAGGTCTCTGTCAGGCAGGGAGCTGCATCTTGTCAGGGAAATCAACTGGGGCATGGGTTTCTTGCCTTCTCTGGGTGGAGAGGAAGCACATAACCTTGAATCGAATCTCGTTAGAGGAAGATGACGAAAGCCATCTCTCACTTCTGGGAGGAGCTGGCTGCCTCTGCCAAGCGTGGCCATCTGCAATGGACATGTAAGGAGAGAGAGATGAAAGGGGGCCCCTGCCAAGGGCATGGCCACAGAGTCTAGGAGATATTAGTTCTGGGGTCTATTTAAAATTTTCCTTCCTTTACACTGTGGCCCTGAAGTTACATCCTACCCTCCACAGCCATGTAGATACAAGGCAGGAGACTGTATTGGCTCCAGCAGACTGGGCAATGAGAACGGCCAGGGGGTGGATGTGGCCAGCCAAGATGGCAAACCGTAATTTAGTCAGATCTGTAGGAGCAGGGGGTTGGATGAAAACAGGACTTGCTAGCTGGGCACTGATGGGGAATTGGTTCTGTGGACTCTGGCTGGTGAGCTGTGTCCTTACTCAAGGTCATAAGCTCCTTGAGAGCAGAACGCATGCCTCATTCCTTCCTTGGGTCATCCTCATCGTCTAGTAGGGTGTTTGCACATGGTAGGACCTTCAAAGACATTCGTATTTGGATTCTCAAGCAATCATCCCTTACAGAGAGCACAGTGATGCTGCCTATCCAGGGTCCCAGAGTGAGTGGCAGAGCCTGGGCTAAACCTGGATCTCCAGATCCCTGGGTCTGTGTTCTTTCCATCAGGCCATCCTTTATTGCTCGGGAACTATGAGTGCCCTGAGCAGAACTAGGCTCAGACCTAGGTTCAGAACTAGGTTCAGAACTAGGTTCAACCTCCTGGAAGAAAATCGTGGGTACACCCGAACTAAGGGTGCATGGCTGAGCACTCAAGGGCCAGCAGTCCCAGCCCATGACCTGTGACAGGCAGAATGCTGAGATGACCCTCACTCTCAGGTTCCCTCCCTGTGTATATGATGCGTGTATGATGAGCTATAATACCTACGATCATGGTATGTGATGTGGCAAAGGGATTTTGCAGTTGTGATTAAGGTTGCTGATCAGTTGATCTCATGATGGGAGAGTATCCATTTGCACCTAAATATAATCTGAGACTTTCCTCTGGCTGGTGGCAGATAGCGAAATCAGAGAGATTCAAAGCACAGAAAGCATTCAGTGCATCATTGTTGACTTTGAAGGTGGAGAGGGCCACATGCAAGGACTGGAGAGTAGCCTGTATGAGCTGAAAGTAACCCCGGCCAACAGTCAGCAAGGACATGGGGACCGCAGTCCTACAGCCACAACAAACAGAATTCTGTCAACAACCTGAACAGCAGATTCTTCTCTAGAGAAGAGCCCAGCCAACCGACACCTTGGTTTCTGTCTTGTGAGACCCTAAACCAAGCCCAACTGAGCCCAGTGGACTTCTGCCTTTGAAACTGTGAGATACTGGGTGTTTACCTAAGTCACTACATTTGTGGAGACTCATTACAGAGCAACTGAAGACTGAGAGGGTCTTCTTTGAAAGTTCTTTGCAGTAGGTTTCCAAGCATGATAGACGATGGATGAATTCCTGTTCTCAGTTATACAACCTCTGAGCCCCAGGTTTCTAATCTAAGTGATGGATGTAACACTGGCCTTTCTGGGTGGTCCCATTAACTGGAGTCTGAGGTGGGTGGCTGCTCTTTCAGTTCAGTTCAGTTCAGTCGCTCAGTCGTGTCCGACTCTTTGCGACTTCATGAATTGCAGCCAGGCCTCCCTGTCCATCACCAACTCCCGGAGTTCACTCAAACTCATGTCCATTGAGTCGGTGATGCCATCTAGCCATCTCATCCTCTGTCATCCCTTTCTCCTCCTGCCTCCAATCCCTCCCAGCATCAGAGTCTTTTCCAATGAGTCAACTCTTCCCATGAGGTGGCCAAAGTATTGGAGTTTCAGCTTCAGCATCAGTCCTTCCAACGAACACCCAGGACGGATCTCCCTTAGAATGGACTGGTTGGATCTCCTTGCAGTCCAAGGGACTCTCAAGAGTCTTCTCCAACACCACAGTTCAAAAGCATCAATTATTTGGTGCTCAGCTTTCTTCACAGTTCAACTCTCACATCCACACATGACTACTGGAAAACCCATATCCTTGACTAGATGGACCTTAGTCGGCAAAGTAATGTCTCTGCTTTTGAATATGTTATCTAGCTTGGTCATAACTTTCCTTCCAAGGAGTAAGCATCTTTTAATTTCATGGCTGCAGTCACCATCTGCAGTGATTTTGGAGCCCCCCAAAATAAAGTCTCTGACACTGTTTCCACCGTTTCCCCATCTATTTCCCAGGAAGTGATGGGACCGGATGCCATGATCTTCGTTTTCTGAATGTTGAGCTTTAAGCCAACTTTTCATTCTCCTCTTTCACTTTCATCAAGAGGCTTTTTAGTTCCTCTTCACTTTCTGCCATAAGAGTGGTATCATCTGCATATCTGAGGTTATTGATATTTCTCCCAGCAATCTTGATTCCAGCTTGTGCTTCTTCCAGCCCAGCATTTCTCATGGTGTACTCTGCATATAAGTTAAATAAGCAGGGTGACAGTATACAGCTTTGACGTACTCATTTTCCTATTTGGAATCAGTCTGTTGTTCCATGTCCAGTTCTAACTGTTGCCTCCTGACCTGCATATAGGTTTCTCAAGAGGCAGGTCAGGTAGTCTGGTATTCCCATCTCTTTCAGAAATTTCCACAGCTTATTGTGATCCACACAGTCAAAGGCTTTGGCATAGTCAATAAAGCAGAAATAGAGGTTTTTCTGGAACTCTCTTGCTTTTTTGATGATCCAGTGGATGTTGGCAATTTGATCTCTGGTTCCTCTGCCTTTTCTAAAACCAGCTTGAACACCTGGAAGTTCACGGTTCATGTGTTGCTAAAGCCTGCTCTTTGGAGAGCCCTTAACCATTCAGCATCTCAGCTGTCTCCTGGTAAAATAGGGCCCCATTAATATTCATCTTACCATTGCTCTAAAGATCATATCTCATCAGACGATTGACAGAGGGCACAACACCTAGGTTCTCTATTTATACCATCAGCCTGAGCACCAGCCAGACATCGCACACCCAGCAATAGGCCATAAAGGACCATTTCTTGCTAGCATATTATCAAGCATCATCACTATTGTGTAGTTTTGTTGTTAGTTGCTATGTCCGGTCCAACTGTTGCAACCTGAGGGACTATAGCCTGCCAGGCTCCTCTGTCCATGGGATTTTCCAAGCAAGCATACTGGAGTGACTTGCCATTTCCTTTTCCAGGGGATCTACCTGACCCAGGGATTGAACCCGTGTCTTCTGCATAAGCAGGAGGACTCTTTATTACTGAGCCACCAGGGAAGCCCCTTATGTAGTTTCACTTCAGTTCAGTTGCTCAGTCGTGTCCGACTCTAATTAAGAAACTTATTGAAAGTTCAAGAAAATTTTCCTAAATATCATACAATTCTCTTGAGTAGGAAAATATCTCAATGCAATGTAATATTTCATTTGCATAAAAAAAATTAGACATCAAGAAAGTTCAGAGGAGGTCCTGGGCTTTGAACCTCTCTCAGCAGTGAGCACAGCTTGTTATTTTATCAGGAAAGCATCTTCTCCAAAGAAACTCCACCACCAAAGAGATTTTGCTGTAAGAAGACTTCAAATCCGAAACTATGTTGTCATTCATCTTTTCCTTCAGATTCCATCGTCCCACAGGGAAAGCTCCTAACTAAGACACGGGCAGGCAATAAATTAGGAGAAGCAGCTGACATGTCAGCATGAAGAAGCCACCCGATGGGTGGAACCAACTGCTCCGGGTGTAACTGTCTCCCACTCACACCCGCCATATCTGAGCGCCCGTGATTCATGGGTGCCCCGACCACGGGCCCCCTGTTATCTAATAGATTTCTAAAGTTTTCCACCAAGCATTTTATTTTAAATGACAGTTATTTCTATTAACGGGTGGGCCCTGTCAGTTTCCTGACCCCGGTCGGGAAGGATGTCTTTCTGTTCAAATGGCAGTCATCATTTCTGTGAAGTGATGCGTGTGAAGGAGGCAAGCCGGTGCAAGCACCTCGCACGGGGCTGTCACTCAAGTTGACATCTCCATGTCGGAGCGCTTTCTCCAAGTTTTCTCCATGTGACCTGCAAGTTAAAGATCAGGGGGCTCCCTTCATCCAAGCCATCCACGTGCCAATCATCCTTACCTAAAAATGAAAGTTACAAATAAGCTGGAGTTCCTATTTATACCCCTCTGCCTGGCCCATCTCTCCCCTGTCAATCTCCCTCCTTCATTATGGATCCGTGGCGGCTCGTCCCCCACGCCAGATCACAGATCAGCTGCTCCCCTTCTTCCACTATTTGTTTTCCTTCACCTTCTGTGATGTTTTATAAAATAAGCATGTCCTCCTGGCCTGAACAGGAGAGGAGGAAATTCTCTCCGTCTCTTCCTTCTCTCCTCTCCTCCCTCCCTCCCATCTTTCTTCCCTCTCTCCTCTTTCTCTCTTCATTCCTTCCCTTCTACGGTGTCCTCCTCTTCCTCTTTCCTCCCCATTCCTTCTCAGTTCTCTTTCTTTTTCTTTGTTCCTCCTCCTTCATACCCTCCCTGTCCTGAAGCCTTCACACCAGGAAGTTCAGGGGTTTTTTAAATGAATTAATTTTGCGGCTGCACTGGGTCTGCACTGGGTGAACAGGTTTGCTCTAATTGTGCTGAGCAGGGGCTGCTCTTCTCTGCGGTGTGTGGGCTTCTCACTGCAGTGGGTACAGGCTCAGGCCTTGCAGTGTGTGAGTCCAGGGAACACGGGCTTCAGTCGTGGTGGCACACCAGCTCAGTAGTTGTGGCACAGGGGCTTAGGTGCTCTGTGGCAGGTGGCATCCTTCCGAGCCAGGGACTGGGCCCGTGTCCTCACATTGGCAGACGGATTCTTAACCCCTAAGCTACCAGGGAAGTCCCCAGAAGTCCAGGTTTAGTTCCTCCCCGCCCAGCTCCGTTCTTTGCACCTGCCCGCTGCCTCCCCCCGCCCCTGACTCCGCCTCTCCTACCTGCCAGTCTGAACCCAGCTCATCTGACCTCCTCCTCTTGTTCTGACTGAACTGCCCACTTGTGACTGATTCGGGCCTTCCACGAGGATCTGCCTCACGCCTCGCCTCGGATGAGCCTCACCTCTCACTCAGCGGCCTCTGCCTTCCTCCACGGCCACGCCGAGGGTCTTTCTCAGCTCCCCCAGTAAAAATGGTCTTCTGCTCATTTGTTTAACAAATTTTCATCAACCACCTTCTATGTGCCAGGCCAACAGACACCAAGCCGATATCTGCCAACCCGTGTTCACCACTTGGTGACCCGTGCCCCAGAGGAAGGGTCTGCCTCGGTCCCACACGTGGGGTGCCCGCTGGGTTACGGCCACCATAAGTGCTGCTCCTGGAAAACCCCGTTCTGCTTTTAAGACCCTCCTGCTGTGGAGGACGGAAGGGGGACCATCCTCAAGGGTGGACATGACTTTCCACTCCCCTCTGCACACCTTCAGGATGCTGAGCTGGATGCCAGAGACTGGAGTGGGGAAAACCACCACCCTGGGGTCCTCTCTTCCGGAGGGAGCTCACCCCTGTCACTAGCCTCCTCTAACTGCTCTGTGGACTCAGCTGCATTCTCAGGTGCTCTGTGAACATGTCACAGTTCCCCAGGCTTCTCGCTCCCTCCAACTGTTGGCCTCCCAGCATTTCCTATTTGCCTTCACTGGAGCAAAGCTGGACCGTGAACCTGAAGACGCAAGCGTGAACTCTGAGCTGGGACAGCCCCAGGTGCCTTGCTACCACAAAACTAAGGAAAAAAAGTAAGGGTCTTAAAAAGCCCAGAGAGAGGGAAGCATCTTAGGTCCCAGCTTCCCATATGTGATGGTGGGGACAGATGGATGGATGGATGGGGTCCCTGAAATGTCTATCCCCTTTCCCTGATACATGCAATTTCAAAGACCCAGGTGAGAACCTGACGCCGATTTAGGGGGTGGAATGGTGGGCTCCGAAGGCGCCACTAGCCGGGAAATGTGCACAAAGACCGCCGGAGTAGGCAGGGTGCACATGCACACCTCACATCTCTTTCCATTCCTCCCTCCTCGTGGGTGACCACATGGGAGGAGGTAAACTGAGGTGTGTGCTTGGTGTACCAGCCTCGGGGTCTGCTATACAGATACTGGCAACTGAGACACAAGACCACTTTATGAACTTTCCATGAGACGCATCTCCTTTCAATTCAGAAATTCACATACGTGAAAAAACTGCACGGAGGCTGACGTCGCTGACCTCACTGACCAGGTGTCACTGGGAAATCCAATGATTTACCTGGATTATCGACTTGAGGATATTCAGTTCAGTTCAGTTGCTCAGTCATGTCCAACTCTGTGACCCCATGGACTGCAGCACGCCAGGCCTTCCTCAAACTCATGTCCATTGAGTCAGTGATGCCATCCAACCACCTCATGCTCTTTTGTCCCCTTCTCCTGCCTTCAATCTTTCCCAGCGTCAGGGTCTTTTCCAGTGAGTTGGCTCTTCACATCAGGTGGCCAAAGTATTGGAGTTTCAGCATCAGTCCTTCCAATGAATATTCAGGGTTGATTTCCTGTAGGATTGACTGGTTGGATCTCGTTGCAGTCCAAGGGACTCTCAAGTCTTCTCCAACACCACAGTTCAAAAGCATCAGTTCTTCGGCATTCATCTTTCTTTATAGTCCAACTCTCACATCCATACAAAACAATTCTTAACTTTTAAACTAAAGTAGCAACCCAAAGTCAGACAATTAAACGGGGAAACCATGCACAAATGTCATACACAGAGGCGGAGATCAAAGCAAATGGTGGCGTGTGATGAAGATCGAGAGGGACAATTCAGATTTTTATGGCATATGTGACAAATGGCTGAAGTGGGAAAAAAAAAGATTCCCAGCAACTTGATTTCTCAATATGCTGCAGAGATCAAAGGCTGGCCTCAGAGATGAAATACCACACCAAATGGCATACCCTTTGTTTTTATTATTATTTGGGGGGACAATTTGTATTTCAGACTCATAACTCAAGGGCTAGAAATTCATGAGCCAGTGTCGAGAGGTCAGTCAGCTATCCAAACAGGGAGGAATATTGCACTTGGAAATGCTTTCCATGCCTCTCATCCTACCCCCGCCTCAGTAAAAAAGTTGATGAGACTAATGTAAATTATATGGGATTCAAATTAAATCCTCCACATCCCAGAATCCTGCTTTTTCTAAGTTCGACACTATGTGACTGTGTGTGTACATGTCAAATGAAAGTGAAAGTCACTCAGTCGTGTCTGAGTCTTTGTGACCCCATGAACTACACAGTCCATGGAATTCTCCAGGCCAGAATTCTGGAGTGGTAGCTGTTCCCTTCTCCAGGGGATCTTCCCAACCGAGGAATTAAACTGGGGTCTCCTGCATTACAGACAGATTCTTTACCAGCTGAGCTACTAGGGAAGCCCATACATGTCAAATATCTCTTCACTATTACTTTCTGGCATTTTATCCTCTCATAATATATTCTTATTTCCTAAACTTGTTTCCCTGTGACTTTCTCTTCAACATCACCTTTATTATCTCCTGAGTCAAGTCTTCTTTCAATTGCTCATGGTTACATCTGTGTCCACATCACTCAAAATAATCCATCTCTCCATGATCTGTCCAAATGTGTAGACATTTGGCAGCAGGTTAAAAAAAAAAATCCAGTTGTGCAATCACTTCCATTTTCATCTGGAACTTTGGCATAATGTAGAGATATCCCAGATAAAAGCTCGCCTAGCCTCTCAATCTTCCATATTTGGTTAACATATATTGTTATTTACTGTTCTTTTTATAGAATTCACCAGCTCACCAAGGTAGCATCAACAGGCATAATAATGTGGTTAATATATTACACAAACAATTATCCTTCAAATGTAAGTTACTAAATGGATTACAAATGAATCCAAGAATATTCTGGCAAATATCCCTGGAAGCTGCACTGGGACTAAAGCCATGGTAACAAAGCATGGTGTTCAGGCTGGGGGATCAATGGCATGTTTGAAAAGCTTAATAAAACATCAAGACTGTTGATATTGCCGGTTCCAGGAAGGGCGGCAGAGACATTTAATCAGGTAGCAGGTAACATAGAGAATGTAAATAAAACAGATCGGAAATACACGTCCTAGGATCAGTATATTTACATCTCTCTCATGGAGAATTACACAGAGTTAGGGTGATGTGCAGATTATTGTTGTGTATTAGAGGAACCTGAGAAGCAAAACTGGGCTGCCTGCTGTTGCTGACTAGGTTCCTAACCGTTTGGTCCAGGGTCTGATGGGCAGAGCTGAACTCCCTTCTTTCTCTGTGTGGCTGAAAGTGACCCATGTGCAAACCAGTGTTTCAGTCCAGGCTCACATATCCTCAAACCTCTTGGGTGTTTCAGAAATCCAGATTTCTCAATTACCTTTTTTTTTTTTTTTGACAGAGAATTCAAGCACTCTAAAATTGAGACAGTAGCGTAATGAACTTCCATGTACCTAATCACTAAGCTTCACCAATAAGCAAACTTTTACAACCTTAGAGATGATTTCTTTTCTCATTTGGTAAAAAGCTCATAAAATTTACCATCTTCACCATTTTAAAGTGTACAGCTCAGTAGTGTTAAGGATTTTCACATTGCTGTAAAAGAGACCTCCAGACTGTTTTCAGCTAATGGATCTCTATATCCAGTAAACAACTTCCCTTTCCTCCTGTCCTAGTCCTTGGAAACCACCATTCTGCTTTCTGTTTCTATGAATTTTACTAGTTTAGATATCTCATATAAATGGAATCATGCATTATAGATAACTCATATAAATGGAATCATACAGTATTTGTCTTTTCATGACCAGCTTATTTCACCTGGCAGAATGTCCTCAAGGCTCATCCCCACATTGTACATGTGACACATTTTCCCTCCTTTTTAAGGCTGAATAATATTCCATTGTATGAATGCATCCCATTTTGTTTACCCGTTCATTTGTAAATGGACACTGGGCTGCTTTCATCTTTTCGATATTGTGAATAGTGCTGCTCTGAACATGGATACCCAAATATCTCTTCAGACCCTGCTTTCAATTCTTTTGGGTATATACCCAGAAGTGAGATTGCTAGATCATTCGGGAGTTCGCGCTTTTTTTTGAGGAGGCTCCATACTGTTTTCCATAGTGGTTGCACCATTTTACAATCACAACAACAGAGTACAAGGGTTCCAGTATCTTTACATCCTTGCCAATGCTTGTTATTTTCTGAGTTTTTGATAGTAGCCATCATGCTGGATGAGACGTGATATCTCATTGTGGATTTGATTTGCATTTTCCTGATGATTAGTGATGTTGAGCATCTTTTTATATGCTTGTTAATCATTCGTATATTGTCTTCAGGAAAATGTCTAGTAAGGCCCTTTGCCCATTTTTAAGAGGAGACATAAAATGGTTTCTGTTTCATTTTTAACCAAAAAAATTGTAAGAGGAAAAAAAGATAGATTTCCTGAAATGGAGATCCAGATAATGATACAGAGGTGATTTCCAATATAAGCCAGAAAGAATTAGTAGTTGAATTTGAACTATCCATATGGCTAATGTGAATCATTAATGTGACTAGACAGACAAACATCCGTCCAGTCAAAGCTAGTTAAGTATGGATATGAGAGTTGGACCATAAAGAAAGCTGAGTACTGAAGAACTGATGCTTTTGAACTGTGGTGTTGGAGAAGACTCTTGAGAGTCCCTTAGGCTGCACGGAGACCAAACCCGTCAATCCTAAAGGAGATCAGTCCTGAATATTCATTGAAAGGACTGATGCTGAAGCTGAAACTCCAATACTTTGGCACCTGAAGCGAAGAACTAACTCATTGGAAAAGACTCTGATGCTGGGAAAGATTGAAGGCAGGAGGAGAAGGGGATGACAGATGATTAGATGGTTGGATGGCATCACCAACTCAATGGACATGAGTTTGAGCAAGCTCCGGGAGATGGTGATAGACAGGGAAGCCTGACGTGCTGCAGTCTATGGGGTCCCAAAGAGTCGGACACGACTGAGCGACTGAACTGAACTGAACAGAATGTGAATCAACATTCAGTCACCAAATATGTACCCTGCTGAGCCAACTCTCCTAAAGGCACTGGTACACAAGTGTGTTCAACGAGCTTACAACAATTGAGAAGAAAAGCAGGTGTTTCTGATTTGTTTAAACAGCTTTACTGAGATGCATCTCCCATAACCATAAAATTTAAAGGGTATAATTAAATGGGTTTTCAGGAGGGCCTAGAGGAGCTATCCCACGTTGAAGGTCAGGAAGGGCAGCGGTGAGGAGATACCCTTCGTCCTAGATAAGGAGCAGCTGCTGCGCTTTGCTGGAGCAGCCATGAAGAGATACCCCACGCCCAAGGTAAGAGAAACCCAAGTAAGATGGTAGGTGTTGCAAGAGGGCATCAGAGGGCAGACACAATGAAACCATACTCACAGAAAACTAGTCAATCTAATCACACTAGGACCACAGCCTTGTCTAACTCAATGAAACCAAGCCATGCCCACGGGGCAACCCAAGACGGGCAGGTCATGGTGGAGAAGTCTGACAGAATGTGATCCACTGGAGAAGGGAATGGCAAACCACTTCAGTATTCTTGCCTTGAGAACCCCATGAACAGTATGAAAAAGCAAAATAATAGGATACTGAATGAGGAACTCCCCAGGTCAGTAGGTGTCCAATATGCTACTGGAGATCAGTGGAGAAATAACTCCAGAAACAATGAAGGGATGGAGCCAAAGCAAAAACAATACCCAGCTGTGGATGTGACTGGTGATAGAAGCAAGGTCCGATGCTGTAAAGAGCAATATTGCACAGGAACCTGGAATGTCAGGTCCATGAATCAAGGCAAATTGGAAGTGGTCAAACAAGAGATGGCAAGAGTCAACATCGACATTCTAGGAATCAGCAAACTAAAATGGACTGGAATGGGTGAATTTAACTCAGATGACCATTATATCTACTACTGTGGGCAGGAATCCCTCAGAAGGAATGGAGTAGCGATCATGGTCAGCAAAAGAGTCTGAAATGCAGTACTTGGATGCAATCTCAAAAACGACAGAATGATCTCTGTTCGTTTCCAAGGCAAACCATTCAATATCACCATAATCTAAGTCTATGCCCCAACCAGTAATGCTGAAGAAGCTGAAGTTGAACAGTTCTGTGAAGACCTACAAGACCTTGTAGAACTAACACCTCCAAAAAGATGTCCTTTTCATTATAGGGGACTGGAATGCAAAAGTAGGAAGTCATGAAACACCTGGAGTAACAGGCAAATTTGGCCTTGGAATGCAGAATGAATCAGGGCAAAGACTAATAGAGTTTTGCCAAGAAAATGTACTGGTCATAGCAAACACTCTCTTTCAACAACACAAGAGAAGACTCTACACATGGACGTCACCAGATGGTCAACACCAAAATCAGATTCATTATATTCTTTGCAGCCAAGATAGAGAAGCTCTATACAGTCAGCAAAAACAAGAGCAGGAGCTGACTGTGGCTCAGATCATGAACGCCTTATTGCCAAATTCAGACTTAAATTGAAGAAAGTAGGGAAAACCGCTAGACCATTCAGGTATGACCTAAATCAAATCCCTTATGATTATACAGTGGAAGTGAGAAATAGATTTAAGGGACTAGATCTGATAGATAGAGTGCCTAATGAACTATGGAATGAGGTTCATGACACTGTACAGGAGACAGGGATCAAGACCATTCCCATGGAAAAGTAATGCAAAAAAGCAAAATGGCTGTCTGAGGAGGCCTTACAAACAGCTGTGAAAAGAAGAGAAGCGAAAAGCAAAGCAGAAAAGGAAAGATATAAGCATCTGAATGCAGGGTTCCAAAGAATAGCAAGGAGAGATAAGAAAGCCTTCTTCAGCGATCAATGCAAAGAAATAGAGGAAAACAACAGAATGGGAAAGACTAGAGATCTCTTCAAGAAAATTAGAGATACCAAGGGAATATGTCATGCAAAGATGGGCTCGATAAAGGACAGAAATGGTGTGGACCTAACAGAAGCAGAAGATATTAAGAAGAGGTGGCAAGAATACACAGAAGAACTGTACAAAAAACATCTTTGATGGTGTGATCACTCATCTAGAGCCAGACATCCTGGAATGTGAAGACAAGTGGGCCTTAGAAAGCATCACTACGAACAAAGCTAGTGGAGGTGATGGAATTCCAGTGGAGCTGTTTCAAATCCTGAAAGATGATGCTGTGAAAGTGCTGCACTCAATATGCCAGCAAGTTTGGAAAACTCAGCAGTGGCCACAGGACTGGAAACGGTCAGTTTTCATTCCAATCCCAAAGAAAGGCAATGCCAAAGAATGCTCAAACTACCGCATAATTGTACTCATCTCACACTCTAGTAAAGTAATGCTCAAAAGTCTCCAAGCCAGGTTTCAACAATACATGAACCGTGAACTTCCAGGTGTTCAAGCTGGTTTTAGAAAAGGCAGAGGCACCAGAGATCAAATTGCCAACATCCGCTGGCTCGTGGAAAAAGCAAGAGAGTTCCAGAAAAACATCTATTTCTGCTTTATTGACTATGCCAAAGCCTTTGACTGTGTGGGTCACAATAAACTGTAGAAAATTTTGAAAGAGATGGGAATACCAGACTACCTGACCTGCCTCTTGAGAAATCTGTATGCAGGTCAGGAGGCAACAGTTAGAACTGGACATGGAACAACAGACTGGTTCCAAATGGGAAAAGGAGTACGTCAAGGCTGTATATTGTCACCCTGCTTATTTAACTTATATGCAGAGTACATCATGAGAAACGCTGGGATGGAAGAAGCACAAGCTGGAATCAAAATACCGGGAGAAATATCAATAACCTCAGATATGCAGATGATACCACTCTTATGGCAGAAAGTGAAGAGGAACTAAAAAGCCTCTTGATGAAAGTGAAAGAGGAGAGTGAAAAAGTTGGCTTACAGCTCAACATTCAGAAAATGAAGATCATGGCATCCGGTCCCATCATTCCATGGGAAATAGATGGGGAAACGGTGGAAACAGTGGCAGACTTTATTTTGGGGGGCTCCAAATTCACTGAAGATGGTGACTGCAGCCATGAAATTAAAAGACGCTTACTCCTTGGAAGAAAAGTTATGAACAACCTAGATAGCATATTCAAAAGCAGAGACATTACTTTGCTGACTAAGGTCTATCTAGTCAAGGCTATGGTTTTTCCTGTGGTCATGTGTGGATATGAGAATTGGACTGTGAAGAAGGCTGAGCGCCAAAGAATTGATACTTTTGAACTGTGGTGTTGGAAGACTCTTGAGAGTCCCTTGGACTGCAAGGAGATCCAACCAGTCCATTCTGAAGGAGATCAACCCTGGGATTTCTTGGGAAGGAATGATGCTAAAGCTGAAACTCCAGTACTTTGGCCACCTCATGAGAAGAGTTGACTCGTTGGAAAAGATTCTGATGCTGGGAGGGATTGGGGGCAGGAGGAGAAGGGGACGACAGAGGATGAGATGGCTGGATGGCATCACTAACTCGATGGACATGAGTCTGAGTGAACTCCGGGAGATGGTGGTGGACAGGGAGGCCTGGCGTGCTGCAATTCATGGGGTCGCAAAGAGTCGGACACGACTGAGCGACTGAACTGTATATTAAAATTTGAGATTATTATATATACATCAAAAAAGTTTTCATTTAAGCCATTTTGAGTGGACATCACGGCACCAGATTTGGGGTATGCAGTCCATAGGCTGGCTAGCAACATTCTGTGTGATTGGATTCTTCCTGCTACCTCAGGCTTGATGGTAAGGTTTTCTTCTTGAGTTTCTTGGAAGAGACGGCAAATGCATTAGCCCTTGTTTCTGCCTTCACTGTACCCTTTGGGCAAAGGACAAGTACTAGAGTACCTAAAGATGACACTCCTTTGTTTAGTCACTAATCACCAGTTACTTTGTATGAAGGTCTTTAATTTAAAAAATTATTTGTTTTTTGCCAAATTATTCATTCATATACTTCAAATGTTAAAAAAAAAAAATTCCTAAAAGATGCCAGTTCCTCATCACTCCCAATAGAGGATAAACATTATTAGATTTGCTATTTTTGTTTCTTTTAATTAATTAATTACTTCACTTGGCTGCACCAGGTCTTAGTTGTAGCATGTGGGATCTTTAGTTGCAGCACGAAAACTCTTAGTTGGCATGCAGGATCTAGTTCCCCTGACCAGGGACCGAACTCGGGCCCCCTACATTGGGAGTGGAGGGTCCTAACTGCTGGACCACCAGGGAAGTCTCTGTTTTTGTTTTTGCTTTTCTTTGCAGAGATTTTAAAGCATTTACAATCCAATGCAAACATATATTATTTTCCTCCTCCTTTTATCATAAATGGTAGCATATTATGTACATTAATCTGCAAGTTGCTCTTCCACGTAGCAATATACTTTGAGTGCTTTCATGATGAGTTTTTGATCATCATAAATAGTAAGAAATCAAGACTTCTGGTGGGAATAATTTTTTTCAAAGTATTTAGTTATCACTGGATGAGTCATTTATTAATGGGTCATTTAGTAATGTATGAGTCATTTATAATCAGTGTCTATCAGAGCACACCAAAGTTCACAGCCTAAATTACCTGGATCATTTAGTTGGAAAGAGACCCCATTTCTACCTGAATTAACCAGGTAGTTGTGGTTGATTAGAGTGGATCTAAAAATATATGGCCCTTTTCCCCTTTCCCTAACAGGGACATACTCCTTCATATTTTGATCCCAATTTATTTATAAAATCAGCATCACTGTGGCTTGAATGGCTTCACAAATGCTTCCAAAGTGAAGCAATAGCTTAGAAAGATGAGAAATGGGCGAACGGGGAACATTTTGTATTCTCAAACACCAACAGGACTCTGAAGAGTAAATAAAGAGCACCCGAAAGGTGAAAACCATTCACTACAATGTGAGCTCCTGAATTCCTGATCCTGAATCAGTAGATCAGCTCTTCCAAGCAAAATGGCATCATTAATCAAAAGGGAAAAAAATCCCCTCACAAGAGTGATAGGCACTGTGGGAAACAGAACTCAGCTTGAAAATTCACTTCGCTGCTGGTGGGCTGTTCCTGGGGAGAGCTTCTGATGAGTATAGCTGGAGAGCTCAGGACACACCAGGAAGGTGAGTGGGATTAATTGCATCAAAAGAAACAATGAGGTGCAGAGAAGGGCTATTGAATATGAAAAGGGACTAGATTTGATAGATTTCAACTGATGAAACTTGCCTCTTGACCTTAACGTGGGGAAATAAAGAAATATAAGAAACTTGAAAGCTTAATTTTTGGCTAAAATAGTCCATCTATGGACCTCCATGATAATACTTCCCATCACTCAATAAATTATCATCTCACTGTTAAATTATCATATGAGCCTGATCACCAGCTATCTCACCCCACCCCCTTTCATTCATTCATTGCACCTCAGGTACCAGTGGTTTTGAGACAGATACTTCCAAAGTGATCCATGTCCCTTTAGTACTAATGAAATGAACAGGCTTGTGTGCTTGTCCTAACCCAACATGGACCTCAGTCCCAAGGTTCTGTTTCCGTCTTGGATTAACGGAGCCTGCCGCCTTGTTCTGCAGTCTACGTGCCGCTCCTTCCAGTCTTCCTCTTTGCATACTCAGGAATTTGCAGAATTTTAATATTAATAGCTTCCCCCAGCTGTCCCACAATTGTGCCAATCAATGCTTTAAAGTTAATCTACATTTCTTAAATTCCATTAACAGATTTATGATTTAACCTTTCATCAATAGCACAAACTTGTGAGTTTTTAACTACAGAAAGGAAGTTTAATCACTCCCCAATTAGAAATTGTTGCAACATATTCCTAAACCTCTAGTGAGGGTTGCTGGCTGGAGGTGCCTGCCTGGGGATGAATCCGTTTGTGCACCTGCCCTGGAGCCACGGCACTGCTTGAGCGAAGAGAACACAGGGGTTTGTGAGCGCATTGTTTTGGAGAAAGATAACGTGGCAGGAGGTTGTTATTTAATAACCAGTTGCCTTCTGAGCTGGAGAGTTAATCACTACCATTAAGTAGTGATCGCTCCAGGTGAGATGATGAGAGTTGTTTCACGTTCAAGAAAGTTCGGAGGATGAACAGCTAATGAGCTGATGCCGTGGAAGCTTGACAAGAATGCTGTTTTCAGTTCCAATTGTGCTGGAGCGTCAGCGCCTTCCTTTTGGGTTGAGTTCTTTTATTTAAATGAAAATTAAAATAAAACAGCTTGATACTGGGGACTGCCCCTTTCTGGGTTTTACCTGTCCATCATGTCTGAAAGTTTTTACCATCAGCCTGTATAATTTTTGTAATTAGAAAAAGCAACTGACATACTTTAACACAAAGGAAAAAAATTTGTTTTTTTTTCATGCTTGCTTTTTGTCTAGCTCAGTCTTTTGTGGACAGCAGTGGCAGCTCACGGTTCAAGGATGTTTATCCAAGCGTGGTAAACAACAGAAGATGTTTGCTTCTGCTTTCTCACTCCATGAGACAGCAAAATCAAAAACAACAAAAAAGATGGAGATAAAATAGTCACAGTTTCTATCCTGTTGCTGTTTGTCTTCAACTCGTCTTTCGGTTCCCCAAAGCCATTCCAAGCATGCTGCCAGGAAACAGCTCTGACATTAAGAGCCAGAGAACCTAAAGTATAGGGATGGGAATGGTGTGGCTTATGGAAGGGTAATCTGCTGATACTGGCTCGGAGACAAGGCCATTCAACCTTGCCTGCAGCTTTAACCACCTGGGGAGCTTTATAAGACACTGATACCTAGCCCCACCCGCAAAGGTTTGGCTGTGACTGCTTGGGATACCAGCCAGATGAATCTACTGTGTGGCTGAAGGCAAGAATCTTTTCTGTTCCCATCCCCACCTCCTGCTCTGATGAAAGCCCTTCTGTTTAGAGTGGGCCACAGACCACTGGCATCGGCAGCAACTGGGAGCACGACAGAAGTGCAGACAGACCCTCAGGCCCCACCCCAGACCTTCGGAATCAGAACCTGCGTTAACAAGATTCCCAGATGTGACGTGCGCATGTTGCACTTTAAGAATCACTGATCGAGGCCTCAAATCTCTTTCCTGAACGCATCACAGTCTCTTGGGGGGTCTTCTAGGTTTCTCTGTTCTCTGCCATTTCAAGGCAATCTCCATACTGTTGAAGGGGTTCACAATAATGCACTATCAATTTATTTTGAGCTGAGGCATCTGAGTTCCTGAAATCCCTTATCTACCTAAAAGCAGAGCCTCCCCAAAGAACTCAGTGGTCATAAATCCCCTCTCCTACAGCAGCTCTAATCTTCCTTTCTCTGACCCAAACAGACACTGTCACAAGACTATCGTGTCTTCAATCTATTCTCCTAAGGGCTCATGTATCTTTCCAAAAAGTCATCTGCTTTTCTCAAAATGCCCTTCCCACCGCTTCTAAAAAGTCATTTGTTCTCCCAGAAGGGCCCCTCTGCCTCCTCCCATCCCCTGTGTGCTGAGAGCTAAGTTGCCTCAGTTGTGTCTAACTCTTTGTGACCCTATAGACCATAGCCCACCAGGCTCCTCTGTCCATGGGATTCTCCAGGCAAAAACACAGGAGTGGGTTGCCATGCCCTCCTCCATGCCTTCCCAACCCAGGGGTCAAACCCGTCACGTCTCCTGCATTGGCAGGGGGGTTCTTTACCACTAGCACCACCTGGGAAGCTGAGTAAGATAAGATGGTGTATAAGCCATGAATTCTAACCTCCTCCTGGAGTCACACTTCTTTGTGAACTCTCCTGTATGTAGCTAGTTAAATCTGTTTTTTCTTTTGCTAATTTGGATTTTGTGATTTTAATTTGCAGGACCCCAGGCATTTAACATACGAGGGTAGAGGAAAAGCCTTTCCTCCCCAACACTAGTATCATGTATTGCTGGTGTCTATAGGATGAAGTACAAACCCCTTCACCTGGCAACAAGGCCATTCAAAACAAGGCTCCTACTGTGTACCTCTCTAGACTTATTGTGTGTTCCTGGCTTCCTGGAACCCTGCCATCAAGCCATGCTGAAACCTAGACATCAAAGCCCTTTCACAAATCCATACATCTGCAGACTATTCACTCTGAACAGTTCTTTCTCTCTCCCTCTTCTCTTCCTGGAGATCTCCCACTCTCAAGAACATCTCCAAGTTACCCATCCATTCAGCCTTCCCTCTTTTTTCCCCCAAAAGGGTTCTCAATGGCCCAGTCTGGGACTCCAGCACCTAGCACAATACCTGGTACACGTGTGCACGTGCTAAGTCACTTCACTCGTGTCTGACTCTTTGCAGCCCTGTGGACCATAGCGCTCCAGGCTCCTCTGTCCAGGCTCCTCCAGGGCATCTTCCCCACCCAGGGATCAAACCTGCAACTCTTATGTCTCCTGCACTGGCGGGCAGATTCTTTACCACTAGCACCCTGGGAAGTCCACCTGGTACACAGGAGGTTTCAAAGAGCAGTTTCTGTGGTTTTGGTTTTTGTTTTGAGTAAATGAATGGGAGAAAAGATGGATGGATTGATGGATGGAGAGACTAAAAACCTTGTTTCCCAAATCTCTCCATCCAAAAAAGTATTTAAGGGTCAGCGCCACCCTCAGTTTCAGGCCAGAGGGGCCTCTGTTCTGGGGCCTCTGAAATTCTGAAAGTGAAAGTGTTGGTCACTCAGTCGTGTCCAACTCTTTGCGACCTCACAGACTGTCACATTCCAGCCTCCTCTATCCATGGACTTCTCCAAGCAAGAATACGGACATGGGTTGCCATTTCCTTCTCCAGGGGATCTTCCCGACCCAGGGATCGAACCCAGGTCTCTCACATTGCAGGAAGATTCTTCGCATTCTGAGCTACCAGGAAAGCCACAGTTCTGAGGGCTGTGCACATCACACACACACACACACACACACACACACACACACACACACACACACGCTGTAAAGAACATGCGGTGCCTCTGTCACTGCAGCTCTGACAGTTGATGCTGGTATAGTGCCACCAGCAACTCTAAGCATCACTTAAGTGAATAACACAGCTCAGGCCCTAGAGAAACACATCTATACATTTCTTGCTCTATATCCATGAAACAAAAAGTGCCAGAGCTCAAATGCCACGAGGTTTGGAGTTCTACCTGTAGATGTCAGAAATAGACACAGCTTCAGAAGAGGGGGGAATCTGAGCGGCACAAATGCTTAGGTAAGATAAACTACTAATTAATTACCTTGTCAAATGCTTTCTCCTGGACAGGACAAACACAAGAGGTTCTGGCATAATGAAGCATTCTTTGTGAGGCTGAGAGTCCCTTTTCCTGTTTTTCTTCCAATTTGTGAACCAGATGTACTGAAAAACATTTTGCAGTAGTGAAATAATTCATAATACTCCTAAATATGCATATATATGGATCTAGATATAACAAGAAGAAGCATGGTATCAACCCCTGTGCTTGCAACTGGATATTGAACGCTAGAATTGAAAGTGATCCTGCATTTGTAAACTATCTAATCAGTTCAGTTCAGTTCAGTCGCTCAGTCGTGTCCGACTCTTTGCGACCCCACGAATCGCAGCATGCCAGGCCTCCCTGTCCATCACCAACTCCCGGAGTTCACTCAGACTCACGTCCATCGAGTCAGTGATGCCATCCAGCCATCTCATCCTCTGTCGTCCCTTTCTTCTCCTGCCCCCAATCCCTCCCAGCATCAAAGTCTTTTCCTTGAGTCAACTCTTCACATGAGGTGGCCAAAGTACTGGAGTTTCAGCTTTAGCATCATTCCTTCCCAAGAAATCCCAGGGTTGATCTCCTTCAGAATGGATTGGTTGGATCTCCTTGCAGTCCAAGGGACTCTCAAGAGTCCTCTCCAACACATGATTAGCTAAATTTGCAAAGTTAAATAAAAGTTCAACTTTATAAATAGTTTCACTTTTTATAGTCATTAATGATATTTTCCATTTCCTCCTTGGATTTTAATAGAGATTTTTACTATTTTAAAAGAAAGTAACTCAGTAACCTGGAAAATGTTGATTTTTGTCACATTTGCTTTCATTTTTGATATAAATATGTGTAAATTGTTTTTACTTTAAGTACAACTACATTTTATTTTTAATCTTTGAAACATTGAGAATAAATATAAGGCAAGATCATGATAGGAACAACAAAAAAAAAGAAAGTAGAGCTCATAAAAAAACTGAAAAGAAAAAATAAATAGAATACCTTTGAATAAATGGTCCATCTAAAATATTTTAAGCTAAAAATAGTAATAATAAAATGAGAAGTCCACGTGCATGCTTAGTCACTCAGTTGTGCCCAACTCTTTGCGACCCCATGGACTGTAGTACATCAGGCTCCTCTGTCCATGGGGATTCTCCAAGCAAGCATACTGGAGTGGGTAGCCTATCCCTTCTGCAGGGGCTCTTCCCAAGCCAGGAATCAAACCAGGGGTCTCCTATACAGCAGGCAGATTCTTTATCAGCTGAGCTACCAGGAAAGCCTGTGACAGGTAGAACCCATCCAAAATTTACCAGCTAGATATTATAAATTCTATATTTAATAAAGTTTTAATTACTGATCAAACAATGAAAATGAGCCAGAGAATTATTCAAATAAAATTCACAACTTCAAGAGCTGAGATGAAATCCCTGAAACCTCATACTCTTTACTACATGAAGACTCAATCGCTGATCAAAGCAATAGGAATGAAAAAGAGGATTGTTCATAATGAATTCACAACTCAGAAGCAGCAGGTGCAACTCTGGTCTGTCCACTGCAAGATGCAGAAAAATCCATTCATGACATCAGCAAATTGGATGAGAAAGATAACTCTCTGGAGTGTCACTCATTTATCGTAGGATGATCCTAAAATTGGCATCAAATCCACTTTGACTACAAAAGACTATTTCTAGCAAAACACAATCCAATTCAAATCAGCTAATTCAATTTTTCACTGGATGAGTATCGCAGCAAACTCAGTGTTTAATTTTATACCAACGTTCTTTCAAATGGAAAAAGAACCTCTAAAAGCAGGTTTTCATAGTCCAAGGAGAAAGACAAAGTGTGCTGTTACATAAAGTGTTACATAATTCACAGCTGATTTTCAAGATCACCTTTGGCCAAAGAAGTTATTTGTGACCAAAAGCATTTGGACTTTTAAAAACTATATAAAATGTCACTCATACACGTATGAAAAAAAGCACACATGCAAGCACCAAAAATTTAAAAGTGGGCTGAATAAACAGCACATGACCAATCATGGTCAACAGTGACACGTAAATACCAGTTTAGAACTCTGTTGTGATGTTCCGAAAAAATATTCTTTGGGGTCCAAGAGTTATGGTACTTTTTACGGCAATAATAGCACAATATTTACAGAACACAATAAAATTTTTCTAGGTGTAATAGAAATAATTCCAATTTTCATGTTAGAATGGCCAAAAATGTAAGACAGTTAAAAGTAATAAAACAAGCAATCACTATTTAGGATGGATAATTTTAAATTAAATTATTAATGTATCAGAAAACATGAGAGAATCATTCATATATACCATGAAAACATAAGCAAACATTACTGAATGCAACTAGCTGCCCCTGTAACCACTAACAAAAGTCATACTGAAAACAAACGTCTGCTATCTGTGCTGTTGAAGACGAAAACAAGATCATATTGCATTGTTTTCACACCTAGAAGCACAGTTGTTTTTTTTTAAGAAACTAGAAAAAGAACTTTCAATCTTAGGCATTGATTTGAAAGACTGTTGAGAGTAAGTCTATGAAATTGGCACAAAGATAGTTGGTAAGGAAAAGGGTGTGTGGGCCAGAATTTTGTAAAAACTTCAGAAGCATTCCACATGTAGCTCACAGTAGGGATTTGTTACTAGGACACATGATCTCAAGTTGGTCCCTAGCAATGTGTCCTTCAGAATCATTAAGCAAGTATAAAAAGTACTTTCTGGATCTTCCCAAAATGGAAACAGCTTCATCAAACATATATCAAATTTGACTTTATAAGGTTCCTCATACATACAATGGGAATGCCAACTAATTGCTGTTCGAGCAACTAGATTTAATTTAAACAAAATATGAGACGAGTTAAGCAAAACAACAGAAGCTCTACCAAAAGAAGCAAATGGGTGGAAAATGAAGTAATCTTGAATTTGCATTATCCAGTGTTGCTTGGTGTATATTATTGCTTGGTCTCAATAATATTATCAAAAGGTTCAAAAATAAAAGAATAGTGTGCGTAGCGACTTCATTTTTTAATTATTAATTAAAAAAATGCTTGTGGAATATGTGGCATTTCATTAATTATAACAAAATTAATACCAAAAAATAATGGGATAACTATGAATATCTACATAAAAATAATTCCCAAGTTATTTTCCACAGAGAATATTTTCTGGTCATTATGGAATAAGAAATAGAGATCTGAAAGAAGCAGAGATCTGAAAAAGTTGAGTCACTTAGTGACATTTTCAGTTTTCTTTAGAATATCCCAGCACTGAAAAAGTTGAAAAAAGGAATTAAGAAATATTGAATAAATCTAGACATTGCTTTAAGAGATGACTAAAATCGCTAACCGTGCTTAGCCATTCAGTAGTGTCCGATTCTTTGCGACCCCATGGACCACAGCCCACCAGGCTTCTCTGCCCATGGAATTCTCCAGACAGCAATACTGGAGCGGGTTGTCATTTCCTTCTCCAGGCGATCTTCTGGACCCAGGGATCGAGCCAGTGCCTCCTGCATCTCCTGCATTGGCAGGCAGATTCTTTTTTACCACTGAACCACCTTTTTATAGTATTTGATTCCATCACAATACGTGAATGGGATATGTACAATTCACAATTCATTTTGGACTCAAACTATTGCTTGAAGTTTATTGACGACTACAGGAGTTACTATTAAATAACTCACAAAGTTTCTCCAATTTGAAAATAATAAAAAACTAAGAACTATGATTACTCAAGAGAGGTCTAATGTGGCATTATTCCATATTAATATGTAAGTTAGGTGAAAATCTTTACTATGATGATAGAATTAATAATTTTGCTTAAACAAGAAATGTAAACTTTATGCCATCAGTGTGTAATTTATGAATTATGTATCTCTGCTCTATTACTTAGAATCCATGAATAGTGACCCATCAGCTGTATGTGTACATATACACAAAAATAACATTTGGTCATCTCTGATGTTTTGCCAATTTCCTGTCATGTAAAAAGTATAGTCAAACAAATTTTAACATATGATATTTATTTTAATGTGTTAATGTTTAACATATATCTAAAATTTTAGCAAATATTTAAATTGTTCTTATGAAGGTGCAGCTCTCAAGTGAGCAAGATGGGACATGTTCTGCTTAATAGCTTGTTAGACTGATGGCATTTTAAACCATCATCATCGACAGTGTGGCATGAGGGCTTCCTCTTGAGCTCTTGTTCCAGAAACAGACCTTTTCTGATTTAATGACAGAGACATTTACCCCCTGTTCATTCAGTGACATTCCTGGAACTCTGACAACCCTTTCCTTTCTCCTCTCCTTGACTGTTTTTTAACTCAGTGTCTGTGAGGCGGAAGTGGAGGTTGGGGGAGTACCCAATTGTGGCCTGTCCGCCGACCCCTGGGACTCAAGCTGCCCGGATGGAGTACTCAGCAACCCGCCCCTGGACCCTTCAGCTGACCTGTCTGCTGATGGCTCCCATACAGCAGGGCCCCTCCACCCCAAGTGCCCTATTTCTGCAGGACATGGTGGGAAAGATGGTCTGCTTGTGGTGTTGCAGAGTGACTGACCCTTCTCATTAACCCCAGGACCCAGCATGTACCCCTAGAACTAAAGCTTGGAGCGCCATCACTGACAACTGTCCCTGAATGTTATGGCTGCAGTGGGGAAGGAGGGGTTCCCCCAAGTGGGGTCTACAGCCAGCTGGCTGTGCCTTGGTTCCTGACCAACACCAGACTCCATATCCAGAACCATGCTCTCCCTTTTGTGGATGAGTTCCCTGCTGCTGCTGCAACAGGTGACCACAAACTTAGTGGCTTACCACCATACAAATTTAGGGGCTTCCCTGGTGGTCCTGTGGTTAAGAATATCCCTTGCCTTGCAATGCATGGGATGCAGGTTCAGTCCCTAGTCAGGGCACTAGGATCCCACAGGCCACAGGGCAACTAAGCCCACACCGCAACTGGAGAGAAGCAAGTGTGCCACAAAGAAGGTCTCAACTAAAACTCGACTCAAATAAATTTGGCTTATTTATTTGATAAGCAAAATGCTTTTTTTTAAACACATGCACTCTGTACAATAGGCTCTAGATTCGTCCACTTCATTAGAACTGACTCAAATATGTTCCTTTTCACAGATAAGTAATATTCCATTGTATATATGTATCACAACTTCTTTGTCCATTCATCTGTCGGTGGACATCTAGGTTGCTTCCATGTCCTAGCTAGTGTAAACAGTGCTGCAATGAACACTGGGGGACGTGTGTCCTCTTCAATTATCGTTCCCTCAGGGTATACGCCCAGTAGTCTATTATACACAGTGAAGTAAGTCAGAAAAAGAAAAACAAATGTCATATATTAATGCATGTAGATGGAATCTAGAAAGATGGTACTGATGATTCTGTTTGCAGCGCAGCAAATGAGACAGGCATAAAGGGCAGGCTTTTGGACACAGTAAGGGAAGAGGAGGGAGGAACAAATTGAGAGGGCAACACTGAAACATCCACTTTACCATATGCTTTAATAAAAGAGGTAGCCGGTGGGAATTTGCTGTGTGACACAGGGAGCCCAAATCCAGTGCTCTATGACAACCCAGAGGTATGGGATGGGGCAGGAGGCGGGCGGGAGGCTCCAGAGGGAGGGGACATGCATCTGCATACAGCCGATTGATTCTGATGTATGGCGGAAGTCATCAAATTCATTAAGACTGTAAAGCAATTATCCTCCAACTAAAAATAGAATTTTTTTAAAAACCCATCCAAATTTGTGAACTGAACTGAACGGATACAAATTCATTTGGAAGTCAGGAGTCTACAATGCTTCTCCCTAGGCTAAAGCCAAGGAAGGTACTGACAGGGCCTCCTTCTAGAGGCGTGAGGGTGAGCCCATTCTTTTGCCTTTTCAGGCTTTTGGAAGCCGCCTGCACTCCTTGTTTTCTGACCCTTCCCATCTTGAAAGCCAGAAACGGCATCTTTCTTACACTGCATCATCTGACCCTCTTTCCTGCCCTCCTCTTCTACTTACTAGGACCAAAGGAAGGATTTGATGTGGCCTGGCTTGATTCCTATGCAGCTCCCCGAACTGGGGTTAGGGAGTGGGGTGGCATTACTGCTCAATTTGAGTCATATATGTGCTCATCCCTCCAACCAGAGAGGTGGGATGTAGTAGTGGGCAGCCCTCAGCAGGAGCACAGGATTCAAGCAAGGGAAGATGTTTTCTGAAAGGTCTCAAATGTGCTTTCTGATTTAACAAAACAATACGTATCTACTACAAATATTCATTACTTAAAGTCATGGGAAAATATTAAGAATTCAGAGTAAAAATAATCCTGTCGTCCCCAAACAACTGTGGTTAACATTATGGAATATTTCCTGCAAGTCTTTTTTTTTTCCCCAGGCACATGGGCGTGTTGAATATAGTCTTACCAGATTGTATAGGCAATTTTGCATCCTGCTCTTTTTACTTGAAATTATAACAGAAGGATTTTCTCATGTTATTTCCTTTGACTCTGTGCCCTGCACAATCACTTCCTTTCCCACTCAGCTCTTTGGCAGCAGAATTTGTAGACTGCGCAAATAACGGGAAGGAGTAGGGGCTTTTTTAATCTGGGGGAATTTGAGCTAAGAGAGGAGAAAGAGGGATTAAAGGACAAGGCTCTGTGACCTCACAGAGCTGCTAAGATGAACAAGTGACATATTATATGTGAGAGTGCCTTGGAAATGGCTTATTTATCAGAGTTATAGTCATTCATCACCAAATACTCTTTTCTCCAATTAATAAATAATTGGAGGGCTGCTATGGTGGCTCAGTGGTAAAGAATTTGCCTGCCACTGCAGGAGGCACTAGTTCGATCCCTGGTCCAGAAAGACTGCACATGCCGCAGAGAAACAAATCCTGTGCACCCCAATTATGGAGCCAGCGCTCTAGAGTCTGGGAGCCGAAGCTACTGAGCCCGTGAGCCGCAAGTACTGAAGCCCGCCTGCCCCAGAGCCTATGCTCTGCCTCAAGAGAAGACACCACCGCAGTGAGAAGCCCAAGCACCGCAATCAAGAGGAGTCCCCACTCACCACAATGAGAGAAAGCCCACACAGCAATGAAGACCCTGCACAACCAAAATAAAATTAATAAGTCACTTAATTGAAAAAATAATTGTGTCCATCACAGAGTCTTGAAGTCCAAACGGAAAGTTGTGCCCATCCACCTGCAGGATGGAAAAAGAAAGACTTCCCAGAAAAATCCATGGACTTGGTATGGCAGAGGCTGGAGGGAAGGGGGTGGTGATTTGGGTTTCCCCAAATCACTTTCAGCTTCAGGTGAGGAGTGGATGGTATTCTGAGAGCTGCTGATAGTACATGCATCCAAACCCACAGGATTTGAAGCTGTTTAATTGAAATTCACATCAAAACCTAATTCTGGCGTAGCTCAACTTGACTATGAATGATGAAAATAAGTCCTTGGGTCACACAAGGACAGTGATTGAGTAGAACTTGTTGGCTGGCACAGAAACAACATTTCAACTGGCATTAGATTGTCTTCCTTGAACAAAACTAAATTTTCTGTCATTCTCTGACCTGGATTTCCTTTTCTCCCAAGAGAACACAAACAAGACCCAGGTACTGTCAGTGACAGAGAAGACAGTTCATATGTGCAACCAAATTTGGATGTGGGCGGATCCGGTATCCAGTGGTCTCTGCTTTCCTTAAAGAACAGAGCCAAGGGAAGCTGGGGTGCCCCGTCCTCCGACCTTCCCATTCCTCACCCTGTTCACCCTACCCATCCACAAGTTCTGCCTGGTCTATCTCTGGTTTCTCCTCTGCTACCACTTGAAGCTCATTCTACCTGCACTCCTGCAGGTTGGCCTCACGAGAGCAAGAATGACCTTTCAAAAGCCAAGACCCCAAACGCTATTCCCCAGCTCACAGCCCTCCAATAGCTTCCTGTTGAACTGAGATCAAAATCCCCACTCTTTACCACGGCCCTGGCCTGCCGATGGAATCCCTTTCTGAGCCCCCTCCCGTCTCCCTCCCGTGCACCTGCTGCACTCCAGACGCTCATGCTTCCGTTTTCGTTTCTGAACAACCCAAACTAGCTCCTTCCTCTGGCCTATGCACTTGCTCAAGCCCTGCCTGAATTGCTTCTCCCCCAACTCATCATCCAAGGACTCAGATGATTTAACTCTTGACTCAAGGTCCAGGTTTCATCCTTAGTGAGACTTCCTTGACACTGTCTATCTTATTGCATTTCTAGGACATTCATTCTTGTTTTTTCATTCATCCATGTTTATCTTCTGTCTCCCCACTCAAAGTCAGCTCCTGGAAAGCAGGAATGCTGTTGGTCTCTGCCTACACAATTTATTAAGAACCTGCTCGATATTTACTAAATATTAGTTGAAGGAGAGAATGAATGAACATCCATTTCTGAGAAGACATTTTTTTTTTTTTGTCAGACATGGAAAATGATATTTTGGAGAATCGGCTTCAGTTTCACACCAGTCAATGTCCCTTGGTTTTACCACTAGTTTTCTGCATATGGCACTTGCCTTTAAGCTATGAAAGGATCCCCTTAACATTCACTAAGGTCAGGCAAGTGAGTATTATCTCTAGTAAGGGAGAGCAAAAGCATGAATCTTACTAAAATGTCAATTGCCCTAAGGTGTGAAAAATATTTTAAAATTCTCCATTCACTCTTTTGTGGTAATATCCTCTGTGAAAACCTTTTCTCTGAATTTTGTTCAATCTTGATAAATGGAAAGAGAGATTTTCTCCAGAAACCATAAAACAGACCCAGGTAAATGGGGTTTATGAGTTTTAAGCACCTTCCTAATTTGCAGTCCTTGGTCATTTGGAAGTAAAAGTGGAACAGAGGGAGAAAAGGGCTAATTTAGTGTCCAGAAACCTTCTGAAAGAGGAGGGATGAAGGCCCCAAAATCTCCTTGCATTCTCAGTCCCTCAGTCGTGTCTGACTCTGTGACCCCATGAACCATGGCCCACCAAGCTCCTCTGTTCATGGGATTCTCCAGGCAAGAATACTAGAGTGGGTTGCCATTTCCTACTCCAGGGTATCTTCCCAACCCAGGGATCAAGCTTGCGTCTCCTGCATTGCAGGCAGATTCTTTACCACTGCACCAGCTGGGAAGCACCCAAAATCAGAGTTCAAAGTGCCTGAAGCCTGCCAGATGGACTGCCTGGTGTCTGCCAACATGTAACGTGGAAAGTTAGCCTTGTCTAACTCAATGAAACTAAGCCATGCCGTGTGGGGCCACCCAAGACGGACGGGTCATGGTGGAGAAGTCTGACAGAATGTGGTCCACTGGAGAAGGGAATGGCAAACCACTTCAGTATTCTTGCCTTGAGAACCCCATGAACAGCATGAAAAGGCAAAATGATAGGATACTGAAAGATGAACTCCCTAGGTCGCTAAGTGCCCAATATGGTACTGGAGATTAGTGGAGAAATAACTCCAGAAACAATGAAGGGATGGAGCCAAAGCAAAAACAATACCCAGTTGTGGACGTGACTGGTGATAGAAGCAAGGTCTGATGCTGTAAAGAGCAATATTGCATAGGAACCTGGAATGTCAGGTCCGTGAATCAAGACAAATTGGAAGCGGTCAAACAGGAGACGGCAAGAGTGAACGTCAACATTCTAGAAATCAGTGAACTAAAATGGACTGGAATGGGTGAATTTAACTCAGATGACCATTACATCTACTACTGTGGGCAGGAATCCCTCAGAAGAAATGGAGTAGCCACCATGGTCAACAGAAGAGTCTAAAATGCAGTACTTGGATGCAATCTCAAAAATGACAGAATGATCTCTGTTCATTTCCAAGGCAAACCATTCAATATCACAGTAGTCCAAGCCTATGCCCCAACCAGTAACGCTGAAGAAGCTGAACAGTTCTATGAAGATCTACAAGACCTTTTAGAACTAACACCCAAAAAAGATGTCCTTTTCATTATAGGAGACTGGAATGCAAAAGTAGGAAGTCAAGAAACACCTGGAGTAACAGGCAAATTTGGCCTTGGAGTAGGGAACGAAGCAGGGCAAAGGCTAATAGAGTTTTGCCAAGAGAACACACTGGTCATAGCAAACACCCTCTTCCAACAACACAAGAGAAGACTCTATACATAGACATCACCAGATGCTCAACACTGGAATCAGACTGATTATATTCTTTGCAGCATGGAGAAGCTCTATACAGTCAGCAAAAACAAGAGCAGGAGCTGACTGTGGCTCAGATCACGAACTCCTGATTGCCAAATTCAGACTTAAATTAGAGAAAGTAGGGAAAACCACTAGACCATTCAGGTATGACCTAAATCAAATCCCTTATGATTATACAGTGGAAGTGAGAAATAGATTTAAGGGACTAGATCTGATAGACAGAGTGCCTGATGAACTATGGACTGAGGTTCCTGACACTGTACAGGAGACAGGGATCAAGACCATTCCCATGGAAAAGAAATGCAAAAAAGCAAAATGGCTGTCTGAGGAGGCCTTACAAATAGCTGTGAAAAGAAGAGAAGCGAAAAGCAAAGCAGAAAAGGAAAGATATAAGCATCTGAATGCAGGGTTCCAAAGAATAGCAAGGAGAGATAAGAAAGCCTTCTTCAGCGATCAATGCAAAGAAATAGAGGAAAACAACAGAATGGGAAAGACTAGAGATCTCTTCAAGAAAATTAGAGATACCAAGGGAATATGTCATGCAAAGATGGGCTCGATAAAGGACAGAAATGGTATGGACCTAACAGAAGCAGAAGATATTAAGAAGAGGTGGCAAGAATACACAGAAGAACTGTACAAAAAACATCTTCACGACCCAGATAATCATGATGGTGTGATCACTCACCTAGAGCCAGACATCCTGGAATGTGAAGTCAAGTGGGCCTTAGAAAGCATCACTACGAACAAAGCTAGTGGAGGTGATGAAATTCCAGTGGAGCTGTTTCAAATCTTGAAAGATGATGCTGTGAAAGTGCTGCACTCAATATGCCAGCAAGTTTGGAAAACTCAGCAGTGGCCACAGGACTGGAAAAGGTCAGTTTTCATTCCAATCCCAAAGAAAGGCAATGCCAAAGAATGCTTAAATTACCACATAATTGCACTCATCTCACACTCTAGTAAAGTAATGCTCAAAATTCTCCAAGCCAGGCTTCATCAATACATGAACCGTGAACTCCCTGATGTTCAAGCTGGTTTTAGAAAAGGCAGAGGCACCAGAGATCAAATTGCCAACATCTGCTGGCTCGTGGAAAAAGCAAGAGAGTTCGAGAAAAACATCTATTTCTGCTTTATTGACTATGCCAAAGCCTTTGACTGTGTGGGTCACAATAAACTGTGGAAAATTCTGAAAGAGATGGGAATACCAGACCACCTGACCTGCCTCTTGAGAAATCTGTATGCAGGTCAGGAAGCAACAGTTAGAACTGGACATGGAACAACAGACTAGTTCCAAATAGGAAAAGGAGTACGTCAAGGCTGTATATTGTCACCCTGCTTATTTAACTTACATGCAGAGTACATCATGAGAAACGCTGGACTGGAAGAAGCACAAGCTGGAATCAAAATACCGGGAGAAATATCAATAACCTCAGATATGCAGATGATACCACTCTTATGGCAGAAAGTGAAGAGGAACTAAAAAGCCTCTTGATGAAAGTGAAAGAGGAGAATGAAAATGTTGGCTTAAAGCTCAACTTTCAGAAAACGAAGATCATGGCATCTGGTCCCATCACTTCATGGGAAATAGATGGGGAAACAGTGAAAACAGTGTCAGACTTTATTTTTTGGGCTCCAAAATCACTGCAGATGGTGATTGCAGCCATGAAATTAAAAGACACTTATTCCTTGGAAGGAAAGTTATGACCAACCTAGATAGCATATTCAAAAGTAGAGCCATTACTTTGCCAACAAAGGTCTGTCTAGTCAAGGCTATGGTTTTTCCAGTGGTCATGTATGGATGTGAGAGTTGGACTGTGAAGAAAGCTGAGCACCGAAAAATTGATGCTTTTGAACTGTGGTGCTGGAGAAGACTCTTGAGAGTCCCTTGGACTGCAAGGAGATCCAACCAGTCCATTCTAAAGGAGCTCAGTCCTGGGTGTTCTTTGGGAGGACTGATGCTGAAGCTGAAGCTCCAATACTTTGGCCACCTCATGCGAAGAGTTGACTCACTGGAAAAGACCCTGATGCTGGGCGGATTGGGGGCAGGAGGAGAAGAGGACGACAGAGGATGAGATGGCTGGATGGCATCACGGACTCGATGGACATGAGTTTGGGTAAACTCCAGGAGTTGGTGATGGACAGGGAGGCCTGGCGTGCTGCAATTCATGGGGTCGCAAAGAGTCAGAAACGACTGAGTGACTGAACTGAACTGAACTGAATGTGGAAAGTGCTCCAAAGCTGCTTCTGGCCTCACAACTCCACTTCTGGGAACAGACTCCACCCCTTAGATGGTAAATGAACCATCCTGGATCAATTATAAACCCCCATCACCTGGATTGCCCAGGGATGGTAACATGATTCTACCAGATCAATCAGAGTCCTTCCCTGGGACTTCGCTGGAGCCGGCAGGGAAGAGTCCTCCCTGATGGAAATCAGCCCAGAGGGGCTTGAGATCAAGTTCCCTGAAGAAAGCCCCCTTGCTGTCAGAAGGAGCAAAACAATCAGAGGCCGCCAGACAAGACACAGAGAGTCCCTCAGGCATCTCGGCCCACAGCAGAAGGAGTTGTGCCCACTTGATGGCCCTGGCCCCACTCAGACTCTTCAGGAGCAGCAGCCAGGGGCCAACTTCCCACCTTGAGTCCTACAGTTTTCTTCTTCTCTACCACGGCTTTCTCCAGCAGGCACAACCCTGAAGTACAGGAAAGCTCAGGTTCCCAGTGGCAGCCCTCAGTCAGGAAGGGAAGAGAGTTGGTGGATAAGGGCCCAGCCTCCCTAGCCTGCCCTGAAAGATTTGGCTTCTCCAGGGTCCCTGCCAAGAGCCCAGTTGCCCAAGGGAATAAGTTATCACTCACACATGTCCTGATGGGTATTCTTGCTTCCTTGTTTTACTTTTCCCTACATCCTCACAATTCTGGTGCTGGAGAAGACTCTTGAGAGTCCCTTGGACAGCAAGGAGATCAAACCAGTCAACCCTAAAGGAATTCAACCCTGAATATTCATTGGAAGGACTGATGCTGAAGCTGACGTTCCAATACTCTGGCCACTTGATGCAAAGAGCCAATTCATTGGAAAAGACTCTGATGCTGGGAAAGATTGAAGGCAGGAGGAGAAGGGGGCAACAGAGGATGAGATGGTGGGATGGCACCACAGACTCAATGGACATGAGTTTGGGCAAACTCTGGGAGATAGTGAAGGACAGGGAAGTCTGGCGTACTGCAGTCCGTAGGGTTACAAAGAGAAGTAGCTGCCAGGTCACTGCTGGGTCTGCAGCTTCCATCCTACATGCTAGTCATCCAGAGGAGGAGCCATGGCTTTCCATGGCTAGCAATAAAGCACTTTCACCCCATTATCACTCTCTCTTCTCAATCTAGAGGCTAGAACAGACTTCAGGCACATTTCATACGGGAGGGCGCCAAGGCTCTGGGAGGTGGGGTGGCTGCCAGCACCCCACGGACAGGTGCTTCCCTAAAAAGAGAAAAGAGAAGGACTAGAGCTTTAGCAAGTCCTTGAAGTGCAGATGAGTAACCTCCTGGCTGGTTTCCCCATGGTGCTGAGTGTGTACTTACAGACTGGAACTGGTGACCAAATGTACTACATTTTACTGTTTATTTGTGTGAACTTGATTATTTAATTAGCTGCTTAAAAATTGAGAGCATGACTCAGCTGCAAATACACCTACAGGCACAAATCTACCATTTGTTCATTCAAACCATCCACAAATAAACCCTACGGAATTTGCTTGGATTAAGAGCCCCAAGTCTTCTTGAGATGTCATTTTTCAGTGCTTATTTCACTTTGGGTTGCTAGGAGATAAATTGGTTTTTTAAAAAAGCAATTTGCATAAAGACCAGGAAAGCATTTTAATAATGTCAATATATAGCCAAATGGACTAAAGTGCTAAAGCGACTATTTTTCACTGGATAATTAAGCCTCCAAATTTAAATGTTATAAAAAGAGATATACTTGTATTCCGTGGAGGTCTACCCACTTAGGTAGCTAATTATTTCTCAAGAACAACACTGAGTCATGTCAGACATCTTCTCGCTAATCTAATAATATTAAGCTACTGGGAGATGGTGGCTATCCCATCACATTGGGAATGGAAAGCGGGTACGGTTTTAATTGCAGAACTGTGAGAAATTCATTTTTCTAGTCACTAGCACAAATCTGACAATCTGTCTGGCAGCCAGGAACTAAATTAAAGAAGTTTTCTTTCCCTGATACATATGCTGTAAATCTCACTAATTCAAACTGATGGAGAGGAACAGCCAATCTATTTTGGTAAAAAATATTCACCGTAGGACTTATTTAATACTTTTTAAAATTTCTTCTTTCAAGTTCAAACAGAATCTTGAGTCTGGTACAGAATGGTCAATACAAAAGTGTTAGCCATTGGTATGGTCTTCAAATATGTTCACAGGACTTCCCTGATGGCTCAGTGGTAAAAGAATCTGCCTGCCAAGCAGGAGATGCTGGTTTGATCCCTAGGTTGCGAAGATCCCCTGGAGAAGGAAACGGCAACCCACTCCAATATTCTTGCCTGGAGAATCCCATGGACAGAGGAGCCTGGAAGTCTGCAGTTCATGGGGTCATAAAGAGTGGAACACAGCTGAAGTGACTGAGAATGCATGCATGCTAGTGCTTTCTGAATGCTCGTATAAGAGGTTTATGAGAATACATCAGAAACAAATACACTGTACTGATGTTCAGTTCAGTTGCTCAGTCCTGTCCAACTCTATGGACTGCAGCACACCAGGCTTCCCTGTCCATCACCAGCTCCTGGAGGTTACCCAAACTCATGTCCATCAAGTTGGTGATGCCATCCAACCATCTCATCCTCTGTCGTCCCCTTCTCCTCCCGCCCTCAATCTTTCCCACCATCAGGGTCTTTTCAGATGAGTCAGTTCTTTGCATCAGGTGGCCAAAGGATTGGAGTTTCAGCTTCAGCATCAGTCCTTCCAATGGATATTTAGGACTGATGTTAGCTACTATCAATGATATTGTCTGGTGAAAAAGTATAATCCACATTATGCTGATCTTTTGAACCATGTGATTTATAGGAACACACTGCGACACCACTTAGAATCAATATATATGAGTATTAAGCAATCAAGGGGTACAAAAGTGCCAAAAGTTGTCCTACTGCACTCTTTCAACGTGTCTCTGCAGTTTTGTCCCGTTAGTAACCTTAATGAAATATGTTTTTCCCCTAAACATGACCAGGAGGTAAGGAGCCTCAGCAACAGAACTGGCCTCAGCCTCAGTGCACTCGAGAGACAGTGCAGCCCAGCGATTAGGAGCTCAGATTCTGGAGCTGAGGTTGGGTGTGGGGCTTAGTCTCGTGTCTATCTGTAAACTGGGAATGATGACGCTAGAAGTCAGCTCATTTGGAACTGTGAGAACTGAACACTTTACTGAAGGTAAGGAGTTTATAATAGTCCCTGGCCAATGGGATGCGCTCCATGAGAGTCTGATGTCACCCATACTCTTCCCATCACTGCACCCAATGTTCAATTATCAACAGCAAGAAAGATACAGGGGTTTTGGGGTGGGTGGTGGACATTTGGGGAATTGCATATAACTGGTTTTCATCAGGGATCTCAATCCCCAAATCCCCAACAAGCTGGTCATTTAGTTCTACCTGGAGTAAATGGGAGGTGGCGGGGCCCAGGTGCAGAGGCGACGGACACCAGGCTACATGGATTTGGTGGTGAGATCCCTCCCAAACACTTGTTGGCTGGCTGGCTGCCTTCACTCTGTGTACAGAAGCACGCTGGGAACCTCACAGACAGAACCCGTGTCCCAACAGTTCTCCCTGCACTCTGACTTAAGACCACAGATTAGACCCCCATACCAAAGCAAATCTTAGTTGTTGCACTGACAGAGTATGCAGGACTTCCCTCGTGGTCCAGTGGTGAAGAACCCGCCTGCCAATGCAGGGGACACGGGCTCGATCCCCGGTCTGGGAAGATACCACACGCACAAGGCAATTAAGCCCCCATGCGTCACAATTGCTGAAACCTGCATGCCTAGAGCCTGTGCTCCGCAACAAGAGAGGCCGCGACAATAAGAAGCCTGGGCACCGCAACGGAGAGTAGCCCCCACTCACCACAATGAGAGAAAGCCTGTGCACAGCAACGAAGGCCAGTGCAGCCAAAAAGAAAAAGAAAAAAAAGAAAGAAAGTGCGTGTACAAGGAGCTGCCACCCAAAAGCGAAAAACCCCTCAAATTGAGGATCGACCAGCAGATGCGTTCACAGCGGTCTTGATTACTCTGCTGTTGTCAACTTCTGTTTAATCCGACCTCCCCCACCTTCACGAGAATCTTTAGTGCTTGATGAGGAAAGACGGACCTTTGCATTTCATACGTCAGCCAGCTTTCATTTCTGAGCAGGGTTTGCACAGAGTGACAGCTATAATCAAGTCCTAACAAATGACCGTCCTACACAATAGAACTACAAATAAAACTCGAGATGATGAATACGTTTATTGTTCCTTCTTGTTTGCAAACATGTACCCAGCAAGATCTTGATTAGTTCAGAGTTTGGAAAAGCAAAATTGTCTTGCAGCCTGTTTGTGTGCTGGCTGCTTTTCCTGGCACCTGGAGAAATGCCCAGCTCTTTTGGAAGAGCATCTCCCGTGTATCCTAAGCCTTCCCCCCGGAAGAAAACCCTGGTGAAGACGGTGGGCCCGAGGGTCACCACCGCACGACAGACACGGCGGCACTCCAGCCCACGCCGGGCCCTCCATCGGAGGGCTCTGACCCACACGATGAGTGCCCCTAACCACACGCTCATAAATTCAGCTCGACTCCTCCTTTGCTTGTACAAAATGGAGTTACTTGAAATTCATATTTAGATTCCAAAGCAAATAAATCATTCCCAACTTCTGCGAAGTTGCCAGATGCTAAAGAAGATAATAAAATCTGAAGATGCAGTCTTCTCATCCTGATTCGGCCACTTACTGTGTGACTTTAGACAACACAATTAGCTGCTCTGGACTTCGGGCTCGTTAACGCAAGGTCTGCTGTGCTCGCCTTAAACGGTTGTTATGTGACTCACACAGGCTAATACAGTAGAAAACTCTTAAAAGGTGCAAAGTATCATACATATATAAGGTATTTTCTAATGACCTCATGTGAGGTTAGCTCCTAGGGAATGCTTTGATGATGAAACATAAAATTTAGAAAGTGAGCAGATGCAAGGGGACAAGTATTGTGTGATTCCGCTTGTAGCAGGCAAATGTGCAGAGAAGCAGAATAGAGGTCACCTGGGGTGGGGCAGGGGGCTGCAGAGCTAGAGTTTAATGGTGACTGAGTTTCTGTTTCAGATGATGCAAAAGTTCCGAAATGGATGGTGGTGCTTTTTACACAACATTGTGAATGTATTTAATGTCACTGAATTGACACTTAAAAATGTTAAATTTAATGTTAATGCATTTTCCTGCAATGTAGATAAATAAACAGATGGCTTGGGAGACATCTGTAAACAGGATTATTTACAACAAGGAATTTAACTTACATGTAATCGGAAATGGTTGTATCCATGTTTGGCACGTTCTCTTTCTGCGGTCAAAGTCTATAAGAAGCCAAATCATCCTCAGAAGACATTTATTTTTTGCCTTTTAACTGGTACTACTCGTGTTCATTGGGCTTCTTGCAGAATCTGCCTGCAGTGCGGAAGACCCAAGTTTGATCCCTGGGTCAGGAAGATCCCCTGGAGAAGGAAACGGCAACCAGTTCCAGTATTCTTGCCTGGGAAATCCCATGGACAGAGGAGCCTGGCGGGCTATAGTCCACGGGATTGCAAGAGTCAGACACGACTTAATGACTAAGCCAGCAACTACTCCCATCAGGAGGGGAGAGAGGGAGTGACTGGTTAATGGTATGGGTTTTATTTGGGGTGATGAAAATATTTTGGGAATAGAAAGAGGTGGTTGTTGCACAATGCTGTGAATGTTACTAAATGCCACTGAATTGTTTGTTTTAAAATGATTAATTTCATGTTATTTGAATTTCACTGGAATTAAAAAAAAAAAAGACATGATTTCCCCAGCAGAGCAGGTGCAAAAGAAGGTACTGGCAGAGGAGTACAGGGGACAGGCAATTGGGGCTGGATCGAGAGCTGAGGGTCCCCCACGACCAGACTTTCAAGAAGCAGAAAGCCCAGCTGCCATCTGCGATCTGCTTCAGGGAGAGGGGCTCACCTCACTTTAGCCCACAAGAACTTACATGTTAAGCTTCTGGTTTCTAGCATGTAGTAGCTAACTGTCTTCTCAAATAAGTAGAGCAATAGACTATTTGCTGGATACACATTTAAACAAGAAAAGGTTGAATGCAAAGGTATGAAAAAATGATGTCTCAGCTAAGTGAACACAAAAAGAAAGCAGATGCAATAAATTAATTCCAGACAAAATTGAAAATCATTAAAGGAGGCAACAGGGATATTTTATATTGATGAAAAGTTTAAGCCTGAGCTTTTATACACAACATAGTTTCCAAATCTGTGAAGCACTTAGAAAGATCAGAAGAGATTGATAAGCCTGTCTTATAGTTTAACACACCTCTCTCAGAAATTGATCATGAAGACTGAAAGTTTTCCCCCTAAAAGAACACCCAAACCCACGTTCTAGAAATTTAACAACACAGTTCAGTATTGTACATCAAAATCTGTGAGTTTTGCTAATGTTTTACACAGAGGGAAAGTCAGCATTTTAAGTATATACATTAGAAAAAAGAAAGATTAAAAATGGATAAACTGGCTGAACAAGTGAGAATAAAACATCAGCATAATCACAAAGAAAGCGGAAGGAAATTATAAAGCCACCGAGCAATACACAGAATAAAAGAATAGAGTCCACAAAACACAATAACTGTTTTTTTAAGAGATTAATTTAAATAGACAAATACATGGCAAGTTTGGATGAAGAAGAGATAGAAGGAGATAAAGAGAAGGGACAATACAAACAGGAGAGAGGATGACAGAGGATGAGATGGCTGGATGGCATCACCGACTCAATGGACATGAGCGTGAGTGAACTCCAGGAGTTGGTGATGGACAGGGAGGGCTGGCATGCTGCGATTCATGGGGTCGCAAAGAGTGAGACACGACTGAGCGACTGAACTGAAATGAACTATCTCTCGTTTATATAAACTGTTCTCCAACAGTAACTGGAGGAAGAAATGGCAACCCACTCTAGTATTCTTGCCTGGAAAATCCCATGGACAAAGGAGCCTGGAGGGCTACAGTCCATGGGGTCACAAAGAGTCGGACACGACTGAGCGATTAACACCCACTTCCCAACAGTAAATAAAGGAAAAGTTCCCCCAACCCATTTTATGAAGCAACATCATGTTAATATCAAAACCCAGACAAGAACATTCAGAAGAGGGAGAGTATTGGTCAGTTTTACCCAGAAGTTTCCAGCCTAACACTCCGGCTATTTTTGTCCCCTTGGAGTTTATTCCACTTGCAGCCCAGCAGGCTCTGAAGTATATCAGAGTGCGGCACCACCTGTGCACTCTGGCTCTGGTCACCTCGTGGGCCTGTCGTCTGTCTTGCTAAGGGTAATCCTGCCCCCGGGCCTCTGCACTGGAAGTCCTCCCGCCAGGACCACTCTTCTGCCCACATTCGCACGGCTCCCTCTCCACCTTCATTCAGCCTCTGCTCCAAAGTCCTCTGACCACTTTGCCTAAGATGGCAGTCACTCCCACCTCCCTCACACAGGTGACTTTCTACATCGTCAGTCGCACTGCTGAGTGCTGCGGACACTGAACTGTGTCTCCTCCCACTCCCCCCACAAATTCATACTGAAGCTCTAACCCCCCTGAATGGTATTTGGCATCACAAATACCTTTGGAAGGTGATGAGATGTAGATGAAGTCAATGGGTAGGTCCCCCATGAAGGCATTAGTGCCCTTATAAGAAGGACCTTAGAGATCATAAAAGCATCTTGACCAGATAGTGTTTATCTCAGGAATGCAAGAGTAATTCAACATGAGAAAATCTGCAGATGTAACCACCACCACCACCAAATATGTCCATGTCTTTACCCCTGCAACCTGTTACTTTCTGTGTCAAAAGAAATGTTGCAGGTGTGATTAAGTTAAAATGTGGAGCTTGGAATCTTATGCTGGATTATCTGGGGTGGGCAGGGGGAGGCTGATACAATCACAAGGATCCTTATGAAAAAAGACAGGAGGGTCAGAGTAGGAGATATGAGAACAGAAAGAAAGATGACAGAGAAAGAGGAAGAGTGGGGAGAAGGGTTGAGGTTTGAAGATGCTAAACTGTTGGCTTTGAAGATGGAGAAAGGGGCCACAAGCCAAGGAATGGGTGCAGCCGGTAGAAGATGGAAAAGGAAAGAAAATAGCTTCTCCTCTGGAGCCCCCAGAAGGAATGGAGCTGGGCTGATACCTGAATTTTAAGGCTTTGACCTTCAGAATTGTAAGATTAAAAATGTGTTGTTTTAAGCTACTAGTTCAGTTCAGTTCAGTCACTCAGTCATGTCTGACTCTTTGCGACCCCATGAATCGCAGCATGCCAGGCCTCCCTGTCCATCACCAACTCCCAGAGTTCACTCAGACTCACGTTCATCGAGTCAGTGATGCCATCCAGCCATCTCATCCTCGGTCGTCCCCTTCTTCTCCTGCCCCCAACCCCTCCCAGCATCAAAGTCTTTTCCAACGAGTCAACTCTTCACATGAGGTGGCTAAAGTAGTGGAGTTTCAGCTTCAGCATCATTCCTTCCCAAGAAATCCCAGGGTTGATCTCCTTCAGAATGGACTGGTTGGATCTCCTTGCAGTCCAAGGGACTCTCAAGAGTCTTCTCCAACACCACAGTTCAAAAGCATCAATTCTTCGGCGCTCAGCCTTCTTTACAGTCCAACTCTCACATCCATACATAACTACTGGAAAAACCATAGCCTTGACTAGACGGACCTTAGTCAGCCAAGTAATGTTTCTGCTTTTGAATATACTATCTAGGTTGGTCATCACTTTTCTTCCAAGGAGTAAGCGTCTTTTAATTTCATGGCTGCAATCACCATCTGCAGTGATTTTGGAGCCCCAAAAATAAAGTCTGATACTGTTTCCACTGTTTCTCCATCTATTTCCCATGGAGTGATGGGACCAGATGCCATGATCTTCGTTTTCTGAAAGTTGAGCTTTAAGCCAACTTTTTCACTCTCCTCTTTTACTTTCATCAAGAGGCTTTTTAGTTCCTCTTCACTTTCTGCCATAAGGGTGGTGGTAGGCTGAACAACAGTAGGGACCGAACACAGTAACTTACATTAGCAAATTAAAGAAAACCATCTCCATAGATTCTGGGAGTGCAGTCCACACCTGCCTGTGACGTGGGCAGGACCAGCCTTCGGCGCTAGTGGCAAGACCATGGCCAGACATTTGTTATGGAGCACAGTTCCCTGTGCAACCGAGTGCAACGGGCAGCCTGGGACTCTTGATTCCGACATTTCCGGGAGGGAATCTTGGCTCACAATGCAGTGTGTAAATTTGGACAAGGGACACCATTTCCTGCATCATTTTTCTCACGTGTAAAGAATAAATCTATATCAAAAGACAGCCTGGGGTTACATGAGGTGGCCCGAGCAGCACTCCTGAAAGGGAGCCTGTACTCAGTAAGTGCTCAGAGCAGCTTAGCTCCTGCCGGCTGCGTGTCCTGGAACGCTGCCCTGAGGGTTTTGGGCAGCGACCACATCACACTGTTGGCTTCACCGTGCATCACCCAGAACCACCAAAGGCCACACTGCCCAGCTTCCTGTTCCATCCAGGGTGGGAGGGGTCTGGACCTCAGCTTGGGCTGAACCTACCTCCCTCTGCGTGTGAAGTCAGTTCTCTGTCCCACTGGATGAGGTCCCTCCAGAGCCCAACCACCTCCTCAGGCTTCAGCTCACCTGCAAATGTGATTCCAGCCTCTTGTCTGGCATCAGCAAGACACATGGCTTTCCCCACCTCTCCCCTGTATGACTGTTTCCACATTCTCCAGCCTGCCTTTGAAGAGCCTAATGCCAAAAACAACCTAACAACGGCAATAATAACATGCATGGGTTGGGGTCACAGCCCAGGGCAGGCCCTGCCCATCTGTTATTCATTAGCTCATGGCAACCCTGCGGTGGGGCCACAGTGGAGGAAACCAGATCACATGGGCTGAGTTAGCCCCTGGGTCACCTGGGTGACCCCCAGGCCAGAGCTCCTTCTGCCTTCACCACCACCCCCCCACTCCACCTCTGTCTGGGTTTGCACAGCTCAGCAGCAAGTTCACTTTGACCAGTAGCAAGCGGGACCTTAGGAAAGTCCATACTTGGGGCCTCCTGACAAGGTCAACTGCTCCCAAATGCCCAGAGCCCTGCTGATGAAAATCCACTGTTCAATGGGCCTAATTTTTGTGCTCAGAAAAATAAACCCAGAAAGTGCCTTCCTGCCATTCTCAACACCTCTTTTAACTCCACTCTTCACTAATCAGTCGATTTTTACTGATTTTTCACTTGGAGGTTTTTAGAAACCCAGAAGATTGATTATAGGAAATCAAATTCACTCAGAGGAGCCGAGCCCTGTTTCATCACTGGCCAGGCTCATAATTGTTTCAACAATAAGTGATTTTACCTGAATTAACTTGTGCTTTTTCTGTAGGAAAAAAAAAAAAAAAGGAGAGAGACAGAGAGAGGCTAACACTGAGTAGTCTTGAAATTTACATACCACTGTTGGAACCTTTATTCCAAATTATTTCTTTGGTCCCAATGATCAGCCCATTATTGACCGTGTCAACCACGTGCTTCTGAAAGTGGAAACTCCTAGGGAGTCTTGACTCTCTGAACCATCACCTTGCTCCCCTTTCCCATGTACTCTCTGTCACCTGAAAAGTCACTCACTTTATGGGTGCAAGGATGTACTCATCTTGGGTTTTTCTTCTTAAAAAAAAAAAAAAAAACAGGGAAAAAAACATTGTTTCATTATTAAAGGTAACCACAGTCGAGAAAATCTGGAAAGATGGAAAAAAGAAAACAAAAAACACCCATAATCTGAACCAGGTAATGGTTACTGTGAATGCCCACGTGGCGGTCTCTGCAGATGTCCAGCTGAGGGCCACCCGCGTGGTGAGAGGCCACACCACTTCCAAGCAGGGAAGGCTTCCTGTTCGAGGTGTGCACGTGTGTGTGTGTCTGTGTGTGTTTCCTCCTCTCTTCATTCTCGCTGTTGATGCTTCCTGCTATTCATTTTTCATTTTTTTGGTCTTGTTCTTCTGCGCTTCCTTCCAGGCAAAGTTCTTTAAGAGATATTATCTGTCATTATACAAGCTCTCGGATTCCACACACGTAGGAGGAAAAGACTGAAGAGCAAGTGGAAACTTCCCCTCTCCTTGAGGGAAGTTGGCCTCCGGACACACAGGATTCACCCACGGGGACCGCACGCCTCCCCGTAGAGTCTCAGTGCTTTAAACAGCTTGCCGAAAAATCCTGCAGTGAAGCCTCCCCTGAGTTTGTGCAAATACAGCATTGTAGCCCAGTGCTTCAGGGTGAGCACAGGTCAGAGGCCCTCAAACGTGAATTAGAGCCCTGATTGCGATCTTTCACAGGTGACTCACCGCTCAGAGCCACATGTAAATGTGCGCCTCGGTGTCCCCATCTGTACATGTGAGACATCTCTAAGGACCCCAGGGAGCTCCCAGCCACCGCAGTCCTCTCGCGGGGGCTGTGACAGAGACACCCACCCCAGCTGGGCCCCATCCTGGACTCCAGGACCCATGCTCCCCTGAGGACAAATGAAGCTTCAGAGCCTCATTCTGGGATCTGCCACATGTCCAGTTCTGACATCCCTACCCCACTTTAGGAAACTAAAGTCCAATCTACTTAGGCAGCAAAACCAAATGAGCTTCTGCTCAGAGCTGGGCAGCATCTGGATGTGTGGAGCAGTGGTCCTCGTCCTCCCCAGAGCAGCCGGGGAAGCAGACAGGACAGCACTGTCCCCATGCCCGCTCTTACCTGTGCCCTGGGCCCAGCCCACGAGCGGATCTGCCTGCTTCCCTGGACCTGGCCTGCACCTGCGACCTCCTAGTAGCCAACCCACACTTCCACTCCCACCTTTGATGGTGCCCTTCTTCCTTCGAGGCTTAGACTTCTGCTCTGAGCCTGGGTCTGGGAGCCTGAGACCAAGGTTTCCAGGAACTCTCTCCTCCCAGCTTCCCTGAGTCTGAGTTGCTCTCTCCTGCTAAGACTCCACCACTCAAGGCTAGGCCTCCTGAGCACCCCACAGCCTGGGAGCATTCCCCTAGCACAGGGCATCTGCTTGGACCCTCTCTTTCTGAGCTATTCCTTCCACCACAGGCGCAGTGCCCCCAGCAGCTGCCATACCCTGCCCCTCTGGCCATAACTGAGCAGCCTAAGGGGCAACATGTGTCCTACGTTAGGACTGCCAGAAAAACATGAGATGCCCAGCTAATCTGAATTTCAGATAAACAATGAGTCATTTCTTGTATAAGTATGCTGCCATGCAATATCTGGGCTTCCCAGGTGGTGCTAGTGGTAAAGAACTCACCTGTCAATGCAGGAGACATAAGAGACTTGGGTTCGATCCCTGGAGAAGATCCCCTGGAGGAGGGCATGGCAACCCACTCCAGTATTCTTGCCTGAAGAATCCCACGGACAGAGGAGCCTGGTGGGCTACAGTCATGGGGTCACAAGAGTGGGACACGACTGAGGTGACTTAGCACACATGCACAGATGCAATATTTAGGTATCCTTTATCTTTGTTGGCTAAATCTGGCCACTGCACCCAAGCCAGACCAATCAAATTCTCTCTGGCAGGATTCTGAACCTAGAGTTCAGCAAGACTATAAGCTGACATCTCGGGGTAAGAGTGGGGCAGTTAGACCGCACCAGAGAAGAAGAGAAGAGAGGAGTTAGGTCTGCAAAGAGAAGGAAGGAAGCCGAAGGAGCTAAGAGGCAGCCACCTTCTTCCGTGTCATGATGGAGACATGGGAACTGTCCTATTCCTGGCATCAGTGCCCTAGGATGCCCTGGTACCCTTATAATTAATGCCCCTTCAGTGAAGGCTTTCAGGCAGCATGTTTTAGGCATAATCTGTCCCCTGGAACCCAGGCAGACTAGCTGGTGTGAAAGACGCTTTGTCTGCTGCTTTCCACCCCAAACACCAAGACAGTCCCCTCCACGTCCCAGGCATCACTCTAGACTCCTCCCTCCCCTCCCCGCACCCCTGCATCCAAGTCCCGTCTACTCCATCTGCCAGGCCTACGTCAGCTCTGTCTCCTCTCCATCCCAGTGCCTGCCAGCACCCTGCTTCTGGCCCCCAGCACTTCTTGCCTGGATTAATACAATGGCTTCCTATTTTTCTTTCCTCTGGCATTCTCTACCCTCCAAAGCAACTGTCCTAAGACATAAGTCTGACTTGATCCGCAAAAGCTCCACATGAAACTCTTCAGTGGTTTGCCCTCCAAAGGCAGAGAAGTTTCTCAGTGACCTAACTTCTAATGAGTCTTCCAGGGTCACCTCTTACCTTGTTGACTCCATACCCTTTAATGGGCTCTGGCTACACTGACCAGCTCTCACGTCCTCCTCCAGACTCTCCCTCACCTCAGGGCCTTTACAGCTGCTCCCCTTCCCACTCGTCTTCACCTGGCTTCCTCTCGCCTTTGGGGACCGGCTCATCATCTGCCCTGACGCCCTCCGCCCACCTCCTGTGCATGCGTGCTAAGTTGCTTGAGTTGTGTCTATTGACTCTTGGCAATGCCATGGACTGGTCCGCCAGGCTCTTCTGTCCGTGGGATTCTCCAGGCAAGAATACTGGAGTGGGTTGTCATTTCCTTTTCCAGGGGATCTTCCCGACCCAGGGATGGAACGCGCATCTCCAGGAACAGGAGAACAGGAGTTCCAACTAGTTCCAACTAGTGTCAGTGTTCCAACTAGTTCTCCAGGTGGGTCTGATGCTCACCACCGTTTGAGAACCACTGCTACACTATGACTGAATATTCATGTGTCGGAAATAGTTTGAAAGCCTTGAGGGGATTAGAAAAGCATAGCATCGTCACCAGCAGATATAGCAGCTGACACTTGATCGTCTTGGTAAATGTCTGGAAGGAAAGGGAAGAAAGGAAGAAGCTAGAAGGAGGGGCGGGAGGAAAGCAGGCAGGCACGCTCAGTCTTCCTGACCCTCCAAGCTTGTCTAGACACAGCAGCCCCTTTTCACGTTTCCCTGGCTCCCCCACAACGTGCTCTGAGTCTGGCCACAGAGACCGTGCAAGACTTGGGCTCTGGGCACCTGTCACCACGAGTACAGAAGGGGCCACAGGACTCACTCAGCTACCGGGGGCTCCACAGTTCTTGCATGCAGTCGGGTGCTGAGAAGGCCCAAGGAGCTCTGAGTTCACACACATGGCCAGAGATGGTGCTGCTTGTTAGCAGGAAGGGGCAATGGCTCTGTTGCTCCCACCCCCTAAGGGAGCATCAGACCATATCTTTTGGCCACATCTTCCATCTGAGGCAGGATGAGGGGCTCTGAGGCGAGTCCCTTTTTGTTCTCAGTGGCACACACTGACCACGGTCCCTGATGGTTCATGGAATCCTTGATGTCCTATTTCCAGTCTCCACTCCCCAGGCCTGCTTCTGAGTCAATGAATCTCTAGTTGCCAGGCCTGAGCCGTCACCAGTGTGACCAAAAGGAGTGGGCAGAGGTCAGCAGGAAAACCCAAGAAGTGAGTCATCCATGGGGGGTGGCAGCGATGTCCTCTGATGCAGAAGCTTCTGGAAGGGATCTCTGACTGCCTGCTACCAGCACCCCTCTCACACGATGAGAAGGCAGTGAGGGAATAGGCTCAGGCCTGTGTTCCCAAAGAGAGGAGCTGGGAGGAAGTGGGGGACATTGTCTGCTACTGAGTGTCAGCCAATGGGCCCTTCTGCAGAGGAAACTGCAGCCATCTTCAAACTGGCAGATCAGATGGCCTGGTCCAGCCGTAGCCACAGCCCTCCTCATGCCCCGAAAAGTGAGACCCTCACTGCCGAACTCTAGCTTGGGGACATGGGGGGAAGGGGAAGGGATCCTTCAAAAGGAAGAGGCTCCCTCCCACTTTCCCCTGCTTGTTCACAATAATGTCACACTTGAAAAGCTCTCTACCGATTTCAAAGCCTGTATCTCACCTAATTTTCGCCAATATCCCAGGAAGACAGAAGCTTTCAATACATCCTGTAGTAGATGAGAAAACCTGGGCTCAGAGAGATGAGGGCACTGGATGAGGAAGGAAAGGAGCAGAGAAGGGAACTTCTCTTCAGATGCACAGGCCAAGTCTCATCCCCCTGCCCAAGTCCTTCACTCCATCTGGCCAGGGCAACACTAACAAAACAATCAGAAAAGCCCGTATAGAGAAGGCACTGATGGAGCTGGTCCAAGTAGAGAGAAGGCTCCAGAGGCTTTCGTAAGCGTCAACAACCTTCTCGGCATGTGGGAAAGAGGCAGGAAGGGTCCAGATGCAGGACTGGTCTTTGGGCATTTTCTGGGTGGTTTCATGCTGCCCGCCCTCCCAAAGGTTTATGCAGGGAAATGCATTCTCCTCTCTCTTCTCCCCGTCCACCTCTTCCCTGAACCCAGGCAGACCACTGATCTCAAGGGAGCCCCTCTACAGGCTGGTCAGTAACTCAGGATCTGTAGCCTTCATTTGATAAGGTGAGCTGAGCCAATGCAATTCCTTTCTCAAAAAGTCAGCATGAGAAAACTAAGAGATGGGGGCAGCTGGCTGCGGAGATTAATTGCGAGTTTGTGTAGAGGGGGCTGGGGAAGTTGTGATGGGTCATGTGTGGCTGGTGATGGAAAGGAGACTGGGAACCCAGGGGAGGGAAGAGAGAGATCTGGGCAGATGCAAAAAGAGATGGAGGGGGGTCCTGGGAAAGGCCACATGACTGTCCCATCACTGTCCCCACTCTGGTGAGAACCACTCAGCCTGGAGACCCAGATTCCTCAGCCTTCCATGCTGCAGTCCAACAGCCCTTCCTTTACTAAGGCTGCTGCGGGTGAGTCTAATTCCTATTTGAATTATTTATAATCGAAGAAAAGGAAGCACTCGC